>NW_028320420.1:0-600000 GCF_062004578.1 Staurois parvus | reverse complement strand
AATGTTGTCAGTGAATGTTGTCAGTGAGTGAATGTTGTCAGAGAGTGAATGTTGTCAGTGAATGTTGTCAGTGAGCGAATGTTGTCAGTGAATGTTGTCAGTGAGTGAATGTTGTCAGTGAATGTTGTCAGGGAGTGAATGTTGTCAGTGAATGTTGTCAGTGAGCGAATGTTGTCAGTGAGTGAATGTTGTCAGTGAATGTTGTCAGTGAGTGAATGTTGTCAGTGAATGTTGTCAGTGAGTGAATGTTGTCAGTGAGTGAATGTTGTCAGGGAGTGAATGTTGTCAGTGAATGTTGTCAGTGAGCGAATGTTGTCAGTGAATGTTGTCAGTGAGTGAATGTTGTCAGTGAATGTTGTCAGTGAGTGAATGTTGTCAGTGAATTTTGTCAGTGAGTGAATGTTGTCAGTGAGTGAATGTTGTCAGTGAATGTTGTCAGTGAGTGAATGTTGTCAGTCAATGTTGTCAGTGAGTGAATGTTGTCAGTGAATGTTGTCAGTGAATGTTGTCAGTGAGTGAATGTTGTCAGTGAATGTTGTCAGTGAGTGAATGTTGTCAGAGAGTGAATGTTGTCAGTGAATGTTGTCAGTGAGCGAATGTTGTCAGTGAGTGAATGTTGTCAGGGAGTGAATGTTGTCAGTGAATGTTGTCAGTGAGCGAATGTTGTCAGTGAATGTTGTCAGTGAGTGAATGTTGTCAGTGAATGTTGTCAGTGAGTGAATGTTGTCAGTGAATGTTGTCAGTGAGTGAATGTTGTCAGAGAGTGAATGTTGTCAGTGAGTGAATGTTGTCAGTGAATGTTGTCAGTGAGTGAATGTTGTCAGTGAGTGAATGTTGTCAGTGAATGTTGTCAGTGAGTGAATGTTGTCAGTGAATGTTGTCAGTGAGTGAATGTTGTCAGTGAGTGAATGTTGTCAGGGAGTGAATGTTGTCAGTGAATGTTGTCAGTGAGCGAATGTTGTCAGTGAATGTTGTCAGTGAGTGAATGTTGTCAGTGAATGTTGTCAGTGAGTGAATGTTGTCAGTGAATGTTGTCAGTGAGTGAATGTTGTCAGTGAGTGAATGTTGTCAGTGAATGTTGTCAGTGAGTGAATGTTGTCAGTCAATGTTGTCAGTGAGTGAATGTTGTCAGTGAATGTTGTCAGTGAATGTTGTCAGTGAGTGAATGTTGTCAGTGAATGTTGTCAGTGAGTGAATGTTGTCAGAGAGTGAATGTTGTCAGTGAATGTTGTCAGTGAGCGAATGTTGTCAGTGAATGTTGTCAGTGAGTGAATGTTGTCAGAAAATGTTGTCAGTGAGTGAATGTTGTCAGTGAATGTTGTCAGTGAGTGAATGTTGTCAGTGAATGTTGTCAGTGAGTGAATGTTGTCAGTGAGTGAATGTTGTCAGTGAATGTTGTCAGTGAGTGAATGTTGTCAGTGAATGTTGTCAGTGAGTGAATGTTGTCAGAGAGTGAATGTTGTCAGTGAATGTTGTCAGTGAGCGAATGTTGTCAGTGAATGTTGTCAGTGAGTGAATGTTGTCAGAAAATGTTGTCAGTGAGTGAATGTTGTCAGTGAGTGAATGTTGTCAGTGAGTGAATGTTGTCAGTGAGTGAATGTTGTCAGGGAGTGAATGTTGTCAGTGAATGTTGTCAGTGAGCGAATGTTGTCAGTGAATGTTGTCAGTGAGTGAATGTTGTCAGTGAGTGAATGTTGTCAGTGAATGTTGTCAGTGAGTGAATGTTGTCAGTGAATGTTGTCAGTGAGTGAATGTTGTCAGTGAGTGAATGTTGTCAGAGAGTGAATGTTGTCAGTGAATGTTGTCAGTGAGCGAATGTTGTCAGTGAATGTTGCCAGTGAGTGAATGTTGTCAGTGAATGTTGTCAGTGAATGAATGTTGTCAGTGAATGTTGTCAGTGAGTGAATGTTGTCAGTGAGTGAATGTTGTCAGTGAATGTTGTCAGTGAGTGAATGTTGTCAGTGAATGTTGTCAGTGAGTGAATGTTGTCAGTGAATGTTGTCAGTGAATGTTGTCAGTGAGTGAATGTTGTCAGTGAATGTTGTCAGTGAGTGAATGTTGTCAATGAGTGAATGTTGTCAGTGAATGTTGTCAGTGAGTGAATGTTGTCAAAAAGTGAATGTTGTCAGTGAATGTTGTCAGTGAGCGAATGTTGTCAGTGAATGTTGTCAGTGAGTGAATGTTGTCAGAAAATGTTGTCAGTGAGTGAATGTTGTCAGTGAATGTTGTCAGTGAGTGAATGTTGTCAGTGAGTGAATGTTGTCAGTGAATGTTGTCAGTGAGTGAATGTTGTCAGTGAGTGAATGTTGTCAGTGAGTGAATGTTGTCAGTGAATGTTGTCAGTGAGTGAATGTTGTCAGTGAATGTTGTCAGTGAGTGAATGTTGTCAGTGAGTGAATGTTGTCAGTGAATGTTGTCAGTGAGTGAATGTTGTCAGTGAATGTTGTCAGTGAGTGAATGTTGTCAGTGAGTGAATGTTGTCAGTGAATGTTGTCAGTGAGTGAATGTTGTCAGTGAATGTTGTCAGTGAGTGAATGTTGTCAGTGAATGTTGTCAGTGAGTGAATGTTGTCAGTGAGTGAATGTTGTCAGTAAGTGAATGTTGTCAGTGAGTGAATGTTGTCAGTGAGTGAATGTTGTCAGTGAATGTTGTCAGTGAGTGAATGTTGTCAGTGAATGTTGTCAGTGAGTGAATGTTGTCAGTGAATGTTGTCAGTGAGTGAATGTTGTCAGAGAGTGAATGTTGTCAGTGAATGTTGTCAGTGAGTGAATGTTGTCAGTGAATGTTGTCAGAGAGTGAATGTTGTCAGTGAATGTTGTCAGTGAGTGAATGTTGTCAGTGAATGTTGTCAGTGAGTGAATGTTGTCAGAGAGTGAATGTTGTCAGTGAATGTTGTCAGTGAGCGAATGTTGTCAGTGAATGTTGTCAGTGAGTGAATGTTGTCAGTGAATGTTGTCAGTGAGTGAATGTTGTCAGTGAATGTTGTCAGTGAGTGAATTTTGTCAGAGAGTGAATGTTGTCAGTGAATGTTGTCAATGAGCGAATGTTGTCAGTGAATGTTGTCAGAGAGTGAATGTTGTCAGTGAATGTTGTCAGTGAGTGAATGTTGTCAGTGAATGTTGTCAGTGAATGTTGTCAGTCAGTGAATGTTGTCAGAGAGTGAATGTTGTCAGTGAGTGAATGTTGTCAGTGAGTGAATGTTGTCAGTGAATGTTGTCAGTGAATGTTGTCAGTGAGTGTTGTCAGTGAATGTTGTCAGTGAGTGAATGTTGTCAGTGAGTGAATGTTGTCAGTGAGTGAATGTTGTCAGTGAATGTTGTCAGTGAATGTTGTCAGTGAATGTTGTCAGAGAGTGAATGTTGTCAGTGAGTGAATGTTGTCAGTGAATGTTGTCAGTGAATGTTGTCAGTGAGTGAATGTTGTCAGTGAGTGAATGTTGTCAGTGAATGTTGTCTGTGAGTGAATGTTGTCAGTTAGTGAATGTTGTCAGTGAGTGAATGTTGTCAGTGAATGCTGTCAGTGAGTGAATGTTGTCAGTGAGTGAATGTTGTCAGAGAGTGAATGTTGTCAGTGAATGTTGTCAGTGAATGTTGTCAGTGAGTGTTGTCAGTGAATGTTGTCAGTGAGTGAATGTTGTCAGTGAGTGAATGTTGTCAGTGAGTGAATGTTGTCAGTGAATGTTGTCTGTGAGTGAATGTTGTCAGTTAGTGAATGTTGTCAGTGAGTGAATGTTGTCAGTGAATGTTGTCAGTGAGTGAATGTTGTCAGTGAGTGAATGTTGTCAGTGAATGTTGTCAGTGAGTGAATGTTGTCAGTGAGTGTTGTAAGTGAGTCAATGTTGTCAGTGAGTGTTGTCAGTGAATGTTGTCAGTGAGTGAATGTTGTCAGTGAATGTTGTCAGTGAGTGAATGTTGTCAGTGAGTGAATGTTGTCAGTGAATGTTGTCAGTGAGTGAATGTTGTCAGTGAATGTTGTCAGTGAGTGAATGTTGTCAGTGAGTGAATGTTGTCAGGGAGTGAATGTTGTCAGTGAATGTTGTCAGTGAGCGAATGTTGTCAGTGAATGTTGTCAGTGAGTGAATGTTGTCAGTGAATGTTGTCAGTGAGTGAATGTTGTCAGTGAATGTTGTCAGTGAGTGAATGTTGTCAGTGAGTGAATGTTGTCAGTGAATGTTGTCAGTGAGTGAATGTTGTCAGTCAATGTTGTCAGTGAGTGAATGTTGTCAGTGAATGTTGTCAGTGAATGTTGTCAGTGAGTGAATGTTGTCAGTGAATGTTGTCAGTGAGTGAATGTTGTCAGAGAGTGAATGTTGTCAGTGAATGTTGTCAGTGAGCGAATGTTGTCAGTGAATGTTGTCAGTGAGTGAATGTTGTCAGAAAATGTTGTCAGTGAGTGAATGTTGTCAGTGAATGTTGTCAGTGAGTGAATGTTGTCAGTGAATGTTGTCAGTGAGTGAATGTTGTCAGTGAGTGAATGTTGTCAGTGAATGTTGTCAGTGAGTGAATGTTGTCAGTGAATGTTGTCAGTGAGTGAATGTTGTCAGAGAGTGAATGTTGTCAGTGAATGTTGTCAGTGAGCGAATGTTGTCAGTGAATGTTGTCAGTGAGTGAATGTTGTCAGAAAATGTTGTCAGTGAGTGAATGTTGTCAGTGAGTGAATGTTGTCAGTGAATGTTGTCAGTGAGTGAATGTTGTCAGTGAGTGAATGTTGTCAGGGAGTGAATGTTGTCAGTGAATGTTGTCAGTGAGCGAATGTTGTCAGTGAATGTTGTCAGTGAGTGAATGTTGTCAGTGAGTGAATGTTGTCAGTGAATGTTGTCAGTGAGTGAATGTTGTCAGTGAATGTTGTCAGTGAGTGAATGTTGTCAGAGAGTGAATGTTGTCAGTGAGTGAATGTTGTCAGTGAATGTTGTCAGTGAGTGAATGTTGTCAGTGAATGTTGTCAGTGAGTGAATGTTGTCAGTGAATGTTGTCAGTGAGTGAATGTTGTCAGTGAGCGAATGTTGTCAGTGAATGTTGTCAGTGAGTGAATGTTGTCAGTGAATGTTGTCAGTGAGTGAATGTTGTCAGTGAGTGAATGTTGTCAGAGAGTGAATGTTGTCAGTGAATGTTGTCAGTGAGCGAATGTTGTCAGTGAATGTTGTCAGTGAGTGAATGTTGTCAGTGAATGTTGTCAGTGAGTGAATGTCAGAGAGTGAATGTTGTCAGTGAGTGAATGTTGTCAGTGAATGTTGTCAGTGAGTGAATGTTGTCAGAGAGTGAATGTTGTCAGTGAATGTTGTCAGTGAGTGAATGTTGTCAGTGAATGTTGTCAGTGAGTGAATGTTGTCAGTGAGTGAATGTTGTCAGGGAGTGAATGTTGTCAGTGAATGTTGTCAGAGAGTGAATGTTGTCAGTGAATGTTGTCAGTGAGTGAATGTTGTCAGTGAATGTTGTCAGTGAGTGAATGTTGTCAGTGAATGTTGTCAGTGAGCGAATGTTGTCAGTGAATGTTGTCAGAGAGTGAATGTTGTCAGTGAATGTTGTCAGTGAGCGAATGTTGTCAGTGAATGTTGTCAGTGAGTGAATGTTGTCAGTGAATGTTGTCAGTGAGTGAATGTTGTCAGTGAATGTTGTCAGTGAGTGAATGTTGTCAGTGAATGTTGTCAGTGAGTGAATGTTGTCAGTGAGTGAATGTTGTCAGTGAATGTTGTCAGTGAGTGAATGTTGTCAGTGAATGTTGTCAGTGAGTGAATGTTGTCAGTGAGTGAATGTTGTCAGTGAATGTTGTCAGTGAGTGAATGTTGTCAGTGAGTGAATGTTGTCAGTGAATGTTGTCAGTGAGTGAATGTTGTCAGTGAATGTTGTCAGTGAGTGAATGTTGTCAGTGAATGTTGTCAGTGAGTGAATGTTGTCAGAGAGTGAATGTTGTCAGTGAATGTTGTCAGTGAGTGAATGTTGTCAGTGAATGTTGTCAGTGAGTGAATGTTGTCAGAGAGTGAATGTTGTCAGTGAATGTTGTCAGTGAGTGAATGTTGTCAGTGAATGTTGTCAGTGAGTGAATGTTGTCAGTGAATGTTGTCAGTGAGTGAATGTTGTCAGTGAATGTTGTCAGTGAGTGAATGTTGTCAGTGAATGTTGTCAGTGAGTGAATGTTGTCAGTGAGTGAATGTTGTCAGTGAATGTTGTCAGTGAGTGAACTTTGTCAGTGAATGTTGTCAGTGAGTGAATGTTGTCAGTGAATGTTGTCAGAGAGTGAATGTTGTCAGTGAGTGAATGTTGTCAGTGAATGTTGTCAGTGAGTGAATGTTGTCAGAGAGTGAATGTTGTCAGTGAGTGAATGTTGTCAGTGAATGTTGTCAGTGAGTGAATGTTGTCAGTGAATGTTGTCAGTGAGTGAATGTTGTCAGTGAATGTTGTCAGAGAGTGAATGTTGTCAGTGAATGTTGTCAGTGAGTGAATGTTGTCAGTGAATGTTGTCAGTGAGTGAATGTTGTCAGAGAGTGAATGTTGTCAGTGAGTGAATGTTGTCAGTGAATGTTGTCAGTGAGTGAATGTTGTCAGTGAATGTTGTCAGTGAGTGAATGTTGTCAGTGAATGTTGTCAGTGAGGGAATGTTGTCAGTGAGGAAATGTTGTCAGTGAATGTTGTCAGTGAGTGAATGTTGTCAGAGAGTGAATGTTGTCAGTGAATGTTGTCAGTGAGCGAATGTTGTCAGTGAATGTTGTCAGTGAGTGAATGTTGTCAGTGAATGTTGTCAGGGAGTGAATGTTGTCAGTGAATGTTGTCAGTGAGCGAATGTTGTCAGTGAGTGAATGTTGTCAGTGAATGTTGTCAGTGAGTGAATGTTGTCAGTGAATGTTGTCAGTGAGTGAATGTTGTCAGTGAGTGAATGTTGTCAGGGAGTGAATGTTGTCAGTGAATGTTGTCAGTGAGCGAATGTTGTCAGTGAATGTTGTCAGTGAGTGAATGTTGTCAGTGAATGTTGTCAGTGAGTGAATGTTGTCAGTGAATTTTGTCAGTGAGTGAATGTTGTCAGTGAGTGAATGTTGTCAGTGAATGTTGTCAGTGAGTGAATGTTGTCAGTCAATGTTGTCAGTGAGTGAATGTTGTCAGTGAATGTTGTCAGTGAATGTTGTCAGTGAGTGAATGTTGTCAGTGAATGTTGTCAGTGAGTGAATGTTGTCAGAGAGTGAATGTTGTCAGTGAATGTTGTCAGTGAGCGAATGTTGTCAGTGAGTGAATGTTGTCAGGGAGTGAATGTTGTCAGTGAATGTTGTCAGTGAGCGAATGTTGTCAGTGAATGTTGTCAGTGAGTGAATGTTGTCAGTGAATGTTGTCAGTGAGTGAATGTTGTCAGTGAATGTTGTCAGTGAGTGAATGTTGTCAGAGAGTGAATGTTGTCAGTGAGTGAATGTTGTCAGTGAATGTTGTCAGTGAGTGAATGTTGTCAGTGAGTGAATGTTGTCAGTGAATGTTGTCAGTGAGTGAATGTTGTCAGTGAATGTTGTCAGTGAGTGAATGTTGTCAGTGAGTGAATGTTGTCAGGGAGTGAATGTTGTCAGTGAATGTTGTCAGTGAGCGAATGTTGTCAGTGAATGTTGTCAGTGAGTGAATGTTGTCAGTGAATGTTGTCAGTGAGTGAATGTTGTCAGTGAATGTTGTCAGTGAGTGAATGTTGTCAGTGAGTGAATGTTGTCAGTGAATGTTGTCAGTGAGTGAATGTTGTCAGTCAATGTTGTCAGTGAGTGAATGTTGTCAGTGAATGTTGTCAGTGAATGTTGTCAGTGAGTGAATGTTGTCAGTGAATGTTGTCAGTGAGTGAATGTTGTCAGAGAGTGAATGTTGTCAGTGAATGTTGTCAGTGAGCGAATGTTGTCAGTGAATGTTGTCAGTGAGTGAATGTTGTCAGAAAATGTTGTCAGTGAGTGAATGTTGTCAGTGAATGTTGTCAGTGAGTGAATGTTGTCAGTGAATGTTGTCAGTGAGTGAATGTTGTCAGTGAGTGAATGTTGTCAGTGAATGTTGTCAGTGAGTGAATGTTGTCAGTGAATGTTGTCAGTGAGTGAATGTTGTCAGAGAGTGAATGTTGTCAGTGAATGTTGTCAGTGAGCGAATGTTGTCAGTGAATGTTGTCAGTGAGTGAATGTTGTCAGAAAATGTTGTCAGTGAGTGAATGTTGTCAGTGAGTGAATGTTGTCAGTGAGTGAATGTTGTCAGTGAGTGAATGTTGTCAGGGAGTGAATGTTGTCAGTGAATGTTGTCAGTGAGCGAATGTTGTCAGTGAATGTTGTCAGTGAGTGAATGTTGTCAGTGAGTGAATGTTGTCAGTGAATGTTGTCAGTGAGTGAATGTTGTCAGTGAATGTTGTCAGTGAGTGAATGTTGTCAGTGAGTGAATGTTGTCAGAGAGTGAATGTTGTCAGTGAATGTTGTCAGTGAGCGAATGTTGTCAGTGAATGTTGCCAGTGAGTGAATGTTGTCAGTGAATGTTGTCAGTGAATGAATGTTGTCAGTGAATGTTGTCAGTGAGTGAATGTTGTCAGTGAGTGAATGTTGTCAGTGAATGTTGTCAGTGAGTGAATGTTGTCAGTGAATGTTGTCAGTGAGTGAATGTTGTCAGTGAATGTTGTCAGTGAATGTTGTCAGTGAGTGAATGTTGTCAGTGAATGTTGTCAGTGAGTGAATGTTGTCAATGAGTGAATGTTGTCAGTGAATGTTGTCAGTGAGTGAATGTTGTCAAAAAGTGAATGTTGTCAGTGAATGTTGTCAGTGAGCGAATGTTGTCAGTGAATGTTGTCAGTGAGTGAATGTTGTCAGAAAATGTTGTCAGTGAGTGAATGTTGTCAGTGAATGTTGTCAGTGAGTGAATGTTGTCAGTGAGTGAATGTTGTCAGTGAATGTTGTCAGTGAGTGAATGTTGTCAGTGAGTGAATGTTGTCAGTGAGTGAATGTTGTCAGTGAATGTTGTCAGTGAGTGAATGTTGTCAGTGAATGTTGTCAGTGAGTGAATGTTGTCAGTGAGTGAATGTTGTCAGTGAATGTTGTCAGTGAGTGAATGTTGTCAGTGAATGTTGTCAGTGAGTGAATGTTGTCAGTGAGTGAATGTTGTCAGTGAATGTTGTCAGTGAGTGAATGTTGTCAGTGAATGTTGTCAGTGAGTGAATGTTGTCAGTGAATGTTGTCAGTGAGTGAATGTTGTCAGTGAGTGAATGTTGTCAGTAAGTGAATGTTGTCAGTGAGTGAATGTTGTCAGTGAGTGAATGTTGTCAGTGAATGTTGTCAGTGAGTGAATGTTGTCAGTGAATGTTGTCAGTGAGTGAATGTTGTCAGTGAATGTTGTCAGTGAGTGAATGTTGTCAGAGAGTGAATGTTGTCAGTGAATGTTGTCAGTGAGTGAATGTTGTCAGTGAATGTTGTCAGAGAGTGAATGTTGTCAGTGAATGTTGTCAGTGAGTGAATGTTGTCAGTGAATGTTGTCAGTGAGTGAATGTTGTCAGAGAGTGAATGTTGTCAGTGAATGTTGTCAGTGAGCGAATGTTGTCAGTGAATGTTGTCAGTGAGTGAATGTTGTCAGTGAATGTTGTCAGTGAGTGAATGTTGTCAGTGAATGTTGTCAGTGAGTGAATTTTGTCAGAGAGTGAATGTTGTCAGTGAATGTTGTCAATGAGCGAATGTTGTCAGTGAATGTTGTCAGAGAGTGAATGTTGTCAGTGAATGTTGTCAGTGAGTGAATGTTGTCAGTGAATGTTGTCAGTGAATGTTGTCAGTCAGTGAATGTTGTCAGAGAGTGAATGTTGTCAGTGAGTGAATGTTGTCAGTGAGTGAATGTTGTCAGTGAATGTTGTCAGTGAATGTTGTCAGTGAGTGTTGTCAGTGAATGTTGTCAGTGAGTGAATGTTGTCAGTGAGTGAATGTTGTCAGTGAGTGAATGTTGTCAGTGAATGTTGTCAGTGAATGTTGTCAGTGAATGTTGTCAGAGAGTGAATGTTGTCAGTGAGTGAATGTTGTCAGTGAATGTTGTCAGTGAATGTTGTCAGTGAGTGAATGTTGTCAGTGAGTGAATGTTGTCAGTGAATGTTGTCTGTGAGTGAATGTTGTCAGTTAGTGAATGTTGTCAGTGAGTGAATGTTGTCAGTGAATGCTGTCAGTGAGTGAATGTTGTCAGTGAGTGAATGTTGTCAGAGAGTGAATGTTGTCAGTGAATGTTGTCAGTGAATGTTGTCAGTGAGTGTTGTCAGTGAATGTTGTCAGTGAGTGAATGTTGTCAGTGAGTGAATGTTGTCAGTGAGTGAATGTTGTCAGTGAATGTTGTCTGTGAGTGAATGTTGTCAGTTAGTGAATGTTGTCAGTGAGTGAATGTTGTCAGTGAATGTTGTCAGTGAGTGAATGTTGTCAGTGAGTGAATGTTGTCAGTGAATGTTGTCAGTGAGTGAATGTTGTCAGTGAGTGTTGTAAGTGAGTCAATGTTGTCAGTGAGTGTTGTCAGTGAATGTTGTCAGTGAGTGAATGTTGTCAGTGAATGTTGTCAGTGAGTGAATGTTGTCAGTGAATGTTGTCAGTGAGTGAATGTTGTCAGTGAATGTTGTCAGTGAGTGAATGTTGTCAGTGAATTTTGTCAGTGAGTGAATGTTGTCAGTGAATGTTGTCAGTGAGTGAATGTTGTCAGTGAGTGAATGTTGTCAGTGAATGTTGTCTGTGAGTGAATGTTGTCAGTGAATGTTGTCAGAGGGTCAATGTTGTCAGTGAGTGAATGTTGTCAGTGAGTGAATGTTGTCAGTGAATGTTGTCAGTGAGTGAATGTTGTCAGTGAATGTTGTCAGTGAATGTTGTCAGTGAGTGAATGTTGTCAGTGAGTGTTGTCAGTGAGTGAATGTTGTCAGAGAGTGAATGTTGTCAGTGAGTGAATGTTGTCAGTGAATGTTGTGAGTGAGTGAATGTTGTCAGTGAGTGAATGTTGTAAGTGAATGTTGTCAGTGAATGTTGTCAGTGAGTGAATGTTATCAGTGAATGTTGTCAGTGAGTGAATGTTGTCAGTGAATGTTGTCAGTGAGTGAATGTTGTCAGTGAGTGAATGTTGTCAGTGAATGTTGTCAGTTAGTGAATGTTGTCAGTGAATGTTGTCAGTGAGTGAATGTTGTCAGTGAGTGAATGTTGTCAGTGAATGTTGTCTGTGAGTGAATGTTGTCAGTTAGTGAATGTTGTCAGTGAATGTTGTCAGAGAGTCAATGTTGTCAGTGAATGTTGTCAGTGAGTGAATCTTGTCAGTGAGTGAATGTTGTCAGTGAATGTTGTCAGTGAGTGAATGTTGTCAGTGAATGTTGTCAGTGAGTGAATGTTGTCAGTGAGTGAATGTTGTCTGTGAGTGAATGTTGTCAGTTAGTGAATGTTGTCAGTGAATGTTGTCAGTGAGTGAATGTTGTCAGTGAGTGAATGTTGTCAGTGAATGTTGTCAGAGAGTCAATGTTGTCAGTGAATGTTGTCAGTGAGTGAATGTTGTCAGTGAGTGAATGTTGTCAGTGAGTGAATGTTGTCAGTGAATGTTGTCAGTGAGTGAATGTTGTCAGTGAGTGTTGTCAGTGAGTGAATGTTGTCAGAGAGTGAATGTTGTCAGTGAGTGAATGTTGTCAGTGAATGTTGTCAGTGAGTGAATGTTGTCAGTGAGTGAATGTTGTCAGTGAATGTTGTCAGTTAATGTTGTCAGTGAATGTTGTCAGTGAGTGAATGTTGTCAGTGAATGTTGTCAGTGAGTGAATGTTGTCAGTGAATGTTGTCAGTGAGTGAATGTTGTCAGTGAGTGAATGTTGTCAGTGAATGTTGTCAGTGAATGTTATCAGTGAGTGAATGTTGTCAGTGAGTGAATGTTGTCAGTGAGTGAATGTTGTCAGTGAATGTTGTCAGTGAGTGAATGTTGTCAGTGAATGTTGTCAGTGAATGTTATCAGTGAGTGAATGTTGTCAGTGAGTGAATGTTGTCAGTGAGTGAATGTTGTCAGTGAATATTGTCAGTGAGTGAATGTTGTCAGAGAGTGAATGTTGTCAGTGAATGTTGTCAGTGAGTGAATGTTGTCAGTGAATGTTGTCAGTGAATGTTGTCAGAGAGTGAATGTTGTCAGTGAATGTTGTCAGTGAGTGAATGTTGTCAGTGAATGCTGTCAGTGAGTGAATGTTGTCAGTGAGTGAATGTTGTCAGAGAGTGAATGTTGTCAGTGAATGTTGTCAGTGAGTGTTGTCAGTGAATGTTGTCAGTGAGTGAATGTTGTCAGTGAATGTTGTCAGTGAGTGAATGTTGTCAGTGAATGTTGTCAGTGAATGTTGTCAGTGAGTGAATGTTGTCAGTGAGTGAATGTTGACAGTGAATGTTGTCAGTGAATGTTGTCAGTGAATGTTGTCAGTGAGTGAATGTTATCAGTGAATGTTGTCAGTGAGTGAATGTTGTCAGTGAATGTTGTCAGTGAGTGAATGTTGTCAGTGAATGTTGTCAGTTAGTGAATGTTGTCAGTGAATGTTGTCAGTGAGTGAATGTTGTCAGTGAGTGAATGTTGTCAGTGAGTGAATGTTGTCAGTGAATGTTGTCTGTGAGTGAATGTTGTCAGTTAGTGAATGTTGTCAGTGAATGTTGTCAGAGAGTCAATGTTGTCAGTGAATGTTGTCAGTGAGTGAATGTTGTCAGTGAGTGAATGTTGTCAGTGAATGTTGTCAGTGAGTGAATGTTGTCAGTGAGTGAATGTTGTCAGTGAATGTTGTCAGAGAGTGAATGTTGTCAGTGAGTGAATGTTGTCAGTGAATGTTGTCAGTGAGTGAATGTTGTCAGTGAGTGAATGTTGTCAGTGAATGTTGTCAGTTAATGTTGTCAGTGAATGTTGTCAGTGAGTGAATGTTGTCAGTGAATGTTGTCAGTGAGTGAATGTTGTCAGTGAATGTTGTCAGTGAGTGAATGTTGTCAGTGAGTGAATGTTGTCAGTGAATGTTGTCAGTGAATGTTATCAGTTAGTGAATGTTGTCAGTGAATGTTGTCTGTGAGTGAATGTTGTCAGTGAATGTTGTCAGTGAGTGAATGTTGTCAGTGAATGTCAGTGAGTGAATGTTGTCAGTGAATGTTGTCAGTGAATGTTGTCAGTGAGTGAATGTTGTCAGTGAGTGAATGTTGTCAGTGAGTGAATGTTGTCAGTGAATGCTGTCAGTGAGTGAATGTTGTCAGTGAGTGAATGTTGTCAGAGAGTGAATGTTGTCAGTGAATGTTGTCTGTGAGTGAATGTTGTCAGTTAGTGAATGTTGTCAGTGAATGTTGTCAGTGAGTGAATGTTGTCAGTGAGTGTTGTCAGTGAATGTTGTCAGAGAGTGAATGTTGTCAGTGAGTGAATGTTGTCAGTGAATGTTGTCAGTGAGTGAATGTTGTCAGTGAATGTTGTCAGTGAGTGAATGTTGTCAGTGAATGTTGTCAGTGAGGGAATGTTGTCAGTGAGGGAATGTTGTCAGTGAATGTTGTCAGAGAGTGAATGTTGTCAGTGAATGTTGTCAGTGAGTGAATGTTGTCAGTGAGTGAATGTTGTCAGAGAGTGAATGTTGTCAGTGAATGTTGTCAGTGAGCGAATGTTGTCAGTGAATGTTGTCAGAGAGTGAATGTTGTCAGTGAATGTTGTCAGTGAGTGAATGTTGTCAGTGAATGTTGTCAGTGAATGTTGTCAGTCAGTGAATGTTGTCAGAGAGTGAATGTTGTCAGTGAGTGAATGTTGTCAGTGAGTGAATGTTGTCAGTGAATGTTGTCAGTGAGTGAATGTTGTCAGTGAATGTTGTCAGTGAGTGAATGTTGTCAGAGAGTGAATGTTGTCAGTGAATGTTGTCAGTGAGCGAATGTTGTCAGTGAATGTTGTCAGTGAATGTTGTCAGAGAGTGAATGTTGTCAGTGAATGTTGATAGTGAGTGAATGTTGTCAGTAAATGTTGTCAGTGAGTGAATGTTGTCAGTGAATGTTGTCAGTGAGTGAATGTTGTCAGTGAATGTTGTCAGTGAGTGAATGTTGTCAGTGAATGTTGTCAGTGAGTGAATGTCAGAGAGTGAATGTTGTCAGTGAGTGAATGTTGTCAGTGAATGTTGTCAGTGAGTGAATGTTGTCAGAGAGTGAATGTTGTCAGTGAGTGAATGTTGTCAGTGAATGTTGTCAGTGAGTGAATGTTGTCAGTGAATGTTGTCAGTGAGTGAATGTTGTCAGTGAGGGAATGTTGTCAGTGAATGTTGTCAGTGAGTGAATGTTGTCAGTGAATGTTGTCAGTGAGTGAATGTTGTCAGTGAGTGAATGTTGTCAGAGAGTGAATGTTGTCAGTGAATGTTGTCAGTGAGCGAATGTTGTCAGTGAATGTTGTCAGTGAGTGAATGTTGTCAGTGAATGTTGTCAGTGAGTGAATGTCAGTGAGTGAATGTTGTCAGTCAGTGAATGTTGTCAGAGAGTGAATGTTGTCAGTGAGTGAATGTTGTCAGTGAGTGAATGTTGTCAGTGAATGTTGTCAGTGAGTGAATGTTGTCAGTGAATGTTGTCAGTGAGTGAATGTTGTCAGTGAATGTTGTCAGTGAGTGAATGTTGTCAGAGAGTGAATGTTGTCAGTGAATGTTGTCAGTGAGCGAATGTTGTCAGTGAATGTTGTCAGTGAATGTTGTCAGAGAGTGAATGTTGTCAGTGAATGTTGATAGTGAGTGAATGTTGTCAGTGAATGTTGTCAGTGAGTGAATGTTGTCAGTGAATGTTGTCAGTGAGTGAATGTTGTCAGTGAATGTTGTCAGTGAGTGAATGTTGTCAGTGAATGTTGTCAGTGAGTGAATGTCAGAGAGTGAATGTTGTCAGTGAGTGAATGTTGTCAGTGAATGTTGTCAGTGAGTGAATGTTGTCAGAGAGTGAATGTTGTCAGTGAGTGAATGTTGTCAGTGAATGTTGTCAGTGAGTGAATGTTGTCAGTGAGGGAATGTTGTCAGTGAATGTTGTCAGTGAGTGAATGTTGTCAGTGAATGTTGTCAGTGAGTGAATGTTGTCAGTTAGTGAATGTTGTCAGAGAGTGAATGTTGTCAGTGAATGTTGTCAGTGAGCGAATGTTGTCAGTGAATGTTGTCAGTGAGTGAATGTTGTCAGTGAATGTTGTCAGTGAGTGAATGTCAGAGAGTGAATGTTGTCAGTGAGTGAATGTTGTCAGTGAATGTTGTCAGTGAGTGAATGTTGTCAGAGAGTGAATGTTGTCAGTGAATGTTGTCAGTGAGTGAATGTTGTCAGTGAATGTTGTCAGTGAGTGAATGTTGTCAGGGAGTGAATGTTGTCAGGGAGTGAATGTTGTCAGTGAATGTTGTCAGTGAGCGAATGTTGTCAGTGAATGTTGTCAGTGAGTGAATGTTGTCAGTGAATGTTGTCAGTGAGTGAATGTTGTCAGTGAATGTTGTCAGTGAGTGAATGTTGTCAGAGAGTGAATGTTGTCAGTGAGTGAATGTTGTCAGTGAATGTTGTCAGTGAGTGAATGTTGTCAGTGAATGTTGTCAGTGAGTGAATGTTGTCAGTGAATGTTGTCAGTGAGTGAATGTTGTCAGTGAGCGAATGTTGTCAGTGAATGTTGTCAGTGAGTGAATGTTGTCAGTGAATGTTGTCAGTGAGTGAATGTTGTCAGTGAGTGAATGTTGTCAGAGAGTGAATGTTGTCAGTGAATGTTGTCAGTGAGCGAATGTTGTCAGTGAATGTTGTCAGTGAGTGAATGTTGTCAGTGAATGTTGTCAGTGAGTGAATGTCAGAGAGTGAATGTTGTCAGTGAGTGAATGTTGTCAGTGAATGTTGTCAGTGAGTGAATGTTGTCAGAGAGTGAATGTTGTCAGTGAGTGAATGTTGTCAGTGAATGTTGTCAGTGAGTGAATGTTGTCAGTGAGTGAATGTTGTCAGGGAGTGAATGTTGTCAGTGAATGTTGTCAGTGAGCGAATGTTGTCAGTGAATGTTGTCAGTGAGTGAATGTTGTCAGTGAATGTTGTCAGTGAGTGAATGTTGTCAGTGAATGTTGTCAGTGAGTGAATGTTGTCAGTGAATGTTGTCAGTGAGTGAATGTTGTCAGTGAATGTTGTCAGTGAGTGAATGTTGTCAGTGAATGTTGTCAGTGAGTGAATGTTGTCAGAGAGTGAATGTTGTCAGTGAATGTTGTCAGTGAGCGAATGTTGTCAGTGAATGTTGTCAGTGAGTGAATGTTGTCAGTGAATGTTGTCAGTGAGTGAATGTTGTCAGTGAATGTTGTCAGTGAGTGAATGTTGTCAGTGAATGTTGTCAGTGAGTGAATGTTGTCAGTGAGTGAATGTTGTCAGTGAATGTTGTCAGTGAGTGAATGTTGTCAGTGAATGTTGTCAGTGAGTGAATGTTGTCAGTGAATGTTGTCAGTGAGTGAATGTTGTCAGTGAGTGAATGTTGTCAGTGAATGTTGTCAGTGAGTGAATGTTGTCAGTGAATGTTGTCAGTGAGTGAATGTTGTCAGAGAGTGAATGTTGTCAGTGAATGTTGTCAGTGAGCGAATGTTGTCAGTGAATGTTGTCAGTGAGTGAATGTTGTCAGTGAATGTTGTCAGTGAGTGAATGTTGTCAGAGAGTGAATGTTGTCAGTGAATGTTGTCAGTGAGTGAATGTTGTCAGTGAATGTTGTCAGTGAGTGAATGTTGTCAGTGAATGTTGTCAGTGAGTGAATGTTGTCAGTGAATGTTGTCAGTGAGTGAATGTTGTCAGTGAGTGAATGTTGTCAGTGAATGTTGTCAGTGAGTGAATGTTGTCAGTGAATGTTGTCAGTGAGTGAATGTTGTCAGTGAGTGAATGTTGTCAGTGAATGTTGTCAGTGAGTGAATGTTGTCAGTGAGTGAATGTTGTCAGTGAGTGAATGTTGTCAGTGAATGTTGTCAGTGAGTGAATGTTGTCAGAGAGTGAATGTTGTCAGTGAATGTTGTCAGTGAGCGAATGTTGTCAGTGAATGTTGTCAGTGAGTGAATGTTGTCAGTGAATGTTGTCAGTGAGTGAATGTTGTCAGTGAGTGAATGTTGTCAGAGAGTGAATGTTGTCAGTGAATGTTGTCAGTGAGCGAATGTTGTCAGTGAATGTTGTCAGTGAGTGAATGTTGTCAGTGAATGTTGTCAGTGAGTGAATGTCAGAGAGTGAATGTTGTCAGTGAGTGAATGTTGTCAGTGAATGTTGTCAGTGAGTGAATGTTGTCAGAGAGTGAATGTTGTCAGTGAATGTTGTCAGTGAGTGAATGTTGTCAGTGAATGTTGTCAGTGAGTGAATGTTGTCAGTGAGTGAATGTTGTCAGGGAGTGAATGTTGTCAGTGAATGTTGTCAGAGAGTGAATGTTGTCAGTGAATGTTGTCAGTGAGTGAATGTTGTCAGTGAATGTTGTCAGTGAGCGAATGTTGTCAGTGAATGTTGTCAGAGAGTGAATGTTGTCAGTGAATGTTGTCAGTGAGCGAATGTTGTCAGTGAATGTTGTCAGTGAGTGAATGTTGTCAGTGAATGTTGTCAGTGAGTGAATGTTGTCAGTGAATGTTGTCAGTGAGTGAATGTTGTCAGTGAATGTTGTCAGTGAGTGAATGTTGTCAGTGAGTGAATGTTGTCAGTGAATGTTGTCAGTGAGTGAATGTTGTCAGTGAATGTTGTCAGTGAGTGAATGTTGTCAGTGAGTGAATGTTGTCAGTGAATGTTGTCAGTGAGTGAATGTTGTCAGTGAGTGAATGTTGTCAGTGAATGTTGTCAGTGAGTGAATGTTGTCAGTGAATGTTGTCAGTGAGTGAATGTTGTCAGTGAATGTTGTCAGTGAGTGAATGTTGTCAGAGAGTGAATGTTGTCAGTGAATGTTGTCAGTGAGTGAATGTTGTCAGTGAATGTTGTCAGTGAGTGAATGTTGTCAGAGAGTGAATGTTGTCAGTGAATGTTGTCAGTGAGTGAATGTTGTCAGTGAATGTTGTCAGTGAGTGAATGTTGTCAGTGAGTGAATGTTGTCAGGGAGTGAATGTTGTCAGTGAATGTTGTCAGTGAGTGAATGTTGTCAGTGAATGTTGTCAGTGAGTGAATGTTGTCAGTGAGTGAATGTTGTCAGTGAATGTTGTCAGTGAGTGAATGTTGTCAGTGAATGTTGTCAGTGAGTGAATGTTGTCAGTGAATGTTGTCAGAGAGTGAATGTTGTCAGTGAATGTTGTCAGTGAGTGAATGTTGTCAGTGAATGTTGTCAGTGAGTGAATGTTGTCAGAGAGTGAATGTTGTCAGTGAGTGAATGTTGTCAGTGAATGTTGTCAGTGAGTGAATGTTGTCAGTGAATGTTGTCAGTGAGTGAATGTTGTCAGTGAATGTTGTCAGTGAGTGAATGTTGTCAGTGAGGGAATGTTGTCAGTGAATGTTGTCAGTGAGTGAATGTTGTCAGAGAGTGAATGTTGTCAGTGAATGTTGTCAGTGAGCGAATGTTGTCAGTGAATGTTGTCAGTGAGTGAATGTTGTCAGTGAATGTTGTCAGTGAGTGAATGTTGTCAGTGAATGTTGTCAGTGAGTGAATGTTGTCAGTGAATGTTGTCAGTGAGTGAATGTTGTCAGTGAATGTTGTCAGTGAATGTTGTCAGAGAGTGAATGTTGTCAGTGAATGTTGATAGTGAGTGAATGTTGTCAGTAAATGTTGTCAGTGAGTGAATGTTGTCAGTGAATGTTGTCAGTGAGTGAATGTTGTCAGTGAATGTTGTCAGTGAGTGAATGTCAGAGAGTGAATGTTGTCAGTGAGTGAATGTTGTCAGTGAATGTTGTCAGTGAGTGAATGTTGTCAGAGAGTGAATGTTGTCAGTGAGTGAATGTTGTCAGTGAATGTTGTCAGTGAGTGAATGTTGTCAGTGAATGTTGTCAGTGAGTGAATGTTGTCAGTGAGTGAATGTTGTCAGTGAATGTTGTCAGTGAGTGAATGTTGTCAGTGAGTGAATGTTGTCAGAGAGTGAATGTTGTCAGTGAATGTTGTCAGTGAGCGAATGTTGTCAGTGAATGTTGTCAGTGAGTGAATGTTGTCAGTGAATGTTGTCAGTGAGTGAATGTCAGTGAGTGAATGTTGTCAGTGAGTGAATGTTGTCAGTGAATGTTGTCAGTGAGTGAATGTTGTCAGAGAGTGAATGTTGTCAGTGAATGTTGTCAGTGAGTGAATGTTGTCAGTGAATGTTGTCAGTGAGTGAATGTTGTCAGTGAGTGAATGTTGTCAGGGAGTGAATGTTGTCAGTGAATGTTGTCAGTGAGCGAATGTTGTCAGTGAATGTTGTCAGTGAGTGAATGTTGTCAGTGAATGTTGTCAGTGAGTGAATGTTGTCAGTGAATGTTGTCAGTGAGTGAATGTTGTCAGAGAGTGAATGTTGTCAGTGAGTGAATGTTGTCAGTGAATGTTGTCAGTGAGTGAATGTTGTCAGTGAATGTTGTCAGTGTGTGAATGTTGTCAGTGAATGTTGTCAGTGAGTGAATGTTGTCAGTGAGCGAATGTTGTCAGTGAATGTTGTCAGTGAGTGAATGTTGTCAGTGAATGTTGTCAGTGAGTGAATGTTGTCAGTGAGTGAATGTTGTCAGAGAGTGAATGTTGTCAGTGAATGTTGTCAGTGAGCGAATGTTGTCAGTGAATGTTGTCAGTGAGTGAATGTTGTCAGTGAATGTTGTCAGTGAGTGAATGTCAGAGAGTGAATGTTGTCAGTGAGTGAATGTTGTCAGTGAATGTTGTCAGTGAGTGAATGTTGTCAGAGAGTGAATGTTGTCAGTGAATGTTGTCAGTGAGTGAATGTTGTCAGTGAATGTTGTCAGTGAGTGAATGTTGTCAGTGAGTGAATGTTGTCAGGGAGTGAATGTTGTCAGTGAATGTTGTCAGAGAGTGAATGTTGTCAGTGAATGTTGTCAGTGAGTGAATGTTGTCAGTGAATGTTGTCAGTGAGTGAATGTTGTCAGTGAATGTTGTCAGTGAGCGAATGTTGTCAGTGAATGTTGTCAGAGAGTGAATGTTGTCAGTGAATGTTGTCAGTGAGCGAATGTTGTCAGTGAATGTTGTCAGTGAGTGAATGTTGTCAGTGAATGTTGTCAGTGAGTGAATGTTGTCAGTGAATGTTGTCAGTGAGTGAATGTTGTCAGTGAATGTTGTCAGTGAGTGAATGTTGTCAGTGAGTGAATGTTGTCAGTGAATGTTGTCAGTGAGTGAATGTTGTCAGTGAATGTTGTCAGTGAGTGAATGTTGTCAGTGAGTGAATGTTGTCAGTGAATGTTGTCAGTGAGTGAATGTTGTCAGTGAGTGAATGTTGTCAGTGAATGTTGTCAGTGAGTGAATGTTGTCAGTGAATGTTGTCAGTGAGTGAATGTTGTCAGTGAATGTTGTCAGTGAGTGAATGTTGTCAGAGAGTGAATGTTGTCAGTGAATGTTGTCAGTGAGTGAATGTTGTCAGTGAATGTTGTCAGTGAGTGAATGTTGTCAGAGAGTGAATGTTGTCAGTGAATGTTGTCAGTGAGTGAATGTTGTCAGTGAATGTTGTCAGTGAGTGAATGTTGTCAGTGAATGTTGTCAGTGAGTGAATGTTGTCAGTGAATGTTGTCAGTGAGTGAATGTTGTCAGTGAGTGAATGTTGTCAGTGAGTGAATGTTGTCAGTGAATGTTGTCAGTGAGTGAATGTTGTCAGTGAATGTTGTCAGAGAGTGAATGTTGTCAGTGAATGTTGTCAGTGAGTGAATGTTGTCAGTGAATGTTGTCAGTGAGTGAATGTTGTCAGAGAGTGAATGTTGTCAGTGAGTGAATGTTGTCAGTGAATGTTGTCAGTGAGTGAATGTTGTCAGTGAATGTTGTCAGTGAGTGAATGTTGTCAGTGAATGTTGTCAGAGAGTGAATGTTGTCAGTGAATGTTGTCAGTGAGTGAATGTTGTCAGTGAATGTTGTCAGTGAGTGAATGTTGTCAGAGAGTGAATGTTGTCAGTGAGTGAATGTTGTCAGTGAATGTTGTCAGTGAGTGAATGTTGTCAGTGAATGTTGTCAGTGAGTGAATGTTGTCAGTGAATGTTGTCAGTGAGGGAATGTTGTCAGTGAGGAAATGTTGTCAGTGAATGTTGTCAGTGAGTGAATGTTGTCAGAGAGTGAATGTTGTCAGTGAATGTTGTCAGTGAGCGAATGTTGTCAGTGAATGTTGTCAGTGAGTGAATGTTGTCAGTGAATGTTGTCAGGGAGTGAATGTTGTCAGTGAATGTTGTCAGTGAGCGAATGTTGTCAGTGAGTGAATGTTGTCAGTGAATGTTGTCAGTGAGTGAATGTTGTCAGTGAATGTTGTCAGTGAGTGAATGTTGTCAGTGAGTGAATGTTGTCAGGGAGTGAATGTTGTCAGTGAATGTTGTCAGTGAGCGAATGTTGTCAGTGAATGTTGTCAGTGAGTGAATGTTGTCAGTGAATGTTGTCAGTGAGTGAATGTTGTCAGTGAATTTTGTCAGTGAGTGAATGTTGTCAGTGAGTGAATGTTGTCAGTGAATGTTGTCAGTGAGTGAATGTTGTCAGTCAATGTTGTCAGTGAGTGAATGTTGTCAGTGAATGTTGTCAGTGAATGTTGTCAGTGAGTGAATGTTGTCAGTGAATGTTGTCAGTGAGTGAATGTTGTCAGAGAGTGAATGTTGTCAGTGAATGTTGTCAGTGAGCGAATGTTGTCAGTGAGTGAATGTTGTCAGGGAGTGAATGTTGTCAGTGAATGTTGTCAGTGAGCGAATGTTGTCAGTGAATGTTGTCAGTGAGTGAATGTTGTCAGTGAATGTTGTCAGTGAGTGAATGTTGTCAGTGAATGTTGTCAGTGAGTGAATGTTGTCAGAGAGTGAATGTTGTCAGTGAGTGAATGTTGTCAGTGAATGTTGTCAGTGAGTGAATGTTGTCAGTGAGTGAATGTTGTCAGTGAATGTTGTCAGTGAGTGAATGTTGTCAGTGAATGTTGTCAGTGAGTGAATGTTGTCAGTGAGTGAATGTTGTCAGGGAGTGAATGTTGTCAGTGAATGTTGTCAGTGAGCGAATGTTGTCAGTGAATGTTGTCAGTGAGTGAATGTTGTCAGTGAATGTTGTCAGTGAGTGAATGTTGTCAGTGAATGTTGTCAGTGAGTGAATGTTGTCAGTGAGTGAATGTTGTCAGTGAATGTTGTCAGTGAGTGAATGTTGTCAGTCAATGTTGTCAGTGAGTGAATGTTGTCAGTGAATGTTGTCAGTGAATGTTGTCAGTGAGTGAATGTTGTCAGTGAATGTTGTCAGTGAGTGAATGTTGTCAGAGAGTGAATGTTGTCAGTGAATGTTGTCAGTGAGCGAATGTTGTCAGTGAATGTTGTCAGTGAGTGAATGTTGTCAGAAAATGTTGTCAGTGAGTGAATGTTGTCAGTGAATGTTGTCAGTGAGTGAATGTTGTCAGTGAATGTTGTCAGTGAGTGAATGTTGTCAGTGAGTGAATGTTGTCAGTGAATGTTGTCAGTGAGTGAATGTTGTCAGTGAATGTTGTCAGTGAGTGAATGTTGTCAGAGAGTGAATGTTGTCAGTGAATGTTGTCAGTGAGCGAATGTTGTCAGTGAATGTTGTCAGTGAGTGAATGTTGTCAGAAAATGTTGTCAGTGAGTGAATGTTGTCAGTGAGTGAATGTTGTCAGTGAATGTTGTCAGTGAGTGAATGTTGTCAGTGAGTGAATGTTGTCAGGGAGTGAATGTTGTCAGTGAATGTTGTCAGTGAGCGAATGTTGTCAGTGAATGTTGTCAGTGAGTGAATGTTGTCAGTGAGTGAATGTTGTCAGTGAATGTTGTCAGTGAGTGAATGTTGTCAGTGAATGTTGTCAGTGAGTGAATGTTGTCAGAGAGTGAATGTTGTCAGTGAGTGAATGTTGTCAGTGAATGTTGTCAGTGAGTGAATGTTGTCAGTGAATGTTGTCAGTGAGTGAATGTTGTCAGTGAATGTTGTCAGTGAGTGAATGTTGTCAGTGAGCGAATGTTGTCAGTGAATGTTGTCAGTGAGTGAATGTTGTCAGTGAATGTTGTCAGTGAGTGAATGTTGTCAGTGAGTGAATGTTGTCAGAGAGTGAATGTTGTCAGTGAATGTTGTCAGTGAGCGAATGTTGTCAGTGAATGTTGTCAGTGAGTGAATGTTGTCAGTGAATGTTGTCAGTGAGTGAATGTCAGAGAGTGAATGTTGTCAGTGAGTGAATGTTGTCAGTGAATGTTGTCAGTGAGTGAATGTTGTCAGAGAGTGAATGTTGTCAGTGAATGTTGTCAGTGAGTGAATGTTGTCAGTGAATGTTGTCAGTGAGTGAATGTTGTCAGTGAGTGAATGTTGTCAGGGAGTGAATGTTGTCAGTGAATGTTGTCAGAGAGTGAATGTTGTCAGTGAATGTTGTCAGTGAGTGAATGTTGTCAGTGAATGTTGTCAGTGAGTGAATGTTGTCAGTGAATGTTGTCAGTGAGCGAATGTTGTCAGTGAATGTTGTCAGAGAGTGAATGTTGTCAGTGAATGTTGTCAGTGAGCGAATGTTGTCAGTGAATGTTGTCAGTGAGTGAATGTTGTCAGTGAATGTTGTCAGTGAGTGAATGTTGTCAGTGAATGTTGTCAGTGAGTGAATGTTGTCAGTGAATGTTGTCAGTGAGTGAATGTTGTCAGTGAGTGAATGTTGTCAGTGAATGTTGTCAGTGAGTGAATGTTGTCAGTGAATGTTGTCAGTGAGTGAATGTTGTCAGTGAGTGAATGTTGTCAGTGAATGTTGTCAGTGAGTGAATGTTGTCAGTGAGTGAATGTTGTCAGTGAATGTTGTCAGTGAGTGAATGTTGTCAGTGAATGTTGTCAGTGAGTGAATGTTGTCAGTGAATGTTGTCAGTGAGTGAATGTTGTCAGAGAGTGAATGTTGTCAGTGAATGTTGTCAGTGAGTGAATGTTGTCAGTGAATGTTGTCAGTGAGTGAATGTTGTCAGAGAGTGAATGTTGTCAGTGAATGTTGTCAGTGAGTGAATGTTGTCAGTGAATGTTGTCAGTGAGTGAATGTTGTCAGTGAATGTTGTCAGTGAGTGAATGTTGTCAGTGAATGTTGTCAGTGAGTGAATGTTGTCAGTGAATGTTGTCAGTGAGTGAATGTTGTCAGTGAGTGAATGTTGTCAGTGAATGTTGTCAGTGAGTGAACTTTGTCAGTGAATGTTGTCAGTGAGTGAATGTTGTCAGTGAATGTTGTCAGAGAGTGAATGTTGTCAGTGAATGTTGTCAGTGAGTGAATGTTGTCAGTGAATGTTGTCAGTGAGTGAATGTTGTCAGAGAGTGAATGTTGTCAGTGAGTGAATGTTGTCAGTGAATGTTGTCAGTGAGTGAATGTTGTCAGTGAATGTTGTCAGTGAGTGAATGTTGTCAGTGAATGTTGTCAGAGAGTGAATGTTGTCAGTGAATGTTGTCAGTGAGTGAATGTTGTCAGTGAATGTTGTCAGTGAGTGAATGTTGTCAGAGAGTGAATGTTGTCAGTGAGTGAATGTTGTCAGTGAATGTTGTCAGTGAGTGAATGTTGTCAGTGAATGTTGTCAGTGAGTGAATGTTGTCAGTGAATGTTGTCAGTGAGGGAATGTTGTCAGTGAGGAAATGTTGTCAGTGAATGTTGTCAGTGAGTGAATGTTGTCAGAGAGTGAATGTTGTCAGTGAATGTTGTCAGTGAGTGAATGTTGTCAGTGAATGTTGTCAGTGAGTGAATGTTGTCAGTGAGTGAATGTTGTCAGTGAATGTTGTCAGTGAGTGAATGTTGTCAGTGAGTGAATGTTGTCAGAGAGTGAATGTTGTCAGTGAATGTTGTCAGTGAGCGAATGTTGTCAGTGAATGTTGTCAGTGAGTGAATGTTGTCAGTGAATGTTGTCAGTGAGTGAATGTCAGTGAGTGAATGTTGTCAGTGAGTGAATGTTGTCAGTGAATGTTGTCAGTGAGTGAATGTTGTCAGAGAGTGAATGTTGTCAGTGAATGTTGTCAGTGAGTGAATGTTGTCAGTGAATGTTGTCAGTGAGTGAATGTTGTCAGTGAGTGAATGTTGTCAGGGAGTGAATGTTGTCAGTGAATGTTGTCAGTGAGCGAATGTTGTCAGTGAATGTTGTCAGTGAGTGAATGTTGTCAGTGAATGTTGTCAGTGAGTGAATGTTGTCAGTGAATGTTGTCAGTGAGTGAATGTTGTCAGAGAGTGAATGTTGTCAGTGAGTGAATGTTGTCAGTGAATGTTGTCAGTGAGTGAATGTTGTCAGTGAATGTTGTCAGTGAGTGAATGTTGTCAGTGAATGTTGTCAGTGAGTGAATGTTGTCAGTGAGCGAATGTTGTCAGTGAATGTTGTCAGTGAGTGAATGTTGTCAGTGAATGTTGTCAGTGAGTGAATGTTGTCAGTGAGTGAATGTTGTCAGAGAGTGAATGTTGTCAGTGAATGTTGTCAGTGAGCGAATGTTGTCAGTGAATGTTGTCAGTGAGTGAATGTTGTCAGTGAATGTTGTCAGTGAGTGAATGTCAGAGAGTGAATGTTGTCAGTGAGTGAATGTTGTCAGTGAATGTTGTCAGTGAGTGAATGTTGTCAGAGAGTGAATGTTGTCAGTGAATGTTGTCAGTGAGTGAATGTTGTCAGTGAATGTTGTCAGTGAGTGAATGTTGTCAGTGAGTGAATGTTGTCAGGGAGTGAATGTTGTCAGTGAATGTTGTCAGAGAGTGAATGTTGTCAGTGAATGTTGTCAGTGAGTGAATGTTGTCAGTGAATGTTGTCAGTGAGTGAATGTTGTCAGTGAATGTTGTCAGTGAGCGAATGTTGTCAGTGAATGTTGTCAGAGAGTGAATGTTGTCAGTGAATGTTGTCAGTGAGCGAATGTTGTCAGTGAATGTTGTCAGTGAGTGAATGTTGTCAGTGAATGTTGTCAGTGAGTGAATGTTGTCAGTGAATGTTGTCAGTGAGTGAATGTTGTCAGTGAATGTTGTCAGTGAGTGAATGTTGTCAGTGAGTGAATGTTGTCAGTGAATGTTGTCAGTGAGTGAATGTTGTCAGTGAATGTTGTCAGTGAGTGAATGTTGTCAGTGAGTGAATGTTGTCAGTGAATGTTGTCAGTGAGTGAATGTTGTCAGTGAGTGAATGTTGTCAGTGAATGTTGTCAGTGAGTGAATGTTGTCAGTGAATGTTGTCAGTGAGTGAATGTTGTCAGTGAATGTTGTCAGTGAGTGAATGTTGTCAGAGAGTGAATGTTGTCAGTGAATGTTGTCAGTGAGTGAATGTTGTCAGTGAATGTTGTCAGTGAGTGAATGTTGTCAGAGAGTGAATGTTGTCAGTGAATGTTGTCAGTGAGTGAATGTTGTCAGTGAATGTTGTCAGTGAGTGAATGTTGTCAGTGAATGTTGTCAGTGAGTGAATGTTGTCAGTGAATGTTGTCAGTGAGTGAATGTTGTCAGTGAGTGAATGTTGTCAGTGAGTGAATGTTGTCAGTGAATGTTGTCAGTGAGTGAATGTTGTCAGTGAATGTTGTCAGAGAGTGAATGTTGTCAGTGAATGTTGTCAGTGAGTGAATGTTGTCAGTGAATGTTGTCAGTGAGTGAATGTTGTCAGAGAGTGAATGTTGTCAGTGAGTGAATGTTGTCAGTGAATGTTGTCAGTGAGTGAATGTTGTCAGTGAATGTTGTCAGTGAGTGAATGTTGTCAGTGAATGTTGTCAGAGAGTGAATGTTGTCAGTGAATGTTGTCAGTGAGTGAATGTTGTCAGTGAATGTTGTCAGTGAGTGAATGTTGTCAGAGAGTGAATGTTGTCAGTGAGTGAATGTTGTCAGTGAATGTTGTCAGTGAGTGAATGTTGTCAGTGAATGTTGTCAGTGAGGGAATGTTGTCAGTGAGGAAATGTTGTCAGTGAATGTTGTCAGTGAGTGAATGTTGTCAGAGAGTGAATGTTGTCAGTGAATGTTGTCAGTGAGCGAATGTTGTCAGTGAATGTTGTCAGTGAGTGAATGTTGTCAGTGAATGTTGTCAGGGAGTGAATGTTGTCAGTGAATGTTGTCAGCGAGCGAATGTTGTCAGTGAGTGAATGTTGTCAGTGAATGTTGTCAGTGAGTGAATGTTGTCAGTGAATGTTGTCAGTGAGTGAATGTTGTCAGTGAGTGAATGTTGTCAGGGAGTGAATGTTGTCAGTGAATGTTGTCAGTGAGCGAATGTTGTCAGTGAATGTTGTCAGTGAATGTTGTCAGTGAGTGAATGTTGTCAGTGAATTTTGTCAGTGAGTGAATGTTGTCAGTGAGTGAATGTTGTCAGTGAATGTTGTCAGTGAGTGAATGTTGTCAGTCAATGTTGTCAGTGAGTGAATGTTGTCAGTGAATGTTGTCAGTGAATGTTGTCAGTGAGTGAATGTTGTCAGTGAATGTTGTCAGTGAGTGAATGTTGTCAGAGAGTGAATGTTGTCAGTGAATGTTGTCAGTGAGCGAATGTTGTCAGTGAGTGAATGTTGTCAGGGAGTGAATGTTGTCAGTGAATGTTGTCAGTGAGCGAATGTTGTCAGTGAATGTTGTCAGTGAGTGAATGTTGTCAGTGAATGTTGTCAGTGAGTGAATGTTGTCAGTGAATGTTGTCAGTGAGTGAATGTTGTCAGAGAGTGAATGTTGTCAGTGAGTGAATGTTGTCAGTGAATGTTGTCAGTGAGTGAATGTTGTCAGTGAGTGAATGTTGTCAGTGAATGTTGTCAGTGAGTGAATGTTGTCAGTGAATGTTGTCAGTGAGTGAATGTTGTCAGTGAGTGAATGTTGTCAGGGAGTGAATGTTGTCAGTGAATGTTGTCAGTGAGCGAATGTTGTCAGTGAATGTTGTCAGTGAGTGAATGTTGTCAGTGAATGTTGTCAGTGAGTGAATGTTGTCAGTGAATGTTGTCAGTGAGTGAATGTTGTCAGTGAGTGAATGTTGTCAGTGAATGTTGTCAGTGAGTGAATGTTGTCAGTCAATGTTGTCAGTGAGTGAATGTTGTCAGTGAATGTTGTCAGTGAATGTTGTCAGTGAGTGAATGTTGTCAGTGAATGTTGTCAGTGAGTGAATGTTGTCAGAGAGTGAATGTTGTCAGTGAATGTTGTCAGTGAGCGAATGTTGTCAGTGAATGTTGTCAGTGAGTGAATGTTGTCAGAAAATGTTGTCAGTGAGTGAATGTTGTCAGTGAATGTTGTCAGTGAGTGAATGTTGTCAGTGAATGTTGTCAGTGAGTGAATGTTGTCAGTGAGTGAATGTTGTCAGTGAATGTTGTCAGTGAGTGAATGTTGTCAGTGAATGTTGTCAGTGAGTGAATGTTGTCAGAGAGTGAATGTTGTCAGTGAATGTTGTCAGTGAGCGAATGTTGTCAGTGAATGTTGTCAGTGAGTGAATGTTGTCAGAAAATGTTGTCAGTGAGTGAATGTTGTCAGTGAGTGAATGTTGTCAGTGAATGTTGTCAGTGAGTGAATGTTGTCAGTGAGTGAATGTTGTCAGGGAGTGAATGTTGTCAGTGAATGTTGTCAGTGAGCGAATGTTGTCAGTGAATGTTGTCAGTGAGTGAATGTTGTCAGTGAGTGAATGTTGTCAGTGAATGTTGTCAGTGAGTGAATGTTGTCAGTGAATGTTGTCAGTGAGTGAATGTTGTCAGAGAGTGAATGTTGTCAGTGAGTGAATGTTGTCAGTGAATGTTGTCAGTGAGTGAATGTTGTCAGTGAATGTTGTCAGTGAGTGAATGTTGTCAGTGAATGTTGTCAGTGAGTGAATGTTGTCAGTGAGCGAATGTTGTCAGTGAATGTTGTCAGTGAGTGAATGTTGTCAGTGAATGTTGTCAGTGAGTGAATGTTGTCAGTGAGTGAATGTTGTCAGAGAGTGAATGTTGTCAGTGAATGTTGTCAGTGAGCGAATGTTGTCAGTGAATGTTGTCAGTGAGTGAATGTTGTCAGTGAATGTTGTCAGTGAGTGAATGTCAGAGAGTGAATGTTGTCAGTGAGTGAATGTTGTCAGTGAATGTTGTCAGTGAGTGAATGTTGTCAGAGAGTGAATGTTGTCAGTGAATGTTGTCAGTGAGTGAATGTTGTCAGTGAATGTTGTCAGTGAGTGAATGTTGTCAGTGAGTGAATGTTGTCAGGGAGTGAATGTTGTCAGTGAATGTTGTCAGAGAGTGAATGTTGTCAGTGAATGTTGTCAGTGAGTGAATGTTGTCAGTGAATGTTGTCAGTGAGTGAATGTTGTCAGTGAATGTTGTCAGTGAGCGAATGTTGTCAGTGAATGTTGTCAGAGAGTGAATGTTGTCAGTGAATGTTGTCAGTGAGCGAATGTTGTCAGTGAATGTTGTCAGTGAGTGAATGTTGTCAGTGAATGTTGTCAGTGAGTGAATGTTGTCAGTGAATGTTGTCAGTGAGTGAATGTTGTCAGTGAATGTTGTCAGTGAGTGAATGTTGTCAGTGAGTGAATGTTGTCAGTGAATGTTGTCAGTGAGTGAATGTTGTCAGTGAATGTTGTCAGTGAGTGAATGTTGTCAGTGAGTGAATGTTGTCAGTGAATGTTGTCAGTGAGTGAATGTTGTCAGTGAGTGAATGTTGTCAGTGAATGTTGTCAGTGAGTGAATGTTGTCAGTGAATGTTGTCAGTGAGTGAATGTTGTCAGTGAATGTTGTCAGTGAGTGAATGTTGTCAGAGAGTGAATGTTGTCAGTGAATGTTGTCAGTGAGTGAATGTTGTCAGTGAATGTTGTCAGTGAGTGAATGTTGTCAGAGAGTGAATGTTGTCAGTGAATGTTGTCAGTGAGTGAATGTTGTCAGTGAATGTTGTCAGTGAGTGAATGTTGTCAGTGAATGTTGTCAGTGAGTGAATGTTGTCAGTGAATGTTGTCAGTGAGTGAATGTTGTCAGTGAATGTTGTCAGTGAGTGAATGTTGTCAGTGAGTGAATGTTGTCAGTGAATGTTGTCAGTGAGTGAACTTTGTCAGTGAATGTTGTCAGTGAGTGAATGTTGTCAGTGAATGTTGTCAGAGAGTGAATGTTGTCAGTGAGTGAATGTTGTCAGTGAATGTTGTCAGTGAGTGAATGTTGTCAGAGAGTGAATGTTGTCAGTGAGTGAATGTTGTCAGTGAATGTTGTCAGTGAGTGAATGTTGTCAGTGAATGTTGTCAGTGAGTGAATGTTGTCAGTGAATGTTGTCAGAGAGTGAATGTTGTCAGTGAATGTTGTCAGTGAGTGAATGTTGTCAGTGAATGTTGTCAGTGAGTGAATGTTGTCAGAGAGTGAATGTTGTCAGTGAGTGAATGTTGTCAGTGAATGTTGTCAGTGAGTGAATGTTGTCAGTGAATGTTGTCAGTGAGTGAATGTTGTCAGTGAATGTTGTCAGTGAGGGAATGTTGTCAGTGAGGAAATGTTGTCAGTGAATGTTGTCAGTGAGTGAATGTTGTCAGAGAGTGAATGTTGTCAGTGAATGTTGTCAGTGAGCGAATGTTGTCAGTGAATGTTGTCAGTGAGTGAATGTTGTCAGTGAATGTTGTCAGGGAGTGAATGTTGTCAGTGAATGTTGTCAGTGAGCGAATGTTGTCAGTGAGTGAATGTTGTCAGTGAATGTTGTCAGTGAGTGAATGTTGTCAGTGAATGTTGTCAGTGAGTGAATGTTGTCAGTGAGTGAATGTTGTCAGGGAGTGAATGTTGTCAGTGAATGTTGTCAGTGAGCGAATGTTGTCAGTGAATGTTGTCAGTGAGTGAATGTTGTCAGTGAATGTTGTCAGTGAGTGAATGTTGTCAGTGAATTTTGTCAGTGAGTGAATGTTGTCAGTGAGTGAATGTTGTCAGTGAATGTTGTCAGTGAGTGAATGTTGTCAGTCAATGTTGTCAGTGAGTGAATGTTGTCAGTGAATGTTGTCAGTGAATGTTGTCAGTGAGTGAATGTTGTCAGTGAATGTTGTCAGTGAGTGAATGTTGTCAGAGAGTGAATGTTGTCAGTGAATGTTGTCAGTGAGCGAATGTTGTCAGTGAGTGAATGTTGTCAGGGAGTGAATGTTGTCAGTGAATGTTGTCAGTGAGCGAATGTTGTCAGTGAATGTTGTCAGTGAGTGAATGTTGTCAGTGAATGTTGTCAGTGAGTGAATGTTGTCAGTGAATGTTGTCAGTGAGTGAATGTTGTCAGAGAGTGAATGTTGTCAGTGAGTGAATGTTGTCAGTGAATGTTGTCAGTGAGTGAATGTTGTCAGTGAGTGAATGTTGTCAGTGAATGTTGTCAGTGAGTGAATGTTGTCAGTGAATGTTGTCAGTGAGTGAATGTTGTCAGTGAGTGAATGTTGTCAGGGAGTGAATGTTGTCAGTGAATGTTGTCAGTGAGCGAATGTTGTCAGTGAATGTTGTCAGTGAGTGAATGTTGTCAGTGAATGTTGTCAGTGAGTGAATGTTGTCAGTGAATGTTGTCAGTGAGTGAATGTTGTCAGTGAGTGAATGTTGTCAGTGAATGTTGTCAGTGAGTGAATGTTGTCAGTCAATGTTGTCAGTGAGTGAATGTTGTCAGTGAATGTTGTCAGTGAATGTTGTCAGTGAGTGAATGTTGTCAGTGAATGTTGTCAGTGAGTGAATGTTGTCAGAGAGTGAATGTTGTCAGTGAATGTTGTCAGTGAGCGAATGTTGTCAGTGAATGTTGTCAGTGAGTGAATGTTGTCAGAAAATGTTGTCAGTGAGTGAATGTTGTCAGTGAATGTTGTCAGTGAGTGAATGTTGTCAGTGAATGTTGTCAGTGAGTGAATGTTGTCAGTGAGTGAATGTTGTCAGTGAATGTTGTCAGTGAGTGAATGTTGTCAGTGAATGTTGTCAGTGAGTGAATGTTGTCAGAGAGTGAATGTTGTCAGTGAATGTTGTCAGTGAGCGAATGTTGTCAGTGAATGTTGTCAGTGAGTGAATGTTGTCAGAAAATGTTGTCAGTGAGTGAATGTTGTCAGTGAGTGAATGTTGTCAGTGAATGTTGTCAGTGAGTGAATGTTGTCAGTGAGTGAATGTTGTCAGGGAGTGAATGTTGTCAGTGAATGTTGTCAGTGAGCGAATGTTGTCAGTGAATGTTGTCAGTGAGTGAATGTTGTCAGTGAGTGAATGTTGTCAGTGAATGTTGTCAGTGAGTGAATGTTGTCAGTGAATGTTGTCAGTGAGTGAATGTTGTCAGTGAGTGAATGTTGTCAGAGAGTGAATGTTGTCAGTGAATGTTGTCAGTGAGCGAATGTTGTCAGTGAATGTTGCCAGTGAGTGAATGTTGTCAGTGAATGTTGTCAGTGAATGAATGTTGTCAGTGAATGTTGTCAGTGAGTGAATGTTGTCAGTGAGTGAATGTTGTCAGTGAATGTTGTCAGTGAGTGAATGTTGTCAGTGAATGTTGTCAGTGAGTGAATGTTGTCAGTGAATGTTGTCAGTGAATGTTGTCAGTGAGTGAATGTTGTCAGTGAATGTTGTCAGTGAGTGAATGTTGTCAATGAGTGAATGTTGTCAGTGAATGTTGTCAGTGAGTGAATGTTGTCAAAAAGTGAATGTTGTCAGTGAATGTTGTCAGTGAGCGAATGTTGTCAGTGAATGTTGTCAGTGAGTGAATGTTGTCAGAAAATGTTGTCAGTGAGTGAATGTTGTCAGTGAATGTTGTCAGTGAGTGAATGTTGTCAGTGAGTGAATGTTGTCAGTGAATGTTGTCAGTGAGTGAATGTTGTCAGTGAGTGAATGTTGTCAGTGAGTGAATGTTGTCAGTGAATGTTGTCAGTGAGTGAATGTTGTCAGTGAATGTTGTCAGTGAGTGAATGTTGTCAGTGAGTGAATGTTGTCAGTGAATGTTGTCAGTGAGTGAATGTTGTCAGTGAATGTTGTCAGTGAGTGAATGTTGTCAGTGAGTGAATGTTGTCAGTGAATGTTGTCAGTGAGTGAATGTTGTCAGTGAATGTTGTCAGTGAGTGAATGTTGTCAGTGAATGTTGTCAGTGAGTGAATGTTGTCAGTGAGTGAATGTTGTCAGTAAGTGAATGTTGTCAGTGAGTGAATGTTGTCAGTGAGTGAATGTTGTCAGTGAATGTTGTCAGTGAGTGAATGTTGTCAGTGAATGTTGTCAGTGAGTGAATGTTGTCAGTGAATGTTGTCAGTGAGTGAATGTTGTCAGAGAGTGAATGTTGTCAGTGAATGTTGTCAGTGAGTGAATGTTGTCAGTGAATGTTGTCAGAGAGTGAATGTTGTCAGTGAATGTTGTCAGTGAGTGAATGTTGTCAGTGAATGTTGTCAGTGAGTGAATGTTGTCAGAGAGTGAATGTTGTCAGTGAATGTTGTCAGTGAGCGAATGTTGTCAGTGAATGTTGTCAGTGAGTGAATGTTGTCAGTGAATGTTGTCAGTGAGTGAATGTTGTCAGTGAATGTTGTCAGTGAGTGAATTTTGTCAGAGAGTGAATGTTGTCAGTGAATGTTGTCAATGAGCGAATGTTGTCAGTGAATGTTGTCAGAGAGTGAATGTTGTCAGTGAATGTTGTCAGTGAGTGAATGTTGTCAGTGAATGTTGTCAGTGAATGTTGTCAGTCAGTGAATGTTGTCAGAGAGTGAATGTTGTCAGTGAGTGAATGTTGTCAGTGAGTGAATGTTGTCAGTGAATGTTGTCAGTGAATGTTGTCAGTGAGTGTTGTCAGTGAATGTTGTCAGTGAGTGAATGTTGTCAGTGAGTGAATGTTGTCAGTGAGTGAATGTTGTCAGTGAATGTTGTCAGTGAATGTTGTCAGTGAATGTTGTCAGAGAGTGAATGTTGTCAGTGAGTGAATGTTGTCAGTGAATGTTGTCAGTGAATGTTGTCAGTGAGTGAATGTTGTCAGTGAGTGAATGTTGTCAGTGAATGTTGTCTGTGAGTGAATGTTGTCAGTTAGTGAATGTTGTCAGTGAGTGAATGTTGTCAGTGAATGCTGTCAGTGAGTGAATGTTGTCAGTGAGTGAATGTTGTCAGAGAGTGAATGTTGTCAGTGAATGTTGTCAGTGAATGTTGTCAGTGAGTGTTGTCAGTGAATGTTGTCAGTGAGTGAATGTTGTCAGTGAGTGAATGTTGTCAGTGAGTGAATGTTGTCAGTGAATGTTGTCTGTGAGTGAATGTTGTCAGTTAGTGAATGTTGTCAGTGAGTGAATGTTGTCAGTGAATGTTGTCAGTGAGTGAATGTTGTCAGTGAGTGAATGTTGTCAGTGAATGTTGTCAGTGAGTGAATGTTGTCAGTGAGTGTTGTAAGTGAGTCAATGTTGTCAGTGAGTGTTGTCAGTGAATGTTGTCAGTGAGTGAATGTTGTCAGTGAATGTTGTCAGTGAGTGAATGTTGTCAGTGAATGTTGTCAGTGAGTGAATGTTGTCAGTGAATGTTGTCAGTGAGTGAATGTTGTCAGTGAATTTTGTCAGTGAGTGAATGTTGTCAGTGAATGTTGTCAGTGAGTGAATGTTGTCAGTGAGTGAATGTTGTCAGTGAATGTTGTCTGTGAGTGAATGTTGTCAGTGAATGTTGTCAGAGGGTCAATGTTGTCAGTGAGTGAATGTTGTCAGTGAGTGAATGTTGTCAGTGAATGTTGTCAGTGAGTGAATGTTGTCAGTGAATGTTGTCAGTGAATGTTGTCAGTGAGTGAATGTTGTCAGTGAGTGTTGTCAGTGAGTGAATGTTGTCAGAGAGTGAATGTTGTCAGTGAGTGAATGTTGTCAGTGAATGTTGTGAGTGAGTGAATGTTGTCAGTGAGTGAATGTTGTAAGTGAATGTTGTCAGTGAATGTTGTCAGTGAGTGAATGTTATCAGTGAATGTTGTCAGTGAGTGAATGTTGTCAGTGAATGTTGTCAGTGAGTGAATGTTGTCAGTGAGTGAATGTTGTCAGTGAATGTTGTCAGTTAGTGAATGTTGTCAGTGAATGTTGTCAGTGAGTGAATGTTGTCAGTGAGTGAATGTTGTCAGTGAATGTTGTCTGTGAGTGAATGTTGTCAGTTAGTGAATGTTGTCAGTGAATGTTGTCAGAGAGTCAATGTTGTCAGTGAATGTTGTCAGTGAGTGAATCTTGTCAGTGAGTGAATGTTGTCAGTGAATGTTGTCAGTGAGTGAATGTTGTCAGTGAATGTTGTCAGTGAGTGAATGTTGTCAGTGAGTGAATGTTGTCTGTGAGTGAATGTTGTCAGTTAGTGAATGTTGTCAGTGAATGTTGTCAGTGAGTGAATGTTGTCAGTGAGTGAATGTTGTCAGTGAATGTTGTCAGAGAGTCAATGTTGTCAGTGAATGTTGTCAGTGAGTGAATGTTGTCAGTGAGTGAATGTTGTCAGTGAGTGAATGTTGTCAGTGAATGTTGTCAGTGAGTGAATGTTGTCAGTGAGTGTTGTCAGTGAGTGAATGTTGTCAGAGAGTGAATGTTGTCAGTGAGTGAATGTTGTCAGTGAATGTTGTCAGTGAGTGAATGTTGTCAGTGAGTGAATGTTGTCAGTGAATGTTGTCAGTTAATGTTGTCAGTGAATGTTGTCAGTGAGTGAATGTTGTCAGTGAATGTTGTCAGTGAGTGAATGTTGTCAGTGAATGTTGTCAGTGAGTGAATGTTGTCAGTGAGTGAATGTTGTCAGTGAATGTTGTCAGTGAATGTTATCAGTGAGTGAATGTTGTCAGTGAGTGAATGTTGTCAGTGAGTGAATGTTGTCAGTGAATGTTGTCAGTGAGTGAATGTTGTCAGTGAATGTTGTCAGTGAATGTTATCAGTGAGTGAATGTTGTCAGTGAGTGAATGTTGTCAGTGAGTGAATGTTGTCAGTGAATATTGTCAGTGAGTGAATGTTGTCAGAGAGTGAATGTTGTCAGTGAATGTTGTCAGTGAGTGAATGTTGTCAGTGAATGTTGTCAGTGAATGTTGTCAGAGAGTGAATGTTGTCAGTGAATGTTGTCAGTGAGTGAATGTTGTCAGTGAATGCTGTCAGTGAGTGAATGTTGTCAGTGAGTGAATGTTGTCAGAGAGTGAATGTTGTCAGTGAATGTTGTCAGTGAGTGTTGTCAGTGAATGTTGTCAGTGAGTGAATGTTGTCAGTGAATGTTGTCAGTGAGTGAATGTTGTCAGTGAATGTTGTCAGTGAATGTTGTCAGTGAGTGAATGTTGTCAGTGAGTGAATGTTGACAGTGAATGTTGTCAGTGAATGTTGTCAGTGAATGTTGTCAGTGAGTGAATGTTATCAGTGAATGTTGTCAGTGAGTGAATGTTGTCAGTGAATGTTGTCAGTGAGTGAATGTTGTCAGTGAATGTTGTCAGTTAGTGAATGTTGTCAGTGAATGTTGTCAGTGAGTGAATGTTGTCAGTGAGTGAATGTTGTCAGTGAGTGAATGTTGTCAGTGAATGTTGTCTGTGAGTGAATGTTGTCAGTTAGTGAATGTTGTCAGTGAATGTTGTCAGAGAGTCAATGTTGTCAGTGAATGTTGTCAGTGAGTGAATGTTGTCAGTGAGTGAATGTTGTCAGTGAATGTTGTCAGTGAGTGAATGTTGTCAGTGAGTGAATGTTGTCAGTGAATGTTGTCAGAGAGTGAATGTTGTCAGTGAGTGAATGTTGTCAGTGAATGTTGTCAGTGAGTGAATGTTGTCAGTGAGTGAATGTTGTCAGTGAATGTTGTCAGTTAATGTTGTCAGTGAATGTTGTCAGTGAGTGAATGTTGTCAGTGAATGTTGTCAGTGAGTGAATGTTGTCAGTGAATGTTGTCAGTGAGTGAATGTTGTCAGTGAGTGAATGTTGTCAGTGAATGTTGTCAGTGAATGTTATCAGTGAGTGAATGTTGTCAGTGAGTGAATGTTGTCAGTGAGTGAATGTTGTCAGTGAATGTTGTCAGTGAATGTTGTCAGTGAGTGAATGTTGTCAGAGAGTGAATGTTGTCAGTGAGTGAATGTTGTCAGTGAATGTTGTCAGTGAATGTTGTCTGTGAGTGAATGTTGTCAGTGAATGTTGTCAGTGAGTGAATGTTGTCAGTGAATGTTGTCAGTGAGTGAATGTTGTCAGTGAATGTTGTCAGTGAGTGAATGTTGTCATTGAATGTTGTCAGTGAGTGAATGTTGTCAGTGAATGCTGTCAGTGAGTGAATGTTGTCAGTGAATATTGTCAGTGAGTGAATGTTGTCAGTGAATGTTGTCAGTGAATGTTGTCAGTGAGTGAATGTTGTCAGTGAGTGAATGTTGACAGTGAATGTTGTCAGTGAATGTTGTCAGTGAATGTTGTCAGTGAGTGAATGTTATCAGTGAATGTTGTCAGTGAGTGAATGTTGTCAGTGAATGTTGTCAGTGAGTGAATGTTGTCAGTGAGTGAATGTTGTCAGTGAATGTTGTCAGTTAGTGAATGTTGTCAGTGAATGTTGTCAGTGAGTGAATGTTGTCAGTGAATGTTGTCAGTGAGTGAATGTTGTCAGTGAGTGAATGTTGTCAGTGAATGTTGTCTGTGAGTGAATGTTGTCAGTTAGTGAATGTTGTCAGTGAATGTTGTCAGAGAGTCAATGTTGTCAGTGAATGTTGTCAGTGAGTGAATGTTGTCAGTGAGTGAATGTTGTCAGTGAATGTTGTCAGTGAGTGAATGTTGTCAGTGAATGTCAGTGAGTGAATGTTGTCAGTGAATGTTGTCAGTGAATGTTGTCAGTGAGTGAATGTTGTCAGTGAGTGAATGTTGTCAGTGAGTGAATGTTGTCAGTGAATGCTGTCAGTGAGTGAATGTTGTCAGTGAGTGAATGTTGTCAGAGAGTGAATGTTGTCAGTGAATGTTGTCAGTGAATGTTGTCAGTGAGTGTTGTCAGTGAATGTTGTCAGAGAGTGAATGTTGTCAGTGAGTGAATGTTGTCAGTGAATGTTGTCAGTGAGTGAATGTTGTCAGTGAATGTTGTCTGTGAGTGAATGTTGTCAGTTAGTGAATGTTGTCAGTGAGTGAATGTTGTCAGTGAGTGAATGATGTCAGTGAATGTTGTCAGAGAGTCAATGTTGTCAGTGAATGTTGTCAGTGAGTGAATGTTGTCAGTGAGTGAATGTTGTCAGTGAATGTTGTCAGTGAGTGAATGTTGTCAGTGAATGTTGTCAGTGAGTGAATGTTGTCAGTGAATGTTGTCAGTGAGTGAATGTTGTCAGAGAGTGAATGTTGTCAGTGAGTGAATGTTGTCAGTGAATGTTGTCAGTGAGTGAATGTTGTCAGAGAGTGAATGTTGTCAGTGAGTGAATGTTGTCAGTGAATGTTGTCAGTGAGTGAATGTTGTCAGTGAGTGAATGTTGTCAGTGAATGTTGTCAGTTAATGTTGTCAGTGAATGTTGTCAGTGAGTGAATGTTGTCAGTGAATGTTGTCAGTGAATGTTGTCAGTGAGTGAATGTTGTCAGTGAATGTTGTCAGTGAATGTTGTCAGTGAGTGAATGTTGTCAGTGAATGTTGTCAGTGAGTGAATGTTGTCAGTGAATGCTGTCAGTGAGTGAATGTTGTCAGTGAATATTGTCAGTGAGTGGATGTTGTCAGAGAGTGAATGTTGTAAGTGAATGTTGTCAGTGAGTGAATGTTGTCAGTGAATGTTGTCAGTGAATGTTGTCAGTGAGTGAATGTTGTCAGTGAATGTTGTCAGTGAGTGAATGTTGTCAGTGAATGCTGTCAGTGAGTGAATGTTGTCAGTGAGTGAATGTTGTCAGAGAGTGAATGTTGTCAGTGAATGTTGTCAGTGAGTGTTGTCAGTGAATGTTGTCAGTGAGTGAATGTTGTCAGTGAATGTTGTCAGTGAGTGAATGTTGTCAGTGAATGTTGTCAGTGAATGTTGTCAGTGAGTGAATGTTGTCAGTGAATGTTGTCAGTGAGTGAATGTTGTCAGTGAGTGAATGTTGTCAGTGAATCTTGTCTGTGAGTGAATGTTGTCAGTTAGTGAATGTTGTCAGTGAATGTTGTCAGAGAGTCAATGTTGTCAGTGAATGTTGTCAGTGAGTGAATGTTGTCAGTGAGTGAATGTTGTCAGTGAATGTTGTCAGTGAGTGAATGTTGTCAGTGAATGTCAGTGAGTGAATGTTGTCAGTGAATGTTGTCAGTGAGTGAATGTTGTCAGTGAGTGAATGTTGTCAGTGAATGTTGTCAGAGAGTGAATGTTGTCAGTGAATGTTGTCAGTGAATGTTGTCAGTGAGTGTTGTCAGTGAATGTTGTCAGTGAGTGAATGTTGTCAGTGAGTGAATGTTGTCAGTGAATGTTGTCAGTGAGTGAATGTTGTCAGTGAGTGAATGTTGTCAGTGAATGTTGTCAGTGAATGTTGTCAGTGAGTGAATGTTATCAGTGAATGTTGTCAGTGAGTGAATGTTGTCAGTGAATGTTGTCAGTGAGTGAATGTTGTCAGTGAGTGAATGTTGTCAGTGAATGTTGTCAGTGAATGTTATCAGTTAGTGAATGTTGTCAGTGAATGTTGTCAGTGAATGTTGTCAGTGAGTGAATGTTGTCAGTGAATGTTGTCAGTGAATGTTGTCAGTGAGTGAATGTTTTCAGTGAGTGAATGTTGTCAGTGAATGTTGTCAGTGAATGTTGTCAGTGAGTGAATGTTGTCAGTGAATGTTGTCAGTGAGTGAATGTTGTCAGTGAATGTTGTCAGTGAGTGAATGTTGTCAGTGAATGTTGTCAGAGAGTCAATGTTGTCAGTGAATGTTGTCAGTGAATGTTGTCAGAGAGTCAATGTTGTCAGTGAATGTTGTCAGTGAATGTTGTCAGTGAGTGAATGTTGTCAGTGAGTGAATGTTGTCAGTGAATGTTGTCAGTGAGTGAATGTTGTCAGTGAATGTTGTCAGTGAATGTTGTCAGTGAGTGAATGTTGTCAGTGAGTGTTGTCAGTGAGTGAATGTTGTCAGAGAGTGAATGTTGTCAGTGAGTGAATGTTGTCAGTGAATGTTGTCAGTGAGTGAATGTTGTCAGTGAGTGAATGTTGTCAGTGAATGTTGTCAGTGAATGTTGTCAGTGAGTGAATGTTATCAGTGAATGTTGTCAGTGAGTGAATGTTGTCAGTGAATGTTGTCAGTGAGTGAATGTTGTCAGTGAGTGAATGTTGTCAGTGAATGTTGTCAGTGAATGTTATCAGTTAGTGAATGTTGTCAGTGAATGTTGTCAGTGAGTGAATGTTGTCAGTGAATGTTGTCAGTGAGTGAATGTTGTCAGTGAGTGAATGTTGTCAGTGAATGTTGTCTGTGAGTGAATGTTGTCAGTTAGTGAATGTTGTCAGTGAATGTTGTCAGAGAGTCAATGTTGTCAGTGAATGTTGTCAGTGAGTGAATGTTGTCAGTGAGTGAATGTTGTTAGTGAATGTTGTCAGTGAATGTTGTCAGAGAGTGAATGTTGTCAGTGAATGTTGTCAGAGAGTGAATGTTATCAGTAAATGTTGTCAGTGAATGTTGTCAGAGAGTGAATGTTGTCAGTGAATGTTGTCAGTTAGTGAATGTTGTCAGTGAATGTTGTCAGTGAATGTTGTCAGTGAGTGAATGTTGTCAGTGAATGTTGTCAGTGAATGTTGTCAGTGAGTGAATGTTGTCAGTGAATGTTGTCAGTGAGTGAATGTTGTCAGTGAATGCTGTCAGTGAGTGAATGTTGTCAGTGAATATTGTCAGTGAGTGGATGTTGTCAGAGAGTGAATGTTGTAAGTGAATGTTGTCAGTGAGTGAATGTTGTCAGTGAATGTTGTCAGTGAATGTTGTCAGTGAGTGAATGTTGTCAGTGAATGTTGTCAGTGAGTGAATGTTGTCAGTGAATGCTGTCAGTGAGTGAATGTTGTCAGTGAGTGAATGTTGTCAGAGAGTGAATGTTGTCAGTGAATGTTGTCAGTGAGTGAATGTTGTCAGTGAATGTTGTCAGTGAATGTTGTCAGTGAGTGAATGTTGTCAGTGAATGTTGTCAGTGAGTGAATGTTGTCAGTGAGTGAATGTTGTCAGTGAATGTTGTCTGTGAGTGAATGTTGTCAGTTAGTGAATGTTGTCAGTGAATGTTGTCAGAGAGTCAATGTTGTCAGTGAATGTTGTCAGTGAGTGAATGTTGTCAGTGAGTGAATGTTGTCAGTGAATGTTGTCAGTGAGTGAATGTTGTCAGTGAATGTCAGTGAGTGAATGTTGTCAGTGAATGTTGTCAGTGAGTGAATGTTGTCAGTGAATGTTGTCAGTGAATGTTGTCAGTGAGTGTTGTCAGTGAATGTTGTCAGTGAGTGAATGTTGTCAGAGAGTGAATGTTGTCAGTGAGTGTTGTCAGTGAATGTTGTCAGTGAGTGTTGTCAGTGAATGTTGTCAGTGAGTGAATGTTGTCAGAGAGTGAATGTTGTCAGTGAGTGAATGTTGTCAGTGCGTGAATGTTGTCAGAGAGTGAATGTTGTCAGTGAATGTTGTCAGTGAATGTTGTCAGTGAGTGTTGTCAGTGAATGTTGTCAGTGAGTGAATGTTGTCAGAGAGTGAATGTTGTCAGTGAGTGAATGTTGTCAGTGAATGTTGTCAGTGAGTGAATGTTGTCAGTGAGTGAATGTTGTCAGTGAATGTTGTCAGTGAATGTTGTCAGTGAGTGAATGTTGTCAGTGAATGTTGTCAGTGAGTGAATGTTGTCAGTGAGTGAATGTTGTCAGTGAATGTTGTCTGTGAGTGAATGTTGTCAGTTAGTGAATGTTGTCAGTGAATGTTGTCAGAGAGTCAATGTTGTCAGTGAATGTTGTCAGTGAGTGAATGTTGTCAGTGAGTGAATGTTGTCAGTGAATGTTGTCAGTGAATGTTGTCAGAGAGTGAATGTTGTCAGTGAATGTTGTCAGAGAGTGAATGTTATCAGTAAATGTTGTCAGAGAGTGAATGTTGTCAGAGAGTGAATGTTGTCAGTGAATGTTGTCAGTTAGTGAATGTTGTCAGTGAATGTTGTCAGTGAGTGAATGTTGTCAGTGAATGTTGTCAGTGAGTGAATGTTGTCAGTGAATGCTGTCAGTGAGTGAATGTTGTCAGTGAGTGAATGTTGTCAGTGAATATTGTCAGTGAGTGAATGTTGTCAGTGAATGTTGTCAGTGAGTGAATGTTGTCAGTGAATGTTGTCAGTGAATGTTGTCAGTGAGTGAATGTTGTCAGTGAATGCTGTCAGTGAGTGAATGTTGTCAGTGAGTGAATGTTGTCAGTGAATGTTGTCAGAGAGTGAATGTTGTCAGTGAATGTTGTCAGTGAATGTTGTCAGTGAATGTTGTCAGTGAGTGAATGTTGTCAGTGAGTGAATGTTGTCAGTGAGTGAATGTTGTCAGTGAATGTTGTCTGTGAGTGAATGTTGTCAGTTAGTGAATGTTGTCAGTGAATGTTGTCAGTGAGTGAATGTTGTCAGTGAGTGAATGTTGTCAGTGAGTGAATGTTGTCAGTGAATGTTGTCAGAGAGTCAATGTTCTCAGTGAATGTTGTCAGTGAGTGAATGTTGTCAGTGAGTGAATGTTGTCAGTGAATGTTGTCAGTGAGTGAATGTTGTCAGTGAATGTTGTCAGTGAATGTTGTCAGTGAGTGAATGTTTTCAGTGAGTGTTGTCAGTGAGTGTTGTCAGAGAGTGAATGTTGTCAGTGAATGTTGTCAGTGAGTGAATGTTGTCAGTGAATGTTGTCAGTGAATGTTGTCAGTGAGTAAATGTTGTCAGTGAATGTTGTCAGTGAGTGAATGTTGTCAGTGAATGCTGTCAGTGAGTGAATGTTGTCAGAGAGTGAATGTTGTCAGTGAATGTTGTCAGTGAATGTTGTCAGTGAGTGTTGTCAGTGAATGTTGTCAGTGAGTGAATGTTGTCAGTGAGTGAATGTTGTCAGTGAGTGAATGTTGTCAGTGAATGTTGTCAGTGAGTGAATGTTGTCAGTGAATGTTGTCAGTGAATGTTGTCAGTGAGTGAATGTTGTCAGAGAGTGAATGTTGTCAGTGAGTGAATGTTGTCAGTGAATGTTGTCAGTGAATGTTGTCAGTGAGTGAATGTTGTCAGTGAGTGAATGTTGTCAGTGAATGTTGTCTGTGAGTGAATGTTGTCAGTTAGTGAATGTTGTCAGTGAATGTTGCCAGTGAGTGAATGTTGTCAGAGAGTCAATGTTGTCAGTGAATGTTGTCAGTGAGTGAATGTTGTCAGTGAATGTTGTCAGTGAGTGAATGTTGTCAGTGAGTGAATGTTGTCAGTGAATGTTGTCAGTTAATGTTGTCAGTGAATGTTGTCAGTGAGTGAATGTTGTCAGTGAATGTTGTCAGTGAGTGAATGTTGTCAGTGAATGTTGTCAGTGAGTGAATGTTGTCAGTGAGTGAATGTTGTCAGTGAATGTTGTCAGTGAATGTTATCAGTTAGTGAACGTTGTCAGTGAATGTTGTCAGTGAGTGAATGTTGTCAGTGAATGTTGTCAGTGAGTGAATGTTGTCAGTGAATGCTGTCAGTGAGTGAATGTTGTCAGTGAATATTGTCAGTGAATGTTGTCAGTGCGTGAATGTTGTCAGTGAATGTTGTCAGTGAATGTTGTCAGTGCGTGAATGTTATCAGTGAATGTTGTCAGTGAGTGAATGTTGTCAGTGAATGCTGTCAGTGAGTGAATGTTGTCAGTGAGTGAATGTTGTCAGAGAGTGAATGTTGTCAGTGAATGTTGTCAGTGAATGTTGTCAGTGAGTGTTGTCAGTGAATGTTGTCAGTGAGTGAATGTTGTCAGTGAGTGAATGTTGTCAGTGAATGTTGTCTGTGAGTGAATGTTGTCAGTTAGTGAATGTTGTCAGTGAATGTTGTCAGTGAGTGAATGTTGTCAGTGAGTGAATGTTGTCAGTGAATGTTGTCAGAGAGTCAATGTTGTCAGTGAATGTTGTCAGTGAGTGAATGTTGTCAGTGAGTGAATGTTGTCAGTGAATGTTGTCAGAGAGTGAATGTTGTCAGTGAATGTTGTCAGTGAATGTTGTCAGTGAGTGAATGTTGTCAGTGAGTGTTGTCAGTGAGTGAATGTTGTCAGAGAGTGAATGTTGTCAGTGAGTGAATGTTGTCAGTGAATGTTGTCAGTGAGTGAATGTTGTCAGTGAATGTTGTCAGTGAATGTTGTCAGTGAGTGAATGTTGTCAGTGAGTGTTGTCAGTGAGTGAATGTTGTCAGAGAGTGAATGTTGTCAGTGAGTGAATGTTGTCAGTGAGTGTTGTCAGTAAGTGAATGTTGTCAGAGAGTGAATGTTGTCAGTGAGTGAATGTTGTCAGTGAATGTTGTCAGTGAGTGAATGTTATCAGTGAATGTTGTCAGTGAGTGAATGTTGTCAGTGAATGTTGTCAGTGAGTGAATGTTGTCAGTGAATGTTGTCAGAGAGTCAATGTTGTCAGTGAATGTTGTCAGTGAGTGAATGTTGTCAGTGAGTGAATGTTGTCAGTGAATGTTGTCAGTGAGTGAATGTTGTCAGTGAATGTCAGTGAGTGAATGTTGTCAGTGAATGTTGTCAGTGAGTGAATGTTGTCAGTGAGTGAATGTTGTCAGTGAATGTTGTCAGTGAGTGAATGTTGTCAGTGAATGCTGTCAGTGAGTGAATGTTGTCAGTGAGTGAATGTTGTCAGAGAGTGAATGTTGTCAGTGAATGTTGTCAGTGAATGTTGTCAGTGAGTGTTGTCAGTGAATGTTGTCAGTGAGTGAATGTTGTCAGTGAATGTCAGTGAGTGAATGTTGTCAGTGAATGTTGTCAGTGAATGTTGTCAGTGAGTGAATGTTGTCAGTGAATGTTGTCAGTGAGTGAATGTTGTCAGTGAATGCTGTCAGTGAGTGAATGTTGTTAGTGAGTGAATGTTGTCAGAGAGTGAATGTTGTCAGTGAATGTTGTCAGTGAATGTTGTCAGTGAGTGTTGTCAGTGAATGTTGTCAGTGAGTGAATGTTGTCAGTGAGTGAATGTTGTCAGTGAGTGAATGTTGTCAGTGAATGTTGTCAGTGAGTGAATGTTGTCAGTGAATGTTGTCAGTGAATGTTGTCAGAGAGTGAATGTTGTCAGTGAGTGAATGTTGTCAGTGAATGTTGTCAGTGAATGTTGTCAGTGAGTGAATGTTGTCAGTGAATGTTGTCAGTGAGTGAATGTTGTCAGTGAATGCTGTCAGTGAGTGAATGTTGTCAGTGAGTGAATGTTGTCAGAGAGTGAATGTTGTCAGTGAATGTTGTCAGTGAATGTTGTCAGTGAGTGTTGTCAGTGAATGTTGTCAGTGAGTGAATGTTGTCAGTGAGTGAATGTTGTCAGTGAATGTTGTCAGTGAGTGAATGTTGTCAGTGAATGTTGTCAGTGAATGTTGTCAGAGAGTGAATGTTGTCAGTGAGTGAATGTTGTCAGTGAATGTTGTCAGTGAATGTTGTCAGTGAGTGAATGTTGTCAGTGAGTGAATGTTGTCAGTGAGTGAATGTTGTCAGTGAATGTTGTCTGTGAGTGAATGTTGTCAGTTAGTGAATGTTGTCAGTGAGTGAATGTTGTCAGTGAATGTTGTCAGTGAGTGAATGTTGTCAGTGAGTGAATGTTGTCAGTGAGTGTTGTAAGTGAGTCAATGTTGTCAGTGAGTGTTGTCAGTGAATGTTGTCAGTGAGTGAATGTTATCAGTGAATGTTGTCAGTGAGTGAATGTTGTCAGTGAATGTTGTCAGTGAGTGAATGTTGTCAGTGAATGTTGTCAGTGAGTGAATGTTGTCAGTGAATGTTGTCAGTGAGTGAATGTTATCAGTAAATGTTGTCAGTGAATGTTGTCAGAGAGTGAATGTTGTCAGTGAATGTTGTCAGTTAGTGAATGTTGTCAGTGAATGTTGTCAGTGAATGTTGTCAGTGAGTGAATGTTGTCAGTGAATGTTGTCAGTGAATGTTGTCAGTGAGTGAATGTTGTCAGTGAATGTTGTCAGTGAGTGAATGTTGTCAGTGAATGCTGTCAGTGAGTGAATGTTGTCAGTGAATATTGTCAGTGAGTGGATGTTGTCAGAGAGTGAATGTTGTAAGTGAATGTTGTCAGTGAGTGAATGTTGTCAGTGAATGTTGTCAGTGAATGTTGTCAGTGAGTGAATGTTGTCAGTGAATGTTGTCAGTGAGTGAATGTTGTCAGTGAATGCTGTCAGTGAGTGAATGTTGTCAGTGAGTGAATGTTGTCAGAGAGTGAATGTTGTCAGTGAATGTTGTCAGTGAGTGAATGTTGTCAGTGAATGTTGTCAGTGAATGTTGTCAGTGAGTGAATGTTGTCAGTGAATGTTGTCAGTGAGTGAATGTTGTCAGTGAGTGAATGTTGTCAGTGAATGTTGTCTGTGAGTGAATGTTGTCAGTTAGTGAATGTTGTCAGTGAATGTTGTCAGAGAGTCAATGTTGTCAGTGAATGTTGTCAGTGAGTGAATGTTGTCAGTGAGTGAATGTTGTCAGTGAATGTTGTCAGTGAGTGAATGTTGTCAGTGAATGTCAGTGAGTGAATGTTGTCAGTGAATGTTGTCAGTGAGTGAATGTTGTCAGTGAATGTTGTCAGTGAATGTTGTCAGTGAGTGTTGTCAGTGAATGTTGTCAGTGAGTGAATGTTGTCAGAGAGTGAATGTTGTCAGTGAGTGTTGTCAGTGAATGTTGTCAGTGAGTGTTGTCAGTGAATGTTGTCAGTGAGTGAATGTTGTCAGAGAGTGAATGTTGTCAGTGAGTGAATGTTGTCAGTGCGTGAATGTTGTCAGAGAGTGAATGTTGTCAGTGAATGTTGTCAGTGAATGTTGTCAGTGAGTGTTGTCAGTGAATGTTGTCAGTGAGTGAATGTTGTCAGAGAGTGAATGTTGTCAGTGAGTGAATGTTGTCAGTGAATGTTGTCAGTGAGTGAATGTTGTCAGTGAGTGAATGTTGTCAGTGAATGTTGTCAGTGAATGTTGTCAGTGAGTGAATGTTGTCAGTGAATGTTGTCAGTGAGTGAATGTTGTCAGTGAGTGAATGTTGTCAGTGAATGTTGTCTGTGAGTGAATGTTGTCAGTTAGTGAATGTTGTCAGTGAATGTTGTCAGAGAGTCAATGTTGTCAGTGAATGTTGTCAGTGAGTGAATGTTGTCAGTGAGTGAATGTTGTCAGTGAATGTTGTCAGTGAATGTTGTCAGAGAGTGAATGTTGTCAGTGAATGTTGTCAGAGAGTGAATGTTATCAGTAAATGTTGTCAGAGAGTGAATGTTGTCAGAGAGTGAATGTTGTCAGTGAATGTTGTCAGTTAGTGAATGTTGTCAGTGAATGTTGTCAGTGAGTGAATGTTGTCAGTGAATGTTGTCAGTGAGTGAATGTTGTCAGTGAATGCTGTCAGTGAGTGAATGTTGTCAGTGAGTGAATGTTGTCAGTGAATATTGTCAGTGAGTGAATGTTGTCAGTGAATGTTGTCAGTGAGTGAATGTTGTCAGTGAATGTTGTCAGTGAATGTTGTCAGTGAGTGAATGTTGTCAGTGAATGCTGTCAGTGAGTGAATGTTGTCAGTGAGTGAATGTTGTCAGTGAATGTTGTCAGAGAGTGAATGTTGTCAGTGAATGTTGTCAGTGAATGTTGTCAGTGAATGTTGTCAGTGAGTGAATGTTGTCAGTGAGTGAATGTTGTCAGTGAGTGAATGTTGTCAGTGAATGTTGTCTGTGAGTGAATGTTGTCAGTTAGTGAATGTTGTCAGTGAATGTTGTCAGTGAGTGAATGTTGTCAGTGAGTGAATGTTGTCAGTGAGTGAATGTTGTCAGTGAATGTTGTCAGAGAGTCAATGTTCTCAGTGAATGTTGTCAGTGAGTGAATGTTGTCAGTGAGTGAATGTTGTCAGTGAATGTTGTCAGTGAGTGAATGTTGTCAGTGAATGTTGTCAGTGAATGTTGTCAGTGAGTGAATGTTTTCAGTGAGTGTTGTCAGTGAGTGTTGTCAGAGAGTGAATGTTGTCAGTGAATGTTGTCAGTGAGTGAATGTTGTCAGTGAATGTTGTCAGTGAATGTTGTCAGTGAGTAAATGTTGTCAGTGAATGTTGTCAGTGAGTGAATGTTGTCAGTGAATGCTGTCAGTGAGTGAATGTTGTCAGAGAGTGAATGTTGTCAGTGAATGTTGTCAGTGAATGTTGTCAGTGAGTGTTGTCAGTGAATGTTGTCAGTGAGTGAATGTTGTCAGTGAGTGAATGTTGTCAGTGAGTGAATGTTGTCAGTGAATGTTGTCAGTGAGTGAATGTTGTCAGTGAATGTTGTCAGTGAATGTTGTCAGTGAGTGAATGTTGTCAGAGAGTGAATGTTGTCAGTGAGTGAATGTTGTCAGTGAATGTTGTCAGTGAATGTTGTCAGTGAGTGAATGTTGTCAGTGAGTGAATGTTGTCAGTGAATGTTGTCTGTGAGTGAATGTTGTCAGTTAGTGAATGTTGTCAGTGAATGTTGCCAGTGAGTGAATGTTGTCAGAGAGTCAATGTTGTCAGTGAATGTTGTCAGTGAGTGAATGTTGTCAGTGAATGTTGTCAGTGAGTGAATGTTGTCAGTGAGTGAATGTTGTCAGTGAATGTTGTCAGTTAATGTTGTCAGTGAATGTTGTCAGTGAGTGAATGTTGTCAGTGAATGTTGTCAGTGAGTGAATGTTGTCAGTGAATGTTGTCAGTGAGTGAATGTTGTCAGTGAGTGAATGTTGTCAGTGAATGTTGTCAGTGAATGTTATCAGTTAGTGAACGTTGTCAGTGAATGTTGTCAGTGAGTGAATGTTGTCAGTGAATGTTGTCAGTGAGTGAATGTTGTCAGTGAATGCTGTCAGTGAGTGAATGTTGTCAGTGAATATTGTCAGTGAATGTTGTCAGTGCGTGAATGTTGTCAGTGAATGTTGTCAGTGAATGTTGTCAGTGCGTGAATGTTATCAGTGAATGTTGTCAGTGAGTGAATGTTGTCAGTGAATGCTGTCAGTGAGTGAATGTTGTCAGTGAGTGAATGTTGTCAGAGAGTGAATGTTGTCAGTGAATGTTGTCAGTGAATGTTGTCAGTGAGTGTTGTCAGTGAATGTTGTCAGTGAGTGAATGTTGTCAGTGAGTGAATGTTGTCAGTGAATGTTGTCTGTGAGTGAATGTTGTCAGTTAGTGAATGTTGTCAGTGAATGTTGTCAGTGAGTGAATGTTGTCAGTGAGTGAATGTTGTCAGTGAATGTTGTCAGAGAGTCAATGTTGTCAGTGAATGTTGTCAGTGAGTGAATGTTGTCAGTGAGTGAATGTTGTCAGTGAATGTTGTCAGAGAGTGAATGTTGTCAGTGAATGTTGTCAGTGAATGTTGTCAGTGAGTGAATGTTGTCAGTGAGTGTTGTCAGTGAGTGAATGTTGTCAGAGAGTGAATGTTGTCAGTGAGTGAATGTTGTCAGTGAATGTTGTCAGTGAGTGAATGTTGTCAGTGAATGTTGTCAGTGAGTGAATGTTGTCAGTGAGTGTTGTCAGTGAGTGAATGTTGTCAGAGAGTGAATGTTGTCAGTGAGTGAATGTTGTCAGTGAGTGTTGTCAGTAAGTGAATGTTGTCAGAGAGTGAATGTTGTCAGTGAGTGAATGTTGTCAGTGAATGTTGTCAGTGAGTGAATGTTATCAGTGAATGTTGTCAGTGAGTGAATGTTGTCAGTGAATGTTGTCAGTGAGTGAATGTTGTCAGTGAATGTTGTCAGAGAGTCAATGTTGTCAGTGAATGTTGTCAGTGAGTGAATGTTGTCAGTGAGTGAATGTTGTCAGTGAATGTTGTCAGTGAGTGAATGTTGTCAGTGAATGTCAGTGAGTGAATGTTGTCAGTGAATGTTGTCAGTGAGTGAATGTTGTCAGTGAGTGAATGTTGTCAGTGAATGTTGTCAGTGAGTGAATGTTGTCAGTGAATGCTGTCAGTGAGTGAATGTTGTCAGTGAGTGAATGTTGTCAGAGAGTGAATGTTGTCAGTGAATGTTGTCAGTGAATGTTGTCAGTGAGTGTTGTCAGTGAATGTTGTCAGTGAGTGAATGTTGTCAGTGAATGTCAGTGAGTGAATGTTGTCAGTGAATGTTGTCAGTGAATGTTGTCAGTGAGTGAATGTTGTCAGTGAATGTTGTCAGTGAGTGAATGTTGTCAGTGAATGCTGTCAGTGAGTGAATGTTGTTAGTGAGTGAATGTTGTCAGAGAGTGAATGTTGTCAGTGAATGTTGTCAGTGAATGTTGTCAGTGAGTGTTGTCAGTGAATGTTGTCAGTGAGTGAATGTTGTCAGTGAGTGAATGTTGTCAGTGAGTGAATGTTGTCAGTGAATGTTGTCAGTGAGTGAATGTTGTCAGTGAATGTTGTCAGTGAATGTTGTCAGAGAGTGAATGTTGTCAGTGAGTGAATGTTGTCAGTGAATGTTGTCAGTGAATGTTGTCAGTGAGTGAATGTTGTCAGTGAATGTTGTCAGTGAGTGAATGTTGTCAGTGAATGCTGTCAGTGAGTGAATGTTGTCAGTGAGTGAATGTTGTCAGAGAGTGAATGTTGTCAGTGAATGTTGTCAGTGAATGTTGTCAGTGAGTGTTGTCAGTGAATGTTGTCAGTGAGTGAATGTTGTCAGTGAGTGAATGTTGTCAGTGAATGTTGTCAGTGAGTGAATGTTGTCAGTGAATGTTGTCAGTGAATGTTGTCAGAGAGTGAATGTTGTCAGTGAGTGAATGTTGTCAGTGAATGTTGTCAGTGAATGTTGTCAGTGAGTGAATGTTGTCAGTGAGTGAATGTTGTCAGTGAGTGAATGTTGTCAGTGAATGTTGTCTGTGAGTGAATGTTGTCAGTTAGTGAATGTTGTCAGTGAGTGAATGTTGTCAGTGAATGTTGTCAGTGAGTGAATGTTGTCAGTGAGTGAATGTTGTCAGTGAGTGTTGTAAGTGAGTCAATGTTGTCAGTGAGTGTTGTCAGTGAATGTTGTCAGTGAGTGAATGTTATCAGTGAATGTTGTCAGTGAGTGAATGTTGTCAGTGAATGTTGTCAGTGAGTGAATGTTGTCAGTGAATGTTGTCAGTGAGTGAATGTTGTCAGTGAATGTTGTCAGTGAGTGAATGTTGTAAGTGAATGTTGTCAGTGAGTGAATGTTGTCAGTGAGTGAATGTTGTCAGTGAACGTTGTCAGTGAATGTTGTCAGAGAGTGAATGTTGTCAGTGAATGTTGTCAGAGAGTGAATGTTATCAGTAAATGTTGTCAGTGAATGTTGTCAGTGAGTGAATGTTGTCAGTGAATGTTGTCAGTTAGTGAATGTTGTCAGTGAATGTTGTCAGTGAGTGAATGTTGTCAGTGAATGCTGTCAGTGAGTGAATGTTGTCAGTGAGTGAATGTTGTCAGTGAATATTGTCAGTGAGTGAATGTTGTCAGTGAATGTTGTCAGTGAGTGAATGTTGTCAGTGAATGTTGTCAGTGAATGTTGTCAGTGAGTGAATGTTGTCAGTGAATGCTGTCAGTGAGTGAATGTTGTCAGTGAGTGAATGTTGTCAGTGAATGTTGTCAGAGAGTGAATGTTGTCAGTGAATGTTGTCAGTGAATGTTGTCAGTGAGTGTTGTCAGTGAATGTTGTCAGTGAGTGAATGTTGTCAGTGAGTGAATGTTGTCAGTGAATGTTGTCTGTGAGTGAATGTTGTCAGTTAGTGAATGTTGTCAGTGAGTGAATGTTGTCAGTGAATGTTGTCAGTGAGTGAATGTTGTCAGTGAGTGAATGTTGTCAGTGAATGTTGTCAGAGAGTCAATGTTGTCAGTGAATGTTGTCAGTGAGTGAATGTTGTCAGTGAGTGAATGTTGTCAGTGAATGTTGTCAGTGAGTGAATGTTGTCAGTGAATGTTGTCAGTGAATGTTGTCAGTGAGTGAATGTTGTCAGTGAGTGAATGTTGTCAGAGAGTGAATGTTGTCAGTGAGTGAATGTTCTCAGTGAATGTTGTCAGTGAGTGAATGTTGTCAGTGAGTGAATGTTGTCAGAGAGTGAATGTTGTCAGTGAGTGAATGTTGTCAGTGAATGTTGTCAGTGAGTGAATGTTGTCAGAGAGTGAATGTTGTCAGTGAGTGAATGTTGTCAGTGAATGTTGTCAGTGAGTGAATGTTGTCAGTGAGTGAATGTTGTCAGTGAATGTTGTCAGTGAGTGAATGTTGTCAGTGAATGTTGTCAGTGAGTGAATGCTGTCAGTGAGTGAATGTTGTCAGTGAGTGAATGTTGTCAGTGAATGTTGTCAGTGAGTGAATGTTATCAGTGAATGTTGTCAGTGAGTGAATGTTGTCAGTGAATGTTGTCAGTGAGTGAATGTTGTCAGTGAGTGAATGTTGTCAGTGAATGTTGTCAGTGAGTGAATGTTGTCAGTGAATGTTGTCAGTGAGTGAATGTTGTCAGTGAATGTTGTCAGTGAGTGAATGTTGTCAGTGAATGTTGTCAGTGAGTGAATGCTGTCAGTGAGTGAATGTTGTCAGTGAGTGAATGTTGTCAGTGAATGTTGTCAGAGAGTGAATGTTGTCAGTGAATGTTGTCAGTGAATGTTGTCAGTGAGTGTTGTCAGTGAATGTTGTCAGTGAGTGAATGTTGTCAGTGAGTGAATGTTGTCAGTGAGTGAATGTTGTCAGTGAATGTTGTCTGTGAGTGAATGTTGTCAGTTAGTGAATGTTGTCAGTGAATGTTGTCAGTGAGTGAATGTTGTCAGTGAGTGAATGTTGTCAGTGAATGTTGTCAGAGAGTCAATGTTGTCAGTGAATGTTGTCAGTGAGTGAATGTTGTCAGTGAGTGAATGTTGTCAGTGAATGTTGTCAGTGAGTGAATGTTGTCAGTGAATGTTGTCAGTGAATGTTGTCAGTGAGTGAATGTTATCAGTGAATGTTGTCAGTGAGTGAATGTTGTCAGTGAGTGAATGTTGTCAGTGAATGTTGTCAGTGAATGTTATCAGTTAGTGAATGTTGTCAGTGAATGTTGTCAGTGAGTGAATGTTGTCAGTGAATGTTGTCAGTGAGTGAATGTTGTCAGTGAGTGAATGTTGTCAGTGAGTGAATGTTGTCAGTGAATGTTGTCAGTGAATGTTATCAGTTAGTGAATGTTGTCAGTGAATGTTGTCAGTGAGTGAATGTTGTCAGTGAATGTTGTCAGTGAGTGAATGTTGTCAGTGAGTGAATGTTGTCAGTGAATGTTGTCTGTGAGTGAATGTTGTCAGTTAGTGAATGTTGTCAGTGAATGTTGTCAGAGAGTCAATGTTGTCAGTGAATGTTGTCAGTGAGTGAATGTTGTCAGTGAGTGAATGTTGTTAGTGAATGTTGTCAGTGAATGTTGTCAGAGAGTGAATGTTGTCAGTGAATGTTGTCAGAGAGTGAATGTTATCAGTAAATGTTGTCAGTGAATGTTGTCAGAGAGTGAATGTTGTCAGTGAATGTTGTCAGTTAGTGAATGTTGTCAGTGAATGTTGTCAGTGAGTGAATGTTGTCAGTGAATGTTGTCAGTGAGTGAATGTTGTCAGTGAATGCTGTCAGTGAGTGAATGTTGTCAGTGAGTGAATGTTGTCAGTGAATATTGTCAGTGAGTGAATGTTTTCAGTGAATGTTGTCAGTGAGTGAATGTTGTCAGTGAATGTTGTCAGTGAATGTTGTCAGTGAGTGAATGTTGTCAGTGAATGCTGTCAGTGAGTGAATGTTGTCAGTGAGTGAATGTTGTCAGTGAATGTTGTCAGAGAGTGAATGTTGTCAGTGAATGTTGTCAGTGAATGTTGTCAGTGAGTGTTGTCAGTGAATGTTGTCAGTGAGTGAATGTTGTCAGTGAGTGAATGTTGTCAGTGAATGTTGTCTGTGAGTGAATGTTGTCAGTTAGTGAATGTTGTCAGTGAATGTTGTCAGTGAGTGAATGTTGTCAGTGAGTGAATGTTGTCAGTGAATGTTGTCAGTGAGTGAATGTTGTCAGTGAATGTTGTCAGTGAATGTTGTCAGTGAGTGAGTGTTGTCAGTGAGTGAATGTTGTCAGAGAGTGAATGTTGTCAGTGAGTGAATGTTGTCAGTGAATGTTGTCAGTGAGTGAATGTTGTCAGTGAGTGAATGTTGTCAGTGAATGTTGTCAGTGAATGTTGTCAGTGAGTGAATGTTGTCAGTGAATGTTGTCAGTGAGTGAATGTTGTCAGTGAGTGAATGTTGTCAGTGAATGTTGTCTGTGAGTGAATGTAGTCAGTTAGTGAATGTTGTCAGTGAATGTTGTCAGAGAGTCAATGTTGTCAGTGAATGTTGTCAGTGAGTGAATGTTGTCAGTGAGTGAATGTTGTCAGTGAATGTTGTCAGTGAATGTTGTCAGAGAGTGAATGTTGTCAGTGAATGTTGTCAGAGAGTGAATGTTATCAGTAAATGTTGTCAGTGAATGTTGTCAGAGAGTGAATGTTGTCAGTGAATGTTGTCAGTTAGTGAATGTTGTCAGTGAATGTTGTCAGTGAGTGAATGTTGTCAGTGAATGTTGTCAGTGAGTGAATGTTGTCAGTGAATGCTGTCAGTGAGTGAATGTTGTCAGTGAGTGAATGTTGTCAGTGAATATTGTCAGTGAGTGAATGTTGTCAGTGAATGTTGTCAGTGAGTGAATGTTGTCAGTGAATGTTGTCAGTGAATGTTGTCAGTGAGTGAATGTTGTCAGTGAATGCTGTCAGTGAGTGAATGTTGTCAGTGAGTGAATGTTGTCAGTGAATGTTGTCAGAGAGTGAATGTTGTCAGTGAATGTTGTCAGTGAATGTTGTCAGTGAATGTTGTCAGTGAGTGAATGTTGTCAGTGAGTGAATGTTGTCAGTGAGTGAATGTTGTCAGTGAATGTTGTCTGTGAGTGAATGTTGTCAGTTAGTGAATGTTGTCAGTGAATGTTGTCAGTGAGTGAATGTTGTCAGTGAGTGAATGTTGTCAGTGAATGTTGTCAGAGAGTCAATGTTCTCAGTGAATGTTGTCAGTGAGTGAATGTTGTCAGTGAGTGAATGTTGTCAGTGAATGTTGTCAGTGAGTGAATGTTGTCAGTGAATGTTGTCAGTGAATGTTGTCAGTGAGTGAATGTTTTCAGTGAGTGTTGTCAGTGAGTGTTGTCAGAGAGTGAATGTTGTCAGTGAATGTTGTCAGTGAGTGAATGTTGTCAGTGAATGTTGTCAGTGAATGTTGTCAGTGAGTAAATGTTGTCAGTGAATGTTGTCAGTGAGTGAATGTTGTCAGTGAATGCTGTCAGTGAGTGAATGTTGTCAGAGAGTGAATGTTGTCAGTGAATGTTGTCAGTGAATGTTGTCAGTGAGTGTTGTCAGTGAATGTTGTCAGTGAGTGAATGTTGTCAGTGAGTGAATGTTGTCAGTGAGTGAATGTTGTCAGTGAATGTTGTCAGTGAGTGAATGTTGTCAGTGAATGTTGTCAGTGAATGTTGTCAGTGAGTGAATGTTGTCAGAGAGTGAATGTTGTCAGTGAGTGAATGTTGTCAGTGAATGTTGTCAGTGAATGTTGTCAGTGAGTGAATGTTGTCAGTGAGTGAATGTTGTCAGTGAATGTTGTCTGTGAGTGAATGTTGTCAGTTAGTGAATGTTGTCAGTGAATGTTGCCAGTGAGTGAATGTTGTCAGAGAGTCAATGTTGTCAGTGAATGTTGTCAGTGAGTGAATGTTGTCAGTGAATGTTGTCAGTGAGTGAATGTTGTCAGTGAGTGAATGTTGTCAGTGAATGTTGTCAGTTAATGTTGTCAGTGAATGTTGTCAGTGAGTGAATGTTGTCAGTGAATGTTGTCAGTGAGTGAATGTTGTCAGTGAATGTTGTCAGTGAGTGAATGTTGTCAGTGAGTGAATGTTGTCAGTGAATGTTGTCAGTGAATGTTATCAGTTAGTGAATGTTGTCAGTGAATGTTGTCAGTGAGTGAATGTTGTCAGTGAATGTTGTCAGTGAGTGAATGTTGTCAGTGAATGCTGTCAGTGAGTGAATGTTGTCAGTGAATATTGTCAGTGAATGTTGTCAGTGCGTGAATGTTGTCAGTGAATGTTGTCAGTGAATGTTGTCAGTGCGTGAATGTTATCAGTGAATGTTGTCAGTGAGTGAATGTTGTCAGTGAATGCTGTCAGTGAGTGAATGTTGTCAGTGAGTGAATGTTGTCAGAGAGTGAATGTTGTCAGTGAATGTTGTCAGTGAATGTTGTCAGTGAGTGTTGTCAGTGAATGTTGTCAGTGAGTGAATGTTGTCAGTGAGTGAATGTTGTCAGTGAATGTTGTCTGTGAGTGAATGTTGTCAGTTAGTGAATGTTGTCAGTGAATGTTGTCAGTGAGTGAATGTTGTCAGTGAGTGAATGTTGTCAGTGAATGTTGTCAGAGAGTCAATGTTGTCAGTGAATGTTGTCAGTGAGTGAATGTTGTCAGTGAGTGAATGTTGTCAGTGAATGTTGTCAGAGAGTGAATGTTGTCAGTGAATGTTGTCAGTGAATGTTGTCAGTGAGTGAATGTTGTCAGTGAGTGTTGTCAGTGAGTGAATGTTGTCAGAGAGTGAATGTTGTCAGTGAGTGAATGTTGTCAGTGAATGTTGTCAGTGAGTGAATGTTGTCAGTGAATGTTGTCAGTGAATGTTGTCAGTGAGTGAATGTTGTCAGTGAGTGTTGTCAGTGAGTGAATGTTGTCAGAGAGTGAATGTTGTCAGTGAGTGAATGTTGTCAGTGAGTGTTGTCAGTAAGTGAATGTTGTCAGAGAGTGAATGTTGTCAGTGAGTGAATGTTGTCAGTGAATGTTGTCAGTGAGTGAATGTTATCAGTGAATGTTGTCAGTGAGTGAATGTTGTCAGTGAATGTTGTCAGTGAGTGAATGTTGTCAGTGAATGTTGTCAGAGAGTCAATGTTGTCAGTGAATGTTGTCAGTGAGTGAATGTTGTCAGTGAGTGAATGTTGTCAGTGAATGTTGTCAGTGAGTGAATGTTGTCAGTGAATGTCAGTGAGTGAATGTTGTCAGTGAATGTTGTCAGTGAGTGAATGTTGTCAGTGAGTGAATGTTGTCAGTGAATGTTGTCAGTGAGTGAATGTTGTCAGTGAATGCTGTCAGTGAGTGAATGTTGTCAGTGAGTGAATGTTGTCAGAGAGTGAATGTTGTCAGTGAATGTTGTCAGTGAATGTTGTCAGTGAGTGTTGTCAGTGAATGTTGTCAGTGAGTGAATGTTGTCAGTGAATGTCAGTGAGTGAATGTTGTCAGTGAATGTTGTCAGTGAGTGAATGTTGTCAGTGAATGCTGTCAGTGAGTGAATGTTGTTAGTGAGTGAATGTTGTCAGAGAGTGAATGTTGTCAGTGAATGTTGTCAGTGAATGTTGTCAGTGAGTGTTGTCAGTGAATGTTGTCAGTGAGTGAATGTTGTCAGTGAGTGAATGTTGTCAGTGAGTGAATGTTGTCAGTGAATGTTGTCAGTGAGTGAATGTTGTCAGTGAATGTTGTCAGTGAGTGAATGTTGTCAGTGAATGCTGTCAGTGAGTGAATGTTGTCAGTGAGTGAATGTTGTCAGAGAGTGAATGTTGTCAGTGAATGTTGTCAGTGAATGTTGTCAGTGAGTGTTGTCAGTGAATGTTGTCAGTGAGTGAATGTTGTCAGTGAATGTTGTCAGTGAGTGAATGTTGTCAGTGAATGTTGTCAGTGAATGTTGTCAGAGAGTGAATGTTGTCAGTGAGTGAATGTTGTCAGTGAATGTTGTCAGTGAATGTTGTCAGTGAGTGAATGTTGTCAGTGAGTGAATGTTGTCAGTGAGTGAATGTTGTCAGTGAATGTTGTCTGTGAGTGAATGTTGTCAGTTAGTGAATGTTGTCAGTGAGTGAATGTTGTCAGTGAATGTTGTCAGTGAGTGAATGTTGTCAGTGAGTGAATGTTGTCAGTGAGTGTTGTAAGTGAGTCAATGTTGTCAGTGAGTGTTGTCAGTGAATGTTGTCAGTGAGTGAATGTTATCAGTGAATGTTGTCAGTGAGTGAATGTTGTCAGTGAATGTTGTCAGTGAGTGAATGTTGTCAGTGAATGTTGTCAGTGAGTGAATGTTGTCAGTGAATGTTGTCAGTGAGTGAATGTTGTAAGTGAATGTTGTCAGTGAGTGAATGTTGTCAGTGAGTGAATGTTGTCAGTGAGTGAATGTTGTCAGTGAACGTTGTCAGTGAATGTTGTCAGAGAGTGAATGTTGTCAGTGAATGTTGTCAGAGAGTGAATGTTATCAGTAAATGTTGTCAGTGAATGTTGTCAGTGAATGTTGTCAGTGAGTGAATGTTGTCAGTGAATGTTGTCAGTGAGTGAATGTTGTCAGTGAATGCTGTCAGTGAGTGAATGTTGTCAGTGAGTGAATGTTGTCAGTGAATATTGTCAGTGAGTGAATGTTGTCAGTGAATGTTGTCAGTGAGTGAATGTTGTCAGTGAATGTTGTCAGTGAATGTTGTCAGTGAGTGAATGTTGTCAGTGAATGCTGTCAGTGAGTGAATGTTGTCAGTGAGTGAATGTTGTCAGTGAATGTTGTCAGAGAGTGAATGTTGTCAGTGAATGTTGTCAGTGAATGTTGTCAGTGAGTGTTGTCAGTGAATGTTGTCAGTGAGTGAATGTTGTCAGTGAGTGAATGTTGTCAGTGAATGTTGTCTGTGAGTGAATGTTGTCAGTTAGTGAATGTTGTCAGTGAGTGAATGTTGTCAGTGAATGTTGTCAGTGAGTGAATGTTGTCAGTGAGTGAATGTTGTCAGTGAATGTTGTCAGAGAGTCAATGTTGTCAGTGAATGTTGTCAGTGAGTGAATGTTGTCAGTGAGTGAATGTTGTCAGTGAATGTTGTCAGTGAGTGAATGTTGTCAGTGAATGTTGTCAGTGAATGTTGTCAGTGAGTGAATGTTGTCAGTGAGTGAATGTTGTCAGAGAGTGAATGTTGTCAGTGAGTGAATGTTCTCAGTGAATGTTGTCAGTGAGTGAATGTTGTCAGTGAGTGAATGTTGTCAGAGAGTGAATGTTGTCAGTGAGTGAATGTTGTCAGTGAATGTTGTCAGTGAGTGAATGTTGTCAGAGAGTGAATGTTGTCAGTGAGTGAATGTTGTCAGTGAATGTTGTCAGTGAGTGAATGTTGTCAGTGAGTGAATGTTGTCAGTGAATGTTGTCAGTGAGTGAATGTTGTCAGTGAATGTTGTCAGTGAGTGAATGCTGTCAGTGAGTGAATGTTGTCAGTGAGTGAATGTTGTCAGTGAATGTTGTCAGTGAGTGAATGTTATCAGTGAATGTTGTCAGTGAGTGAATGTTGTCAGTGAATGTTGTCAGTGAGTGAATGTTGTCAGTGAGTGAATGTTGTCAGTGAATGTTGTCAGTGAGTGAATGTTGTCAGTGAATGTTGTCAGTGAGTGAATGTTGTCAGTGAATGTTGTCAGTGAGTGAATGTTGTCAGTGAATGTTGTCAGTGAGTGAATGTTGTCAGTGAATGTTGTCAGTGAGTGAATGCTGTCAGTGAGTGAATGTTGTCAGTGAGTGAATGTTGTCAGTGAATGTTGTCAGAGAGTGAATGTTGTCAGTGAATGTTGTCAGTGAATGTTGTCAGTGAGTGTTGTCAGTGAATGTTGTCAGTGAGTGAATGTTGTCAGTGAGTGAATGTTGTCAGTGAGTGAATGTTGTCAGTGAATGTTGTCTGTGAGTGAATGTTGTCAGTTAGTGAATGTTGTCAGTGAATGTTGTCAGTGAGTGAATGTTGTCAGTGAGTGAATGTTGTCAGTGAATGTTGTCAGAGAGTCAATGTTGTCAGTGAATGTTGTCAGTGAGTGAATGTTGTCAGTGAGTGAATGTTGTCAGTGAATGTTGTCAGTGAGTGAATGTTGTCAGTGAATGTTGTCAGTGAATGTTGTCAGTGAGTGAATGTTGTCAGTGAGTGTTGTCAGTGAGTGAATGTTGTCAGAGAGTGAATGTTGTCAGTGAGTGAATGTTGTCAGTGAATGTTGTCAGTGAGTGAATGTTGTCAGTGAGTGAATGTTGTCAGTGAATGTTGTCAGTGAATGTTGTCAGTGAGTGAATGTTATCAGTGAATGTTGTCAGTGAGTGAATGTTGTCAGTGAGTGAATGTTGTCAGTGAATGTTGTCAGTGAATGTTATCAGTTAGTGAATGTTGTCAGTGAATGTTGTCAGTGAGTGAATGTTGTCAGTGAATGTTGTCAGTGAGTGAATGTTGTCAGTGAGTGAATGTTGTCAGTGAATGTTGTCTGTGAGTGAATGTTGTCAGTTAGTGAATGTTGTCAGTGAATGTTGTCAGAGAGTCAATGTTGTCAGTGAATGTTGTCAGTGAGTGAATGTTGTCAGTGAGTGAATGTTGTTAGTGAATGTTGTCAGTGAATGTTGTCAGAGAGTGAATGTTGTCAGTGAATGTTGTCAGAGAGTGAATGTTATCAGTAAATGTTGTCAGTGAATGTTGTCAGAGAGTGAATGTTGTCAGTGAATGTTGTCAGTTAGTGAATGTTGTCAGTGAATGTTGTCAGTGAGTGAATGTTGTCAGTGAATGTTGTCAGTGAGTGAATGTTGTCAGTGAATGCTGTCAGTGAGTGAATGTTGTCAGTGAGTGAATGTTGTCAGTGAATATTGTCAGTGAGTGAATGTTGTCAGTGAATGTTGTCAGTGAGTGAATGTTGTCAGTGAATGTTGTCAGTGAATGTTGTCAGTGAGTGAATGTTGTCAGTGAATGCTGTCAGTGAGTGAATGTTGTCAGTGAGTGAATGTTGTCAGTGAATGTTGTCAGAGAGTGAATGTTGTCAGTGAATGTTGTCAGTGAATGTTGTCAGTGAGTGTTGTCAGTGAATGTTGTCAGTGAGTGAATGTTGTCAGTGAGTGAATGTTGTCAGTGAATGTTGTCTGTGAGTGAATGTTGCCAGTTAGTGAATGTTGTCAGTGAATGTTGTCAGTGAGTGAATGTTGTCAGTGAGTGAATGTTGTCAGTGAATGTTGTCAGAGAGTCAATGTTGTCAGTGAATGTTGTCAGTGAGTGAATGTTGTCAGTGAGTGAATGTTGTCAGTGAATGTTGTCAGTGAGTGAATGTTGTCAGTGAATGTTGTCAGTGAATGTTGTCAGTGAGTGAGTGTTGTCAGTGAGTGAATGTTGTCAGAGAGTGAATGTTGTCAGTGAGTGAATGTTGTCAGTGAATGTTGTCAGTGAGTGAATGTTGTCAGTGAGTGAATGTTGTCAGTGAATGTTGTCAGTGAATGTTGTCAGTGAGTGAATGTTGTCAGTGAATGTTGTCAGTGAGTGAATGTTGTCAGTGAGTGAATGTTGTCAGTGAATGTTGTCTGTGAGTGAATGTTGTCAGTTAGTGAATGTTGTCAGTGAATGTTGTCAGAGAGTCAATGTTGTCAGTGAATGTTGTCAGTGAGTGAATGTTGTCAGTGAGTGAATGTTGTCAGTGAATGTTGTCAGTGAATGTTGTCAGAGAGTGAATGTTGTCAGTGAATGTTGTCAGAGAGTGAATGTTATCAGTAAATGTTGTCAGAGAGTGAATGTTGTCAGTGAATGTTGTCAGTTAGTGAATGTTGTCAGTGAATGTTGTCAGTGAGTGAATGTTGTCAGTGAATGTTGTCAGTGAGTGAATGTTGTCAGTGAATGTTGTCAGTGAATGCTGTCAGTGAGTGAATGTTGTCAGTGAGTGAATGTTGTCAGTGAATATTGTCAGTGAGTGAATGTTGTCAGTGAATGTTGTCAGTGAGTGAATGTTGTCAGTGAATGTTGTCAGGGAATGTTGTCAGTGAGTGAATGTTGTCAGTGAATGCTGTCAGTGAGTGAATGTTGTCAGTGAATGTTGTCAGAGAGTGAATGTTGTCAGTGAATGTTGTCAGTGAGTGTTGTCAGTGAATGTTGTCAGTGAGTGAATGTTGTCAGTGAGTGAATGTTGTCAGTGAGTGAATGTTGTCAGTGAATGTTGTCTGTGAGTGAATGTTGTCAGTTAGTGAATGTTGTCAGTGAATGTTGTCAGTGAGTGAATGTTGTCAGTGAGTGAATGTTGTCAGTGAATGTTGTCAGAGAGTCAATGTTGTCAGTGAGTGTTGTCAGTGAGTGAATGTTGTCAGAGAGTGAATGTTGTCAGTGAGTGAATGTTGTCAGTGAATGTTGTCAGTGAGTGAATGTTGTCAGAGAGTGAATGTTGTCAGTGAGTGAATGTTGTCAGTGAATGTTGTCAGTGAGTGAATGTTGTCAGTGAGTGAATGTTGTCAGTGAATGTTGTCAGTGAGTGAATGTTGTCAGTGAATGTTGTCAGTGAGTGAATGTTGTCAGTGAATGTTGTCAGTGAGTGAATGTTGTCAGTGAATGTTGTCAGTGAGTGAATGTTGTCAGTGAATGTTGTCAGTGAGTGAATGCTGTCAGTGAGTGAATGTTGTCAGTGAGTGAATGTTGTCAGTGAATGTTGTCAGAGAGTGAATGTTGTCAGTGAATGTTGTCAGTGAATGTTGTCAGTGAGTGTTGTCAGTGAATGTTGTCAGTGAGTGAATGTTGTCAGTGAGTGAATGTTGTCAGTGAATGTTGTCAGTGAATGTTGTCTGTGAGTGAATGTTGTCAGTTAGTGAATGTTGTCAGTGAATGTTGTCAGTGAGTGAATGTTGTCAGTGAGTGAATGTTGTCAGTGAATGTTGTCAGAGAGTCAATGTTGTCAGTGAATGTTGTCAGTGAGTGAATGTTGTCAGTGAGTGAATGTTGTCAGTGAATGTTGTCAGTGAGTGAATGTTGTCAGTGAATGTTGTCAGTGAATGTTGTCAGTGAGTGAATGTTGTCAGTGAGTGTTGTCAGTGAGTGAATGTTGTCAGAGAGTGAATGTTGTCAGTGAATGTTGTCAGTGAGTGAATGTTGTCAGTGAGTGAATGTTGTCAGTGAATGTTGTCAGTGAGTGAATGTTATCAGTGAATGTTGTCAGTGAGTGAATGTTGTCAGTGAGTGAATGTTGTCAGTGAATGTTGTCAGTGAATGTTATAAGTTAGTGAATGTTGTCAGTGAATGTTGTCAGTGAGTGAATGTTGTCAGTGAATGTTGTCAGTGAGTGAATGTTGTCAGTGAGTGAATGTTGTCAGTGAATGTTGTCTGTGAGTGAATGTTGTCAGTTAGTGAATGTTGTCAGTGAATGTTGTCAGAGAGTCAATGTTGTCAGTGAATGTTGTCAGTGAGTGAATGTTGTCAGTGAGTGAATGTTGTCAGTGAATGTTGTCAGTGAATGTTGTCAGAGAGTGAATGTTGTCAGTGAATGTTGTCAGAGAGTGAATGTTATCAGTAAATGTTGTCAGTGAATGTTGTCAGTGAGTGAATGTTGTCAGTGAATGCTGTCAGTGAGTGAATGTTGTCAGTGAGTGAATGTTGTCAGTGAATATTGTCAGTGAGTGAATGTTGTCAGTGAATGTTGTCAGTGAGTGAATGTTGTCAGTGAATGTTGTCAGTGAATGTTGTCAGTGAGTGAATGTTGTCAGTGAATGCTGTCAGTGAGTGAATGTTGTCAGTGAGTGAATGTTGTCAGTGAATGTTGTCAGAGAGTGAATGTTGTCAGTGAATGTTGTCAGTGAATGTTGTCAGTGAATGTTGTCAGTGAGTGAATGTTGTCAGTGAGTGAATGTTGTCAGTGAGTGAATGTTGTCAGTGAATGTTGTCTGTGAGTGAATGTTGTCAGTTAGTGAATGTTGTCAGTGAATGTTGTCAGTGAGTGAATGTTGTCAGTGAGTGAATGTTGTCAGTGAATGTTGTCAGAGAGTCAATGTTCTCAGTGAATGTTGTCAGTGAGTGAATGTTGTCAGTGAGTGAATGTTGTCAGTGAATGTTGTCAGTGAGTGAATGTTGTCAGTGAATGTTGTCAGTGAATGTTGTCAGTGAGTGAATGTTTTCAGTGAGTGTTGTCAGTGAGTGTTGTCAGAGAGTGAATGTTGTCAGTGAATGTTGTCAGTGAGTGAATGTTGTCAGTGAATGTTGTCAGTGAATGTTGTCAGTGAGTAAATGTTGTCAGTGAATGTTGTCAGTGAGTGAATGTTGTCAGTGAATGCTGTCAGTGAGTGAATGTTGTCAGAGAGTGAATGTTGTCAGTGAATGTTGTCAGTGAATGTTGTCAGTGAGTGTTGTCAGTGAATGTTGTCAGTGAGTGAATGTTGTCAGTGAGTGAATGTTGTCAGTGAGTGAATGTTGTCAGTGAATGTTGTCAGTGAGTGAATGTTGTCAGTGAATGTTGTCAGTGAATGTTGTCAGTGAGTGAATGTTGTCAGAGAGTGAATGTTGTCAGTGAGTGAATGTTGTCAGTGAATGTTGTCAGTGAATGTTGTCAGTGAGTGAATGTTGTCAGTGAGTGAATGTTGTCAGTGAATGTTGTCTGTGAGTGAATGTTGTCAGTTAGTGAATGTTGTCAGTGAATGTTGCCAGTGAGTGAATGTTGTCAGAGAGTCAATGTTGTCAGTGAATGTTGTCAGTGAGTGAATGTTGTCAGTGAATGTTGTCAGTGAGTGAATGTTGTCAGTGAGTGAATGTTGTCAGTGAATGTTGTCAGTTAATGTTGTCAGTGAATGTTGTCAGTGAGTGAATGTTGTCAGTGAATGTTGTCAGTGAGTGAATGTTGTCAGTGAATGTTGTCAGTGAGTGAATGTTGTCAGTGAGTGAATGTTGTCAGTGAATGTTGTCAGTGAATGTTATCAGTTAGTGAATGTTGTCAGTGAATGTTGTCAGTGAGTGAATGTTATCAGTGAATGTTGTCAGTGAGTGAATGTTGTCAGTGAGTGAATGTTGTCAGTGAATGTTGTCAGTGAATGTTATCAGTTAGTGAATGTTGTCAGTGAATGTTGTCAGTGAGTGAATGTTGTCAGTGAATGTTGTCAGTGAGTGAATGTTGTCAGTGAGTGAATGTTGTCAGTGAATGTTGTCTGTGAGTGAATGTTGTCAGTTAGTGAATGTTGTCAGTGAATGTTGTCAGAGAGTCAATGTTGTCAGTGAATGTTGTCAGTGAGTGAATGTTGTCAGTGAGTGAATGTTGTTAGTGAATGTTGTCAGTGAATGTTGTCAGAGAGTGAATGTTGTCAGTGAATGTTGTCAGAGAGTGAATGTTATCAGTAAATGTTGTCAGTGAATGTTGTCAGAGAGTGAATGTTGTCAGTGAATGTTGTCAGTTAGTGAATGTTGTCAGTGAATGTTGTCAGTGAGTGAATGTTGTCAGTGAATGTTGTCAGTGAGTGAATGTTGTCAGTGAATGCTGTCAGTGAGTGAATGTTGTCAGTGAGTGAATGTTGTCAGTGAATATTGTCAGTGAGTGAATGTTGTCAGTGAATGTTGTCAGTGAGTGAATGTTGTCAGTGAATGTTGTCAGTGAATGTTGTCAGTGAGTGAATGTTGTCAGTGAATGCTGTCAGTGAGTGAATGTTGTCAGTGAGTGAATGTTGTCAGTGAATGTTGTCAGAGAGTGAATGTTGTCAGTGAATGTTGTCAGTGAATGTTGTCAGTGAGTGTTGTCAGTGAATGTTGTCAGTGAGTGAATGTTGTCAGTGAGTGAATGTTGTCAGTGAATGTTGTCTGTGAGTGAATGTTGCCAGTTAGTGAATGTTGTCAGTGAATGTTGTCAGTGAGTGAATGTTGTCAGTGAGTGAATGTTGTCAGTGAATGTTGTCAGAGAGTCAATGTTGTCAGTGAATGTTGTCAGTGAGTGAATGTTGTCAGTGAGTGAATGTTGTCAGTGAATGTTGTCAGTGAGTGAATGTTGTCAGTGAATGTTGTCAGTGAATGTTGTCAGTGAGTGAGTGTTGTCAGTGAGTGAATGTTGTCAGAGAGTGAATGTTGTCAGTGAGTGAATGTTGTCAGTGAATGTTGTCAGTGAGTGAATGTTGTCAGTGAGTGAATGTTGTCAGTGAATGTTGTCAGTGAATGTTGTCAGTGAGTGAATGTTGTCAGTGAATGTTGTCAGTGAGTGAATGTTGTCAGTGAGTGAATGTTGTCAGTGAATGTTGTCTGTGAGTGAATGTTGTCAGTTAGTGAATGTTGTCAGTGAATGTTGTCAGAGAGTCAATGTTGTCAGTGAATGTTGTCAGTGAGTGAATGTTGTCAGTGAGTGAATGTTGTCAGTGAATGTTGTCAGTGAATGTTGTCAGAGAGTGAATGTTGTCAGTGAATGTTGTCAGAGAGTGAATGTTATCAGTAAATGTTGTCAGAGAGTGAATGTTGTCAGTGAATGTTGTCAGTTAGTGAATGTTGTCAGTGAATGTTGTCAGTGAGTGAATGTTGTCAGTGAATGTTGTCAGTGAGTGAATGTTGTCAGTGAATGTTGTCAGTGAATGCTGTCAGTGAGTGAATGTTGTCAGTGAGTGAATGTTGTCAGTGAATATTGTCAGTGAGTGAATGTTGTCAGTGAATGTTGTCAGTGAGTGAATGTTGTCAGTGAATGTTGTCAGGGAATGTTGTCAGTGAGTGAATGTTGTCAGTGAATGCTGTCAGTGAGTGAATGTTGTCAGTGAATGTTGTCAGAGAGTGAATGTTGTCAGTGAATGTTGTCAGTGAGTGTTGTCAGTGAATGTTGTCAGTGAGTGAATGTTGTCAGTGAGTGAATGTTGTCAGTGAGTGAATGTTGTCAGTGAATGTTGTCTGTGAGTGAATGTTGTCAGTTAGTGAATGTTGTCAGTGAATGTTGTCAGTGAGTGAATGTTGTCAGTGAGTGAATGTTGTCAGTGAATGTTGTCAGAGAGTCAATGTTGTCAGTGAGTGTTGTCAGTGAGTGAATGTTGTCAGAGAGTGAATGTTGTCAGTGAGTGAATGTTGTCAGTGAATGTTGTCAGTGAGTGAATGTTGTCAGAGAGTGAATGTTGTCAGTGAGTGAATGTTGTCAGTGAATGTTGTCAGTGAGTGAATGTTGTCAGTGAGTGAATGTTGTCAGTGAATGTTGTCAGTGAGTGAATGTTGTCAGTGAATGTTGTCAGTGAGTGAATGTTGTCAGTGAATGTTGTCAGTGAGTGAATGTTGTCAGTGAATGTTGTCAGTGAGTGAATGTTGTCAGTGAATGTTGTCAGTGAGTGAATGCTGTCAGTGAGTGAATGTTGTCAGTGAGTGAATGTTGTCAGTGAATGTTGTCAGAGAGTGAATGTTGTCAGTGAATGTTGTCAGTGAATGTTGTCAGTGAGTGTTGTCAGTGAATGTTGTCAGTGAGTGAATGTTGTCAGTGAGTGAATGTTGTCAGTGAATGTTGTCAGTGAATGTTGTCTGTGAGTGAATGTTGTCAGTTAGTGAATGTTGTCAGTGAATGTTGTCAGTGAGTGAATGTTGTCAGTGAGTGAATGTTGTCAGTGAATGTTGTCAGAGAGTCAATGTTGTCAGTGAATGTTGTCAGTGAGTGAATGTTGTCAGTGAGTGAATGTTGTCAGTGAATGTTGTCAGTGAGTGAATGTTGTCAGTGAATGTTGTCAGTGAATGTTGTCAGTGAGTGAATGTTGTCAGTGAGTGTTGTCAGTGAGTGAATGTTGTCAGAGAGTGAATGTTGTCAGTGAATGTTGTCAGTGAGTGAATGTTGTCAGTGAGTGAATGTTGTCAGTGAATGTTGTCAGTGAGTGAATGTTATCAGTGAATGTTGTCAGTGAGTGAATGTTGTCAGTGAGTGAATGTTGTCAGTGAATGTTGTCAGTGAATGTTATCAGTTAGTGAATGTTGTCAGTGAATGTTGTCAGTGAGTGAATGTTGTCAGTGAATGTTGTCAGTGAGTGAATGTTGTCAGTGAGTGAATGTTGTCAGTGAATGTTGTCTGTGAGTGAATGTTGTCAGTTAGTGAATGTTGTCAGTGAATGTTGTCAGAGAGTCAATGTTGTCAGTGAATGTTGTCAGTGAGTGAATGTTGTCAGTGAGTGAATGTTGTCAGTGAATGTTGTCAGTGAATGTTGTCAGAGAGTGAATGTTGTCAGTGAATGTTGTCAGAGAGTGAATGTTATCAGTAAATGTTGTCAGTGAATGTTGTCAGTGAGTGAATGTTGTCAGTGAATGCTGTCAGTGAGTGAATGTTGTCAGTGAGTGAATGTTGTCAGTGAATATTGTCAGTGAGTGAATGTTGTCAGTGAATGTTGTCAGTGAGTGAATGTTGTCAGTGAATGTTGTCAGTGAATGTTGTCAGTGAGTGAATGTTGTCAGTGAATGCTGTCAGTGAGTGAATGTTGTCAGTGAGTGAATGTTGTCAGTGAATGTTGTCAGAGAGTGAATGTTGTCAGTGAATGTTGTCAGTGAATGTTGTCAGTGAATGTTGTCAGTGAGTGAATGTTGTCAGTGAGTGAATGTTGTCAGTGAGTGAATGTTGTCAGTGAATGTTGTCTGTGAGTGAATGTTGTCAGTTAGTGAATGTTGTCAGTGAATGTTGTCAGTGAGTGAATGTTGTCAGTGAGTGAATGTTGTCAGTGAATGTTGTCAGAGAGTCAATGTTCTCAGTGAATGTTGTCAGTGAGTGAATGTTGTCAGTGAGTGAATGTTGTCAGTGAATGTTGTCAGTGAGTGAATGTTGTCAGTGAATGTTGTCAGTGAATGTTGTCAGTGAGTGAATGTTTTCAGTGAGTGTTGTCAGTGAGTGTTGTCAGAGAGTGAATGTTGTCAGTGAATGTTGTCAGTGAGTGAATGTTGTCAGTGAATGTTGTCAGTGAATGTTGTCAGTGAGTAAATGTTGTCAGTGAATGTTGTCAGTGAGTGAATGTTGTCAGTGAATGCTGTCAGTGAGTGAATGTTGTCAGAGAGTGAATGTTGTCAGTGAATGTTGTCAGTGAATGTTGTCAGTGAGTGTTGTCAGTGAATGTTGTCAGTGAGTGAATGTTGTCAGTGAGTGAATGTTGTCAGTGAGTGAATGTTGTCAGTGAATGTTGTCAGTGAGTGAATGTTGTCAGTGAATGTTGTCAGTGAATGTTGTCAGTGAGTGAATGTTGTCAGAGAGTGAATGTTGTCAGTGAGTGAATGTTGTCAGTGAATGTTGTCAGTGAATGTTGTCAGTGAGTGAATGTTGTCAGTGAGTGAATGTTGTCAGTGAATGTTGTCTGTGAGTGAATGTTGTCAGTTAGTGAATGTTGTCAGTGAATGTTGCCAGTGAGTGAATGTTGTCAGAGAGTCAATGTTGTCAGTGAATGTTGTCAGTGAGTGAATGTTGTCAGTGAATGTTGTCAGTGAGTGAATGTTGTCAGTGAGTGAATGTTGTCAGTGAATGTTGTCAGTTAATGTTGTCAGTGAATGTTGTCAGTGAGTGAATGTTGTCAGTGAATGTTGTCAGTGAGTGAATGTTGTCAGTGAATGTTGTCAGTGAGTGAATGTTGTCAGTGAGTGAATGTTGTCAGTGAATGTTGTCAGTGAATGTTATCAGTTAGTGAATGTTGTCAGTGAATGTTGTCAGTGAGTGAATGTTGTCAGTGAATGTTGTCAGTGAGTGAATGTTGTCAGTGAATGCTGTCAGTGAGTGAATGTTGTCAGTGAATATTGTCAGTGAATGATGTCAGTGCGTGAATGTTGTCAGTGAATGTTGTCAGTGCGTGAATGTTATCAGTGAATGTTGTCAGTGAGTGAATGTTGTCAGTGAATGCTGTCAGTGAGTGAATGTTGTCAGTGAGTGAATGTTGTCAGAGAGTGAATGTTGTCAGTGAATGTTGTCAGTGAATGTTGTCAGTGAGTGTTGTCAGTGAATGTTGTCAGTGAGTGAATGTTGTCAGTGAGTGAATGTTGTCAGTGAATGTTGTCTGTGAGTGAATGTTGTCAGTTAGTGAATGTTGTCAGTGAATGTTGTCAGTGAGTGAATGTTGTCAGTGAGTGAATGTTGTCAGTGAATGTTGTCAGAGAGTCAATGTTGTCAGTGAATGTTGTCAGTGAGTGAATGTTGTCAGTGAGTGAATGTTGTCAGTGAATGTTGTCAGAGAGTGAATGTTGTCAGTGAATGTTGTCAGTGAATGTTGTCAGTGAGTGAATGTTGTCAGTGAGTGTTGTCAGTGAGTGAATGTTGTCAGAGAGTGAATGTTGTCAGTGAGTGAATGTTGTCAGTGAATGTTGTCAGTGAGTGAATGTTGTCAGTGAATGTTGTCAGTGAATGTTGTCAGTGAGTGAATGTTGTCAGTGAGTGTTGTCAGTGAGTGAATGTTGTCAGAGAGTGAATGTTGTCAGTGAGTGAATGTTGTCAGTGAGTGTTGTCAGTAAGTGAATGTTGTCAGAGAGTGAATGTTGTCAGTGAGTGAATGTTGTCAGTGAATGTTGTCAGTGAGTGAATGTTATCAGTGAATGTTGTCAGTGAGTGAATGTTGTCAGTGAATGTTGTCAGTGAGTGAATGTTGTCAGTGAATGTTGTCAGAGAGTCAATGTTGTCAGTGAATGTTGTCAGTGAGTGAATGTTGTCAGTGAGTGAATGTTGTCAGTGAATGTTGTCAGTGAGTGAATGTTGTCAGTGAATGTCAGTGAGTGAATGTTGTCAGTGAATGTTGTCAGTGAGTGAATGTTGTCAGTGAGTGAATGTTGTCAGTGAATGTTGTCAGTGAGTGAATGTTGTCAGTGAATGCTGTCAGTGAGTGAATGTTGTCAGTGAGTGAATGTTGTCAGAGAGTGAATGTTGTCAGTGAATGTTGTCAGTGAATGTTGTCAGTGAGTGTTGTCAGTGAATGTTGTCAGTGAGTGAATGTTGTCAGTGAATGTCAGTGAGTGAATGTTGTCAGTGAATGTTGTCAGTGAATGTTGTCAGTGAGTGAATGTTGTCAGTGAATGTTGTCAGTGAGTGAATGTTGTCAGTGAATGCTGTCAGTGAGTGAATGTTGTTAGTGAGTGAATGTTGTCAGAGAGTGAATGTTGTCAGTGAATGTTGTCAGTGAATGTTGTCAGTGAGTGTTGTCAGTGAATGTTGTCAGTGAGTGAATGTTGTCAGTGAGTGAATGTTGTCAGTGAGTGAATGTTGTCAGTGAATGTTGTCAGTGAGTGAATGTTGTCAGTGAATGTTGTCAGTGAATGTTGTCAGAGAGTGAATGTTGTCAGTGAGTGAATGTTGTCAGTGAATGTTGTCAGTGAATGTTGTCAGTGAGTGAATGTTGTCAGTGAATGTTGTCAGTGAGTGAATGTTGTCAGTGAATGCTGTCAGTGAGTGAATGTTGTCAGTGAGTGAATGTTGTCAGAGAGTGAATGTTGTCAGTGAATGTTGTCAGTGAATGTTGTCAGTGAGTGTTGTCAGTGAATGTTGTCAGTGAGTGAATGTTGTCAGTGAGTGAATGTTGTCAGTGAATGTTGTCAGTGAGTGAATGTTGTCAGTGAATGTTGTCAGTGAATGTTGTCAGAGAGTGAATGTTGTCAGTGAGTGAATGTTGTCAGTGAATGTTGTCAGTGAATGTTGTCAGTGAGTGAATGTTGTCAGTGAGTGAATGTTGTCAGTGAGTGAATGTTGTCAGTGAATGTTGTCTGTGAGTGAATGTTGTCAGTTAGTGAATGTTGTCAGTGAGTGAATGTTGTCAGTGAATGTTGTCAGTGAGTGAATGTTGTCAGTGAGTGAATGTTGTCAGTGAGTGTTGTAAGTGAGTCAATGTTGTCAGTGAGTGTTGTCAGTGAATGTTGTCAGTGAGTGAATGTTATCAGTGAATGTTGTCAGTGAGTGAATGTTGTCAGTGAATGTTGTCAGTGAGTGAATGTTGTCAGTGAATGTTGTCAGTGAGTGAATGTTGTCAGTGAATGTTGTCAGTGAGTGAATGTTGTAAGTGAATGTTGTCAGTGAGTGAATGTTGTCAGTGAGTGAATGTTGTCAGTGAACGTTGTCAGTGAATGTTGTCAGAGAGTGAATGTTGTCAGTGAATGTTGTCAGAGAGTGAATGTTATCAGTAAATGTTGTCAGTGAATGTTGTCAGTGAGTGAATGTTGTCAGTGAATGTTGTCAGTTAGTGAATGTTGTCAGTGAATGTTGTCAGTGAGTGAATGTTGTCAGTGAATGTTGTCAGTGAGTGAATGTTGTCAGTGAATGTTGTCAGTGAGTGAATGTTGTCAGTGAATGTTGTCAGTGAGTGAATGCTGTCAGTGAGTGAATGTTGTCAGTGAGTGAATGTTGTCAGTGAATGTTGTCAGAGAGTGAATGTTGTCAGTGAATGTTGTCAGTGAATGTTGTCAGTGAGTGTTGTCAGTGAATGTTGTCAGTGAGTGAATGTTGTCAGTGAGTGAATGTTGTCAGTGAATGTTGTCAGTGAATGTTGTCTGTGAGTGAATGTTGTCAGTTAGTGAATGTTGTCAGTGAATGTTGTCAGTGAGTGAATGTTGTCAGTGAGTGAATGTTGTCAGTGAATGTTGTCAGAGAGTCAATGTTGTCAGTGAATGTTGTCAGTGAGTGAATGTTGTCAGTGAGTGAATGTTGTCAGTGAATGTTGTCAGTGAGTGAATGTTGTCAGTGAATGTTGTCAGTGAATGTTGTCAGTGAGTGAATGTTGTCAGTGAGTGTTGTCAGTGAGTGAATGTTGTCAGAGAGTGAATGTTGTCAGTGAATGTTGTCAGTGAGTGAATGTTGTCAGTGAGTGAATGTTGTCAGTGAATGTTGTCAGTGAGTGAATGTTATCAGTGAATGTTGTCAGTGAGTGAATGTTGTCAGTGAGTGAATGTTGTCAGTGAATGTTGTCAGTGAATGTTATCAGTTAGTGAATGTTGTCAGTGAATGTTGTCAGTGAGTGAATGTTGTCAGTGAATGTTGTCAGTGAGTGAATGTTGTCAGTGAGTGAATGTTGTCAGTGAATGTTGTCTGTGAGTGAATGTTGTCAGTTAGTGAATGTTGTCAGTGAATGTTGTCAGAGAGTCAATGTTGTCAGTGAATGTTGTCAGTGAGTGAATGTTGTCAGTGAGTGAATGTTGTCAGTGAATGTTGTCAGTGAATGTTGTCAGAGAGTGAATGTTGTCAGTGAATGTTGTCAGAGAGTGAATGTTATCAGTAAATGTTGTCAGTGAATGTTGTCAGTGAGTGAATGTTGTCAGTGAATGCTGTCAGTGAGTGAATGTTGTCAGTGAGTGAATGTTGTCAGTGAATATTGTCAGTGAGTGAATGTTGTCAGTGAATGTTGTCAGTGAGTGAATGTTGTCAGTGAATGTTGTCAGTGAATGTTGTCAGTGAGTGAATGTTGTCAGTGAATGCTGTCAGTGAGTGAATGTTGTCAGTGAGTGAATGTTGTCAGTGAATGTTGTCAGAGAGTGAATGTTGTCAGTGAATGTTGTCAGTGAATGTTGTCAGTGAATGTTGTCAGTGAGTGAATGTTGTCAGTGAGTGAATGTTGTCAGTGAGTGAATGTTGTCAGTGAATGTTGTCTGTGAGTGAATGTTGTCAGTTAGTGAATGTTGTCAGTGAATGTTGTCAGTGAGTGAATGTTGTCAGTGAGTGAATGTTGTCAGTGAATGTTGTCAGAGAGTCAATGTTCTCAGTGAATGTTGTCAGTGAGTGAATGTTGTCAGTGAGTGAATGTTGTCAGTGAATGTTGTCAGTGAGTGAATGTTGTCAGTGAATGTTGTCAGTGAATGTTGTCAGTGAGTGAATGTTTTCAGTGAGTGTTGTCAGTGAGTGTTGTCAGAGAGTGAATGTTGTCAGTGAATGTTGTCAGTGAGTGAATGTTGTCAGTGAATGTTGTCAGTGAATGTTGTCAGTGAGTAAATGTTGTCAGTGAATGTTGTCAGTGAGTGAATGTTGTCAGTGAATGCTGTCAGTGAGTGAATGTTGTCAGAGAGTGAATGTTGTCAGTGAATGTTGTCAGTGAATGTTGTCAGTGAGTGTTGTCAGTGAATGTTGTCAGTGAGTGAATGTTGTCAGTGAGTGAATGTTGTCAGTGAGTGAATGTTGTCAGTGAATGTTGTCAGTGAGTGAATGTTGTCAGTGAATGTTGTCAGTGAATGTTGTCAGTGAGTGAATGTTGTCAGAGAGTGAATGTTGTCAGTGAGTGAATGTTGTCAGTGAATGTTGTCAGTGAATGTTGTCAGTGAGTGAATGTTGTCAGTGAGTGAATGTTGTCAGTGAATGTTGTCTGTGAGTGAATGTTGTCAGTTAGTGAATGTTGTCAGTGAATGTTGCCAGTGAGTGAATGTTGTCAGAGAGTCAATGTTGTCAGTGAATGTTGTCAGTGAGTGAATGTTGTCAGTGAATGTTGTCAGTGAGTGAATGTTGTCAGTGAGTGAATGTTGTCAGTGAATGTTGTCAGTTAATGTTGTCAGTGAATGTTGTCAGTGAGTGAATGTTGTCAGTGAATGTTGTCAGTGAGTGAATGTTGTCAGTGAATGTTGTCTGTGAGTGAATGTTGTCAGTTAGTGAATGTTGTCAGTGAATGTTGTCAGTGAGTGAATGTTGTCAGTGAGTGAATGTTGTCAGTGAATGTTGTCAGAGAGTCAATGTTGTCAGTGAATGTTGTCAGTGAGTGAATGTTGTCAGTGAATGTTGTCAGAGAGTGAATGTTGTCAGTGAATGTTGTCAGTGAATGTTGTCAGTGAGTGAATGTTGTCAGTGAGTGTTGTCAGTGAGTGAATGTTGTCAGAGAGTGAATGTTGTCAGTGAGTGAATGTTGTCAGTGAATGTTGTCAGTGAGTGAATGTTGTCAGTGAATGTTGTCAGTGAATGTTGTCAGTGAGTGAATGTTGTCAGTGAGTGTTGTCAGTGAGTGAATGTTGTCAGAGAGTGAATGTTGTCAGTGAGTGAATGTTGTCAGTGAGTGTTGTCAGTAAGTGAATGTTGTCAGAGAGTGAATGTTGTCAGTGAGTGAATGTTGTCAGTGAATGTTGTCAGTGAGTGAATGTTATCAGTGAATGTTGTCAGTGAGTGAATGTTGTCAGTGAATGTTGTCAGTGAGTGAATGTTGTCAGTGAATGTTGTCAGAGAGTCAATGTTGTCAGTGAATGTTGTCAGTGAGTGAATGTTGTCAGTGAGTGAATGTTGTCAGTGAATGTTGTCAGTGAGTGAATGTTGTCAGTGAATGTCAGTGAGTGAATGTTGTCAGTGAATGTTGTCAGTGAGTGAATGTTGTCAGTGAGTGAATGTTGTCAGTGAATGTTGTCAGTGAGTGAATGTTGTCAGTGAATGCTGTCAGTGAGTGAATGTTGTCAGTGAGTGAATGTTGTCAGAGAGTGAATGTTGTCAGTGAATGTTGTCAGTGAATGTTGTCAGTGAGTGTTGTCAGTGAATGTTGTCAGTGAGTGAATGTTGTCAGTGAATGTCAGTGAGTGAATGTTGTCAGTGAATGTTGTCAGTGAATGTTGTCAGTGAGTGAATGTTGTCAGTGAATGTTGTCAGTGAGTGAATGTTGTCAGTGAATGCTGTCAGTGAGTGAATGTTGTTAGTGAGTGAATGTTGTCAGAGAGTGAATGTTGTCAGTGAATGTTGTCAGTGAATGTTGTCAGTGAGTGTTGTCAGTGAATGTTGTCAGTGAGTGAATGTTGTCAGTGAGTGAATGTTGTCAGTGAGTGAATGTTGTCAGTGAATGTTGTCAGTGAGTGAATGTTGTCAGTGAATGTTGTCAGTGAATGTTGTCAGAGAGTGAATGTTGTCAGTGAGTGAATGTTGTCAGTGAATGTTGTCAGTGAATGTTGTCAGTGAGTGAATGTTGTCAGTGAATGTTGTCAGTGAGTGAATGTTGTCAGTGAATGCTGTCAGTGAGTGAATGTTGTCAGTGAGTGAATGTTGTCAGAGAGTGAATGTTGTCAGTGAATGTTGTCAGTGAATGTTGTCAGTGAGTGTTGTCAGTGAATGTTGTCAGTGAGTGAATGTTGTCAGTGAGTGAATGTTGTCAGTGAATGTTGTCAGTGAGTGAATGTTGTCAGTGAATGTTGTCAGTGAATGTTGTCAGAGAGTGAATGTTGTCAGTGAGTGAATGTTGTCAGTGAATGTTGTCAGTGAATGTTGTCAGTGAGTGAATGTTGTCAGTGAGTGAATGTTGTCAGTGAGTGAATGTTGTCAGTGAATGTTGTCTGTGAGTGAATGTTGTCAGTTAGTGAATGTTGTCAGTGAGTGAATGTTGTCAGTGAATGTTGTCAGTGAGTGAATGTTGTCAGTGAGTGAATGTTGTCAGTGAGTGTTGTAAGTGAGTCAATGTTGTCAGTGAGTGTTGTCAGTGAATGTTGTCAGTGAGTGAATGTTATCAGTGAATGTTGTCAGTGAGTGAATGTTGTCAGTGAATGTTGTCAGTGAGTGAATGTTGTCAGTGAATGTTGTCAGTGAGTGAATGTTGTCAGTGAATGTTGTCAGTGAGTGAATGTTGTAAGTGAATGTTGTCAGTGAGTGAATGTTGTCAGTGAGTGAATGTTGTCAGTGAACGTTGTCAGTGAATGTTGTCAGAGAGTGAATGTTGTCAGTGAATGTTGTCAGAGAGTGAATGTTATCAGTAAATGTTGTCAGTGAATGTTGTCAGTGAGTGAATGTTGTCAGTGAATGTTGTCAGTTAGTGAATGTTGTCAGTGAATGTTGTCAGTGAGTGAATGTTGTCAGTGAATGTTGTCAGTGAGTGAATGTTGTCAGTGAATGTTGTCAGTGAGTGAATGCTGTCAGTGAGTGAATGTTGTCAGTGAGTGAATGTTGTCAGTGAATGTTGTCAGAGAGTGAATGTTGTCAGTGAATGTTGTCAGTGAATGTTGTCAGTGAGTGTTGTCAGTGAATGTTGTCAGTGAGTGAATGTTGTCAGTGAGTGAATGTTGTCAGTGAATGTTGTCAGTGAATGTTGTCTGTGAGTGAATGTTGTCAGTTAGTGAATGTTGTCAGTGAATGTTGTCAGTGAGTGAATGTTGTCAGTGAGTGAATGTTGTCAGTGAATGTTGTCAGAGAGTCAATGTTGTCAGTGAATGTTGTCAGTGAGTGAATGTTGTCAGTGAGTGAATGTTGTCAGTGAATGTTGTCAGTGAGTGAATGTTGTCAGTGAATGTTGTCAGTGAATGTTGTCAGTGAGTGAATGTTGTCAGTGAGTGTTGTCAGTGAGTGAATGTTGTCAGAGAGTGAATGTTGTCAGTGAATGTTGTCAGTGAGTGAATGTTGTCAGTGAGTGAATGTTGTCAGTGAATGTTGTCAGTGAGTGAATGTTATCAGTGAATGTTGTCAGTGAGTGAATGTTGTCAGTGAGTGAATGTTGTCAGTGAATGTTGTCAGTGAATGTTATCAGTTAGTGAATGTTGTCAGTGAATGTTGTCAGTGAGTGAATGTTGTCAGTGAATGTTGTCAGTGAGTGAATGTTGTCAGTGAGTGAATGTTGTCAGTGAATGTTGTCTGTGAGTGAATGTTGTCAGTTAGTGAATGTTGTCAGTGAATGTTGTCAGAGAGTCAATGTTGTCAGTGAATGTTGTCAGTGAGTGAATGTTGTCAGTGAGTGAATGTTGTCAGTGAATGTTGTCAGTGAATGTTGTCAGAGAGTGAATGTTGTCAGTGAATGTTGTCAGAGAGTGAATGTTATCAGTAAATGTTGTCAGTGAATGTTGTCAGTGAGTGAATGTTGTCAGTGAATGCTGTCAGTGAGTGAATGTTGTCAGTGAGTGAATGTTGTCAGTGAATATTGTCAGTGAGTGAATGTTGTCAGTGAATGTTGTCAGTGAGTGAATGTTGTCAGTGAATGTTGTCAGTGAATGTTGTCAGTGAGTGAATGTTGTCAGTGAATGCTGTCAGTGAGTGAATGTTGTCAGTGAGTGAATGTTGTCAGTGAATGTTGTCAGAGAGTGAATGTTGTCAGTGAATGTTGTCAGTGAATGTTGTCAGTGAATGTTGTCAGTGAGTGAATGTTGTCAGTGAGTGAATGTTGTCAGTGAGTGAATGTTGTCAGTGAATGTTGTCTGTGAGTGAATGTTGTCAGTTAGTGAATGTTGTCAGTGAATGTTGTCAGTGAGTGAATGTTGTCAGTGAGTGAATGTTGTCAGTGAATGTTGTCAGAGAGTCAATGTTCTCAGTGAATGTTGTCAGTGAGTGAATGTTGTCAGTGAGTGAATGTTGTCAGTGAATGTTGTCAGTGAGTGAATGTTGTCAGTGAATGTTGTCAGTGAATGTTGTCAGTGAGTGAATGTTTTCAGTGAGTGTTGTCAGTGAGTGTTGTCAGAGAGTGAATGTTGTCAGTGAATGTTGTCAGTGAGTGAATGTTGTCAGTGAATGTTGTCAGTGAATGTTGTCAGTGAGTAAATGTTGTCAGTGAATGTTGTCAGTGAGTGAATGTTGTCAGTGAATGCTGTCAGTGAGTGAATGTTGTCAGAGAGTGAATGTTGTCAGTGAATGTTGTCAGTGAATGTTGTCAGTGAGTGTTGTCAGTGAATGTTGTCAGTGAGTGAATGTTGTCAGTGAGTGAATGTTGTCAGTGAGTGAATGTTGTCAGTGAATGTTGTCAGTGAGTGAATGTTGTCAGTGAATGTTGTCAGTGAATGTTGTCAGTGAGTGAATGTTGTCAGAGAGTGAATGTTGTCAGTGAGTGAATGTTGTCAGTGAATGTTGTCAGTGAATGTTGTCAGTGAGTGAATGTTGTCAGTGAGTGAATGTTGTCAGTGAATGTTGTCTGTGAGTGAATGTTGTCAGTTAGTGAATGTTGTCAGTGAATGTTGCCAGTGAGTGAATGTTGTCAGAGAGTCAATGTTGTCAGTGAATGTTGTCAGTGAGTGAATGTTGTCAGTGAATGTTGTCAGTGAGTGAATGTTGTCAGTGAGTGAATGTTGTCAGTGAATGTTGTCAGTTAATGTTGTCAGTGAATGTTGTCAGTGAGTGAATGTTGTCAGTGAATGTTGTCAGTGAGTGAATGTTGTCAGTGAATGTTGTCAGTGAGTGAATGTTGTCAGTGAGTGAATGTTGTCAGTGAATGTTGTCAGTGAATGTTATCAGTTAGTGAATGTTGTCAGTGAATGTTGTCAGTGAGTGAATGTTGTCAGTGAATGTTGTCAGTGAGTGAATGTTGTCAGTGAATGCTGTCAGTGAGTGAATGTTGTCAGTGAATATTGTCAGTGAATGATGTCAGTGCGTGAATGTTGTCAGTGAATGTTGTCAGTGCGTGAATGTTATCAGTGAATGTTGTCAGTGAGTGAATGTTGTCAGTGAATGCTGTCAGTGAGTGAATGTTGTCAGTGAGTGAATGTTGTCAGAGAGTGAATGTTGTCAGTGAATGTTGTCAGTGAATGTTGTCAGTGAGTGTTGTCAGTGAATGTTGTCAGTGAGTGAATGTTGTCAGTGAGTGAATGTTGTCAGTGAATGTTGTCTGTGAGTGAATGTTGTCAGTTAGTGAATGTTGTCAGTGAATGTTGTCAGTGAGTGAATGTTGTCAGTGAGTGAATGTTGTCAGTGAATGTTGTCAGAGAGTCAATGTTGTCAGTGAATGTTGTCAGTGAGTGAATGTTGTCAGTGAGTGAATGTTGTCAGTGAATGTTGTCAGAGAGTGAATGTTGTCAGTGAATGTTGTCAGTGAATGTTGTCAGTGAGTGAATGTTGTCAGTGAGTGTTGTCAGTGAGTGAATGTTGTCAGAGAGTGAATGTTGTCAGTGAGTGAATGTTGTCAGTGAATGTTGTCAGTGAGTGAATGTTGTCAGTGAATGTTGTCAGTGAATGTTGTCAGTGAGTGAATGTTGTCAGTGAGTGTTGTCAGTGAGTGAATGTTGTCAGAGAGTGAATGTTGTCAGTGAGTGAATGTTGTCAGTGAGTGTTGTCAGTAAGTGAATGTTGTCAGAGAGTGAATGTTGTCAGTGAGTGAATGTTGTCAGTGAATGTTGTCAGTGAGTGAATGTTATCAGTGAATGTTGTCAGTGAGTGAATGTTGTCAGTGAATGTTGTCAGTGAGTGAATGTTGTCAGTGAATGTTGTCAGAGAGTCAATGTTGTCAGTGAATGTTGTCAGTGAGTGAATGTTGTCAGTGAGTGAATGTTGTCAGTGAATGTTGTCAGTGAGTGAATGTTGTCAGTGAATGTCAGTGAGTGAATGTTGTCAGTGAATGTTGTCAGTGAGTGAATGTTGTCAGTGAGTGAATGTTGTCAGTGAATGTTGTCAGTGAGTGAATGTTGTCAGTGAATGCTGTCAGTGAGTGAATGTTGTCAGTGAGTGAATGTTGTCAGAGAGTGAATGTTGTCAGTGAATGTTGTCAGTGAATGTTGTCAGTGAGTGTTGTCAGTGAATGTTGTCAGTGAGTGAATGTTGTCAGTGAATGTCAGTGAGTGAATGTTGTCAGTGAATGTTGTCAGTGAATGTTGTCAGTGAGTGAATGTTGTCAGTGAATGTTGTCAGTGAGTGAATGTTGTCAGTGAATGCTGTCAGTGAGTGAATGTTGTTAGTGAGTGAATGTTGTCAGAGAGTGAATGTTGTCAGTGAATGTTGTCAGTGAATGTTGTCAGTGAGTGTTGTCAGTGAATGTTGTCAGTGAGTGAATGTTGTCAGTGAGTGAATGTTGTCAGTGAGTGAATGTTGTCAGTGAATGTTGTCAGTGAGTGAATGTTGTCAGTGAATGTTGTCAGTGAATGTTGTCAGAGAGTGAATGTTGTCAGTGAGTGAATGTTGTCAGTGAATGTTGTCAGTGAATGTTGTCAGTGAGTGAATGTTGTCAGTGAATGTTGTCAGTGAGTGAATGTTGTCAGTGAATGCTGTCAGTGAGTGAATGTTGTCAGTGAGTGAATGTTGTCAGAGAGTGAATGTTGTCAGTGAATGTTGTCAGTGAATGTTGTCAGTGAGTGTTGTCAGTGAATGTTGTCAGTGAGTGAATGTTGTCAGTGAGTGAATGTTGTCAGTGAATGTTGTCAGTGAGTGAATGTTGTCAGTGAATGTTGTCAGTGAATGTTGTCAGAGAGTGAATGTTGTCAGTGAGTGAATGTTGTCAGTGAATGTTGTCAGTGAATGTTGTCAGTGAGTGAATGTTGTCAGTGAGTGAATGTTGTCAGTGAGTGAATGTTGTCAGTGAATGTTGTCTGTGAGTGAATGTTGTCAGTTAGTGAATGTTGTCAGTGAGTGAATGTTGTCAGTGAATGTTGTCAGTGAGTGAATGTTGTCAGTGAGTGAATGTTGTCAGTGAGTGTTGTAAGTGAGTCAATGTTGTCAGTGAGTGTTGTCAGTGAATGTTGTCAGTGAGTGAATGTTATCAGTGAATGTTGTCAGTGAGTGAATGTTGTCAGTGAATGTTGTCAGTGAGTGAATGTTGTCAGTGAATGTTGTCAGTGAGTGAATGTTGTCAGTGAATGTTGTCAGTGAGTGAATGTTGTAAGTGAATGTTGTCAGTGAGTGAATGTTGTCAGTGAGTGAATGTTGTCAGTGAACGTTGTCAGTGAATGTTGTCAGAGAGTGAATGTTGTCAGTGAATGTTGTCAGAGAGTGAATGTTATCAGTAAATGTTGTCAGTGAATGTTGTCAGTGAGTGAATGTTGTCAGTGAATGTTGTCAGTTAGTGAATGTTGTCAGTGAATGTTGTCAGTGAGTGAATGTTGTCAGTGAATGTTGTCAGTGAGTGAATGTTGTCAGTGAATGCTGTCAGTGAGTGAATGTTGTCAGTGAGTGAATGTTGTCAGTGAATATTGTCAGTGAGTGAATGTTGTCAGTGAATGTTGTCAGTGAGTGAATGTTGTCAGTGAATGTTGTCAGTGAATGTTGTCAGTGAGTGAATGTTGTCAGTGAATGCTGTCAGTGAGTGAATGTTGTCAGTGAGTGAATGTTGTCAGTGAATGTTGTCAGAGAGTGAATGTTGTCAGTGAATGTTGTCAGTGAATGTTGTCAGTGAGTGTTGTCAGTGAATGTTGTCAGTGAGTGAATGTTGTCAGTGAGTGAATGTTGTCAGTGAATGTTGTCTGTGAGTGAATGTTGTCAGTTAGTGAATGTTGTCAGTGAGTGAATGTTGTCAGTGAATGTTGTCAGTGAGTGAATGTTGTCAGTGAGTGAATGTTGTCAGTGAATGTTGTCAGAGAGTCAATGTTGTCAGTGAATGTTGTCAGTGAGTGAATGTTGTCAGTGAGTGAATGTTGTCAGTGAATGTTGTCAGTGAGTGAATGTTGTCAGTGAATGTTGTCAGTGAATGTTGTCAGTGAGTGAATGTTGTCAGTGAGTGAATGTTGTCAGAGAGTGAATGTTGTCAGTGAGTGAATGTTCTCAGTGAATGTTGTCAGTGAGTGAATGTTGTCAGTGAGTGAATGTTGTCAGAGAGTGAATGTTGTCAGTGAGTGAATGTTGTCAGTGAATGTTGTCAGTGAGTGAATGTTGTCAGAGAGTGAATGTTGTCAGTGAATGTTGTCAGTGAGTGAATGTTGTCAGTGAGTGAATGTTGTCAGTGAATGTTGTCAGTGAGTGAATGTTGTCAGTGAATGTTGTCAGTGAGTGAATGCTGTCAGTGAGTGAATGTTGTCAGTGAGTGAATGTTGTCAGTGAATGTTGTCAGTGAGTGAATGTTATCAGTGAATGTTGTCAGTGAGTGAATGTTGTCAGTGAATGTTGTCAGTGAGTGAATGTTGTCAGTGAGTGAATGTTGTCAGTGAATGTTGTCAGTGAGTGAATGTTGTCAGTGAATGTTGTCAGTGAGTGAATGTTGTCAGTGAATGTTGTCAGTGAGTGAATGTTGTCAGTGAATGTTGTCAGTGAGTGAATGTTGTCAGTGAATGTTGTCAGTGAGTGAATGCTGTCAGTGAGTGAATGTTGTCAGTGAGTGAATGTTGTCAGTGAATGTTGTCAGAGAGTGAATGTTGTCAGTGAATGTTGTCAGTGAATGTTGTCAGTGAGTGTTGTCAGTGAATGTTGTCAGTGAGTGAATGTTGTCAGTGAGTGAATGTTGTCAGTGAGTGAATGTTGTCAGTGAATGTTGTCTGTGAGTGAATGTTGTCAGTTAGTGAATGTTGTCAGTGAATGTTGTCAGTGAGTGAATGTTGTCAGTGAATGTTGTCAGAGAGTCAATGTTGTCAGTGAATGTTGTCAGTGAGTGAATGTTGTCAGTGAGTGAATGTTGTCAGTGAATGTTGTCAGTGAGTGAATGTTGTCAGTGAATGTTGTCAGTGAATGTTGTCAGTGAGTGAATGTTGTCAGTGAGTGTTGTCAGTGAGTGAATGTTGTCAGAGAGTGAATGTTGTCAGTGAGTGAATGTTGTCAGTGAATGTTGTCAGTGAGTGAATGTTGTCAGTGAGTGAATGTTGTCAGTGAATGTTGTCAGTGAATGTTGTCAGTGAGTGAATGTTATCAGTGAATGTTGTCAGTGAGTGAATGTTGTCAGTGAGTGAATGTTGTCAGTGAATGTTGTCAGTGAATGTTATCAGTTAGTGAATGTTGTCAGTGAATGTTGTCAGTGAGTGAATGTTGTCAGTGAATGTTGTCAGTGAGTGAATGTTGTCAGTGAGTGAATGTTGTCAGTGAATGTTGTCTGTGAGTGAATGTTGTCAGTTAGTGAATGTTGTCAGTGAATGTTGTCAGAGAGTCAATGTTGTCAGTGAATGTTGTCAGTGAGTGAATGTTGTCAGTGAGTGAATGTTGTCAGTGAATGTTGTCAGTGAATGTTGTCAGAGAGTGAATGTTATCAGTGAATGTTGTCAGTGAGTGAATGTTGTCAGTGAGTGAATGTTGTCAGTGAATGTTGTCAGTGAGTGAATGTTGTCAGTGAATGTTGTCAGTGAGTGAATGCTGTCAGTGAGTGAATGTTGTCAGTGAGTGAATGTTGTCAGTGAATGTTGTCAGTGAGTGAATGTTGTCAGTGAATGTTGTCAGTGAGTGAATGTTGTCAGTGAGTGAATGTTGTCAGTGAATGTTGTCAGTGAGTGAATGTTGTCAGTGAATGTTGTCAGTGAGTGAATGTTGTCAGTGAATGTTGTCAGTGAGTGAATGCTGTCAGTGAGTGAATGTTGTCAGTGAGTGAATGTTGTCAGTGAATGTTGTCAGAGAGTGAATGTTGTCAGTGAATGTTGTCAGTGAATGTTGTCAGTGAGTGTTGTCAGTGAATGTTGTCAGTGAGTGAATGTTGTCAGTGAGTGAATGTTGTCAGTTAGTGAATGTTGTCAGTGAATGTTGTCTGTGAGTGAATGTTGTCAGTTAGTGAATGTTGTCAGTGAATGTTGTCAGTGAGTGAATGTTGTCAGTGAGTGAATGTTGTCAGTGAATGTTGTCAGAGAGTCAATGTTGTCAGTGAATGTTGTCAGTGAGTGAATGTTGTCAGTGAGTGAATGTTGTCAGTGAATGTTGTCAGTGAGTGAATGTTGTCAGTGAATGTTGTCAGTGAATGTTGTCAGTGAGTGAATGTTGTCAGTGAGTGTTGTCAGTGAGTGAATGTTGTCAGAGAGTGAATGTTGTCAGTGAGTGAATGTTGTCAGTGAATGTTGTCAGTGAGTGAATGTTGTCAGTGAGTGAATGTTGTCAGTGAATGTTGTCAGTGAATGTTGTCAGTGAGTGAATGTTATCAGTGAATGTTGTCAGTGAGTGAATGTTGTCAGTGAGTGAATGTTGTCAGTGAATGTTGTCAGTGAATGTTATCAGTTAGTGAATGTTGTCAGTGAATGTTGTCAGTGAGTGAATGTTGTCAGTGAATGTTGTCAGTGAGTGAATGTTGTCAGTGAGTGAATGTTGTCAGTGAATGTTGTCTGTGAGTGAATGTTGTCAGTTAGTGAATGTTGTCAGTGAATGTTGTCAGAGAGTCAATGTTGTCAGTGAATGTTGTCAGTGAGTGAATGTTGTCAGTGAGTGAATGTTGTCAGTGAATATTGTCAGTGAATGTTGTCAGTGAGTGAATGTTGTCAGTGAATGTTGTCAGTGAATGTTGTCAGTGAGTGAATGTTGTCAGTGAGTGTTGTCAGTGAGTGAATGTTGTCAGAGAGTGAATGTTGTCAGTGAGTGAATGTTGTCAGTGAATGTTGTCAGTGAGTGAATGTTGTCAGTGAGTGAATGTTGTCAGTGAATGTTGTCAGTGAGTGAATGTTATCAGTGAATGTTGTCAGTGAGTGAATGTTGTCAGTGAGTGAATGTTGTCAGTGAATGTTGTCAGTGAATGTTATCAGTTAGTGAATGTTGTCAGTGAATGTTGTCAGTGAGTGAATGTTGTCAGTGAATGTTGTCAGTGAGTGAATGTTGTCAGTGAGTGAATGTTGTCAGTGAATGTTGTCTGTGAGTGAATGTTGTCAGTTAGTGAATGTTGTCAGTGAATGTTGTCAGAGAGTCAATGTTGTCAGTGAATGTTGTCAGTGAGTGAATGTTGTCAGTGAGTGAATGTTGTCAGTGAATGTTGTCAGTGAATGTTGTCAGAGAGTGAATGTTATCAGTGAATGTTGTCAGTGAGTGAATGTTGTCAGTGAGTGAATGTTGTCAGTGAATGTTGTCAGTGAGTGAATGTTGTCAGTGAATGTTGTCAGTGAGTGAATGCTGTCAGTGAGTGAATGTTGTCAGTGAGTGAATGTTGTCAGTGAATGTTGTCAGTGAGTGAATGTTATCAGTGAATGTTGTCAGTGAGTGAATGTTGTCAGTGAATGTTGTCAGTGAGTGAATGTTGTCAGTGAGTGAATGTTGTCAGTGAATGTTGTCAGTGAATGTTGTCAGTGAGTGAATGTTGTCAGTGAATGTTGTCAGTGAGTGAATGTTGTCAGTGAATGTTGTCAGTGAGTGAATGTTGTCAGTGAATGTTGTCAGTGAGTGAATGTTGTCAGTGAATGTTGTCAGTGAGTGAATGCTGTCAGTGAGTGAATGTTGTCAGTGAGTGAATGTTGTCAGTGAATGTTGTCAGAGAGTGAATGTTGTCAGTGAATGTTGTCAGTGAATGTTGTCAGTGAGTGTTGTCAGTGAATGTTGTCAGTGAGTGAATGTTGTCAGTGAGTGAATGTTGTCAGTGAGTGAATGTTGTCAGTGAATGTTGTCTGTGAGTGAATGTTGTCAGAGAGTCAATGTTGTCAGTGAATGTTGTCAGTGAGTGAATGTTGTCAGTGAGTGAATGTTGTCAGTGAATGTTGTCAGTGAGTGAATGTTGTCAGTGAATGTTGTCAGTGAATGTTGTCAGTGAGTGAATGTTGTCAGTGAGTGTTGTCAGTGAGTGAATGTTGTCAGAGAGTGAATGTTGTCAGTGAGTGAATGTTGTCAGCGAATGTTGTCAGTGAGTGAATGTTGTCAGTGAGTGAATGTTGTCAGTGAATGTTGTCAGTGAATGTTGTCAGTGAGTGAATGTTATCAGTGAATGTTGTCAGTGAGTGAATGTTGTCAGTGAGTGAATGTTGTCAGTGAATGTTGTCAGTGAATGTTATCAGTTAGTGAATGTTGTCAGTGAATGTTGTCAGTGAGTGAATGTTGTCAGTGAATGTTGTCAGTGAGTGAATGTTGTCAGTGAGTGAATGTTGTCAGTGAATGTTGTCTGTGAGTGAATGTTGTCAGTTAGTGAATGTTGTCAGTGAATGTTGTCAGAGAGTCAATGTTGTCAGTGAATGTTGTCAGTGAGTGAATGTTGACAGTGAGTGAATGTTGTCAGTGAATGTTGTCAGTGAATGTTGTCAGAGAGTGAATGTTGTCAGTGAATGTTGTCAGAGAGTGAATGTTATCAGTAAATGTTGTCAGTGAATGTTGTCAGAGAGTGAATGTTGTCAGTGAATGTTGTCAGTTAGTGAATGTTGTCAGTGAATGTTGTCAGTGAGTGAATGTTGTCAGTGAATGTTGTCAGTGAGTGAATGTTGTCAGTGAATGCTGTCAGTGAGTGAATGTTGTCAGTGAGTGAATGTTGTCAGTGAATATTGTCAGTGAGTGACTGTTGTCAGTGAATGTTGTCAGTGAGTGAATGTTGTCAGTGAATGTTGTCAGTGAATGTTGTCAGTGAGTGAATGTTGTCAGTGAATGCTGTCAGTGAGTGAATGTTGTCAGTGAGTGAATGTTGTCAGTGAATGTTGTCAGTGAGTGAATGTTGTCAGTGAGTGAATGTTGTCAGTGAGTGAATGTTGTCAGTGAATGTTGTCTGTGAGTGAATGTTGTCAGTTAGTGAATGTTGTCAGTGAATGTTGTCAGTGAGTGAATGTTGTCAGTGAATGTTGTCAGAGAGTCAATGTTGTCAGTGAATGTTGTCAGTGAGTGAATGTTGTCAGTGAGTGAATGTTGTCAGTGAATGTTGTCAGTGAGTGAATGTTGTCAGTGAATGTTGTCAGTGAGTGAATGTTGTCAGTGAGTGTTGTCAGTGAGTGAATGTTGTCAGAGAGTGAATGTTGTCAGTGAGTGAATGTTGTCAGTGAATGTTGTCAGTGAGTGAATGTTGTCAGTGAGTGAATGTTGTCAGTGAATGTTGTCAGTGAATGTTGTCAGTGAGTGAATGTTATCAGTGAATGTTGTCAGTGAGTGAATGTTGTCAGTGAATGTTGTCAGTGAGTGAATGTTGTCAGTGAGTGAATGTTGTCAGTGAATGTTGTCAGTGAATGTTATCAGTTAGTGAATGTTGTCAGTGAATGTTGTCAGTGAGTGAATGTTGTCAGTGAATGTTGTCAGTGAGTGAATGTTGTCAGTGAATGCTGTCAGTGAGTGAATGTTGTCAGTGAATATTGTCAGTGAGTGAATGTTGTCAGAGAGTGAATGTTGTCAGTGAATGTTGTCAGTGAGTGAATGTTGTCAGTGAATGTTGTCAGTGAATGTTGTCAGTGAGTGAATGTTGTCAGTGAATGTTGTCAGTGAGTGAATGTTGTCAGTGAATGCTGTCAGTGAGTGAATGTTGTCAGAGAGTGAATGTTGTCAGTGAATGTTGTCAGTGAATGTTGTCAGTGAGTGTTGTCAGTGAGTGAATGTTGTCAGAGAGTGAATGTTGTCAGTGAGTGAATGTTGTCAGTGAATGTTGTCAGTGAATGTTGTCAGTGAGTGAATGTTGTCAGTGAGTGAATGTTGTCAGTGAGTGAATGTTGTCAGTGAGTGAATGTTGTCAGTGAGTGAATGTTGTCAGTGAATGTTGTCAGTGAGTGAATGTTGTCAGTGAATGTTGTCAGTGAATGTTGTCAGTGAATGTTGTCAGAGAGTGAATGTTGTCAGTGAGTGAATGTTGTCAGTGAATGTTGTCAGTGAATGTTGTCAGTGAGTGAATGTTGTCAGTGAGTGAATGTTGTCAGTGAGTGAATGTTGTCAGTGAATGTTGTCTGTGAGTGAATGTTGTCAGTTAGTGAATGTTGTCAGTGAGTGAATGTTGTCAGTGAATGTTGTCAGTGAGTGAATGTTGTCAGTGAGTGTTGTAAGTGAGTCAATGTTGTCAGTGAGTGTTGTCAGTGAATGTTGTCAGTGAGTGAATGTTGTCAGTGAATGTTGTCAGTGAGTGAATGTTGTCAGTGAATGTTGTCAGTGAGTGAATGTTGTCAGTGAATGTTGTCAGTGAGTGAATGTTGTCAGTGAATTTTGTCAGTGAGTGAATGTTGTCAGTGAATGTTGTCAGTGAATTTTGTCAGTGAGTGAATGTTGTCAGTGAGTGAATGTTGTCAGTGAGTGAATGTTGTCAGTGAATGTTGTCTGTGAGTGAATGTTGTCAGTGAGTGAATGTTGTCAGTGAATGTTGTCTGTGAGTGAATGTTGTCAGTTAGTGAATGTTGTCAGTGAATGTTGTCAGTGAGTGAATGTTGTCAGTGAGTGAATGTTGTCAGTGAATGTTGTCAGAGGGTCAATGTTGTCAGTGAGTGAATGTTGTCAGTGAGTGAATGTTGTCAGTGAATGTTGTCAGTGAATGTTGTCAGTGAGTGAATGTTGTCAGTGAGTGTTGTCAGTGAGTGAATGTTGTCAGAGAGTGAATGTTGTCAGTGAGTGAATGTTGTCAGTGAATGTTGTGAGTGAGTGAATGTTGTCAGTGAGTGAATGTTGTCAGTGAATGTTGTCAGTGAATGTTGTCAGTGAGTGAATGTTATCAGTGAATGTTGTCAGTGAGTGAATGTTGTCAGTGAATGTTGTCAGTGAGTGAATGTTGTCAGTGAGTGAATGTTGTCAGTGAATGTTGTCAGTTAGTGAATGTTGTCAGTGAATGTTGTCAGTGAGTGAATGTTGTCAGTGAGTGAATGTTGTCAGTGAATGTTGTCTGTGAGTGAATGTTGTCAGTTAGTGAATGTTGTCAGTGAATGTTGTCAGAGAGTCAATGTTGTCAGTGAATGTTGTCAGTGAGTGAATGTTGTCAGTGAGTGAATGTTGTCAGTGAATGTTGTCAGTGAGTGAATGTTGTCAGTGAATGTTGTCAGTGAGTGAATGTTGTCAGTGAATGTTGTCAGTGAATGTTGTCAGTGAGTGAATGTTGTCAGTGAGTGAATGTTGTCAGTGAATGTTGTCAGTGAGTGAATGTTGTCAGTGAGGGAATGTTGTCTGTGAGTGAATGTTGTCAGTTAGTGAATGTTGTCAGTGAATGTTGTCAGTGAGTGAATGTTGTCAGTGAGTGAATGTTGTCAGTGAATGTTGTCAGAGAGTCAATGTTGTCAGTGAATGTTGTCAGTGAGTGAATGTTGTCAGTGAGTGAATGTTGTCAGTGAATGTTGTCAGTGAGTGAATGTTGTCAGTGAATGCTGTCAGTGAGTGAATGTTGTCAGTGAGTGTTGTCAGTGAGTGAATGTTGTCAGAGAGTGAATGTTGTCAGTGAGTGAATGTTGTCAGTGAATGTTGTCAGTGAGTGAATGTTGTCAGTGAGTGAATGTTGTCAGTGAATGTTGTCAGTTAATGTTGTCAGTGAATGTTGTCAGTGAGTGAATGTTGTCAGTGAATGTTGTCAGTGAGTGAATGTTGTCAGTGAATGTTGTCAGTGAGTGAATGTTGTCAGTGAGTGAATGTTGTCAGTGAATGTTGTCAGTGAATGTTATCAGTGAGTGAATGTTGTCAGTGAGTGAATGTTGTCAGTGAGTGAATGTTGTCAGTGAATGTTGTCAGTGAGTGAATGTTGTCAGTGAATGTTGTCAGTGAATGTTATCAGTGAGTGAATGTTGTCAGTGAGTGAATGTTGTCAGTGAATATTGTCAGTGAGTGAATGTTGTCAGAGAGTGAATGTTGTCAGTGAATGTTGTCAGTGAGTGAATGTTGTCAGTGAATGTTGTCAGTGAATGTTGTCAGAGAGTGAATGTTGTCAGTGAATGTTGTCAGTGAGTGAATGTTGTCAGTGAATGCTGTCAGTGAGTGAATGTTGTCAGTGAGTGAATGTTGTCAGAGAGTGAATGTTGTCAGTGAATGTTGTCAGTGAGTGTTGTCAGTGAATGTTGTCAGTGAGTGAATGTTGTCAGTGAATGTTGTCAGTGAGTGAATGTTGTCAGTGAATGTTGTCAGTGAATGTTGTCAGTGAGTGAATGTTGTCAGTGAGTGAATGTTGACAGTGAATGTTGTCAGTGAATGTTGTCAGTGAATGTTGTCAGTGAGTGAATGTTATCAGTGAATGTTGTCAGTGAGTGAATGTTGTCAGTGAATGTTGTCAGTGAGTGAATGTTGTCAGTGAGTGAATGTTGTCAGTGAATGTTGTCAGTTAGTGAATGTTGTCAGTGAATGTTGTCAGTGAGTGAATGTTGTCAGTGAATGTTGTCAGTGAGTGAATGTTGTCAGTGAGTGAATGTTGTCAGTGAATGTTGTCTGTGAGTGAATGTTGTCAGTTAGTGAATGTTGTCAGTGAATGTTGTCAGAGAGTCAATGTTGTCAGTGAATGTTGTCAGTGAGTGAATGTTGTCAGTGAGTGAATGTTGTCAGTGAATGTTGTCAGTGAGTGAATGTTGTCAGTGAATGTCAGTGAGTGAATGTTGTCAGTGAATGTTGTCAGTGAATGTTGTCAGTGAGTGAATGTTGTCAGTGAGTGAATGTTGTCAGTGAATGTTGTCAGAGAGTGAATGTTGTCAGTGAGTGAATGTTGTCAGTGAATGTTGTCAGTGAGTGAATGTTGTCAGTGAGTGAATGTTGTCAGTGAATGTTGTCAGTTAATGTTGTCAGTGAATGTTGTCAGTGAGTGAATGTTGTCAGTGAATGTTGTCAGTGAGTGAATGTTGTCAGTGAATGTTGTCAGTGAGTGAATGTTGTCAGTGAGTGAATGTTGTCAGTGAATGTTGTCAGTGAATGTTATCAGTGAGTGAATGTTGTCAGTGAGTGAATGTTGTCAGTGAATGTTGTCAGTGAATGTTGTCAGTGAGTGAATGTTGTCAGAGAGTGAATGTTGTCAGTGAGTGAATGTTGTCAGTGAATGTTGTCAGTGAATGTTGTCTGTGAGTGAATGTTGTCAGTGAATGTTGTCAGTGAGTGAATGTTGTCAGTGAATGTTGTCAGTGAGTGAATGTTGTCAGTGAATGTTGTCAGTGAGTGAATGTTGTCAGTGAATGCTGTCAGTGAGTGAATGTTGTCAGTGAATATTGTCAGTGAGTGAATGTTGTCAGAGAGTGAATGTTGTCAGTGAATGTTGTCAGTGAGTGAATGTTGTCAGTGAATGTTGTCAGTGAATGTTGTCAGTGAGTGAATGTTGTCAGTGAATGTTGTCAGTGAGTGAATGTTGTCAGTGAATGCTGTCAGTGAGTGAATGTTGTCAGTGAGTGAATGTTGTCAGAGAGTGAATGTTGTCAGTGAATGTTGTCAGTGAGTGTTGTCAGTGAATGTTGTCAGTGAGTGAATGTTGTCAGTGAATGTTGTCAGTGAGTGAATGTTGTCAGTGAATGTTGTCAGTGAATGTTGTCAGTGAGTGAATGTTGTCAGTGAGTGAATGTTGACAGTGAATGTTGTCAGTGAATGTTGTCAGTGAATGTTGTCAGTGAGTGAATGTTATCAGTGAATGTTGTCAGTGAGTGAATGTTGTCAGTGAATGTTGTCAGTGAGTGAATGTTGTCAGTGAGTGAATGTTGTCAGTGAATGTTGTCAGTTAGTGAATGTTGTCAGTGAATGTTGTCAGTGAGTGAATGTTGTCAGTGAGTGAATGTTGTCAGTGAATGTTGTCAGTGAGTGAATGTTGTCAGTGAATGTTGTCAGAGAGTCAATGTTGTCAGTGAATGTTGTCAGTGAGTGAATGTTGTCAGTGAGTGAATGTTGTCAGTGAATGTTGTCAGTGAGTGAATGTTGTCAGTGAATGTCAGTGAGTGAATGTTGTCAGTGAATGTTGTCAGTGAATGTTATCAGTGAGTGAATGTTGTCAGTGAGTGAATGTTGTCAGTGAATGTTGTCAGTGAGTGAATGTTGTCAGTGAATGCTGTCAGTGAGTGAATGTTGTCAGTGAGTGAATGTTGTCAGAGAGTGAATGTTGTCAGTGAATGTTGTCAGTGAATGTTGTCAGTGAGTGTTGTCAGTGAATGTTGTCAGAGAGTGAATGTTGTCAGTGAGTGAATGTTGTCAGTGAATGTTGTCAGTGAGTGAATGTTGTCAGTGAATGTTGTCTGTGAGTGAATGTTGTCAGTTAGTGAATGTTGTCAGTGAATGTTGTCAGTGAGTGAATGTTGTCAGTGAGTGAATGATGTCAGTGAATGTTGTCAGAGAGTCAATGTTGTCAGTGAATGTTGTCAGTGAGTGAATGTTGTCAGTGAGTGAATGTTGTCAGTGAATGTTGTCAGTGAGTGAATGTTGTCAGAGAGTGAATGTTGTCAGTGAGTGAATGTTGTCAGTGAATGTTGTCAGTGAGTGAATGTTGTCAGTGAGTGAATGTTGTCAGTGAATGTTGTCAGTTAATGTTGTCAGTGAATGTTGTCAGTGAGTGAATGTTGTCAGTGAATGTTGTCAGTGAATGTTGTCAGTGAGTGAATGTTGTCAGTGAATGTTGTCAGTGAATGTTGTCAGTGAGTGAATGTTGTCAGTGAATGTTGTCAGTGAGTGAATGTTGTCAGTGAATGCTGTCAGTGAGTGAATGTTGTCAGTGAATATTGTCAGTGAGTGGATGTTGTCAGAGAGTGAATGTTGTAAGTGAATGTTGTCAGTGAGTGAATGTTGTCAGTGAATGTTGTCAGTGAATGTTGTCAGTGAGTGAATGTTGTCAGTGAATGTTGTCAGTGAGTGAATGTTGTCAGTGAATGCTGTCAGTGAGTGAATGTTGTCAGTGAGTGAATGTTGTCAGAGAGTGAATGTTGTCAGTGAATGTTGTCAGTGAGTGTTGTCAGTGAATGTTGTCAGTGAGTGAATGTTGTCAGTGAATGTTGTCAGTGAGTGAATGTTGTCAGTGAATGTTGTCAGTGAATGTTGTCAGTGAGTGAATGTTGTCAGTGAGTGAATGTTGTCAGTGAATGTTGTCAGTGAATGTTGTCAGTGAGTGAATGTTGTCAGTGAGTGAATGTTGTCAGTGAATGTTGTCTGTGAGTGAATGTTGTCAGTTAGTGAATGTTGTCAGTGAATGTTGTCAGAGAGTCAATGTTGTCAGTGAATGTTGTCAGTGAGTGAATGTTGTCAGTGAGTGAATGTTGTCAGTGAATGTTGTCAGTGAGTGAATGTTGTCAGTGAATGTCAGTGAGTGAATGTTGTCAGTGAATGTTGTCAGTGAGTGAATGTTGTCAGTGAGTGAATGTTGTCAGTGAATGTTGTCAGAGAGTGAATGTTGTCAGTGAATGTTGTCAGTGAATGTTGTCAGTGAGTGTTGTCAGTGAATGTTGTCAGTGAGTGAATGTTGTCAGTGAGTGAATGTTGTCAGTGAGTGAATGTTGTCAGTGAATGTTGTCAGTGAGTGAATGTTGTCAGTTAGTGAATGTTGTCAGTGAATGTTGTCAGTGAATGTTATCAGTTAGTGAATGTTGTCAGTGAATGTTGTCAGTGAATGTTGTCAGTGAGTGAATGTTGTCAGTGAATGTTGTCAGTGAATGTTGTCAGTGAGTGAATGTTGTCAGTGAGTGAATGTTGTCAGTGAATGTTGTCAGTGAATGTTGTCAGTGAGTGAATGTTGTCAGTGAATGTTGTCAGTGAGTGAATGTTGTCAGTGAATGTTGTCAGTGAGTGAATGTTGTCAGTGAATGTTGTCAGAGAGTCAATGTTGTCAGTGAATGTTGTCAGTGAGTGAATGTTGTCAGTGAGTGAATGTTGTCAGTGAATGTTGTCAGTGAGTGAATGTTGTCAGTGAATGTTGTCAGTGAATGTTGTCAGTGAGTGAATGTTGTCAGTGAGTGTTGTCAGTGAGTGAATTTTGTCAGAGAGTGAATGTTGTCAGTGAGTGAATGTTGTCAGTGAATGTTGTCAGTGAGTGAATGTTGTCAGTGAGTGAATGTTGTCAGTGAATGTTGTCAGTGAATGTTGTCAGTGAGTGAATGTTATCAGTGAATGTTGTCAGTGAGTGAATGTTGTCAGTGAATGTTGTCAGTGAGTGAATGTTGTCAGTGAGTGAATGTTGTCAGTGAATGTTGTCAGTGAATGTTATCAGTTAGTGAATGTTGTCAGTGAATGTTGTCAGTGAGTGAATGTTGTCAGTGAATGTTGTCAGTGAGTGAATGTTGTCAGTGAGTGAATGTTGTCAGTGAATGTTGTCTGTGAGTGAATGTTGTCAGTTAGTGAATGTTGTCAGTGAATGTTGTCAGAGAGTGAATGTTGTCAGTGAATGTTGTCAGTGAGTGAATGTTGTCAGTGAGTGAATGTTGTTAGTGAATGTTGTCAGTGAATGTTGTCAGAGAGTGAATGTTGTCAGTGAATGTTGTCAGAGAGTGAATGTTATCAGTAAATGTTGTCAGTGAATGTTGTCAGAGAGTGAATGTTGTCAGTGAATGTTGTCAGTTAGTGAATGTTGTCAGTGAATGTTGTCAGTGAGTGAATGTTGTCAGTGAATGTTGTCAGTGAGTGAATGTTGTCAGTGAATGCTGTCAGTGAGTGAATGTTGTCAGTGAGTGAATGTTGTCAGTGAATATTGTCAGTGAGTGAATGTTGTCAGTGAATGTTGTCAGTGAGTGAATGTTGTCAGTGAATGTTGTCAGTGAATGTTGTCAGTGAGTGAATGTTGTCAGTGAATGCTGTCAGTGAGTGAATGTTGTCAGTGAGTGAATGTTGTCAGTGAATGTTGTCAGAGAGTGAATGTTGTCAGTGAATGTTGTCAGTGAATGTTGTCAGTGAGTGTTGTCAGTGAATGTTGTCAGTGAGTGAATGTTGTCAGTGAGTGAATGTTGTCAGTGAGTGAATGTTGTCTGTGAGTGAATGTTGTCAGTTAGTGAATGTTGTCAGTGAGTGAATGTTGTCAGTGAGTGAATGTTGTCAGTGAATGTTGTCAGAGAGTCAATGTTGTCAGTGAATGTTGTCAGTGAGTGAATGTTGTCAGTGAGTGAATGTTGTCAGTGAATGTTGTCAGTGAGTGAATGTTGTCAGTGAATGTTGTCAGTGAATGTTGTCAGTGAGTGAATGTTGTCAGTGAGTGTTGTCAGTGAGTGAATGTTGTCAGAGAGTGAATGTTGTCAGTGAGTGAATGTTGTCAGTGAATGTTGTCAGTGAGTGAATGTTGTCAGTGAGTGAATGTTGTCAGTGAATGTTGTCAGTGAATGTTGTCAGTGAGTGAATGTTATCAGTGAATGTTGTCAGTGAGTGAATGTTGTCAGTGAATGTTGTCAGTGAGTGAATGTTGTCAGTGAGTGAATGTTGTCAGTGAATGTTGTCAGTTAGTGAATGTTGTCAGTGAATGTTGTCAGTGAGTGAATGTTGTCAGTGAGTGAATGTTGTCAGTGAATGTTGTCTGTGAGTGAATGTTGTCAGTTAGTGAATGTTGTCAGTGAATGTTGTCAGAGAGTCAATGTTGTCAGTGAATGTTGTCAGTGAGTGAATGTTGTCAGTGAGTGAATGTTGTCAGTGAATGTTGTCAGTGAGTGAATGTTGTCAGTGAATGTCAGTGAGTGAATGTTGTCAGTGAATGTTGTCAGTGAATGTTGTCAGTGAGTGAATGTTGTCAGTGAGTGAATGTTGTCAGTGAATGTTGTCAGTGAGTGAATGTTGTCAGTGAATGCTGTCAGTGAGTGAATGTTGTCAGTGAGTGAATGTTGTCAGAGAGTGAATGTTGTCAGTGAATGTTGTCAGTGAATGTTGTCAGTGAGTGTTGTCAGTGAATGTTGTCAGAGAGTGAATGTTGTCAGTGAGTGAATGTTGTTAGTGAATGTTGTCAGTGAGTGAATGTTGTCAGTGAATGTTGTCTGTGAGTGAATGTTGTCAGTTAGTGAATGTTGTCAGTGAATGTTGTCAGTGAGTGAATGTTGTCAGTGAGTGAATGTTGTCAGTGAATGTTGTCAGTTAATGTTGTCAGTGAATGTTGTCAGTGAGTGAATGTTGTCAGTGAATGTTGTCAGTGAATGTTGTCAGTGAGTGAATGTTGTCAGTGAATGTTGTCAGTGAGTGAATGTTGTCAGTGAATGCTGTCAGTGAGTGAATGTTGTCAGTGAATATTGTCAGTGAGTGGATGTTGTCAGAGAGTGAATGTTGTAAGTGAATGTTGTCAGTGAGTGAATGTTGTCAGTGAATGTTGTCAGTGAATGTTGTCAGTGAGTGAATGTTGTCAGTGAATGTTGTCAGTGAGTGAATGTTGTCAGTGAATGCTGTCAGTGAGTGAATGTTGTCAGTGAGTGAATGTTGTCAGAGAGTGAATGTTGTCAGTGAATGCTGTCAGTGAGTGAATGTTGTCAGTGAGTGAATGTTGTCAGTGAGTGAATGTTGTCAGTGAATGTTGTCAGTGAGTGAATGTTGTCAGTGAGTGAATGTTGTCAGTGAATGTTGTCAGTGAGTGAATGTTGTCAGTGAGTGAATGTTGTCAGTGAATGTTGTCAGTGAGTGAATGTTGTCAGTGAGTGAATGTTGTCAGTGAATGTTGTCAGTGAGTGAATGTTGTCAGTGAATGCTGTCAGTGAGTGAATGTTGTCAGTGAGTGAATGTTGTCAGTGAATATTGTCAGTGAGTGAATGTTGTCAGTGAATGTTGTCAGTGAGTGAATGTTGTCAGTGAATGTTGTCAGTGAATGTTGTCAGTGAGTGAATGTTGTCAGTGAATGCTGTCAGTGAGTGAATGTTGTCAGTGAGTGAATGTTGTCAGTGAATGTTGTCAGAGAGTGAATGTTGTCAGTGAATGTTGTCAGTGAATGTTGTCAGTGAGTGTTGTCAGTGAATGTTGTCAGTGAGTGAATGTTGTCAGTGAGTGAATGTTGTCAGTGAATGTTGTCTGTGAGTGAATGTTGTCAGTGAGTGAATGTTGTCAGTGAGTGAATGTTGTCAGTGAATGTTGTCAGTGAGTGAATGTTGTCAGTGAGTGAATGTTGTCAGTGAATGTTGTCAGAGAGTCAATGTTGTCAGTGAATGTTGTCAGTGAGTGAATGTTGTCAGTGAGTGAATGTTGTCAGTGAATGTTGTCAGTGAGTGAATGTTGTCAGTGAATGTTGTCAGTGAGTGAATGTTGTCAGTGAGTGAATGTTGTCAGAGAGTGAATGTTGTCAGTGAGTGAATGTTCTCAGTGAATGTTGTCAGTGAGTGAATGTTGTCAGTGAGTGAATGTTGTCAGAGAGTGAATGTTGTCAGTGAGTGAATGTTGTCAGTGAATGTTGTCAGTGAGTGAATGTTGTCAGTGAGTGAATGTTGTCAGTGAATGTTGTCAGTGAGTGAATGTTGTCAGTGAGTGAATGTTGTCAGTGAATGTTGTCAGTGAGTGAATGTTGTCAGTGAATGTTGTCAGTGAGTGAATGCTGTCAGTGAGTGAATGTTGTCAGTGAGTGAATGTTGTCAGTGAATGTTGTCAGTGAGTGAATGTTATCAGTGAATGTTGTCAGTGAGTGAATGTTGTCAGTGAATGTTGTCAGTGAGTGAATGTTGTCAGTGAGTGAATGTTGTCAGTGAATGTTGTCAGTGAGTGAATGTTGTCAGTGAATGTTGTCAGTGAGTGAATGTTGTCAGTGAATGTTGTCAGTGAGTGAATGTTGTCAGTGAATGTTGTCAGTGAGTGAATGTTGTCAGTGAATGTTGTCAGTGAGTGAATGCTGTCAGTGAGTGAATGTTGTCAGTGAATGTTGTCAGAGAGTGAATGTTGTCAGTGAATGTTGTCAGTGAATGTTGTCAGTGAGTGTTGTCAGTGAATGTTGTCAGTGAGTGAATGTTGTCAGTGAGTGAATGTTGTCAGTGAGTGAATGTTGTCAGTGAATGTTGTCTGTGAGTGAATGTTGTCAGTTAGTGAATGTTGTCAGTGAATGTTGTCAGTGAGTGAATGTTGTCAGTGAGTGAATGTTGTCAGTGAATGTTGTCAGAGAGTCAATGTTGTCAGTGAATGTTGTCAGTGAGTGAATGTTGTCAGTGAGTGAATGTTGTCAGTGAATGTTGTCAGTGAGTGAATGTTGTCAGTGAATGTTGTCAGTGAATGTTGTCAGTGAGTGAATGTTGTCAGTGAGTGTTGTCAGTGAGTGAATGTTGTCAGAGAGTGAATGTTGTCAGTGAGTGAATGTTGTCAGTGAATGTTGTCAGTGAGTGAATGTTGTCAGTGAGTGAATGTTGTCAGTGAATGTTGTCAGTGAATGTTGTCAGTGAGTGAATGTTATCAGTGAATGTTGTCAGTGAGTGAATGTTGTCAGTGAGTGAATGTTGTCAGTGAATGTTGTCAGTGAATGTTATCAGTTAGTGAATGTTGTCAGTGAATGTTGTCAGTGAGTGAATGTTGTCAGTGAATGTTGTCAGTGAGTGAATGTTGTCAGTGAGTGAATGTTGTCAGTGAATGTTGTCTGTGAGTGAATGTTGTCAGTTAGTGAATGTTGTCAGTGAATGTTGTCAGAGAGTCAATGTTGTCAGTGAATGTTGTCAGTGAGTGAATGTTGTCAGTGAGTGAATGTTGTCAGTGAATGTTGTCAGTGAATGTTGTCAGAGAGTGAATGTTATCAGTGAATGTTGTCAGTGAGTGAATGTTGTCAGTGAGTGAATGTTGTCAGTGAATGTTGTCAGTGAGTGAATGTTGTCAGTGAATGTTGTCAGTGAGTGAATGCTGTCAGTGAGTGAATGTTGTCAGTGAGTGAATGTTGTCAGTGAATGTTGTCAGTGAGTGAATGTTGTCAGTGAATGTTGTCAGTGAGTGAATGTTGTCAGTGAGTGAATGTTGTCAGTGAATGTTGTCAGTGAGTGAATGTTGTCAGTGAATGTTGTCAGTGAGTGAATGTTGTCAGTGAATGTTGTCAGTGAGTGAATGTTGTCAGTGAATGTTGTCAGTGAGTGAATGCTGTCAGTGAGTGAATGTTGTCAGTGAGTGAATGTTGTCAGTGAATGTTGTCAGAGAGTGAATGTTGTCAGTGAATGTTGTCAGTGAATGTTGTCAGTGAATGTTGTCAGTGAGTGAATGTTGTCAGTGAGTGAATGTTGTCAGTGAGTGAATGTTGTCAGTGAATGTTGTCTGTGAGTGAATGTTGTCAGTTAGTGAATGTTGTCAGTGAATGTTGTCAGTGAGTGAATGTTGTCAGTGAGTGAATGTTGTCAGTGAATGTTGTCAGAGAGTCAATGTTGTCAGTGAATGTTGTCAGTGAGTGAATGTTGTCAGTGAGTGAATGTTGTCAGTGAATGTTGTCAGTGAGTGAATGTTGTCAGTGAATGTTGTCAGTGAATGTTGTCAGTGAGTGAATGTTGTCAGTGAGTGTTGTCAGTGAGTGAATGTTGTCAGAGAGTGAATGTTGTCAGTGAGTGAATGTTGTCAGTGAATATTGTCAGTGAGTGAATGTTGTCAGAGAGTGAATGTTGTCAGTGAATGTTGTCAGTGAGTGAATGTTGTCAGTGAATGTTGTCAGTGAGTGAATGTTGTCAGTGAATGTTGTCAGTGAGTGAATGTTGTCAGTGAATGCTGTCAGTGAGTGAATGTTGTCAGAGAGTGAATGTTGTCAGTGAATGTTGTCAGTGAATGTTGTCAGTGAGTGTTGTCAGTGAGTGAATGTTGTCAGAGAGTGAATGTTGTCAGTGAGTGAATGTTGTCAGTGAATGCTGTCAGTGAGTGAATGTTGTCAGTGAGTGAATGTTGTCAGAGAGTGAATGTTGTCAGTGAATGTTGTCAGTGAGTGTTGTCAGTGAATGTTGTCAGTGAGTGAATGTTGTCAGTGAATGTTGTCAGTGAGTGAATGTTGTCAGTGAATGTTGTCAGTGAATGTTGTCAGTGAGTGAATGTTGTCAGTGAGTGAATGTTGTCAGTGAATGTTGTCAGTGAATGTTGTCAGTGAATGTTGTCAGTGAGTGAATGTTGTCAGTGAGTGAATGTTGTCAGTGAATGTTGTCTGTGAGTGAATGTTGTCAGTTAGTGAATGTTGTCAGTGAATGTTGTCAGAGAGTCAATGTTGTCAGTGAATGTTGTCAGTGAGTGAATGTTGTCAGTGAATGTTGTCAGTGAGTGAATGTTGTCAGTGAATGTCAGTGAGTGAATGTTGTCAGTGAATGTTGTCAGTGAGTGAATGTTGTCAGTGAGTGAATGTTGTCAGTGAATGTTGTCAGTGAGTGAATGTTGTCAGTGAGTGAATGTTGTCAGTGAATGTTGTCAGTGAGTGAATGTTGTCAGTGAGTGAATGTTGTCAGTGAATGTTGTCAGTGAATGTTGTCAGTGAGTGAATGTTGTCAGTGAATGCTGTCAGTGAGTGAATGTTGTCAGTGAGTGAATGTTGTCAGTGAATGTTGTCAGAGAGTGAATGTTGTCAGTGAATGTTGTCAGTGAATGTTGTCAGTGAGTGTTGTCAGTGAATGTTGTCAGTGAGTGAATGTTGTCAGTGAGTGAATGTTGTCAGTGAATGTTGTCTGTGAGTGAATGTTGTCAGTTAGTGAATGTTGTCAGTGAGTGAATGTTGTCAGTGAATGTTGTCAGTGAGTGAATGTTGTCAGTGAGTGAATGTTGTCAGTGAATGTTGTCAGAGAGTCAATGTTGTCAGTGAATGTTGTCAGTGAGTGAATGTTGTCAGTGAGTGAATGTTGTCAGTGAATGTTGTCAGTGAGTGAATGTTGTCAGTGAATGTTGTCAGTGAATGTTGTCAGTGAGTGAATGTTGTCAGTGAGTGAATGTTGTCAGAGAGTGAATGTTGTCAGTGAGTGAATGTTCTCAGTGAATGTTGTCAGTGAGTGATTGTTGTCAGTGAGTGAATGTTGTCAGAGAGTGAATGTTGTCAGTGAGTGAATGTTGTCAGTGAATGTTGTCAGTGAGTGAATGTTGTCAGAGAGTGAATGTTGTCAGTGAGTGAATGTTGTCAGTGAATGTTGTCAGTGAGTGAATGTTGTCAGTGAGTGAATGTTGTCAGTGAATGTTGTCAGTGAGTGAATGTTGTCAGTGAATGTTGTCAGTGAGTGAATGCTGTCAGTGAGTGAATGTTGTCAGTGAGTGAATGTTGTCAGTGAATGTTGTCAGTGAGTGAATGTTATCAGTGAATGTTGTCAGTGAGTGAATGTTGTCAGTGAGTGAATGTTGTCAGTGAATGTTGTCAGTGAGTGAATGTTGTCAGTGAATGTTGTCAGTGAGTGAATGTTGTCAGTGAATGTTGTCAGTGAGTGAATGTTGTCAGTGAATGTTGTCAGTGAGTGAATGTTGTCAGTGAATGTTGTCAGTGAGTGAATGCTGTCAGTGAGTGAATGTTGTCAGTGAGTGAATGTTGTCAGTGAATGTTGTCAGAGAGTGAATGTTGTCAGTGAATGTTGTCAGTGAATGTTGTCAGTGAGTGTTGTCAGTGAATGTTGTCAGTGAGTGAATGTTGTCAGTGAGTGAATGTTGTCAGTGAATGTTGTCTGTGAGTGAATGTTGTCAGTTAGTGAATGTTGTCAGTGAATGTTGTCAGTGAGTGAATGTTGTCAGTGAGTGAATGTTGTCAGTGAATGTTGTCAGAGAGTCAATGTTGTCAGTGAATGTTGTCAGTGAGTGAATGTTGTCAGTGAGTGAATGTTGTCAGTGAATGTTGTCAGTGAGTGAATGTTGTCAGTGAATGTTGTCAGTGAATGTTGTCAGTGAGTGAATGTTGTCAGTGAGTGTTGTCAGTGAGTGAATGTTGTCAGAGAGTGAATGTTGTCAGTGAGTGAATGTTGTCAGTGAATGTTGTCAGTGAGTGAATGTTGTCAGTGAGTGAATGTTGTCAGTGAATGTTGTCAGTGAGTGAATGTTATCAGTGAATGTTGTCAGTGAGTGAATGTTGTCAGTGAGTGAATGTTGTCAGTGAATGTTGTCAGTGAATGTTATCAGTTAGTGAATGTTGTCAGTGAATGTTGTCAGTGAGTGAATGTTGTCAGTGAATGTTGTCAGTGAGTGAATGTTGTCAGTGAGTGAATGTTGTCAGTGAATGTTGTCTGTGAGTGAATGTTGTCAGTTAGTGAATGTTGTCAGTGAATGTTGTCAGAGAGTCAATGTTGTCAGTGAATTTTGTCAGTGAGTGAATGTTGTCAGTGAGTGAATGTTGTCAGTGAATGTTGTCAGTGAATGTTGTCAGAGAGTGAATGTTATCAGTGAATGTTGTCAGTGAGTGAATGTTGTCAGTGAGTGAATGTTGTCAGTGAATGTTGTCAGTGAGTGAATGTTGTCAGTGAATGTTGTCAGTGAGTGAATGCTGTCAGTGAGTGAATGTTGTCAGTGAGTGAATGTTGTCAGTGAATGTTGTCAGTGAGTGAATGTTGTCAGTGAATGTTGTCAGTGAGTGAATGTTGTCAGTGAGTGAATGTTGTCAGTGAATGTTGTCAGTGAGTGAATGTTGTCAGTGAATGTTGTCAGTGAGTGAATGTTGTCAGTGAATGTTGTCAGTGAGTGAATGTTGTCAGTGAATGTTGTCAGTGAGTGAATGCTGTCAGTGAGTGAATGTTGTCAGTGAGTGAATGTTGTCAGTGAATGTTGTCAGAGAGTGAATGTTGTCAGTGAATGTTGTCAGTGAATGTTGTCAGTGAGTGTTGTCAGTGAATGTTGTCAGTGAGTGAATGTTGTCAGTGAGTGAATGTTGTCAGTGAGTGAATGTTGTCAGTGAATGTTGTCTGTGAGTGAATGTTGTCAGTTAGTGAATGTTGTCAGTGAATGTTGTCAGTGAGTGAATGTTGTCAGTGAGTGAATGTTGTCAGTGAATGTTGTCAGAGAGTCAATGTTGTCAGTGAATGTTGTCAGTGAGTGAATGTTGTCAGTGAGTGAATGTTGTCAGTGAATGTTGTCAGTGAGTGAATGTTGTCAGTGAGTGTTGTCAGTGAGTGAATGTTGTCAGAGAGTGAATGTTGTCAGTGAGTGAATGTTGTCAGTGAATGTTGTCAGTGAGTGAATGTTGTCAGTGAGTGAATGTTGTCAGTGAATGTTGTCAGTGAATGTTGTCAGTGAGTGAATGTTATCAGTGAATGTTGTCAGTGAGTGAATGTTGTCAGTGAGTGAATGTTGTCAGTGAATGTTGTCAGTGAATGTTATCAGTTAGTGAATGTTGTCAGTGAATGTTGTCAGTGAGTGAATGTTGTCAGTGAATGTTGTCAGTGAGTGAATGTTGTCAGTGAGTGAATGTTGTCAGTGAATGTTGTCTGTGAATGTTGTCAGTGAGTGAATGTTGTCAGTGAATGTTGTCAGAGAGTCAATGTTGTCAGTGAATGTTGTCAGTGAGTGAATGTTGTCAGTGAGTGAATGTTGTCAGTGAATGTTGTCAGTGAATGTTGTCAGTGAGTGAATGTTGTCAGTGAATGTTGTCAGTGAATGTTGTCAGTGAGTGAATGTTGTCAGTGAGTGTTGTCAGTGAGTGAATGTTGTCAGAGAGTGAATGTTGTCAGTGAGTGAATGTTGTCAGTGAATGTTGTCAGTGAGTGAATGTTGTCAGTGAGTGAATGTTGTCAGTGAATGTTGTCAGTGAATGTTGTCAGTGAGTGAATGTTATCAGTGAATGTTGTCAGTGAGTGAATGTTGTCAGTGAGTGAATGTTGTCAGTGAATGTTGTCAGTGAATGTTATCAGTTAGTGAATGTTGTCAGTGAATGTTGTCAGTGAGTGAATGTTGTCAGTGAATGTTGTCAGTGAGTGAATGTTGTCAGTGAGTGAATGTTGTCAGTGAATGTTGTCTGTGAGTGAATGTTGTCAGTTAGTGAATGTTGTCAGTGAATGTTGTCAGAGAGTCAATGTTGTCAGTGAATGTTGTCAGTGAGTGAATGTTGTCAGTGAGTGAATGTTGTCAGTGAATGTTGTCAGTGAATGTTGTCAGATAGTGAATGTTATCAGTGAATGTTGTCAGTGAGTGAATGTTGTCAGTGAGTGAATGTTGTCAGTGAATGTTGTCAGTGAGTGAATGTTGTCAGTGAATGTTGTCAGTGAGTGAATGCTGTCAGTGAGTGAATGTTGTCAGTGAGTGAATGTTGTCAGTGAATGTTGTCAGTGAGTGAATGTTGTCAGTGAATGTTGTCAGTGAGTGAATGTTGTCAGTGAGTGAATGTTGTCAGTGAATGTTGTCAGTGAGTGAATGTTGTCAGTGAATGTTGTCAGTGAGTGAATGTTGTCAGTGAATGTTGTCAGTGAGTGAATGTTGTCAGTGAATGTTGTCAGTGAGTGAATGTTGTCAGTGAATGTTGTCAGTGAGTGAATGCTGTCAGTGAGTGAATGTTGTCAGTGAGTGAATGTTGTCAGTGAATGTTGTCAGAGAGTGAATGTTGTCAGTGAATGTTGTCAGTGAATGTTGTCAGTGAGTGTTGTCAGTGAATGTTGTCAGTGAGTGAATGTTGTCAGTGAGTGAATGTTGTCAGTGAGTGAATGTTGTCAGTGAATGTTGTCTGTGAGTGAATGTTGTCAGTTAGTGAATGTTGTCAGTGAATGTTGTCAGTGAGTGAATGTTGTCAGTGAGTGAATGTTGTCAGTGAATGTTGTCAGAGAGTCAATGTTGTCAGTGAATGTTGTCAGTGAGTGAATGTTGTCAGTGAGTGAATGTTGTCAGTGAATGTTGTCAGTGAGTGAATGTTGTCAGTGAATGTTGTCAGTGAATGTTGTCAGTGAGTGAATGTTGTCAGTGAGTGTTGTCAGTGAGTGAATGTTGTCAGAGAGTGAATGTTGTCAGTGAGTGAATGTTGTCAGTGAATGTTGTCAGTGAGTGAATGTTGTCAGTGAGTGAATGTTGTCAGTGAATGTTGTCAGTGAATGTTGTCAGTGAGTGAATGTTATCAGTGAATGTTGTCAGTGAGTGAATGTTGTCAGTGAGTGAATGTTGTCAGTGAATGTTGTCAGTGAATGTTATCAGTTAGTGAATGTTGTCAGTGAATGTTGTCAGTGAGTGAATGTAGTCAGTGAATGTTGTCAGTGAGTGAATGTTGTCAGTGAGTGAATGTTGTCAGTGAATGTTGTCTGTGAGTGAATGTTGTCAGTTAGTGAATGTTGTCAGTGAATGTTGTCAGAGAGTCAATGTTGTCAGTGAATGTTGTCAGTGAGTGAATGTTGTCAGTGAGTGAATGTTGTCAGTGAATGTTGTCAGTGAATGTTGTCAGTGAGTGAATGTTGTCAGTGAATGTTGTCAGTGAATGTTGTCAGTGAGTGAATGTTGTCAGTGAGTGTTGTCAGTGAGTGAATGTTGTCAGAGAGTGAATGTTGTCAGTGAGTGAATGTTGTCAGTGAATGTTGTCAGTGAGTGAATGTTGTCAGTGAGTGAATGTTGTCAGTGAATGTTGTCAGTGAATGTTGTCAGTGAGTGAATGTTATCAGTGAATGTTGTCAGTGAGTGAATGTTGTCAGTGAGTGAATGTTGTCAGTGAATGTTGTCAGTGAATGTTATCAGTTAGTGAATGTTGTCAGTGAATGTTGTCAGTGAGTGAATGTTGTCAGTGAATGTTGTCAGTGAGTGAATGCTGTCAGTGAGTGAATGTTGTCAGTGAGTGAATGTTGTCAGTGAATGTTGTCAGTGAGTGAATGTTATCAGTGAATGTTGTCAGTGAGTGAATGTTGTCAGTGAATGTTGTCAGTGAGTGAATGTTGTCAGTGAGTGAATGTTGTCAGTGAATGTTGTCAGTGAGTGAATGTTGTCAGTGAATGTTGTCAGTGAGTGAATGTTGTCAGTGAATGTTGTCAGTGAGTGAATGTTGTCAGTGAATGTTGTCAGTGAGTGAATGTTGTCAGTGAATGTTGTCAGTGAGTGAATGCTGTCAGTGAGTGAATGTTGTCAGTGAATGTTGTCAGAGAGTGAATGTTGTCAGTGAATGTTGTCAGTGAATGTTGTCAGTGAGTGTTGTCAGTGAATGTTGTCAGTGAGTGAATGTTGTCAGTGAGTGAATGTTGTCAGTGAGTGAATGTTGTCAGTGAATGTTGTCTGTGAGTGAATGTTGTCAGTTAGTGAATGTTGTCAGTGAATGTTGTCAGTGAGTGAATGTTGTCAGTGAGTGAATGTTGTCAGTGAATGTTGTCAGAGAGTCAATGTTGTCAGTGAATGTTGTCAGTGAGTGAATGTTGTCAGTGAGTGAATGTTGTCAGTGAATGTTGTCAGTGAGTGAATGTTGTCAGTGAATGTTGTCAGTGAATGTTGTCAGTGAGTGAATGTTGTCAGTGAGTGTTGTCAGTGAGTGAATGTTGTCAGAGAGTGAATGTTGTCAGTGAGTGAATGTTGTCAGTGAATGTTGTCAGTGAGTGAATGTTGTCAGTGAGTGAATGTTGTCAGTGAATGTTGTCAGTGAATGTTGTCAGTGAGTGAATGTTATCAGTGAATGTTGTCAGTGAGTGAATGTTGTCAGTGAGTGAATGTTGTCAGTGAATGTTGTCAGTGAATGTTATCAGTTAGTGAATGTTGTCAGTGAATGTTGTCAGTGAGTGAATGTTGTCAGTGAATGTTGTCAGTGAGTGAATGTTGTCAGTGAGTGAATGTTGTCAGTGAATGTTGTCTGTGAGTGAATGTTGTCAGTTAGTGAATGTTGTCAGTGAATGTTGTCAGAGAGTCAATGTTGTCAGTGAATGTTGTCAGTGAGTGAATGTTGTCAGTGAGTGAATGTTGTCAGTGAATGTTGTCAGTGAATGTTGTCAGAGAGTGAATGTTATCAGTGAATGTTGTCAGTGAGTGAATGTTGTCAGTGAGTGAATGTTGTCAGTGAATGTTGTCAGTGAGTGAATGTTGTCAGTGAATGTTGTCAGTGAGTGAATGCTGTCAGTGAGTGAATGTTGTCAGTGAGTGAATGTTGTCAGTGAATGTTGTCAGTGAGTGAATGTTGTCAGTGAATGTTGTCAGTGAGTGAATGTTGTCAGTGAGTGAATGTTGTCAGTGAATGTTGTCAGTGAGTGAATGTTGTCAGTGAATGTTGTCAGTGAGTGAATGTTGTCAGTGAATGTTGTCAGTGAGTGAATGTTGTCAGTGAATGTTGTCAGTGAGTGAATGTTGTCAGTGAATGTTGTCAGTGAGTGAATGCTGTCAGTGAGTGAATGTTGTCAGTGAGTGAATGTTGTCAGTGAATGTTGTCAGAGAGTGAATGTTGTCAGTGAATGTTGTCAGTGAATGTTGTCAGTGAGTGTTGTCAGTGAATGTTGTCAGTGAGTGAATGTTGTCAGTGAGTGAATGTTGTCAGTGAATGTTGTCTGTGAGTGAATGTTGTCAGTTAGTGAATGTTGTCAGTGAATGTTGTCAGTGAGTGAATGTTGTCAGTGAGTGAATGTTGTCAGTGAATGTTGTCAGAGAGTCAATGTTGTCAGTGAATGTTGTCAGTGAGTGAATGTTGTCAGTGAGTGAATGTTGTCAGTGAATGTTGTCAGTGAGTGAATGTTGTCAGTGAATGTTGTCAGTGAATGTTGTCAGTGAGTGAATGTTGTCAGTGAGTGTTGTCAGTGAGTGAATGTTGTCAGAGAGTGAATGTTGTCAGTGAGTGAATGTTGTCAGTGAATGTTGTCAGTGAGTGAATGTTGTCAGTGAGTGAATGTTGTCAGTGAATGTTGTCAGTGAGTGAATGTTATCAGTGAATGTTGTCAGTGAGTGAATGTTGTCAGTGAGTGAATGTTGTCAGTGAATGTTGTCAGTGAATGTTATCAGTTAGTGAATGTTGTCAGTGAATGTTGTCAGTGAGTGAATGTTGTCAGTGAATGTTATCAGTGAATGTTGTCAGTGAGTGAATGTTGTCAGTGAGTGAATGTTGTCAGTGAATGTTGTCAGTGAGTGAATGTTGTCAGTGAATGTTGTCAGTGAGTGAATGCTGTCAGTGAGTGAATGTTGTCAGTGAGTGAATGTTGTCAGTGAATGTTATCAGTGAATGTTGTCAGTGAGTGAATGTTATCAGTGAATGTTGTCAGTGAGTGAATGTTGTCAGTGAGTGAATGTTGTCAGTGAATGTTGTCAGTGAGTGAATGTTGTCAGTGAATGTTGTCAGTGAGTGAATGCTGTCAGTGAGTGAATGTTGTCAGTGAGTGAATGTTGTCAGTGAATGTTGTCAGTGAGTGAATGTTATCAGTGAATGTTGTCAGTGAGTGAATGTTGTCAGTGAATGTTGTCAGTGAGTGAATGTTGTCAGTGAGTGAATGTTGTCAGTGAATGTTGTCAGTGAGTGAATGTTGTCAGTGAATGTTGTCAGTGAGTGAATGTTGTCAGTGAATGTTGTCAGTGAGTGAATGTTGTCAGTGAATGTTGTCAGTGAGTGAATGCTGTCAGTGAGTGAATGTTGTCAGTGAGTGAATGTTGTCAGTGAATGTTGTCAGAGAGTGAATGTTGTCAGTGAATGTTGTCAGTGAATGTTGTCAGTGAGTGTTGTCAGTGAATGTTGTCAGTGAGTGAATGTTGTCAGTGAGTGAATGTTGTCAGTGAGTGAATGTTGTCAGTGAATGTTGTCTGTGAGTGAATGTTGTCAGTTAGTGAATGTTGTCAGTGAATGTTGTCAGTGAGTGAATGTTGTCAGTGAGTGAATGTTGTCAGTGAATGTTGTCAGAGAGTCAATGTTGTCAGTGAATGTTGTCAGTGAGTGAATGTTGTCAGTGAGTGAATGTTGTCAGTGAATGTTGTCAGTGAGTGAATGTTGTCAGTGAATGTTGTCAGTGAATGTTGTCAGTGAGTGAATGTTGTCAGTGAGTGTTGTCAGTGAGTGAATGTTGTCAGAGAGTGAATGTTGTCAGTGAGTGAATGTTGTCAGTGAATGTTGTCAGTGAGTGAATGTTGTCAGTGAGTGAATGTTGTCAGTGAATGTTGTCAGTGAATGTTGTCAGTGAGTGAATGTTATCAGTGAATGTTGTCAGTGAGTGAATGTTGTCAGTGAGTGAATGTTGTCAGTGAATGTTGTCAGTGAATGTTATCAGTTAGTGAATGTTGTCAGTGAATGTTGTCAGTGAGTGAATGTTGTCAGTGAATGTTGTCAGTGAGTGAATGTTGTCAGTGAGTGAATGTTGTCAGTGAATGTTGTCTGTGAGTGAATGTTGTCAGTTAGTGAATGTTGTCAGTGAATGTTGTCAGAGAGTCAATGTTGTCAGTGAATGTTGTCAGTGAGTGAATGTTGACAGTGAGTGAATGTTGTCAGTGAATGTTGTCAGTGAATGTTGTCAGAGAGTGAATGTTGTCAGTGAATGTTGTCAGAGAGTGAATGTTATCAGTAAATGTTGTCAGTGAATGTTGTCAGAGAGTGAATGTTGTCAGTGAATGTTGTCAGTTAGTGAATGTTGTCAGTGAATGTTGTCAGTGAGTGAATGTTGTCAGTGAATGTTGTCAGTGAGTGAATGTTGTCAGTGAATGCTGTCAGTGAGTGAATGTTGTCAGTGAGTGAATGTTGTCAGTGAATATTGTCAGTGAGTGACTGTTGTCAGTGAATGTTGTCAGTGAGTGAATGTTGTCAGTGAATGTTGTCAGTGAATGTTGTCAGTGAGTGAATGTTGTCAGTGAATGCTGTCAGTGAGTGAATGTTGTCAGTGAGTGAATGTTGTCAGTGAATGTTGTCAGTGAGTGAATGTTGTCAGTGAGTGAATGTTGTCAGTGAGTGAATGTTGTCAGTGAATGTTGTCTGTGAGTGAATGTTGTCAGTTAGTGAATGTTGTCAGTGAATGTTGTCAGTGAGTGAATGTTGTCAGTGAGTGAATGTTGTCAGTGAATGTTGTCAGAGAGTCAATGTTGTCAGTGAATGTTGTCAGTGAGTGAATGTTGTCAGTGAGTGAATGTTGTCAGTGAATGTTGTCAGTGAGTGAATGTTGTCAGTGAATGTTGTCAGTGAGTGAATGTTGTCAGTGAGTGTTGTCAGTGAGTGAATGTTGTCAGAGAGTGAATGTTGTCAGTGAGTGAATGTTGTCAGTGAATGTTGTCAGTGAGTGAATGTTGTCAGTGAGTGAATGTTGTCAGTGAATGTTGTCAGTGAATGTTGTCAGTGAGTGAATGTTATCAGTGAATGTTGTCAGTGAGTGAATGTTGTCAGTGAATGTTGTCAGTGAGTGAATGTTGTCAGTGAGTGAATGTTGTCAGTGAATGTTGTCAGTGAATGTTATCAGTTAGTGAATGTTGTCAGTGAATGTTGTCAGTGAGTGAATGTTGTCAGTGAATGTTGTCAGTGAGTGAATGTTGTCAGTGAATGCTGTCAGTGAGTGAATGTTGTCAGTGAATATTGTCAGTGAGTGAATGTTGTCAGAGAGTGAATGTTGTCAGTGAATGTTGTCAGTGAGTGAATGTTGTCAGTGAATGTTGTCAGTGAATGTTGTCAGTGAGTGAATGTTGTCAGTGAATGTTGTCAGTGAGTGAATGTTGTCAGTGAATGCTGTCAGTGAGTGAATGTTGTCAGAGAGTGAATGTTGTCAGTGAATGTTGTCAGTGAATGTTGTCAGTGAGTGTTGTCAGTGAGTGAATGTTGTCAGAGAGTGAATGTTGTCAGTGAGTGAATGTTGTCAGTGAATGCTGTCAGTGAGTGAATGTTGTCAGTGAGTGAATGTTGTCAGAGAGTGAATGTTGTCAGTGAATGTTGTCAGTGAGTGTTGTCAGTGAATGTTGTCAGTGAGTGAATGTTGTCAGTGAATGTTGTCAGTGAGTGAATGTTGTCAGTGAATGTTGTCAGTGAATGTTGTCAGTGAGTGAATGTTGTCAGTGAATGTTGTCAGTGAATGTTGTCAGTGAGTGAATGTTGTCAGTGAGTGAATGTTGTCAGTGAATGTTGTCTGTGAGTGAATGTTGTCAGTTAGTGAATGTTGTCAGTGAATGTTGTCAGAGAGTCAATGTTGTCAGTGAATGTTGTCAGTGAGTGAATGTTGTCAGTGAATGTTGTCAGTGAGTGAATGTTGTCAGTGAATGTCAGTGAGTGAATGTTGTCAGTGAATGTTGTCAGTGAGTGAATGTTGTCAGTGAGTGAATGTTGTCAGTGAATGTTGTCAGTGAGTGAATGTTGTCAGTGAGTGAATGTTGTCAGTGAATGTTGTCAGTGAGTGAATGTTGTCAGTGAGTGAATGTTGTCAGTGAATGTTGTCAGTGAATGTTGTCAGTGAGTGAATGTTGTCAGTGAATGCTGTCAGTGAGTGAATGTTGTCAGTGAGTGAATGTTGTCAGTGAATGTTGTCAGAGAGTGAATGTTGTCAGTGAATGTTGTCAGTGAATGTTGTCAGTGAGTGTTGTCAGTGAATGTTGTCAGTGAGTGAATGTTGTCAGTGAGTGAATGTTGTCAGTGAATGTTGTCTGTGAGTGAATGTTGTCAGTTAGTGAATGTTGTCAGTGAGTGAATGTTGTCAGTGAATGTTGTCAGTGAGTGAATGTTGTCAGTGAGTGAATGTTGTCAGTGAATGTTGTCAGAGAGTCAATGTTGTCAGTGAATGTTGTCAGTGAGTGAATGTTGTCAGTGAGTGAATGTTGTCAGTGAATGTTGTCAGTGAGTGAATGTTGTCAGTGAATGTTGTCAGTGAATGTTGTCAGTGAGTGAATGTTGTCAGTGAGTGAATGTTGTCAGAGAGTGAATGTTGTCAGTGAGTGAATGTTCTCAGTGAATGTTGTCAGTGAGTGAATGTTGTCAGTGAGTGAATGTTGTCAGAGAGTGAATGTTGTCAGTGAGTGAATGTTGTCAGTGAATGTTGTCAGTGAGTGAATGTTGTCAGAGAGTGAATGTTGTCAGTGAGTGAATGTTGTCAGTGAATGTTGTCAGTGAGTGAATGTTGTCAGTGAGTGAATGTTGTCAGTGAATGTTGTCAGTGAGTGAATGTTGTCAGTGAATGTTGTCAGTGAGTGAATGCTGTCAGTGAGTGAATGTTGTCAGTGAGTGAATGTTGTCAGTGAATGTTGTCAGTGAGTGAATGTTATCAGTGAATGTTGTCAGTGAGTGAATGTTGTCAGTGAATGTTGTCAGTGAGTGAATGTTGTCAGTGAGTGAATGTTGTCAGTGAATGTTGTCAGTGAGTGAATGTTGTCAGTGAATGTTGTCAGTGAGTGAATGTTGTCAGTGAATGTTGTCAGTGAGTGAATGTTGTCAGTGAATGTTGTCAGTGAGTGAATGTTGTCAGTGAATGTTGTCAGTGAGTGAATGCTGTCAGTGAGTGAATGTTGTCAGTGAGTGAATGTTGTCAGTGAATGTTGTCAGAGAGTGAATGTTGTCAGTGAATGTTGTCAGTGAATGTTGTCAGTGAGTGTTGTCAGTGAATGTTGTCAGTGAGTGAATGTTGTCAGTGAGTGAATGTTGTCAGTGAGTGAATGTTGTCAGTGAATGTTGTCTGTGAGTGAATGTTGTCAGTTAGTGAATGTTGTCAGTGAATGTTGTCAGTGAGTGAATGTTGTCAGTGAGTGAATGTTGTCAGTGAATGTTGTCAGAGAGTCAATGTTGTCAGTGAATGTTGTCAGTGAGTGAATGTTGTCAGTGAGTGAATGTTGTCAGTGAATGTTGTCAGTGAGTGAATGTTGTCAGTGAATGTTGTCAGTGAATGTTGTCAGTGAGTGAATGTTGTCAGTGAGTGTTGTCAGTGAGTGAATGTTGTCAGAGAGTGAATGTTGTCAGTGAGTGAATGTTGTCAGTGAATGTTGTCAGTGAGTGAATGTTGTCAGTGAGTGAATGTTGTCAGTGAATGTTGTCAGTGAGTGAATGTTATCAGTGAATGTTGTCAGTGAGTGAATGTTGTCAGTGAGTGAATGTTGTCAGTGAATGTTGTCAGTGAATGTTATCAGTTAGTGAATGTTGTCAGTGAATGTTGTCAGTGAGTGAATGTTGTCAGTGAATGTTGTCAGTGAGTGAATGTTGTCAGTGAGTGAATGTTGTCAGTGAATGTTGTCTGTGAGTGAATGTTGTCAGTTAGTGAATGTTGTCAGTGAATGTTGTCAGAGAGTCAATGTTGTCAGTTAATTTTGTCAGTGAGTGAATGTTGTCAGTGAGTGAATGTTGTCAGTGAATGTTGTCAGTGAATGTTGTCAGAGAGTGAATGTTATCAGTGAATGTTGTCAGTGAGTGAATGTTGTCAGTGAGTGAATGTTGTCAGTGAATGTTGTCAGTGAGTGAATGTTGTCAGTGAATGTTGTCAGTGAGTGAATGCTGTCAGTGAGTGAATGTTGTCAGTGAGTGAATGTTGTCAGTGAATGTTGTCAGTGAGTGAATGTTGTCAGTGAATGTTGTCAGTGAGTGAATGTTGTCAGTGAGTGAATGTTGTCAGTGAATGTTGTCAGTGAGTGAATGTTGTCAGTGAATGTTGTCAGTGAGTGAATGTTGTCAGTGAATGTTGTCAGTGAGTGAATGTTGTCAGTGAATGTTGTCAGTGAGTGAATGTTGTCAGTGAATGTTGTCAGTGAGTGAATGCTGTCAGTGAGTGAATGTTGTCAGTGAGTGAATGTTGTCAGTGAATGTTGTCAGAGAGTGAATGTTGTCAGTGAATGTTGTCAGTGAATGTTGTCAGTGAGTGTTGTCAGTGAATGTTGTCAGTGAGTGAATGTTGTCAGTGAGTGAATGTTGTCAGTGAGTGAATGTTGTCAGTGAATGTTGTCTGTGAGTGAATGTTGTCAGTTAGTGAATGTTGTCAGTGAATGTTGTCAGTGAGTGAATGTTGTCAGTGAGTGAATGTTGTCAGTGAATGTTGTCAGAGAGTCAATGTTGTCAGTGAATGTTGTCAGTGAGTGAATGTTGTCAGTGAGTGAATGTTGTCAGTGAATGTTGTCAGTGAGTGAATGTTGTCAGTGAATGTTGTCAGTGAATGTTGTCAGTGAGTGAATGTTGTCAGTGAGTGTTGTCAGTGAGTGAATGTTGTCAGAGAGTGAATGTTGTCAGTGAGTGAATGTTGTCAGTGAATGTTGTCAGTGAGTGAATGTTGTCAGTGAGTGAATGTTGTCAGTGAATGTTGTCAGTGAATGTTGTCAGTGAGTGAATGTTATCAGTGAATGTTGTCAGTGAGTGAATGTTGTCAGTGAGTGAATGTTGTCAGTGAATGTTGTCAGTGAATGTTATCAGTTAGTGAATGTTGTCAGTGAATGTTGTCAGTGAGTGAATGTTGTCAGTGAATGTTGTCAGTGAGTGAATGTTGTCAGTGAGTGAATGTTGTCTGTGAGTGAATGTTGTCAGTTAGTGAATGTTGTCAGTGAATGTTGTCAGAGAGTCAATGTTGTCAGTGAATGTTGTCAGTGAGTGAATGTTGTCAGTGAGTGAATGTTGTCAGTGAATGTTGTCAGTGAATGTTGTCAGTGAGTGAATGTTGTCAGTGAATGTTGTCAGTGAATGTTGTCAGTGAGTGAATGTTGTCAGTGAGTGTTGTCAGTGAGTGAATGTTGTCAGAGAGTGAATGTTGTCAGTGAGTGAATGTTGTCAGTGAATGTTGTCAGTGAGTGAATGTTGTCAGTGAGTGAATGTTGTCAGTGAATGTTGTCAGTGAATGTTGTCAGTGAGTGAATGTTATCAGTGAATGTTGTCAGTGAGTGAATGTTGTCAGTGAGTGAATGTTGTCAGTGAATGTTGTCAGTGAATGTTATCAGTTAGTGAATGTTGTCAGTGAATGTTGTCAGTGAGTGAATGTTGTCAGTGAATGTTGTCAGTGAGTGAATGTTGTCAGTGAGTGAATGTTGTCAGTGAATGTTGTCTGTGAGTGAATGTTGTCAGTTAGTGAATGTTGTCAGTGAATGTTGTCAGAGAGTCAATGTTGTCAGTGAATGTTGTCAGTGAGTGAATGTTGTCAGTGAGTGAATGTTGTCAGTGAATGTTGTCAGTGAATGTTGTCAGAGAGTGAATGTTATCAGTGAATGTTGTCAGTGAGTGAATGTTGTCAGTGAGTGAATGTTGTCAGTGAATGTTGTCAGTGAGTGAATGTTGTCAGTGAATGTTGTCAGTGAGTGAATGCTGTCAGTGAGTGAATGTTGTCAGTGAGTGAATGTTGTCAGTGAATGTTGTCAGTGAGTGAATGTTGTCAGTGAATGTTGTCAGTGAGTGAATGTTGTCAGTGAGTGAATGTTGTCAGTGAATGTTGTCAGTGAGTGAATGTTGTCAGTGAATGTTGTCAGTGAATGTTGTCAGTGAGTGTTGTCAGTGAATGTTGTCAGTGAGTGAATGTTGTCAGTGAGTGAATGTTGTCAGTGAGTGAATGTTGTCAGTGAATGTTGTCTGTGAGTGAATGTTGTCAGTTAGTGAATGTTGTCAGTGAATGTTGTCAGTGAGTGAATGTTGTCAGTGAGTGAATGTTGTCAGTGAATGTTGTCAGAGAGTCAATGTTGTCAGTGAATGTTGTCAGTGAGTGAATGTTGTCAGTGAGTGAATGTTGTCAGTGAATGTTGTCAGTGAGTGAATGTTGTCAGTGAGTGTTGTCAGTGAGTGAATGTTGTCAGAGAGTGAATGTTGTCAGTGAGTGAATGTTGTCAGTGAATGTTGTCAGTGAGTGAATGTTGTCAGTGAGTGAATGTTGTCAGTGAATGTTGTCAGTGAATGTTGTCAGTGAGTGAATGTTATCAGTGAATGTTGTCAGTGAGTGAATGTTGTCAGTGAGTGAATGTTGTCAGTGAATGTTGTCAGTGAATGTTATCAGTTAGTGAATGTTGTCAGTGAATGTTGTCAGTGAGTGAATGTTGTCAGTGAATGTTGTCAGTGAGTGAATGTTGTCAGTGAGTGAATGTTGTCAGTGAATGTTGTCTGTGAATGTTGTCAGTGAGTGAATGTTGTCAGTGAATGTTGTCAGAGAGTCAATGTTGTCAGTGAATGTTGTCAGTGAGTGAATGTTGTCAGTGAGTGAATGTTGTCAGTGAATGTTGTCAGTGAATGTTGTCAGTGAGTGAATGTTGTCAGTGAATGTTGTCAGTGAATGTTGTCAGTGAGTGAATGTTGTCAGTGAGTGTTGTCAGTGAGTGAATGTTGTCAGAGAGTGAATGTTGTCAGTGAGTGAATGTTGTCAGTGAATGTTGTCAGTGAGTGAATGTTGTCAGTGAGTGAATGTTGTCAGTGAATGTTGTCAGTGAATGTTGTCAGTGAGTGAATGTTATCAGTGAATGTTGTCAGTGAGTGAATGTTGTCAGTGAGTGAATGTTGTCAGTGAATGTTGTCAGTGAATGTTATCAGTTAGTGAATGTTGTCAGTGAATGTTGTCAGTGAGTGAATGTTGTCAGTGAATGTTGTCAGTGAGTGAATGTTGTCAGTGAGTGAATGTTGTCAGTGAATGTTGTCTGTGAGTGAATGTTGTCAGTTAGTGAATGTTGTCAGTGAATGTTGTCAGAGAGTCAATGTTGTCAGTGAATGTTGTCAGTGAGTGAATGTTGTCAGTGAGTGAATGTTGTCAGTGAATGTTGTCAGTGAATGTTGTCAGATAGTGAATGTTATCAGTGAATGTTGTCAGTGAGTGAATGTTGTCAGTGAGTGAATGTTGTCAGTGAATGTTGTCAGTGAGTGAATGTTGTCAGTGAATGTTGTCAGTGAGTGAATGCTGTCAGTGAGTGAATGTTGTCAGTGAGTGAATGTTGTCAGTGAATGTTGTCAGTGAGTGAATGTTGTCAGTGAATGTTGTCAGTGAGTGAATGTTGTCAGTGAGTGAATGTTGTCAGTGAATGTTGTCAGTGAGTGAATGTTGTCAGTGAATGTTGTCAGTGAGTGAATGTTGTCAGTGAATGTTGTCAGTGAGTGAATGTTGTCAGTGAATGTTGTCAGTGAGTGAATGTTGTCAGTGAATGTTGTCAGTGAGTGAATGCTGTCAGTGAGTGAATGTTGTCAGTGAGTGAATGTTGTCAGTGAATGTTGTCAGAGAGTGAATGTTGTCAGTGAATGTTGTCAGTGAATGTTGTCAGTGAGTGTTGTCAGTGAATGTTGTCAGTGAGTGAATGTTGTCAGTGAGTGAATGTTGTCAGTGAGTGAATGTTGTCAGTGAATGTTGTCTGTGAGTGAATGTTGTCAGTTAGTGAATGTTGTCAGTGAATGTTGTCAGTGAGTGAATGTTGTCAGTGAGTGAATGTTGTCAGTGAATGTTGTCAGAGAGTCAATGTTGTCAGTGAATGTTGTCAGTGAGTGAATGTTGTCAGTGAGTGAATGTTGTCAGTGAATGTTGTCAGTGAGTGAATGTTGTCAGTGAATGTTGTCAGTGAATGTTGTCAGTGAGTGAATGTTGTCAGTGAGTGTTGTCAGTGAGTGAATGTTGTCAGAGAGTGAATGTTGTCAGTGAGTGAATGTTGTCAGTGAATGTTGTCAGTGAGTGAATGTTGTCAGTGAGTGAATGTTGTCAGTGAATGTTGTCAGTGAATGTTGTCAGTGAGTGAATGTTATCAGTGAATGTTGTCAGTGAGTGAATGTTGTCAGTGAGTGAATGTTGTCAGTGAATGTTGTCAGTGAATGTTATCAGTTAGTGAATGTTGTCAGTGAATGTTGTCAGTGAGTGAATGTAGTCAGTGAATGTTGTCAGTGAGTGAATGTTGTCAGTGAGTGAATGTTGTCAGTGAATGTTGTCTGTGAGTGAATGTTGTCAGTTAGTGAATGTTGTCAGTGAATGTTGTCAGAGAGTCAATGTTGTCAGTGAATGTTGTCAGTGAGTGAATGTTGTCAGTGAGTGAATGTTGTCAGTGAATGTTGTCAGTGAATGTTGTCAGTGAGTGAATGTTGTCAGTGAATGTTGTCAGTGAATGTTGTCAGTGAGTGAATGTTGTCAGTGAGTGTTGTCAGTGAGTGAATGTTGTCAGAGAGTGAATGTTGTCAGTGAGTGAATGTTGTCAGTGAATGTTGTCAGTGAGTGAATGTTGTCAGTGAGTGAATGTTGTCAGTGAATGTTGTCAGTGAATGTTGTCAGTGAGTGAATGTTATCAGTGAATGTTGTCAGTGAGTGAATGTTGTCAGTGAGTGAATGTTGTCAGTGAATGTTGTCAGTGAATGTTATCAGTTAGTGAATGTTGTCAGTGAATGTTGTCAGTGAGTGAATGTTGTCAGTGAATGTTGTCAGTGAGTGAATGCTGTCAGTGAGTGAATGTTGTCAGTGAGTGAATGTTGTCAGTGAATGTTGTCAGTGAGTGAATGTTATCAGTGAATGTTGTCAGTGAGTGAATGTTGTCAGTGAATGTTGTCAGTGAGTGAATGTTGTCAGTGAGTGAATGTTGTCAGTGAATGTTGTCAGTGAGTGAATGTTGTCAGTGAATGTTGTCAGTGAGTGAATGTTGTCAGTGAATGTTGTCAGTGAGTGAATGTTGTCAGTGAATGTTGTCAGTGAGTGAATGTTGTCAGTGAATGTTGTCAGTGAGTGAATGCTGTCAGTGAGTGAATGTTGTCAGTGAATGTTGTCAGAGAGTGAATGTTGTCAGTGAATGTTGTCAGTGAATGTTGTCAGTGAGTGTTGTCAGTGAATGTTGTCAGTGAGTGAATGTTGTCAGTGAGTGAATGTTGTCAGTGAGTGAATGTTGTCAGTGAATGTTGTCTGTGAGTGAATGTTGTCAGTTAGTGAATGTTGTCAGTGAATGTTGTCAGTGAGTGAATGTTGTCAGTGAGTGAATGTTGTCAGTGAATGTTGTCAGAGAGTCAATGTTGTCAGTGAATGTTGTCAGTGAGTGAATGTTGTCAGTGAGTGAATGTTGTCAGTGAATGTTGTCAGTGAGTGAATGTTGTCAGTGAATGTTGTCAGTGAATGTTGTCAGTGAGTGAATGTTGTCAGTGAGTGTTGTCAGTGAGTGAATGTTGTCAGAGAGTGAATGTTGTCAGTGAGTGAATGTTGTCAGTGAATGTTGTCAGTGAGTGAATGTTGTCAGTGAGTGAATGTTGTCAGTGAATGTTGTCAGTGAATGTTGTCAGTGAGTGAATGTTATCAGTGAATGTTGTCAGTGAGTGAATGTTGTCAGTGAGTGAATGTTGTCAGTGAATGTTGTCAGTGAATGTTATCAGTTAGTGAATGTTGTCAGTGAATGTTGTCAGTGAGTGAATGTTGTCAGTGAATGTTGTCAGTGAGTGAATGTTGTCAGTGAGTGAATGTTGTCAGTGAATGTTGTCTGTGAGTGAATGTTGTCAGTTAGTGAATGTTGTCAGTGAATGTTGTCAGAGAGTCAATGTTGTCAGTGAATGTTGTCAGTGAGTGAATGTTGTCAGTGAGTGAATGTTGTCAGTGAATGTTGTCAGTGAATGTTGTCAGAGAGTGAATGTTATCAGTGAATGTTGTCAGTGAGTGAATGTTGTCAGTGAGTGAATGTTGTCAGTGAATGTTGTCAGTGAGTGAATGTTGTCAGTGAATGTTGTCAGTGAGTGAATGCTGTCAGTGAGTGAATGTTGTCAGTGAGTGAATGTTGTCAGTGAATGTTGTCAGTGAGTGAATGTTGTCAGTGAATGTTGTCAGTGAGTGAATGTTGTCAGTGAGTGAATGTTGTCAGTGAATGTTGTCAGTGAGTGAATGTTGTCAGTGAATGTTGTCAGTGAGTGAATGTTGTCAGTGAATGTTGTCAGTGAGTGAATGTTGTCAGTGAATGTTGTCAGTGAGTGAATGCTGTCAGTGAGTGAATGTTGTCAGTGAGTGAATGTTGTCAGTGAATGTTGTCAGAGAGTGAATGTTGTCAGTGAATGTTGTCAGTGAATGTTGTCAGTGAGTGTTGTCAGTGAATGTTGTCAGTGAGTGAATGTTGTCAGTGAGTGAATGTTGTCAGTGAATGTTGTCTGTGAGTGAATGTTGTCAGTTAGTGAATGTTGTCAGTGAATGTTGTCAGTGAGTGAATGTTGTCAGTGAGTGAATGTTGTCAGTGAATGTTGTCAGAGAGTCAATGTTGTCAGTGAATGTTGTCAGTGAGTGAATGTTGTCAGTGAGTGAATGTTGTCAGTGAATGTTGTCAGTGAGTGAATGTTGTCAGTGAATGTTGTCAGTGAATGTTGTCAGTGAGTGAATGTTGTCAGTGAGTGTTGTCAGTGAGTGAATGTTGTCAGAGAGTGAATGTTGTCAGTGAGTGAATGTTGTCAGTGAATGTTGTCAGTGAGTGAATGTTGTCAGTGAGTGAATGTTGTCAGTGAATGTTGTCAGTGAGTGAATGTTATCAGTGAATGTTGTCAGTGAGTGAATGTTGTCAGTGAGTGAATGTTGTCAGTGAATGTTGTCAGTGAATGTTATCAGTTAGTGAATGTTGTCAGTGAATGTTGTCAGTGAGTGAATGTTGTCAGTGAATGTTATCAGTGAATGTTGTCAGTGAGTGAATGTTGTCAGTGAGTGAATGTTGTCAGTGAATGTTGTCAGTGAGTGAATGTTGTCAGTGAATGTTGTCAGTGAGTGAATGCTGTCAGTGAGTGAATGTTGTCAGTGAGTGAATGTTGTCAGTGAATGTTATCAGTGAATGTTGTCAGTGAGTGAATGTTATCAGTGAATGTTGTCAGTGAGTGAATGTTGTCAGTGAGTGAATGTTGTCAGTGAATGTTGTCAGTGAGTGAATGTTGTCAGTGAATGTTGTCAGTGAGTGAATGCTGTCAGTGAGTGAATGTTGTCAGTGAGTGAATGTTGTCAGTGAATGTTGTCAGTGAGTGAATGTTATCAGTGAATGTTGTCAGTGAGTGAATGTTGTCAGTGAATGTTGTCAGTGAGTGAATGTTGTCAGTGAGTGAATGTTGTCAGTGAATGTTGTCAGTGAGTGAATGTTGTCAGTGAATGTTGTCAGTGAGTGAATGTTGTCAGTGAATGTTGTCAGTGAGTGAATGTTGTCAGTGAATGTTGTCAGTGAGTGAATGCTGTCAGTGAGTGAATGTTGTCAGTGAGTGAATGTTGTCAGTGAATGTTGTCAGAGAGTGAATGTTGTCAGTGAATGTTGTCAGTGAATGTTGTCAGTGAGTGTTGTCAGTGAATGTTGTCAGTGAGTGAATGTTGTCAGTGAGTGAATGTTGTCAGTGAGTGAATGTTGTCAGTGAATGTTGTCTGTGAGTGAATGTTGTCAGTTAGTGAATGTTGTCAGTGAATGTTGTCAGTGAGTGAATGTTGTCAGTGAGTGAATGTTGTCAGTGAATGTTGTCAGAGAGTCAATGTTGTCAGTGAATGTTGTCAGTGAGTGAATGTTGTCAGTGAGTGAATGTTGTCAGTGAATGTTGTCAGTGAGTGAATGTTGTCAGTGAATGTTGTCAGTGAATGTTGTCAGTGAGTGAATGTTGTCAGTGAGTGTTGTCAGTGAGTGAATGTTGTCAGAGAGTGAATGTTGTCAGTGAGTGAATGTTGTCAGTGAATGTTGTCAGTGAGTGAATGTTGTCAGTGAGTGAATGTTGTCAGTGAATGTTGTCAGTGAATGTTGTCAGTGAGTGAATGTTATCAGTGAATGTTGTCAGTGAGTGAATGTTGTCAGTGAGTGAATGTTGTCAGTGAATGTTGTCAGTGAATGTTATCAGTTAGTGAATGTTGTCAGTGAATGTTGTCAGTGAGTGAATGTTGTCAGTGAATGTTGTCAGTGAGTGAATGTTGTCAGTGAGTGAATGTTGTCAGTGAATGTTGTCTGTGAGTGAATGTTGTCAGTTAGTGAATGTTGTCAGTGAATGTTGTCAGAGAGTCAATGTTGTCAGTGAATGTTGTCAGTGAGTGAATGTTGACAGTGAGTGAATGTTGTCAGTGAATGTTGTCAGTGAATGTTGTCAGAGAGTGAATGTTGTCAGTGAATGTTGTCAGAGAGTGAATGTTATCAGTAAATGTTGTCAGTGAATGTTGTCAGAGAGTGAATGTTGTCAGTGAATGTTGTCAGTTAGTGAATGTTGTCAGTGAATGTTGTCAGTGAGTGAATGTTGTCAGTGAATGTTGTCAGTGAGTGAATGTTGTCAGTGAATGCTGTCAGTGAGTGAATGTTGTCAGTGAGTGAATGTTGTCAGTGAATATTGTCAGTGAGTGACTGTTGTCAGTGAATGTTGTCAGTGAGTGAATGTTGTCAGTGAATGTTGTCAGTGAATGTTGTCAGTGAGTGAATGTTGTCAGTGAATGCTGTCAGTGAGTGAATGTTGTCAGTGAGTGAATGTTGTCAGTGAATGTTGTCAGTGAGTGAATGTTGTCAGTGAGTGAATGTTGTCAGTGAGTGAATGTTGTCAGTGAATGTTGTCTGTGAGTGAATGTTGTCAGTTAGTGAATGTTGTCAGTGAATGTTGTCAGTGAGTGAATGTTGTCAGTGAGTGAATGTTGTCAGTGAATGTTGTCAGAGAGTCAATGTTGTCAGTGAATGTTGTCAGTGAGTGAATGTTGTCAGTGAGTGAATGTTGTCAGTGAATGTTGTCAGTGAGTGAATGTTGTCAGTGAATGTTGTCAGTGAGTGAATGTTGTCAGTGAGTGTTGTCAGTGAGTGAATGTTGTCAGAGAGTGAATGTTGTCAGTGAGTGAATGTTGTCAGTGAATGTTGTCAGTGAGTGAATGTTGTCAGTGAGTGAATGTTGTCAGTGAATGTTGTCAGTGAATGTTGTCAGTGAGTGAATGTTATCAGTGAATGTTGTCAGTGAGTGAATGTTGTCAGTGAATGTTGTCAGTGAGTGAATGTTGTCAGTGAGTGAATGTTGTCAGTGAATGTTGTCAGTGAATGTTATCAGTTAGTGAATGTTGTCAGTGAATGTTGTCAGTGAGTGAATGTTGTCAGTGAATGTTGTCAGTGAGTGAATGTTGTCAGTGAATGCTGTCAGTGAGTGAATGTTGTCAGTGAATATTGTCAGTGAGTGAATGTTGTCAGAGAGTGAATGTTGTCAGTGAATGTTGTCAGTGAGTGAATGTTGTCAGTGAATGTTGTCAGTGAATGTTGTCAGTGAGTGAATGTTGTCAGTGAATGTTGTCAGTGAGTGAATGTTGTCAGTGAATGCTGTCAGTGAGTGAATGTTGTCAGAGAGTGAATGTTGTCAGTGAATGTTGTCAGTGAATGTTGTCAGTGAGTGTTGTCAGTGAGTGAATGTTGTCAGAGAGTGAATGTTGTCAGTGAGTGAATGTTGTCAGTGAATGCTGTCAGTGAGTGAATGTTGTCAGTGAGTGAATGTTGTCAGAGAGTGAATGTTGTCAGTGAATGTTGTCAGTGAGTGTTGTCAGTGAATGTTGTCAGTGAGTGAATGTTGTCAGTGAATGTTGTCAGTGAGTGAATGTTGTCAGTGAATGTTGTCAGTGAATGTTGTCAGTGAGTGAATGTTGTCAGTGAATGTTGTCAGTGAATGTTGTCAGTGAGTGAATGTTGTCAGTGAGTGAATGTTGTCAGTGAATGTTGTCTGTGAGTGAATGTTGTCAGTTAGTGAATGTTGTCAGTGAATGTTGTCAGAGAGTCAATGTTGTCAGTGAATGTTGTCAGTGAGTGAATGTTGTCAGTGAATGTTGTCAGTGAGTGAATGTTGTCAGTGAATGTCAGTGAGTGAATGTTGTCAGTGAATGTTGTCAGTGAGTGAATGTTGTCAGTGAGTGAATGTTGTCAGTGAATGTTGTCAGTGAGTGAATGTTGTCAGTGAGTGAATGTTGTCAGTGAATGTTGTCAGTGAGTGAATGTTGTCAGTGAGTGAATGTTGTCAGTGAATGTTGTCAGTGAATGTTGTCAGTGAGTGAATGTTGTCAGTGAATGCTGTCAGTGAGTGAATGTTGTCAGTGAGTGAATGTTGTCAGTGAATGTTGTCAGAGAGTGAATGTTGTCAGTGAATGTTGTCAGTGAATGTTGTCAGTGAGTGTTGTCAGTGAATGTTGTCAGTGAGTGAATGTTGTCAGTGAGTGAATGTTGTCAGTGAATGTTGTCTGTGAGTGAATGTTGTCAGTTAGTGAATGTTGTCAGTGAGTGAATGTTGTCAGTGAATGTTGTCAGTGAGTGAATGTTGTCAGTGAGTGAATGTTGTCAGTGAATGTTGTCAGAGAGTCAATGTTGTCAGTGAATGTTGTCAGTGAGTGAATGTTGTCAGTGAGTGAATGTTGTCAGTGAATGTTGTCAGTGAGTGAATGTTGTCAGTGAATGTTGTCAGTGAATGTTGTCAGTGAGTGAATGTTGTCAGTGAGTGAATGTTGTCAGAGAGTGAATGTTGTCAGTGAGTGAATGTTCTCAGTGAATGTTGTCAGTGAGTGAATGTTGTCAGTGAGTGAATGTTGTCAGAGAGTGAATGTTGTCAGTGAGTGAATGTTGTCAGTGAATGTTGTCAGTGAGTGAATGTTGTCAGAGAGTGAATGTTGTCAGTGAGTGAATGTTGTCAGTGAATGTTGTCAGTGAGTGAATGTTGTCAGTGAGTGAATGTTGTCAGTGAATGTTGTCAGTGAGTGAATGTTGTCAGTGAATGTTGTCAGTGAGTGAATGCTGTCAGTGAGTGAATGTTGTCAGTGAGTGAATGTTGTCAGTGAATGTTGTCAGTGAGTGAATGTTATCAGTGAATGTTGTCAGTGAGTGAATGTTGTCAGTGAATGTTGTCAGTGAGTGAATGTTGTCAGTGAGTGAATGTTGTCAGTGAATGTTGTCAGTGAGTGAATGTTGTCAGTGAATGTTGTCAGTGAGTGAATGTTGTCAGTGAATGTTGTCAGTGAGTGAATGTTGTCAGTGAATGTTGTCAGTGAGTGAATGTTGTCAGTGAATGTTGTCAGTGAGTGAATGCTGTCAGTGAGTGAATGTTGTCAGTGAGTGAATGTTGTCAGTGAATGTTGTCAGAGAGTGAATGTTGTCAGTGAATGTTGTCAGTGAATGTTGTCAGTGAGTGTTGTCAGTGAATGTTGTCAGTGAGTGAATGTTGTCAGTGAGTGAATGTTGTCAGTGAGTGAATGTTGTCAGTGAATGTTGTCTGTGAGTGAATGTTGTCAGTTAGTGAATGTTGTCAGTGAATGTTGTCAGTGAGTGAATGTTGTCAGTGAGTGAATGTTGTCAGTGAATGTTGTCAGAGAGTCAATGTTGTCAGTGAATGTTGTCAGTGAGTGAATGTTGTCAGTGAGTGAATGTTGTCAGTGAATGTTGTCAGTGAGTGAATGTTGTCAGTGAATGTTGTCAGTGAATGTTGTCAGTGAGTGAATGTTGTCAGTGAGTGTTGTCAGTGAGTGAATGTTGTCAGAGAGTGAATGTTGTCAGTGAGTGAATGTTGTCAGTGAATGTTGTCAGTGAGTGAATGTTGTCAGTGAGTGAATGTTGTCAGTGAATGTTGTCAGTGAGTGAATGTTATCAGTGAATGTTGTCAGTGAGTGAATGTTGTCAGTGAGTGAATGTTGTCAGTGAATGTTGTCAGTGAATGTTATCAGTTAGTGAATGTTGTCAGTGAATGTTGTCAGTGAGTGAATGTTGTCAGTGAATGTTGTCAGTGAGTGAATGTTGTCAGTGAGTGAATGTTGTCAGTGAATGTTGTCTGTGAGTGAATGTTGTCAGTTAGTGAATGTTGTCAGTGAATGTTGTCAGAGAGTCAATGTTGTCAGTTAATTTTGTCAGTGAGTGAATGTTGTCAGTGAGTGAATGTTGTCAGTGAATGTTGTCAGTGAATGTTGTCAGAGAGTGAATGTTATCAGTGAATGTTGTCAGTGAGTGAATGTTGTCAGTGAGTGAATGTTGTCAGTGAATGTTGTCAGTGAGTGAATGTTGTCAGTGAATGTTGTCAGTGAGTGAATGCTGTCAGTGAGTGAATGTTGTCAGTGAGTGAATGTTGTCAGTGAATGTTGTCAGTGAGTGAATGTTGTCAGTGAATGTTGTCAGTGAGTGAATGTTGTCAGTGAGTGAATGTTGTCAGTGAATGTTGTCAGTGAGTGAATGTTGTCAGTGAATGTTGTCAGTGAGTGAATGTTGTCAGTGAATGTTGTCAGTGAGTGAATGTTGTCAGTGAATGTTGTCAGTGAGTGAATGTTGTCAGTGAATGTTGTCAGTGAGTGAATGCTGTCAGTGAGTGAATGTTGTCAGTGAGTGAATGTTGTCAGTGAATGTTGTCAGAGAGTGAATGTTGTCAGTGAATGTTGTCAGTGAATGTTGTCAGTGAGTGTTGTCAGTGAATGTTGTCAGTGAGTGAATGTTGTCAGTGAGTGAATGTTGTCAGTGAGTGAATGTTGTCAGTGAATGTTGTCTGTGAGTGAATGTTGTCAGTTAGTGAATGTTGTCAGTGAATGTTGTCAGTGAGTGAATGTTGTCAGTGAGTGAATGTTGTCAGTGAATGTTGTCAGAGAGTCAATGTTGTCAGTGAATGTTGTCAGTGAGTGAATGTTGTCAGTGAGTGAATGTTGTCAGTGAATGTTGTCAGTGAGTGAATGTTGTCAGTGAATGTTGTCAGTGAATGTTGTCAGTGAGTGAATGTTGTCAGTGAGTGTTGTCAGTGAGTGAATGTTGTCAGAGAGTGAATGTTGTCAGTGAGTGAATGTTGTCAGTGAATGTTGTCAGTGAGTGAATGTTGTCAGTGAGTGAATGTTGTCAGTGAATGTTGTCAGTGAATGTTGTCAGTGAGTGAATGTTATCAGTGAATGTTGTCAGTGAGTGAATGTTGTCAGTGAGTGAATGTTGTCAGTGAATGTTGTCAGTGAATGTTATCAGTTAGTGAATGTTGTCAGTGAATGTTGTCAGTGAGTGAATGTTGTCAGTGAATGTTGTCAGTGAGTGAATGTTGTCAGTGAGTGAATGTTGTCTGTGAGTGAATGTTGTCAGTTAGTGAATGTTGTCAGTGAATGTTGTCAGAGAGTCAATGTTGTCAGTGAATGTTGTCAGTGAGTGAATGTTGTCAGTGAGTGAATGTTGTCAGTGAATGTTGTCAGTGAATGTTGTCAGTGAGTGAATGTTGTCAGTGAATGTTGTCAGTGAATGTTGTCAGTGAGTGAATGTTGTCAGTGAGTGTTGTCAGTGAGTGAATGTTGTCAGAGAGTGAATGTTGTCAGTGAGTGAATGTTGTCAGTGAATGTTGTCAGTGAGTGAATGTTGTCAGTGAGTGAATGTTGTCAGTGAATGTTGTCAGTGAATGTTGTCAGTGAGTGAATGTTATCAGTGAATGTTGTCAGTGAGTGAATGTTGTCAGTGAGTGAATGTTGTCAGTGAATGTTGTCAGTGAATGTTATCAGTTAGTGAATGTTGTCAGTGAATGTTGTCAGTGAGTGAATGTTGTCAGTGAATGTTGTCAGTGAGTGAATGTTGTCAGTGAGTGAATGTTGTCAGTGAATGTTGTCTGTGAGTGAATGTTGTCAGTTAGTGAATGTTGTCAGTGAATGTTGTCAGAGAGTCAATGTTGTCAGTGAATGTTGTCAGTGAGTGAATGTTGTCAGTGAGTGAATGTTGTCAGTGAATGTTGTCAGTGAATGTTGTCAGAGAGTGAATGTTATCAGTGAATGTTGTCAGTGAGTGAATGTTGTCAGTGAGTGAATGTTGTCAGTGAATGTTGTCAGTGAGTGAATGTTGTCAGTGAATGTTGTCAGTGAGTGAATGCTGTCAGTGAGTGAATGTTGTCAGTGAGTGAATGTTGTCAGTGAATGTTGTCAGTGAGTGAATGTTGTCAGTGAATGTTGTCAGTGAGTGAATGTTGTCAGTGAGTGAATGTTGTCAGTGAATGTTGTCAGTGAGTGAATGTTGTCAGTGAATGTTGTCAGTGAGTGAATGTTGTCAGTGAATGTTGTCAGTGAGTGAATGTTGTCAGTGAATGTTGTCAGTGAGTGAATGCTGTCAGTGAGTGAATGTTGTCAGTGAGTGAATGTTGTCAGTGAATGTTGTCAGAGAGTGAATGTTGTCAGTGAATGTTGTCAGTGAATGTTGTCAGTGAGTGTTGTCAGTGAATGTTGTCAGTGAGTGAATGTTGTCAGTGAGTGAATGTTGTCAGTGAGTGAATGTTGTCAGTGAATGTTGTCTGTGAGTGAATGTTGTCAGTTAGTGAATGTTGTCAGTGAATGTTGTCAGTGAGTGAATGTTGTCAGTGAATGTTGTCAGAGAGTCAATGTTGTCAGTGAATGTTGTCAGTGAGTGAATGTTGTCAGTGAGTGAATGTTGTCAGTGAATGTTGTCAGTGAGTGAATGTTGTCAGTGAATGTTGTCAGTGAATGTTGTCAGTGAGTGAATGTTGTCAGTGAGTGTTGTCAGTGAGTGAATGTTGTCAGAGAGTGAATGTTGTCAGTGAGTGAATGTTGTCAGTGAATGTTGTCAGTGAGTGAATGTTGTCAGTGAATGTTGTCAGTGAATGTTGTCAGTGAGTGAATGTTATCAGTGAATGTTGTCAGTGAGTGAATGTTGTCAGTGAGTGAATGTTGTCAGTGAATGTTGTCAGTGAATGTTATCAGTTAGTGAATGTTGTCAGTGAATGTTGTCAGTGAGTGAATGTTGTCAGTGAATGTTGTCAGTGAGTGAATGTTGTCAGTGAGTGAATGTTGTCAGTGAATGTTGTCTGTGAGTGAATGTTGTCAGTTAGTGAATGTTGTCAGTGAATGTTGTCAGAGAGTCAATGTTGTCAGTGAATGTTGTCAGTGAGTGAATGTTGTCAGTGAGTGAATGTTGTCAGTGAATGTTGTCAGTGAATGTTGTCAGTGAGTGAATGTTGTCAGTGAATGTTGTCAGTGAATGTTGTCAGTGAGTGAATGTTGTCAGTGAGTGTTGTCAGTGAGTGAATGTTGTCAGAGAGTGAATGTTGTCAGTGAGTGAATGTTGTCAGTGAATGTTGTCAGTGAGTGAATGTTGTCAGTGAGTGAATGTTGTCAGTGAATGTTGTCAGTGAATGTTGTCAGTGAGTGAATGTTATCAGTGAATGTTGTCAGTGAGTGAATGTTGTCAGTGAGTGAATGTTGTCAGTGAATGTTGTCAGTGAATGTTATCAGTTAGTGAATGTTGTCAGTGAATGTTGTCAGTGAGTGAATGTTGTCAGTGAATGTTGTCAGTGAGTGAATGTTGTCAGTGAGTGAATGTTGTCAGTGAATGTTGTCTGTGAGTGAATGTTGTCAGTTAGTGAATGTTGTCAGTGAATGTTGTCAGAGAGTCAATGTTGTCAGTGAATGTTGTCAGTGAGTGAATGTTGTCAGTGAGTGAATGTTGTCAGTGAATGTTGTCAGTGAATGTTGTCAGAGAGTGAATGTTATCAGTGAATGTTGTCAGTGAGTGAATGTTGTCAGTGAGTGAATGTTGTCAGTGAGTGAATGTTGTCAGTGAATGTTGTCAGTGAGTGAATGCTGTCAGTGAGTGAATGTTGTCAGTGAATGTTGTCAGTGAGTGAATGTTATCAGTGAATGTTGTCAGTGAGTGAATGTTGTCAGTGAATGTTGTCAGTGAGTGAATGTTGTCAGTGAGTGAATGTTGTCAGTGAATGTTGTCAGTGAGTGAATGTTGTCAGTGAATGTTGTCAGTGAGTGAATGTTGTCAGTGAATGTTGTCAGTGAGTGAATGTTGTCAGTGAATGTTGTCAGTGAGTGAATGCTGTCAGTGAGTGAATGTTGTCAGTGAGTGAATGTTGTCAGTGAATGTTGTCAGAGAGTGAATGTTGTCAGTGAATGTTGTCAGTGAATGTTGTCAGTGAGTGTTGTCAGTGAATGTTGTCAGTGAGTGAATGTTGTCAGTGAGTGAATGTTGTCAGTGAGTGAATGTTGTCAGTGAATGTTGTCTGTGAGTGAATGTTGTCAGTTAGTGAATGTTGTCAGTGAATGTTGTCAGTGAGTGAATGTTGTCAGTGAGTGAATGTTGTCAGTGAATGTTGTCAGAGAGTCAATGTTGTCAGTGAATGTTGTCAGTGAGTGAATGTTGTCAGTGAGTGAATGTTGTCAGTGAATGTTGTCAGTGAGTGAATGTTGTCAGTGAATGTTGTCAGTGAATGTTGTCAGTGAGTGAATGTTATCAGTGAATGTTGTCAGTGAGTGAATGTTGTCAGTGAGTGAATGTTGTCAGTGAATGTTGTCAGTGAATGTTATCAGTTAGTGAATGTTGTCAGTGAATGTTGTCAGTGAGTGAATGTTGTCAGTGAATGTTGTCAGTGAGTGAATGTTGTCAGTGAGTGAATGTTGTCAGTGAGTGAATGTTGTCAGTGAATGTTGTCAGTGAATGTTATCAGTTAGTGAATGTTGTCAGTGAATGTTGTCAGTGAGTGAATGTTGTCAGTGAATGTTGTCAGTGAGTGAATGTTGTCAGTGAGTGAATGTTGTCAGTGAATGTTGTCTGTGAGTGAATGTTGTCAGTTAGTGAATGTTGTCAGTGAATGTTGTCAGAGAGTCAATGTTGTCAGTGAATGTTGTCAGTGAGTGAATGTTGTCAGTGAGTGAATGTTGTTAGTGAATGTTGTCAGTGAATGTTGTCAGAGAGTGAATGTTGTCAGTGAATGTTGTCAGAGAGTGAATGTTATCAGTAAATGTTGTCAGTGAATGTTGTCAGAGAGTGAATGTTGTCAGTGAATGTTGTCAGTTAGTGAATGTTGTCAGTGAATGTTGTCAGTGAGTGAATGTTGTCAGTGAATGTTGTCAGTGAGTGAATGTTGTCAGTGAATGCTGTCAGTGAGTGAATGTTGTCAGTGAGTGAATGTTGTCAGTGAATATTGTCAGTGAGTGAATGTTTTCAGTGAATGTTGTCAGTGAGTGAATGTTGTCAGTGAATGTTGTCAGTGAATGTTGTCAGTGAGTGAATGTTGTCAGTGAATGCTGTCAGTGAGTGAATGTTGTCAGTGAGTGAATGTTGTCAGTGAATGTTGTCAGAGAGTGAATGTTGTCAGTGAATGTTGTCAGTGAATGTTGTCAGTGAGTGTTGTCAGTGAATGTTGTCAGTGAGTGAATGTTGTCAGTGAGTGAATGTTGTCAGTGAATGTTGTCTGTGAGTGAATGTTGTCAGTTAGTGAATGTTGTCAGTGAATGTTGTCAGTGAGTGAATGTTGTCAGTGAGTGAATGTTGTCAGTGAATGTTGTCAGTGAGTGAATGTTGTCAGTGAATGTTGTCAGTGAATGTTGTCAGTGAGTGAGTGTTGTCAGTGAGTGAATGTTGTCAGAGAGTGAATGTTGTCAGTGAGTGAATGTTGTCAGTGAATGTTGTCAGTGAGTGAATGTTGTCAGTGAGTGAATGTTGTCAGTGAATGTTGTCAGTGAATGTTGTCAGTGAGTGAATGTTGTCAGTGAATGTTGTCAGTGAGTGAATGTTGTCAGTGAGTGAATGTTGTCAGTGAATGTTGTCTGTGAGTGAATGTAGTCAGTTAGTGAATGTTGTCAGTGAATGTTGTCAGAGAGTCAATGTTGTCAGTGAATGTTGTCAGTGAGTGAATGTTGTCAGTGAGTGAATGTTGTCAGTGAATGTTGTCAGTGAATGTTGTCAGAGAGTGAATGTTGTCAGTGAATGTTGTCAGAGAGTGAATGTTATCAGTAAATGTTGTCAGTGAATGTTGTCAGAGAGTGAATGTTGTCAGTGAATGTTGTCAGTTAGTGAATGTTGTCAGTGAATGTTGTCAGTGAGTGAATGTTGTCAGTGAATGTTGTCAGTGAGTGAATGTTGTCAGTGAATGCTGTCAGTGAGTGAATGTTGTCAGTGAGTGAATGTTGTCAGTGAATATTGTCAGTGAGTGAATGTTGTCAGTGAATGTTGTCAGTGAGTGAATGTTGTCAGTGAATGTTGTCAGTGAATGTTGTCAGTGAGTGAATGTTGTCAGTGAATGCTGTCAGTGAGTGAATGTTGTCAGTGAGTGAATGTTGTCAGTGAATGTTGTCAGAGAGTGAATGTTGTCAGTGAATGTTGTCAGTGAATGTTGTCAGTGAATGTTGTCAGTGAGTGAATGTTGTCAGTGAGTGAATGTTGTCAGTGAGTGAATGTTGTCAGTGAATGTTGTCTGTGAGTGAATGTTGTCAGTTAGTGAATGTTGTCAGTGAATGTTGTCAGTGAGTGAATGTTGTCAGTGAGTGAATGTTGTCAGTGAATGTTGTCAGAGAGTCAATGTTCTCAGTGAATGTTGTCAGTGAGTGAATGTTGTCAGTGAGTGAATGTTGTCAGTGAATGTTGTCAGTGAGTGAATGTTGTCAGTGAATGTTGTCAGTGAATGTTGTCAGTGAGTGAATGTTTTCAGTGAGTGTTGTCAGTGAGTGTTGTCAGAGAGTGAATGTTGTCAGTGAATGTTGTCAGTGAGTGAATGTTGTCAGTGAATGTTGTCAGTGAATGTTGTCAGTGAGTAAATGTTGTCAGTGAATGTTGTCAGTGAGTGAATGTTGTCAGTGAATGCTGTCAGTGAGTGAATGTTGTCAGAGAGTGAATGTTGTCAGTGAATGTTGTCAGTGAATGTTGTCAGTGAGTGTTGTCAGTGAATGTTGTCAGTGAGTGAATGTTGTCAGTGAGTGAATGTTGTCAGTGAGTGAATGTTGTCAGTGAATGTTGTCAGTGAGTGAATGTTGTCAGTGAATGTTGTCAGTGAATGTTGTCAGTGAGTGAATGTTGTCAGAGAGTGAATGTTGTCAGTGAGTGAATGTTGTCAGTGAATGTTGTCAGTGAATGTTGTCAGTGAGTGAATGTTGTCAGTGAGTGAATGTTGTCAGTGAATGTTGTCTGTGAGTGAATGTTGTCAGTTAGTGAATGTTGTCAGTGAATGTTGCCAGTGAGTGAATGTTGTCAGAGAGTCAATGTTGTCAGTGAATGTTGTCAGTGAGTGAATGTTGTCAGTGAATGTTGTCAGTGAGTGAATGTTGTCAGTGAGTGAATGTTGTCAGTGAATGTTGTCAGTTAATGTTGTCAGTGAATGTTGTCAGTGAGTGAATGTTGTCAGTGAATGTTGTCAGTGAGTGAATGTTGTCAGTGAATGTTGTCAGTGAGTGAATGTTGTCAGTGAGTGAATGTTGTCAGTGAATGTTGTCAGTGAATGTTATCAGTTAGTGAATGTTGTCAGTGAATGTTGTCAGTGAGTGAATGTTGTCAGTGAATGTTGTCAGTGAGTGAATGTTGTCAGTGAATGCTGTCAGTGAGTGAATGTTGTCAGTGAATATTGTCAGTGAATGTTGTCAGTGCGTGAATGTTGTCAGTGAATGTTGTCAGTGAATGTTGTCAGTGCGTGAATGTTATCAGTGAATGTTGTCAGTGAGTGAATGTTGTCAGTGAATGCTGTCAGTGAGTGAATGTTGTCAGTGAGTGAATGTTGTCAGAGAGTGAATGTTGTCAGTGAATGTTGTCAGTGAATGTTGTCAGTGAGTGTTGTCAGTGAATGTTGTCAGTGAGTGAATGTTGTCAGTGAGTGAATGTTGTCAGTGAATGTTGTCTGTGAGTGAATGTTGTCAGTTAGTGAATGTTGTCAGTGAATGTTGTCAGTGAGTGAATGTTGTCAGTGAGTGAATGTTGTCAGTGAATGTTGTCAGAGAGTCAATGTTGTCAGTGAATGTTGTCAGTGAGTGAATGTTGTCAGTGAGTGAATGTTGTCAGTGAATGTTGTCAGAGAGTGAATGTTGTCAGTGAATGTTGTCAGTGAATGTTGTCAGTGAGTGAATGTTGTCAGTGAGTGTTGTCAGTGAGTGAATGTTGTCAGAGAGTGAATGTTGTCAGTGAGTGAATGTTGTCAGTGAATGTTGTCAGTGAGTGAATGTTGTCAGTGAATGTTGTCAGTGAATGTTGTCAGTGAGTGAATGTTGTCAGTGAGTGTTGTCAGTGAGTGAATGTTGTCAGAGAGTGAATGTTGTCAGTGAGTGAATGTTGTCAGTGAGTGTTGTCAGTAAGTGAATGTTGTCAGAGAGTGAATGTTGTCAGTGAGTGAATGTTGTCAGTGAATGTTGTCAGTGAGTGAATGTTATCAGTGAATGTTGTCAGTGAGTGAATGTTGTCAGTGAATGTTGTCAGTGAGTGAATGTTGTCAGTGAATGTTGTCAGAGAGTCAATGTTGTCAGTGAATGTTGTCAGTGAGTGAATGTTGTCAGTGAGTGAATGTTGTCAGTGAATGTTGTCAGTGAGTGAATGTTGTCAGTGAATGTCAGTGAGTGAATGTTGTCAGTGAATGTTGTCAGTGAGTGAATGTTGTCAGTGAGTGAATGTTGTCAGTGAATGTTGTCAGTGAGTGAATGTTGTCAGTGAATGCTGTCAGTGAGTGAATGTTGTCAGTGAGTGAATGTTGTCAGAGAGTGAATGTTGTCAGTGAATGTTGTCAGTGAATGTTGTCAGTGAGTGTTGTCAGTGAATGTTGTCAGTGAGTGAATGTTGTCAGTGAATGTCAGTGAGTGAATGTTGTCAGTGAATGTTGTCAGTGAGTGAATGTTGTCAGTGAATGCTGTCAGTGAGTGAATGTTGTTAGTGAGTGAATGTTGTCAGAGAGTGAATGTTGTCAGTGAATGTTGTCAGTGAATGTTGTCAGTGAGTGTTGTCAGTGAATGTTGTCAGTGAGTGAATGTTGTCAGTGAGTGAATGTTGTCAGTGAGTGAATGTTGTCAGTGAATGTTGTCAGTGAGTGAATGTTGTCAGTGAATGTTGTCAGTGAGTGAATGTTGTCAGTGAATGCTGTCAGTGAGTGAATGTTGTCAGTGAGTGAATGTTGTCAGAGAGTGAATGTTGTCAGTGAATGTTGTCAGTGAATGTTGTCAGTGAGTGTTGTCAGTGAATGTTGTCAGTGAGTGAATGTTGTCAGTGAATGTTGTCAGTGAGTGAATGTTGTCAGTGAATGTTGTCAGTGAATGTTGTCAGAGAGTGAATGTTGTCAGTGAGTGAATGTTGTCAGTGAATGTTGTCAGTGAATGTTGTCAGTGAGTGAATGTTGTCAGTGAGTGAATGTTGTCAGTGAGTGAATGTTGTCAGTGAATGTTGTCTGTGAGTGAATGTTGTCAGTTAGTGAATGTTGTCAGTGAGTGAATGTTGTCAGTGAATGTTGTCAGTGAGTGAATGTTGTCAGTGAGTGAATGTTGTCAGTGAGTGTTGTAAGTGAGTCAATGTTGTCAGTGAGTGTTGTCAGTGAATGTTGTCAGTGAGTGAATGTTATCAGTGAATGTTGTCAGTGAGTGAATGTTGTCAGTGAATGTTGTCAGTGAGTGAATGTTGTCAGTGAATGTTGTCAGTGAGTGAATGTTGTCAGTGAATGTTGTCAGTGAGTGAATGTTGTAAGTGAATGTTGTCAGTGAGTGAATGTTGTCAGTGAGTGAATGTTGTCAGTGAGTGAATGTTGTCAGTGAACGTTGTCAGTGAATGTTGTCAGAGAGTGAATGTTGTCAGTGAATGTTGTCAGAGAGTGAATGTTATCAGTAAATGTTGTCAGTGAATGTTGTCAGTGAATGTTGTCAGTGAGTGAATGTTGTCAGTGAATGTTGTCAGTGAGTGAATGTTGTCAGTGAATGCTGTCAGTGAGTGAATGTTGTCAGTGAGTGAATGTTGTCAGTGAATATTGTCAGTGAGTGAATGTTGTCAGTGAATGTTGTCAGTGAGTGAATGTTGTCAGTGAATGTTGTCAGTGAATGTTGTCAGTGAGTGAATGTTGTCAGTGAATGCTGTCAGTGAGTGAATGTTGTCAGTGAGTGAATGTTGTCAGTGAATGTTGTCAGAGAGTGAATGTTGTCAGTGAATGTTGTCAGTGAATGTTGTCAGTGAGTGTTGTCAGTGAATGTTGTCAGTGAGTGAATGTTGTCAGTGAGTGAATGTTGTCAGTGAATGTTGTCTGTGAGTGAATGTTGTCAGTTAGTGAATGTTGTCAGTGAGTGAATGTTGTCAGTGAATGTTGTCAGTGAGTGAATGTTGTCAGTGAGTGAATGTTGTCAGTGAATGTTGTCAGAGAGTCAATGTTGTCAGTGAATGTTGTCAGTGAGTGAATGTTGTCAGTGAGTGAATGTTGTCAGTGAATGTTGTCAGTGAGTGAATGTTGTCAGTGAATGTTGTCAGTGAATGTTGTCAGTGAGTGAATGTTGTCAGTGAGTGAATGTTGTCAGAGAGTGAATGTTGTCAGTGAGTGAATGTTCTCAGTGAATGTTGTCAGTGAGTGAATGTTGTCAGTGAGTGAATGTTGTCAGAGAGTGAATGTTGTCAGTGAGTGAATGTTGTCAGTGAATGTTGTCAGTGAGTGAATGTTGTCAGAGAGTGAATGTTGTCAGTGAGTGAATGTTGTCAGTGAATGTTGTCAGTGAGTGAATGTTGTCAGTGAGTGAATGTTGTCAGTGAATGTTGTCAGTGAGTGAATGTTGTCAGTGAATGTTGTCAGTGAGTGAATGCTGTCAGTGAGTGAATGTTGTCAGTGAGTGAATGTTGTCAGTGAATGTTGTCAGTGAGTGAATGTTATCAGTGAATGTTGTCAGTGAGTGAATGTTGTCAGTGAATGTTGTCAGTGAGTGAATGTTGTCAGTGAGTGAATGTTGTCAGTGAATGTTGTCAGTGAGTGAATGTTGTCAGTGAATGTTGTCAGTGAGTGAATGTTGTCAGTGAATGTTGTCAGTGAGTGAATGTTGTCAGTGAATGTTGTCAGTGAGTGAATGTTGTCAGTGAATGTTGTCAGTGAGTGAATGCTGTCAGTGAGTGAATGTTGTCAGTGAGTGAATGTTGTCAGTGAATGTTGTCAGAGAGTGAATGTTGTCAGTGAATGTTGTCAGTGAATGTTGTCAGTGAGTGTTGTCAGTGAATGTTGTCAGTGAGTGAATGTTGTCAGTGAGTGAATGTTGTCAGTGAGTGAATGTTGTCAGTGAATGTTGTCTGTGAGTGAATGTTGTCAGTTAGTGAATGTTGTCAGTGAATGTTGTCAGTGAGTGAATGTTGTCAGTGAGTGAATGTTGTCAGTGAATGTTGTCAGAGAGTCAATGTTGTCAGTGAATGTTGTCAGTGAGTGAATGTTGTCAGTGAGTGAATGTTGTCAGTGAATGTTGTCAGTGAGTGAATGTTGTCAGTGAATGTTGTCAGTGAATGTTGTCAGTGAGTGAATGTTGTCAGTGAGTGTTGTCAGTGAGTGAATGTTGTCAGAGAGTGAATGTTGTCAGTGAGTGAATGTTGTCAGTGAATGTTGTCAGTGAGTGAATGTTGTCAGTGAGTGAATGTTGTCAGTGAATGTTGTCAGTGAATGTTGTCAGTGAGTGAATGTTATCAGTGAATGTTGTCAGTGAGTGAATGTTGTCAGTGAGTGAATGTTGTCAGTGAATGTTGTCAGTGAATGTTATCAGTTAGTGAATGTTGTCAGTGAATGTTGTCAGTGAGTGAATGTTGTCAGTGAATGTTGTCAGTGAGTGAATGTTGTCAGTGAGTGAATGTTGTCAGTGAATGTTGTCTGTGAGTGAATGTTGTCAGTTAGTGAATGTTGTCAGTGAATGTTGTCAGAGAGTCAATGTTGTCAGTGAATGTTGTCAGTGAGTGAATGTTGTCAGTGAGTGAATGTTGTTAGTGAATGTTGTCAGTGAATGTTGTCAGAGAGTGAATGTTGTCAGTGAATGTTGTCAGAGAGTGAATGTTATCAGTAAATGTTGTCAGTGAATGTTGTCAGAGAGTGAATGTTGTCAGTGAATGTTGTCAGTTAGTGAATGTTGTCAGTGAATGTTGTCAGTGAGTGAATGTTGTCAGTGAATGTTGTCAGTGAGTGAATGTTGTCAGTGAATGCTGTCAGTGAGTGAATGTTGTCAGTGAGTGAATGTTGTCAGTGAATATTGTCAGTGAGTGAATGTTGTCAGTGAATGTTGTCAGTGAGTGAATGTTGTCAGTGAATGTTGTCAGTGAATGTTGTCAGTGAGTGAATGTTGTCAGTGAATGCTGTCAGTGAGTGAATGTTGTCAGTGAGTGAATGTTGTCAGTGAATGTTGTCAGAGAGTGAATGTTGTCAGTGAATGTTGTCAGTGAATGTTGTCAGTGAGTGTTGTCAGTGAATGTTGTCAGTGAGTGAATGTTGTCAGTGAGTGAATGTTGTCAGTGAATGTTGTCTGTGAGTGAATGTTGCCAGTTAGTGAATGTTGTCAGTGAATGTTGTCAGTGAGTGAATGTTGTCAGTGAGTGAATGTTGTCAGTGAATGTTGTCAGAGAGTCAATGTTGTCAGTGAATGTTGTCAGTGAGTGAATGTTGTCAGTGAGTGAATGTTGTCAGTGAATGTTGTCAGTGAGTGAATGTTGTCAGTGAATGTTGTCAGTGAATGTTGTCAGTGAGTGAGTGTTGTCAGTGAGTGAATGTTGTCAGAGAGTGAATGTTGTCAGTGAGTGAATGTTGTCAGTGAATGTTGTCAGTGAGTGAATGTTGTCAGTGAGTGAATGTTGTCAGTGAATGTTGTCAGTGAATGTTGTCAGTGAGTGAATGTTGTCAGTGAATGTTGTCAGTGAGTGAATGTTGTCAGTGAGTGAATGTTGTCAGTGAATGTTGTCTGTGAGTGAATGTTGTCAGTTAGTGAATGTTGTCAGTGAATGTTGTCAGAGAGTCAATGTTGTCAGTGAATGTTGTCAGTGAGTGAATGTTGTCAGTGAGTGAATGTTGTCAGTGAATGTTGTCAGTGAATGTTGTCAGAGAGTGAATGTTGTCAGTGAATGTTGTCAGAGAGTGAATGTTATCAGTAAATGTTGTCAGAGAGTGAATGTTGTCAGTGAATGTTGTCAGTTAGTGAATGTTGTCAGTGAATGTTGTCAGTGAGTGAATGTTGTCAGTGAATGTTGTCAGTGAGTGAATGTTGTCAGTGAATGTTGTCAGTGAATGCTGTCAGTGAGTGAATGTTGTCAGTGAGTGAATGTTGTCAGTGAATATTGTCAGTGAGTGAATGTTGTCAGTGAATGTTGTCAGTGAGTGAATGTTGTCAGTGAATGTTGTCAGGGAATGTTGTCAGTGAGTGAATGTTGTCAGTGAATGCTGTCAGTGAGTGAATGTTGTCAGTGAATGTTGTCAGAGAGTGAATGTTGTCAGTGAATGTTGTCAGTGAGTGTTGTCAGTGAATGTTGTCAGTGAGTGAATGTTGTCAGTGAGTGAATGTTGTCAGTGAATGTTGTCTGTGAGTGAATGTTGTCAGTTAGTGAATGTTGTCAGTGAATGTTGTCAGTGAGTGAATGTTGTCAGTGAGTGAATGTTGTCAGTGAATGTTGTCAGAGAGTCAATGTTGTCAGTGAGTGTTGTCAGTGAGTGAATGTTGTCAGAGAGTGAATGTTGTCAGTGAGTGAATGTTGTCAGTGAATGTTGTCAGTGAGTGAATGTTGTCAGAGAGTGAATGTTGTCAGTGAGTGAATGTTGTCAGTGAATGTTGTCAGTGAGTGAATGTTGTCAGTGAGTGAATGTTGTCAGTGAATGTTGTCAGTGAGTGAATGTTGTCAGTGAATGTTGTCAGTGAGTGAATGTTGTCAGTGAATGTTGTCAGTGAGTGAATGTTGTCAGTGAATGTTGTCAGTGAGTGAATGTTGTCAGTGAATGTTGTCAGTGAGTGAATGCTGTCAGTGAGTGAATGTTGTCAGTGAGTGAATGTTGTCAGTGAATGTTGTCAGAGAGTGAATGTTGTCAGTGAATGTTGTCAGTGAATGTTGTCAGTGAGTGTTGTCAGTGAATGTTGTCAGTGAGTGAATGTTGTCAGTGAGTGAATGTTGTCAGTGAATGTTGTCAGTGAATGTTGTCTGTGAGTGAATGTTGTCAGTTAGTGAATGTTGTCAGTGAATGTTGTCAGTGAGTGAATGTTGTCAGTGAGTGAATGTTGTCAGTGAATGTTGTCAGAGAGTCAATGTTGTCAGTGAATGTTGTCAGTGAGTGAATGTTGTCAGTGAGTGAATGTTGTCAGTGAATGTTGTCAGTGAGTGAATGTTGTCAGTGAATGTTGTCAGTGAATGTTGTCAGTGAGTGAATGTTGTCAGTGAGTGTTGTCAGTGAGTGAATGTTGTCAGAGAGTGAATGTTGTCAGTGAATGTTGTCAGTGAGTGAATGTTGTCAGTGAGTGAATGTTGTCAGTGAATGTTGTCAGTGAGTGAATGTTATCAGTGAATGTTGTCAGTGAGTGAATGTTGTCAGTGAGTGAATGTTGTCAGTGAATGTTGTCAGTGAATGTTATCAGTTAGTGAATGTTGTCAGTGAATGTTGTCAGTGAGTGAATGTTGTCAGTGAATGTTGTCAGTGAGTGAATGTTGTCAGTGAGTGAATGTTGTCAGTGAATGTTGTCTGTGAGTGAATGTTGTCAGTTAGTGAATGTTGTCAGTGAATGTTGTCAGAGAGTCAATGTTGTCAGTGAATGTTGTCAGTGAGTGAATGTTGTCAGTGAGTGAATGTTGTCAGTGAATGTTGTCAGTGAATGTTGTCAGAGAGTGAATGTTGTCAGTGAATGTTGTCAGAGAGTGAATGTTATCAGTAAATGTTGTCAGTGAATGTTGTCAGTGAGTGAATGTTGTCAGTGAATGCTGTCAGTGAGTGAATGTTGTCAGTGAGTGAATGTTGTCAGTGAATATTGTCAGTGAGTGAATGTTGTCAGTGAATGTTGTCAGTGAGTGAATGTTGTCAGTGAATGTTGTCAGTGAATGTTGTCAGTGAGTGAATGTTGTCAGTGAATGCTGTCAGTGAGTGAATGTTGTCAGTGAGTGAATGTTGTCAGTGAATGTTGTCAGAGAGTGAATGTTGTCAGTGAATGTTGTCAGTGAATGTTGTCAGTGAATGTTGTCAGTGAGTGAATGTTGTCAGTGAGTGAATGTTGTCAGTGAGTGAATGTTGTCAGTGAATGTTGTCTGTGAGTGAATGTTGTCAGTTAGTGAATGTTGTCAGTGAATGTTGTCAGTGAGTGAATGTTGTCAGTGAGTGAATGTTGTCAGTGAATGTTGTCAGAGAGTCAATGTTCTCAGTGAATGTTGTCAGTGAGTGAATGTTGTCAGTGAGTGAATGTTGTCAGTGAATGTTGTCAGTGAGTGAATGTTGTCAGTGAATGTTGTCAGTGAATGTTGTCAGTGAGTGAATGTTTTCAGTGAGTGTTGTCAGTGAGTGTTGTCAGAGAGTGAATGTTGTCAGTGAATGTTGTCAGTGAGTGAATGTTGTCAGTGAATGTTGTCAGTGAATGTTGTCAGTGAGTAAATGTTGTCAGTGAATGTTGTCAGTGAGTGAATGTTGTCAGTGAATGCTGTCAGTGAGTGAATGTTGTCAGAGAGTGAATGTTGTCAGTGAATGTTGTCAGTGAATGTTGTCAGTGAGTGTTGTCAGTGAATGTTGTCAGTGAGTGAATGTTGTCAGTGAGTGAATGTTGTCAGTGAGTGAATGTTGTCAGTGAATGTTGTCAGTGAGTGAATGTTGTCAGTGAATGTTGTCAGTGAATGTTGTCAGTGAGTGAATGTTGTCAGAGAGTGAATGTTGTCAGTGAGTGAATGTTGTCAGTGAATGTTGTCAGTGAATGTTGTCAGTGAGTGAATGTTGTCAGTGAGTGAATGTTGTCAGTGAATGTTGTCTGTGAGTGAATGTTGTCAGTTAGTGAATGTTGTCAGTGAATGTTGCCAGTGAGTGAATGTTGTCAGAGAGTCAATGTTGTCAGTGAATGTTGTCAGTGAGTGAATGTTGTCAGTGAATGTTGTCAGTGAGTGAATGTTGTCAGTGAGTGAATGTTGTCAGTGAATGTTGTCAGTTAATGTTGTCAGTGAATGTTGTCAGTGAGTGAATGTTGTCAGTGAATGTTGTCAGTGAGTGAATGTTGTCAGTGAATGTTGTCAGTGAGTGAATGTTGTCAGTGAGTGAATGTTGTCAGTGAATGTTGTCAGTGAATGTTATCAGTTAGTGAATGTTGTCAGTGAATGTTGTCAGTGAGTGAATGTTATCAGTGAATGTTGTCAGTGAGTGAATGTTGTCAGTGAGTGAATGTTGTCAGTGAATGTTGTCAGTGAATGTTATCAGTTAGTGAATGTTGTCAGTGAATGTTGTCAGTGAGTGAATGTTGTCAGTGAATGTTGTCAGTGAGTGAATGTTGTCAGTGAGTGAATGTTGTCAGTGAATGTTGTCTGTGAGTGAATGTTGTCAGTTAGTGAATGTTGTCAGTGAATGTTGTCAGAGAGTCAATGTTGTCAGTGAATGTTGTCAGTGAGTGAATGTTGTCAGTGAGTGAATGTTGTTAGTGAATGTTGTCAGTGAATGTTGTCAGAGAGTGAATGTTGTCAGTGAATGTTGTCAGAGAGTGAATGTTATCAGTAAATGTTGTCAGTGAATGTTGTCAGAGAGTGAATGTTGTCAGTGAATGTTGTCAGTTAGTGAATGTTGTCAGTGAATGTTGTCAGTGAGTGAATGTTGTCAGTGAATGTTGTCAGTGAGTGAATGTTGTCAGTGAATGCTGTCAGTGAGTGAATGTTGTCAGTGAGTGAATGTTGTCAGTGAATATTGTCAGTGAGTGAATGTTGTCAGTGAATGTTGTCAGTGAGTGAATGTTGTCAGTGAATGTTGTCAGTGAATGTTGTCAGTGAGTGAATGTTGTCAGTGAATGCTGTCAGTGAGTGAATGTTGTCAGTGAGTGAATGTTGTCAGTGAATGTTGTCAGAGAGTGAATGTTGTCAGTGAATGTTGTCAGTGAATGTTGTCAGTGAGTGTTGTCAGTGAATGTTGTCAGTGAGTGAATGTTGTCAGTGAGTGAATGTTGTCAGTGAATGTTGTCTGTGAGTGAATGTTGCCAGTTAGTGAATGTTGTCAGTGAATGTTGTCAGTGAGTGAATGTTGTCAGTGAGTGAATGTTGTCAGTGAATGTTGTCAGAGAGTCAATGTTGTCAGTGAATGTTGTCAGTGAGTGAATGTTGTCAGTGAGTGAATGTTGTCAGTGAATGTTGTCAGTGAGTGAATGTTGTCAGTGAATGTTGTCAGTGAATGTTGTCAGTGAGTGAGTGTTGTCAGTGAGTGAATGTTGTCAGAGAGTGAATGTTGTCAGTGAGTGAATGTTGTCAGTGAATGTTGTCAGTGAGTGAATGTTGTCAGTGAGTGAATGTTGTCAGTGAATGTTGTCAGTGAATGTTGTCAGTGAGTGAATGTTGTCAGTGAATGTTGTCAGTGAGTGAATGTTGTCAGTGAGTGAATGTTGTCAGTGAATGTTGTCTGTGAGTGAATGTTGTCAGTTAGTGAATGTTGTCAGTGAATGTTGTCAGAGAGTCAATGTTGTCAGTGAATGTTGTCAGTGAGTGAATGTTGTCAGTGAGTGAATGTTGTCAGTGAATGTTGTCAGTGAATGTTGTCAGAGAGTGAATGTTGTCAGTGAATGTTGTCAGAGAGTGAATGTTATCAGTAAATGTTGTCAGAGAGTGAATGTTGTCAGTGAATGTTGTCAGTTAGTGAATGTTGTCAGTGAATGTTGTCAGTGAGTGAATGTTGTCAGTGAATGTTGTCAGTGAGTGAATGTTGTCAGTGAATGTTGTCAGTGAATGCTGTCAGTGAGTGAATGTTGTCAGTGAGTGAATGTTGTCAGTGAATATTGTCAGTGAGTGAATGTTGTCAGTGAATGTTGTCAGTGAGTGAATGTTGTCAGTGAATGTTGTCAGGGAATGTTGTCAGTGAGTGAATGTTGTCAGTGAATGCTGTCAGTGAGTGAATGTTGTCAGTGAATGTTGTCAGAGAGTGAATGTTGTCAGTGAATGTTGTCAGTGAGTGTTGTCAGTGAATGTTGTCAGTGAGTGAATGTTGTCAGTGAGTGAATGTTGTCAGTGAGTGAATGTTGTCAGTGAATGTTGTCTGTGAGTGAATGTTGTCAGTTAGTGAATGTTGTCAGTGAATGTTGTCAGTGAGTGAATGTTGTCAGTGAGTGAATGTTGTCAGTGAATGTTGTCAGAGAGTCAATGTTGTCAGTGAGTGTTGTCAGTGAGTGAATGTTGTCAGAGAGTGAATGTTGTCAGTGAGTGAATGTTGTCAGTGAATGTTGTCAGTGAGTGAATGTTGTCAGAGAGTGAATGTTGTCAGTGAGTGAATGTTGTCAGTGAATGTTGTCAGTGAGTGAATGTTGTCAGTGAGTGAATGTTGTCAGTGAATGTTGTCAGTGAGTGAATGTTGTCAGTGAATGTTGTCAGTGAGTGAATGTTGTCAGTGAATGTTGTCAGTGAGTGAATGTTGTCAGTGAATGTTGTCAGTGAGTGAATGTTGTCAGTGAATGTTGTCAGTGAGTGAATGCTGTCAGTGAGTGAATGTTGTCAGTGAGTGAATGTTGTCAGTGAATGTTGTCAGAGAGTGAATGTTGTCAGTGAATGTTGTCAGTGAATGTTGTCAGTGAGTGTTGTCAGTGAATGTTGTCAGTGAGTGAATGTTGTCAGTGAGTGAATGTTGTCAGTGAATGTTGTCAGTGAATGTTGTCTGTGAGTGAATGTTGTCAGTTAGTGAATGTTGTCAGTGAATGTTGTCAGTGAGTGAATGTTGTCAGTGAGTGAATGTTGTCAGTGAATGTTGTCAGAGAGTCAATGTTGTCAGTGAATGTTGTCAGTGAGTGAATGTTGTCAGTGAGTGAATGTTGTCAGTGAATGTTGTCAGTGAGTGAATGTTGTCAGTGAATGTTGTCAGTGAATGTTGTCAGTGAGTGAATGTTGTCAGTGAGTGTTGTCAGTGAGTGAATGTTGTCAGAGAGTGAATGTTGTCAGTGAATGTTGTCAGTGAGTGAATGTTGTCAGTGAGTGAATGTTGTCAGTGAATGTTGTCAGTGAGTGAATGTTATCAGTGAATGTTGTCAGTGAGTGAATGTTGTCAGTGAGTGAATGTTGTCAGTGAATGTTGTCAGTGAATGTTATCAGTTAGTGAATGTTGTCAGTGAATGTTGTCAGTGAGTGAATGTTGTCAGTGAATGTTGTCAGTGAGTGAATGTTGTCAGTGAGTGAATGTTGTCAGTGAATGTTGTCTGTGAGTGAATGTTGTCAGTTAGTGAATGTTGTCAGTGAATGTTGTCAGAGAGTCAATGTTGTCAGTGAATGTTGTCAGTGAGTGAATGTTGTCAGTGAGTGAATGTTGTCAGTGAATGTTGTCAGTGAATGTTGTCAGAGAGTGAATGTTGTCAGTGAATGTTGTCAGAGAGTGAATGTTATCAGTAAATGTTGTCAGTGAATGTTGTCAGTGAGTGAATGTTGTCAGTGAATGCTGTCAGTGAGTGAATGTTGTCAGTGAGTGAATGTTGTCAGTGAATATTGTCAGTGAGTGAATGTTGTCAGTGAATGTTGTCAGTGAGTGAATGTTGTCAGTGAATGTTGTCAGTGAATGTTGTCAGTGAGTGAATGTTGTCAGTGAATGCTGTCAGTGAGTGAATGTTGTCAGTGAGTGAATGTTGTCAGTGAATGTTGTCAGAGAGTGAATGTTGTCAGTGAATGTTGTCAGTGAATGTTGTCAGTGAATGTTGTCAGTGAGTGAATGTTGTCAGTGAGTGAATGTTGTCAGTGAGTGAATGTTGTCAGTGAATGTTGTCTGTGAGTGAATGTTGTCAGTTAGTGAATGTTGTCAGTGAATGTTGTCAGTGAGTGAATGTTGTCAGTGAGTGAATGTTGTCAGTGAATGTTGTCAGAGAGTCAATGTTCTCAGTGAATGTTGTCAGTGAGTGAATGTTGTCAGTGAGTGAATGTTGTCAGTGAATGTTGTCAGTGAGTGAATGTTGTCAGTGAATGTTGTCAGTGAATGTTGTCAGTGAGTGAATGTTTTCAGTGAGTGTTGTCAGTGAGTGTTGTCAGAGAGTGAATGTTGTCAGTGAATGTTGTCAGTGAGTGAATGTTGTCAGTGAATGTTGTCAGTGAATGTTGTCAGTGAGTAAATGTTGTCAGTGAATGTTGTCAGTGAGTGAATGTTGTCAGTGAATGCTGTCAGTGAGTGAATGTTGTCAGAGAGTGAATGTTGTCAGTGAATGTTGTCAGTGAATGTTGTCAGTGAGTGTTGTCAGTGAATGTTGTCAGTGAGTGAATGTTGTCAGTGAGTGAATGTTGTCAGTGAGTGAATGTTGTCAGTGAATGTTGTCAGTGAGTGAATGTTGTCAGTGAATGTTGTCAGTGAATGTTGTCAGTGAGTGAATGTTGTCAGAGAGTGAATGTTGTCAGTGAGTGAATGTTGTCAGTGAATGTTGTCAGTGAATGTTGTCAGTGAGTGAATGTTGTCAGTGAGTGAATGTTGTCAGTGAATGTTGTCTGTGAGTGAATGTTGTCAGTTAGTGAATGTTGTCAGTGAATGTTGCCAGTGAGTGAATGTTGTCAGAGAGTCAATGTTGTCAGTGAATGTTGTCAGTGAGTGAATGTTGTCAGTGAATGTTGTCAGTGAGTGAATGTTGTCAGTGAGTGAATGTTGTCAGTGAATGTTGTCAGTTAATGTTGTCAGTGAATGTTGTCAGTGAGTGAATGTTGTCAGTGAATGTTGTCAGTGAGTGAATGTTGTCAGTGAATGTTGTCTGTGAGTGAATGTTGTCAGTTAGTGAATGTTGTCAGTGAATGTTGTCAGTGAGTGAATGTTGTCAGTGAGTGAATGTTGTCAGTGAATGTTGTCAGAGAGTCAATGTTGTCAGTGAATGTTGTCAGTGAGTGAATGTTGTCAGTGAATGTTGTCAGAGAGTGAATGTTGTCAGTGAATGTTGTCAGTGAATGTTGTCAGTGAGTGAATGTTGTCAGTGAGTGTTGTCAGTGAGTGAATGTTGTCAGAGAGTGAATGTTGTCAGTGAGTGAATGTTGTCAGTGAATGTTGTCAGTGAGTGAATGTTGTCAGTGAATGTTGTCAGTGAATGTTGTCAGTGAGTGAATGTTGTCAGTGAGTGTTGTCAGTGAGTGAATGTTGTCAGAGAGTGAATGTTGTCAGTGAGTGAATGTTGTCAGTGAGTGTTGTCAGTAAGTGAATGTTGTCAGAGAGTGAATGTTGTCAGTGAGTGAATGTTGTCAGTGAATGTTGTCAGTGAGTGAATGTTATCAGTGAATGTTGTCAGTGAGTGAATGTTGTCAGTGAATGTTGTCAGTGAGTGAATGTTGTCAGTGAATGTTGTCAGAGAGTCAATGTTGTCAGTGAATGTTGTCAGTGAGTGAATGTTGTCAGTGAGTGAATGTTGTCAGTGAATGTTGTCAGTGAGTGAATGTTGTCAGTGAATGTCAGTGAGTGAATGTTGTCAGTGAATGTTGTCAGTGAGTGAATGTTGTCAGTGAGTGAATGTTGTCAGTGAATGTTGTCAGTGAGTGAATGTTGTCAGTGAATGCTGTCAGTGAGTGAATGTTGTCAGTGAGTGAATGTTGTCAGAGAGTGAATGTTGTCAGTGAATGTTGTCAGTGAATGTTGTCAGTGAGTGTTGTCAGTGAATGTTGTCAGTGAGTGAATGTTGTCAGTGAATGTCAGTGAGTGAATGTTGTCAGTGAATGTTGTCAGTGAATGTTGTCAGTGAGTGAATGTTGTCAGTGAATGTTGTCAGTGAGTGAATGTTGTCAGTGAATGCTGTCAGTGAGTGAATGTTGTTAGTGAGTGAATGTTGTCAGAGAGTGAATGTTGTCAGTGAATGTTGTCAGTGAATGTTGTCAGTGAGTGTTGTCAGTGAATGTTGTCAGTGAGTGAATGTTGTCAGTGAGTGAATGTTGTCAGTGAGTGAATGTTGTCAGTGAATGTTGTCAGTGAGTGAATGTTGTCAGTGAATGTTGTCAGTGAATGTTGTCAGAGAGTGAATGTTGTCAGTGAGTGAATGTTGTCAGTGAATGTTGTCAGTGAATGTTGTCAGTGAGTGAATGTTGTCAGTGAATGTTGTCAGTGAGTGAATGTTGTCAGTGAATGCTGTCAGTGAGTGAATGTTGTCAGTGAGTGAATGTTGTCAGAGAGTGAATGTTGTCAGTGAATGTTGTCAGTGAATGTTGTCAGTGAGTGTTGTCAGTGAATGTTGTCAGTGAGTGAATGTTGTCAGTGAGTGAATGTTGTCAGTGAATGTTGTCAGTGAGTGAATGTTGTCAGTGAATGTTGTCAGTGAATGTTGTCAGAGAGTGAATGTTGTCAGTGAGTGAATGTTGTCAGTGAATGTTGTCAGTGAATGTTGTCAGTGAGTGAATGTTGTCAGTGAGTGAATGTTGTCAGTGAGTGAATGTTGTCAGTGAATGTTGTCTGTGAGTGAATGTTGTCAGTTAGTGAATGTTGTCAGTGAGTGAATGTTGTCAGTGAATGTTGTCAGTGAGTGAATGTTGTCAGTGAGTGAATGTTGTCAGTGAGTGTTGTAAGTGAGTCAATGTTGTCAGTGAGTGTTGTCAGTGAATGTTGTCAGTGAGTGAATGTTATCAGTGAATGTTGTCAGTGAGTGAATGTTGTCAGTGAATGTTGTCAGTGAGTGAATGTTGTCAGTGAATGTTGTCAGTGAGTGAATGTTGTCAGTGAATGTTGTCAGTGAGTGAATGTTGTAAGTGAATGTTGTCAGTGAGTGAATGTTGTCAGTGAGTGAATGTTGTCAGTGAACGTTGTCAGTGAATGTTGTCAGAGAGTGAATGTTGTCAGTGAATGTTGTCAGAGAGTGAATGTTATCAGTAAATGTTGTCAGTGAATGTTGTCAGTGAGTGAATGTTGTCAGTGAATGTTGTCAGTTAGTGAATGTTGTCAGTGAATGTTGTCAGTGAGTGAATGTTGTCAGTGAATGTTGTCAGTGAGTGAATGTTGTCAGTGAATGTTGTCAGTGAGTGAATGTTGTCAGTGAATGTTGTCAGTGAGTGAATGCTGTCAGTGAGTGAATGTTGTCAGTGAGTGAATGTTGTCAGTGAATGTTGTCAGAGAGTGAATGTTGTCAGTGAATGTTGTCAGTGAATGTTGTCAGTGAGTGTTGTCAGTGAATGTTGTCAGTGAGTGAATGTTGTCAGTGAGTGAATGTTGTCAGTGAATGTTGTCAGTGAATGTTGTCTGTGAGTGAATGTTGTCAGTTAGTGAATGTTGTCAGTGAATGTTGTCAGTGAGTGAATGTTGTCAGTGAGTGAATGTTGTCAGTGAATGTTGTCAGAGAGTCAATGTTGTCAGTGAATGTTGTCAGTGAGTGAATGTTGTCAGTGAGTGAATGTTGTCAGTGAATGTTGTCAGTGAGTGAATGTTGTCAGTGAATGTTGTCAGTGAATGTTGTCAGTGAGTGAATGTTGTCAGTGAGTGTTGTCAGTGAGTGAATGTTGTCAGAGAGTGAATGTTGTCAGTGAATGTTGTCAGTGAGTGAATGTTGTCAGTGAGTGAATGTTGTCAGTGAATGTTGTCAGTGAGTGAATGTTATCAGTGAATGTTGTCAGTGAGTGAATGTTGTCAGTGAGTGAATGTTGTCAGTGAATGTTGTCAGTGAATGTTATCAGTTAGTGAATGTTGTCAGTGAATGTTGTCAGTGAGTGAATGTTGTCAGTGAATGTTGTCAGTGAGTGAATGTTGTCAGTGAGTGAATGTTGTCAGTGAATGTTGTCTGTGAGTGAATGTTGTCAGTTAGTGAATGTTGTCAGTGAATGTTGTCAGAGAGTCAATGTTGTCAGTGAATGTTGTCAGTGAGTGAATGTTGTCAGTGAGTGAATGTTGTCAGTGAATGTTGTCAGTGAATGTTGTCAGAGAGTGAATGTTGTCAGTGAATGTTGTCAGAGAGTGAATGTTATCAGTAAATGTTGTCAGTGAATGTTGTCAGTGAGTGAATGTTGTCAGTGAATGCTGTCAGTGAGTGAATGTTGTCAGTGAGTGAATGTTGTCAGTGAATATTGTCAGTGAGTGAATGTTGTCAGTGAATGTTGTCAGTGAGTGAATGTTGTCAGTGAATGTTGTCAGTGAATGTTGTCAGTGAGTGAATGTTGTCAGTGAATGCTGTCAGTGAGTGAATGTTGTCAGTGAGTGAATGTTGTCAGTGAATGTTGTCAGAGAGTGAATGTTGTCAGTGAATGTTGTCAGTGAATGTTGTCAGTGAATGTTGTCAGTGAGTGAATGTTGTCAGTGAGTGAATGTTGTCAGTGAGTGAATGTTGTCAGTGAATGTTGTCTGTGAGTGAATGTTGTCAGTTAGTGAATGTTGTCAGTGAATGTTGTCAGTGAGTGAATGTTGTCAGTGAGTGAATGTTGTCAGTGAATGTTGTCAGAGAGTCAATGTTCTCAGTGAATGTTGTCAGTGAGTGAATGTTGTCAGTGAGTGAATGTTGTCAGTGAATGTTGTCAGTGAGTGAATGTTGTCAGTGAATGTTGTCAGTGAATGTTGTCAGTGAGTGAATGTTTTCAGTGAGTGTTGTCAGTGAGTGTTGTCAGAGAGTGAATGTTGTCAGTGAATGTTGTCAGTGAGTGAATGTTGTCAGTGAATGTTGTCAGTGAATGTTGTCAGTGAGTAAATGTTGTCAGTGAATGTTGTCAGTGAGTGAATGTTGTCAGTGAATGCTGTCAGTGAGTGAATGTTGTCAGAGAGTGAATGTTGTCAGTGAATGTTGTCAGTGAATGTTGTCAGTGAGTGTTGTCAGTGAATGTTGTCAGTGAGTGAATGTTGTCAGTGAGTGAATGTTGTCAGTGAGTGAATGTTGTCAGTGAATGTTGTCAGTGAGTGAATGTTGTCAGTGAATGTTGTCAGTGAATGTTGTCAGTGAGTGAATGTTGTCAGAGAGTGAATGTTGTCAGTGAGTGAATGTTGTCAGTGAATGTTGTCAGTGAATGTTGTCAGTGAGTGAATGTTGTCAGTGAGTGAATGTTGTCAGTGAATGTTGTCTGTGAGTGAATGTTGTCAGTTAGTGAATGTTGTCAGTGAATGTTGCCAGTGAGTGAATGTTGTCAGAGAGTCAATGTTGTCAGTGAATGTTGTCAGTGAGTGAATGTTGTCAGTGAATGTTGTCAGTGAGTGAATGTTGTCAGTGAGTGAATGTTGTCAGTGAATGTTGTCAGTTAATGTTGTCAGTGAATGTTGTCAGTGAGTGAATGTTGTCAGTGAATGTTGTCAGTGAGTGAATGTTGTCAGTGAATGTTGTCAGTGAGTGAATGTTGTCAGTGAGTGAATGTTGTCAGTGAATGTTGTCAGTGAATGTTATCAGTTAGTGAATGTTGTCAGTGAATGTTGTCAGTGAGTGAATGTTGTCAGTGAATGTTGTCAGTGAGTGAATGTTGTCAGTGAATGCTGTCAGTGAGTGAATGTTGTCAGTGAATATTGTCAGTGAATGATGTCAGTGCGTGAATGTTGTCAGTGAATGTTGTCAGTGCGTGAATGTTATCAGTGAATGTTGTCAGTGAGTGAATGTTGTCAGTGAATGCTGTCAGTGAGTGAATGTTGTCAGTGAGTGAATGTTGTCAGAGAGTGAATGTTGTCAGTGAATGTTGTCAGTGAATGTTGTCAGTGAGTGTTGTCAGTGAATGTTGTCAGTGAGTGAATGTTGTCAGTGAGTGAATGTTGTCAGTGAATGTTGTCTGTGAGTGAATGTTGTCAGTTAGTGAATGTTGTCAGTGAATGTTGTCAGTGAGTGAATGTTGTCAGTGAGTGAATGTTGTCAGTGAATGTTGTCAGAGAGTCAATGTTGTCAGTGAATGTTGTCAGTGAGTGAATGTTGTCAGTGAGTGAATGTTGTCAGTGAATGTTGTCAGAGAGTGAATGTTGTCAGTGAATGTTGTCAGTGAATGTTGTCAGTGAGTGAATGTTGTCAGTGAGTGTTGTCAGTGAGTGAATGTTGTCAGAGAGTGAATGTTGTCAGTGAGTGAATGTTGTCAGTGAATGTTGTCAGTGAGTGAATGTTGTCAGTGAATGTTGTCAGTGAATGTTGTCAGTGAGTGAATGTTGTCAGTGAGTGTTGTCAGTGAGTGAATGTTGTCAGAGAGTGAATGTTGTCAGTGAGTGAATGTTGTCAGTGAGTGTTGTCAGTAAGTGAATGTTGTCAGAGAGTGAATGTTGTCAGTGAGTGAATGTTGTCAGTGAATGTTGTCAGTGAGTGAATGTTATCAGTGAATGTTGTCAGTGAGTGAATGTTGTCAGTGAATGTTGTCAGTGAGTGAATGTTGTCAGTGAATGTTGTCAGAGAGTCAATGTTGTCAGTGAATGTTGTCAGTGAGTGAATGTTGTCAGTGAGTGAATGTTGTCAGTGAATGTTGTCAGTGAGTGAATGTTGTCAGTGAATGTCAGTGAGTGAATGTTGTCAGTGAATGTTGTCAGTGAGTGAATGTTGTCAGTGAGTGAATGTTGTCAGTGAATGTTGTCAGTGAGTGAATGTTGTCAGTGAATGCTGTCAGTGAGTGAATGTTGTCAGTGAGTGAATGTTGTCAGAGAGTGAATGTTGTCAGTGAATGTTGTCAGTGAATGTTGTCAGTGAGTGTTGTCAGTGAATGTTGTCAGTGAGTGAATGTTGTCAGTGAATGTCAGTGAGTGAATGTTGTCAGTGAATGTTGTCAGTGAATGTTGTCAGTGAGTGAATGTTGTCAGTGAATGTTGTCAGTGAGTGAATGTTGTCAGTGAATGCTGTCAGTGAGTGAATGTTGTTAGTGAGTGAATGTTGTCAGAGAGTGAATGTTGTCAGTGAATGTTGTCAGTGAATGTTGTCAGTGAGTGTTGTCAGTGAATGTTGTCAGTGAGTGAATGTTGTCAGTGAGTGAATGTTGTCAGTGAGTGAATGTTGTCAGTGAATGTTGTCAGTGAGTGAATGTTGTCAGTGAATGTTGTCAGTGAATGTTGTCAGAGAGTGAATGTTGTCAGTGAGTGAATGTTGTCAGTGAATGTTGTCAGTGAATGTTGTCAGTGAGTGAATGTTGTCAGTGAATGTTGTCAGTGAGTGAATGTTGTCAGTGAATGCTGTCAGTGAGTGAATGTTGTCAGTGAGTGAATGTTGTCAGAGAGTGAATGTTGTCAGTGAATGTTGTCAGTGAATGTTGTCAGTGAGTGTTGTCAGTGAATGTTGTCAGTGAGTGAATGTTGTCAGTGAGTGAATGTTGTCAGTGAATGTTGTCAGTGAGTGAATGTTGTCAGTGAATGTTGTCAGTGAATGTTGTCAGAGAGTGAATGTTGTCAGTGAGTGAATGTTGTCAGTGAATGTTGTCAGTGAATGTTGTCAGTGAGTGAATGTTGTCAGTGAGTGAATGTTGTCAGTGAGTGAATGTTGTCAGTGAATGTTGTCTGTGAGTGAATGTTGTCAGTTAGTGAATGTTGTCAGTGAGTGAATGTTGTCAGTGAATGTTGTCAGTGAGTGAATGTTGTCAGTGAGTGAATGTTGTCAGTGAGTGTTGTAAGTGAGTCAATGTTGTCAGTGAGTGTTGTCAGTGAATGTTGTCAGTGAGTGAATGTTATCAGTGAATGTTGTCAGTGAGTGAATGTTGTCAGTGAATGTTGTCAGTGAGTGAATGTTGTCAGTGAATGTTGTCAGTGAGTGAATGTTGTCAGTGAATGTTGTCAGTGAGTGAATGTTGTAAGTGAATGTTGTCAGTGAGTGAATGTTGTCAGTGAGTGAATGTTGTCAGTGAACGTTGTCAGTGAATGTTGTCAGAGAGTGAATGTTGTCAGTGAATGTTGTCAGAGAGTGAATGTTATCAGTAAATGTTGTCAGTGAATGTTGTCAGTGAGTGAATGTTGTCAGTGAATGTTGTCAGTTAGTGAATGTTGTCAGTGAATGTTGTCAGTGAGTGAATGTTGTCAGTGAATGTTGTCAGTGAGTGAATGTTGTCAGTGAATGCTGTCAGTGAGTGAATGTTGTCAGTGAGTGAATGTTGTCAGTGAATATTGTCAGTGAGTGAATGTTGTCAGTGAATGTTGTCAGTGAGTGAATGTTGTCAGTGAATGTTGTCAGTGAATGTTGTCAGTGAGTGAATGTTGTCAGTGAATGCTGTCAGTGAGTGAATGTTGTCAGTGAGTGAATGTTGTCAGTGAATGTTGTCAGAGAGTGAATGTTGTCAGTGAATGTTGTCAGTGAATGTTGTCAGTGAGTGTTGTCAGTGAATGTTGTCAGTGAGTGAATGTTGTCAGTGAGTGAATGTTGTCAGTGAATGTTGTCTGTGAGTGAATGTTGTCAGTTAGTGAATGTTGTCAGTGAGTGAATGTTGTCAGTGAATGTTGTCAGTGAGTGAATGTTGTCAGTGAGTGAATGTTGTCAGTGAATGTTGTCAGAGAGTCAATGTTGTCAGTGAATGTTGTCAGTGAGTGAATGTTGTCAGTGAGTGAATGTTGTCAGTGAATGTTGTCAGTGAGTGAATGTTGTCAGTGAATGTTGTCAGTGAATGTTGTCAGTGAGTGAATGTTGTCAGTGAGTGAATGTTGTCAGAGAGTGAATGTTGTCAGTGAGTGAATGTTCTCAGTGAATGTTGTCAGTGAGTGAATGTTGTCAGTGAGTGAATGTTGTCAGAGAGTGAATGTTGTCAGTGAGTGAATGTTGTCAGTGAATGTTGTCAGTGAGTGAATGTTGTCAGAGAGTGAATGTTGTCAGTGAATGTTGTCAGTGAGTGAATGTTGTCAGTGAGTGAATGTTGTCAGTGAATGTTGTCAGTGAGTGAATGTTGTCAGTGAATGTTGTCAGTGAGTGAATGCTGTCAGTGAGTGAATGTTGTCAGTGAGTGAATGTTGTCAGTGAATGTTGTCAGTGAGTGAATGTTATCAGTGAATGTTGTCAGTGAGTGAATGTTGTCAGTGAATGTTGTCAGTGAGTGAATGTTGTCAGTGAGTGAATGTTGTCAGTGAATGTTGTCAGTGAGTGAATGTTGTCAGTGAATGTTGTCAGTGAGTGAATGTTGTCAGTGAATGTTGTCAGTGAGTGAATGTTGTCAGTGAATGTTGTCAGTGAGTGAATGTTGTCAGTGAATGTTGTCAGTGAGTGAATGCTGTCAGTGAGTGAATGTTGTCAGTGAGTGAATGTTGTCAGTGAATGTTGTCAGAGAGTGAATGTTGTCAGTGAATGTTGTCAGTGAATGTTGTCAGTGAGTGTTGTCAGTGAATGTTGTCAGTGAGTGAATGTTGTCAGTGAGTGAATGTTGTCAGTGAGTGAATGTTGTCAGTGAATGTTGTCTGTGAGTGAATGTTGTCAGTTAGTGAATGTTGTCAGTGAATGTTGTCAGTGAGTGAATGTTGTCAGTGAATGTTGTCAGAGAGTCAATGTTGTCAGTGAATGTTGTCAGTGAGTGAATGTTGTCAGTGAGTGAATGTTGTCAGTGAATGTTGTCAGTGAGTGAATGTTGTCAGTGAATGTTGTCAGTGAATGTTGTCAGTGAGTGAATGTTGTCAGTGAGTGTTGTCAGTGAGTGAATGTTGTCAGAGAGTGAATGTTGTCAGTGAGTGAATGTTGTCAGTGAATGTTGTCAGTGAGTGAATGTTGTCAGTGAGTGAATGTTGTCAGTGAATGTTGTCAGTGAATGTTGTCAGTGAGTGAATGTTATCAGTGAATGTTGTCAGTGAGTGAATGTTGTCAGTGAGTGAATGTTGTCAGTGAATGTTGTCAGTGAATGTTATCAGTTAGTGAATGTTGTCAGTGAATGTTGTCAGTGAGTGAATGTTGTCAGTGAATGTTGTCAGTGAGTGAATGTTGTCAGTGAGTGAATGTTGTCAGTGAATGTTGTCTGTGAGTGAATGTTGTCAGTTAGTGAATGTTGTCAGTGAATGTTGTCAGAGAGTCAATGTTGTCAGTGAATGTTGTCAGTGAGTGAATGTTGTCAGTGAGTGAATGTTGTCAGTGAATGTTGTCAGTGAATGTTGTCAGAGAGTGAATGTTATCAGTGAATGTTGTCAGTGAGTGAATGTTGTCAGTGAGTGAATGTTGTCAGTGAATGTTGTCAGTGAGTGAATGTTGTCAGTGAATGTTGTCAGTGAGTGAATGCTGTCAGTGAGTGAATGTTGTCAGTGAGTGAATGTTGTCAGTGAATGTTGTCAGTGAGTGAATGTTGTCAGTGAATGTTGTCAGTGAGTGAATGTTGTTAGTGAGTGAATGTTGTCAGTGAATGTTGTCAGTGAGTGAATGTTGTCAGTGAATGTTGTCAGTGAGTGAATGTTGTCAGTGAATGTTGTCAGTGAGTGAATGCTGTCAGTGAGTGAATGTTGTCAGTGAGTGAATGTTGTCAGTGAATGTTGTCAGAGAGTGAATGTTGTCAGTGAATGTTGTCAGTGAATGTTGTCAGTGAGTGTTGTCAGTGAATGTTGTCAGTGAGTGAATGTTGTCAGTGAGTGAATGTTGTCAGTTAGTGAATGTTGTCAGTGAATGTTGTCTGTGAGTGAATGTTGTCAGTTAGTGAATGTTGTCAGTGAATGTTGTCAGTGAGTGAATGTTGTCAGTGAGTGAATGTTGTCAGTGAATGTTGTCAGAGAGTCAATGTTGTCAGTGAATGTTGTCAGTGAGTGAATGTTGTCAGTGAGTGAATGTTGTCAGTGAATGTTGTCAGTGAGTGAATGTTGTCAGTGAATGTTGTCAGTGAATGTTGTCAGTGAGTGAATGTTGTCAGTGAGTGTTGTCAGTGAGTGAATGTTGTCAGAGAGTGAATGTTGTCAGTGAGTGAATGTTGTCAGTGAATGTTGTCAGTGAGTGAATGTTGTCAGTGAGTGAATGTTGTCAGTGAATGTTGTCAGTGAATGTTGTCAGTGAGTGAATGTTATCAGTGAATGTTGTCAGTGAGTGAATGTTGTCAGTGAGTGAATGTTGTCAGTGAATGTTGTCAGTGAATGTTATCAGTTAGTGAATGTTGTCAGTGAATGTTGTCAGTGAGTGAATGTTGTCAGTGAATGTTGTCAGTGAGTGAATGTTGTCAGTGAGTGAATGTTGTCAGTGAATGTTGTCTGTGAGTGAATGTTGTCAGTTAGTGAATGTTGTCAGTGAATGTTGTCAGAGAGTCAATGTTGTCAGTGAATGTTGTCAGTGAGTGAATGTTGTCAGTGAGTGAATGTTGTCAGTGAATGTTGTCAGTGAATGTTGTCAGTGAGTGAATGTTGTCAGTGAATGTTGTCAGTGAATGTTGTCAGTGAGTGAATGTTGTCAGTGAGTGTTGTCAGTGAGTGAATGTTGTCAGAGAGTGAATGTTGTCAGTGAGTGAATGTTGTCAGTGAATGTTGTCAGTGAGTGAATGTTGTCAGTGAGTGAATGTTGTCAGTGAATGTTGTCAGTGAGTGAATGTTATCAGTGAATGTTGTCAGTGAGTGAATGTTGTCAGTGAGTGAATGTTGTCAGTGAATGTTGTCAGTGAATGTTATCAGTTAGTGAATGTTGTCAGTGAATGTTGTCAGTGAGTGAATGTTGTCAGTGAATGTTGTCAGTGAGTGAATGTTGTCAGTGAGTGAATGTTGTCAGTGAATGTTGTCTGTGAGTGAATGTTGTCAGTTAGTGAATGTTGTCAGTGAATGTTGTCAGAGAGTCAATGTTGTCAGTGAATGTTGTCAGTGAGTGAATGTTGTCAGTGAGTGAATGTTGTCAGTGAATGTTGTCAGTGAATGTTGTCAGAGAGTGAATGTTATCAGTGAATGTTGTCAGTGAGTGAATGTTGTCAGTGAGTGAATGTTGTCAGTGAATGTTGTCAGTGAGTGAATGTTGTCAGTGAATGTTGTCAGTGAGTGAATGCTGTCAGTGAGTGAATGTTGTCAGTGAGTGAATGTTGTCAGTGAATGTTGTCAGTGAGTGAATGTTATCAGTGAATGTTGTCAGTGAGTGAATGTTGTCAGTGAATGTTGTCAGTGAGTGAATGTTGTCAGTGAGTGAATGTTGTCAGTGAATGTTGTCAGTGAATGTTGTCAGTGAGTGAATGTTGTCAGTGAATGTTGTCAGTGAGTGAATGTTGTCAGTGAATGTTGTCAGTGAGTGAATGTTGTCAGTGAATGTTGTCAGTGAGTGAATGTTGTCAGTGAATGTTGTCAGTGAGTGAATGCTGTCAGTGAGTGAATGTTGTCAGTGAGTGAATGTTGTCAGTGAATGTTGTCAGAGAGTGAATGTTGTCAGTGAATGTTGTCAGTGAATGTTGTCAGTGAGTGTTGTCAGTGAATGTTGTCAGTGAGTGAATGTTGTCAGTGAGTGAATGTTGTCAGTGAGTGAATGTTGTCAGTGAATGTTGTCTGTGAGTGAATGTTGTCAGAGAGTCAATGTTGTCAGTGAATGTTGTCAGTGAGTGAATGTTGTCAGTGAGTGAATGTTGTCAGTGAATGTTGTCAGTGAGTGAATGTTGTCAGTGAATGTTGTCAGTGAATGTTGTCAGTGAGTGAATGTTGTCAGTGAGTGTTGTCAGTGAGTGAATGTTGTCAGAGAGTGAATGTTGTCAGTGAGTGAATGTTGTCAGCGAATGTTGTCAGTGAGTGAATGTTGTCAGTGAGTGAATGTTGTCAGTGAATGTTGTCAGTGAATGTTGTCAGTGAGTGAATGTTATCAGTGAATGTTGTCAGTGAGTGAATGTTGTCAGTGAGTGAATGTTGTCAGTGAATGTTGTCAGTGAATGTTATCAGTTAGTGAATGTTGTCAGTGAATGTTGTCAGTGAGTGAATGTTGTCAGTGAATGTTGTCAGTGAGTGAATGTTGTCAGTGAGTGAATGTTGTCAGTGAATGTTGTCTGTGAGTGAATGTTGTCAGTTAGTGAATGTTGTCAGTGAATGTTGTCAGAGAGTCAATGTTGTCAGTGAATGTTGTCAGTGAGTGAATGTTGACAGTGAGTGAATGTTGTCAGTGAATGTTGTCAGTGAATGTTGTCAGAGAGTGAATGTTGTCAGTGAATGTTGTCAGAGAGTGAATGTTATCAGTAAATGTTGTCAGTGAATGTTGTCAGAGAGTGAATGTTGTCAGTGAATGTTGTCAGTTAGTGAATGTTGTCAGTGAATGTTGTCAGTGAGTGAATGTTGTCAGTGAATGTTGTCAGTGAGTGAATGTTGTCAGTGAATGCTGTCAGTGAGTGAATGTTGTCAGTGAGTGAATGTTGTCAGTGAATATTGTCAGTGAGTGACTGTTGTCAGTGAATGTTGTCAGTGAGTGAATGTTGTCAGTGAATGTTGTCAGTGAATGTTGTCAGTGAGTGAATGTTGTCAGTGAATGCTGTCAGTGAGTGAATGTTGTCAGTGAGTGAATGTTGTCAGTGAATGTTGTCAGTGAGTGAATGTTGTCAGTGAGTGAATGTTGTCAGTGAGTGAATGTTGTCAGTGAATGTTGTCTGTGAGTGAATGTTGTCAGTTAGTGAATGTTGTCAGTGAATGTTGTCAGTGAGTGAATGTTGTCAGTGAATGTTGTCAGAGAGTCAATGTTGTCAGTGAATGTTGTCAGTGAGTGAATGTTGTCAGTGAGTGAATGTTGTCAGTGAATGTTGTCAGTGAGTGAATGTTGTCAGTGAATGTTGTCAGTGAGTGAATGTTGTCAGTGAGTGTTGTCAGTGAGTGAATGTTGTCAGAGAGTGAATGTTGTCAGTGAGTGAATGTTGTCAGTGAATGTTGTCAGTGAGTGAATGTTGTCAGTGAGTGAATGTTGTCAGTGAATGTTGTCAGTGAATGTTGTCAGTGAGTGAATGTTATCAGTGAATGTTGTCAGTGAGTGAATGTTGTCAGTGAATGTTGTCAGTGAGTGAATGTTGTCAGTGAGTGAATGTTGTCAGTGAATGTTGTCAGTGAATGTTATCAGTTAGTGAATGTTGTCAGTGAATGTTGTCAGTGAGTGAATGTTGTCAGTGAATGTTGTCAGTGAGTGAATGTTGTCAGTGAATGCTGTCAGTGAGTGAATGTTGTCAGTGAATATTGTCAGTGAGTGAATGTTGTCAGAGAGTGAATGTTGTCAGTGAATGTTGTCAGTGAGTGAATGTTGTCAGTGAATGTTGTCAGTGAATGTTGTCAGTGAGTGAATGTTGTCAGTGAATGTTGTCAGTGAGTGAATGTTGTCAGTGAATGCTGTCAGTGAGTGAATGTTGTCAGAGAGTGAATGTTGTCAGTGAATGTTGTCAGTGAATGTTGTCAGTGAGTGTTGTCAGTGAGTGAATGTTGTCAGAGAGTGAATGTTGTCAGTGAGTGAATGTTGTCAGTGAATGTTGTCAGTGAATGTTGTCAGTGAGTGAATGTTGTCAGTGAGTGAATGTTGTCAGTGAGTGAATGTTGTCAGTGAGTGAATGTTGTCAGTGAATGTTGTCAGTGAGTGAATGTTGTCAGTGAATGTTGTCAGTGAATGTTGTCAGTGAATGTTGTCAGAGAGTGAATGTTGTCAGTGAGTGAATGTTGTCAGTGAATGTTGTCAGTGAATGTTGTCAGTGAGTGAATGTTGTCAGTGAGTGAATGTTGTCAGTGAGTGAATGTTGTCAGTGAATGTTGTCTGTGAGTGAATGTTGTCAGTTAGTGAATGTTGTCAGTGAGTGAATGTTGTCAGTGAATGTTGTCAGTGAGTGAATGTTGTCAGTGAGTGTTGTAAGTGAGTCAATGTTGTCAGTGAGTGTTGTCAGTGAATGTTGTCAGTGAGTGAATGTTGTCAGTGAATGTTGTCAGTGAGTGAATGTTGTCAGTGAATGTTGTCAGTGAGTGAATGTTGTCAGTGAATGTTGTCAGTGAGTGAATGTTGTCAGTGAATTTTGTCAGTGAGTGAATGTTGTCAGTGAATGTTGTCAGTGAATTTTGTCAGTGAGTGAATGTTGTCAGTGAGTGAATGTTGTCAGTGAGTGAATGTTGTCAGTGAATGTTGTCTGTGAGTGAATGTTGTCAGTGAGTGAATGTTGTCAGTGAATGTTGTCTGTGAGTGAATGTTGTCAGTTAGTGAATGTTGTCAGTGAATGTTGTCAGTGAGTGAATGTTGTCAGTGAGTGAATGTTGTCAGTGAATGTTGTCAGAGGGTCAATGTTGTCAGTGAGTGAATGTTGTCAGTGAGTGAATGTTGTCAGTGAATGTTGTCAGTGAATGTTGTCAGTGAGTGAATGTTGTCAGTGAGTGTTGTCAGTGAGTGAATGTTGTCAGAGAGTGAATGTTGTCAGTGAGTGAATGTTGTCAGTGAATGTTGTGAGTGAGTGAATGTTGTCAGTGAGTGAATGTTGTCAGTGAATGTTGTCAGTGAATGTTGTCAGTGAGTGAATGTTATCAGTGAATGTTGTCAGTGAGTGAATGTTGTCAGTGAATGTTGTCAGTGAGTGAATGTTGTCAGTGAGTGAATGTTGTCAGTGAATGTTGTCAGTTAGTGAATGTTGTCAGTGAATGTTGTCAGTGAGTGAATGTTGTCAGTGAGTGAATGTTGTCAGTGAATGTTGTCTGTGAGTGAATGTTGTCAGTTAGTGAATGTTGTCAGTGAATGTTGTCAGAGAGTCAATGTTGTCAGTGAATGTTGTCAGTGAGTGAATGTTGTCAGTGAGTGAATGTTGTCAGTGAATGTTGTCAGTGAGTGAATGTTGTCAGTGAATGTTGTCAGTGAGTGAATGTTGTCAGTGAATGTTGTCAGTGAATGTTGTCAGTGAGTGAATGTTGTCAGTGAGTGAATGTTGTCAGTGAATGTTGTCAGTGAGTGAATGTTGTCAGTGAGGGAATGTTGTCTGTGAGTGAATGTTGTCAGTTAGTGAATGTTGTCAGTGAATGTTGTCAGTGAGTGAATGTTGTCAGTGAGTGAATGTTGTCAGTGAATGTTGTCAGAGAGTCAATGTTGTCAGTGAATGTTGTCAGTGAGTGAATGTTGTCAGTGAGTGAATGTTGTCAGTGAATGTTGTCAGTGAGTGAATGTTGTCAGTGAATGCTGTCAGTGAGTGAATGTTGTCAGTGAGTGTTGTCAGTGAGTGAATGTTGTCAGAGAGTGAATGTTGTCAGTGAGTGAATGTTGTCAGTGAATGTTGTCAGTGAGTGAATGTTGTCAGTGAGTGAATGTTGTCAGTGAATGTTGTCAGTTAATGTTGTCAGTGAATGTTGTCAGTGAGTGAATGTTGTCAGTGAATGTTGTCAGTGAGTGAATGTTGTCAGTGAATGTTGTCAGTGAGTGAATGTTGTCAGTGAGTGAATGTTGTCAGTGAATGTTGTCAGTGAATGTTATCAGTGAGTGAATGTTGTCAGTGAGTGAATGTTGTCAGTGAGTGAATGTTGTCAGTGAATGTTGTCAGTGAGTGAATGTTGTCAGTGAATGTTGTCAGTGAATGTTATCAGTGAGTGAATGTTGTCAGTGAGTGAATGTTGTCAGTGAATATTGTCAGTGAGTGAATGTTGTCAGAGAGTGAATGTTGTCAGTGAATGTTGTCAGTGAGTGAATGTTGTCAGTGAATGTTGTCAGTGAATGTTGTCAGAGAGTGAATGTTGTCAGTGAATGTTGTCAGTGAGTGAATGTTGTCAGTGAATGCTGTCAGTGAGTGAATGTTGTCAGTGAGTGAATGTTGTCAGAGAGTGAATGTTGTCAGTGAATGTTGTCAGTGAGTGTTGTCAGTGAATGTTGTCAGTGAGTGAATGTTGTCAGTGAATGTTGTCAGTGAGTGAATGTTGTCAGTGAATGTTGTCAGTGAATGTTGTCAGTGAGTGAATGTTGTCAGTGAGTGAATGTTGACAGTGAATGTTGTCAGTGAATGTTGTCAGTGAATGTTGTCAGTGAGTGAATGTTATCAGTGAATGTTGTCAGTGAGTGAATGTTGTCAGTGAATGTTGTCAGTGAGTGAATGTTGTCAGTGAGTGAATGTTGTCAGTGAATGTTGTCAGTTAGTGAATGTTGTCAGTGAATGTTGTCAGTGAGTGAATGTTGTCAGTGAATGTTGTCAGTGAGTGAATGTTGTCAGTGAGTGAATGTTGTCAGTGAATGTTGTCTGTGAGTGAATGTTGTCAGTTAGTGAATGTTGTCAGTGAATGTTGTCAGAGAGTCAATGTTGTCAGTGAATGTTGTCAGTGAGTGAATGTTGTCAGTGAGTGAATGTTGTCAGTGAATGTTGTCAGTGAGTGAATGTTGTCAGTGAATGTCAGTGAGTGAATGTTGTCAGTGAATGTTGTCAGTGAATGTTGTCAGTGAGTGAATGTTGTCAGTGAGTGAATGTTGTCAGTGAATGTTGTCAGAGAGTGAATGTTGTCAGTGAGTGAATGTTGTCAGTGAATGTTGTCAGTGAGTGAATGTTGTCAGTGAGTGAATGTTGTCAGTGAATGTTGTCAGTTAATGTTGTCAGTGAATGTTGTCAGTGAGTGAATGTTGTCAGTGAATGTTGTCAGTGAGTGAATGTTGTCAGTGAATGTTGTCAGTGAGTGAATGTTGTCAGTGAGTGAATGTTGTCAGTGAATGTTGTCAGTGAATGTTATCAGTGAGTGAATGTTGTCAGTGAGTGAATGTTGTCAGTGAATGTTGTCAGTGAATGTTGTCAGTGAGTGAATGTTGTCAGAGAGTGAATGTTGTCAGTGAGTGAATGTTGTCAGTGAATGTTGTCAGTGAATGTTGTCTGTGAGTGAATGTTGTCAGTGAATGTTGTCAGTGAGTGAATGTTGTCAGTGAATGTTGTCAGTGAGTGAATGTTGTCAGTGAATGTTGTCAGTGAGTGAATGTTGTCAGTGAATGCTGTCAGTGAGTGAATGTTGTCAGTGAATATTGTCAGTGAGTGAATGTTGTCAGAGAGTGAATGTTGTCAGTGAATGTTGTCAGTGAGTGAATGTTGTCAGTGAATGTTGTCAGTGAATGTTGTCAGTGAGTGAATGTTGTCAGTGAATGTTGTCAGTGAGTGAATGTTGTCAGTGAATGCTGTCAGTGAGTGAATGTTGTCAGTGAGTGAATGTTGTCAGAGAGTGAATGTTGTCAGTGAATGTTGTCAGTGAGTGTTGTCAGTGAATGTTGTCAGTGAGTGAATGTTGTCAGTGAATGTTGTCAGTGAGTGAATGTTGTCAGTGAATGTTGTCAGTGAATGTTGTCAGTGAGTGAATGTTGTCAGTGAGTGAATGTTGACAGTGAATGTTGTCAGTGAATGTTGTCAGTGAATGTTGTCAGTGAGTGAATGTTATCAGTGAATGTTGTCAGTGAGTGAATGTTGTCAGTGAATGTTGTCAGTGAGTGAATGTTGTCAGTGAGTGAATGTTGTCAGTGAATGTTGTCAGTTAGTGAATGTTGTCAGTGAATGTTGTCAGTGAGTGAATGTTGTCAGTGAGTGAATGTTGTCAGTGAATGTTGTCAGTGAGTGAATGTTGTCAGTGAATGTTGTCAGAGAGTCAATGTTGTCAGTGAATGTTGTCAGTGAGTGAATGTTGTCAGTGAGTGAATGTTGTCAGTGAATGTTGTCAGTGAGTGAATGTTGTCAGTGAATGTCAGTGAGTGAATGTTGTCAGTGAATGTTGTCAGTGAATGTTATCAGTGAGTGAATGTTGTCAGTGAGTGAATGTTGTCAGTGAATGTTGTCAGTGAGTGAATGTTGTCAGTGAATGCTGTCAGTGAGTGAATGTTGTCAGTGAGTGAATGTTGTCAGAGAGTGAATGTTGTCAGTGAATGTTGTCAGTGAATGTTGTCAGTGAGTGTTGTCAGTGAATGTTGTCAGAGAGTGAATGTTGTCAGTGAGTGAATGTTGTCAGTGAATGTTGTCAGTGAGTGAATGTTGTCAGTGAATGTTGTCTGTGAGTGAATGTTGTCAGTTAGTGAATGTTGTCAGTGAATGTTGTCAGTGAGTGAATGTTGTCAGTGAGTGAATGATGTCAGTGAATGTTGTCAGAGAGTCAATGTTGTCAGTGAATGTTGTCAGTGAGTGAATGTTGTCAGTGAGTGAATGTTGTCAGTGAATGTTGTCAGTGAGTGAATGTTGTCAGAGAGTGAATGTTGTCAGTGAGTGAATGTTGTCAGTGAATGTTGTCAGTGAGTGAATGTTGTCAGTGAGTGAATGTTGTCAGTGAATGTTGTCAGTTAATGTTGTCAGTGAATGTTGTCAGTGAGTGAATGTTGTCAGTGAATGTTGTCAGTGAATGTTGTCAGTGAGTGAATGTTGTCAGTGAATGTTGTCAGTGAATGTTGTCAGTGAGTGAATGTTGTCAGTGAATGTTGTCAGTGAGTGAATGTTGTCAGTGAATGCTGTCAGTGAGTGAATGTTGTCAGTGAATATTGTCAGTGAGTGGATGTTGTCAGAGAGTGAATGTTGTAAGTGAATGTTGTCAGTGAGTGAATGTTGTCAGTGAATGTTGTCAGTGAATGTTGTCAGTGAGTGAATGTTGTCAGTGAATGTTGTCAGTGAGTGAATGTTGTCAGTGAATGCTGTCAGTGAGTGAATGTTGTCAGTGAGTGAATGTTGTCAGAGAGTGAATGTTGTCAGTGAATGTTGTCAGTGAGTGTTGTCAGTGAATGTTGTCAGTGAGTGAATGTTGTCAGTGAATGTTGTCAGTGAGTGAATGTTGTCAGTGAATGTTGTCAGTGAATGTTGTCAGTGAGTGAATGTTGTCAGTGAGTGAATGTTGTCAGTGAATGTTGTCAGTGAGTGAATGTTGTCAGTGAGTGAATGTTGTCAGTGAATGTTGTCTGTGAGTGAATGTTGTCAGTTAGTGAATGTTGTCAGTGAATGTTGTCAGAGAGTCAATGTTGTCAGTGAATGTTGTCAGTGAGTGAATGTTGTCAGTGAGTGAATGTTGTCAGTGAATGTTGTCAGTGAGTGAATGTTGTCAGTGAATGTCAGTGAGTGAATGTTGTCAGTGAATGTTGTCAGTGAGTGAATGTTGTCAGTGAGTGAATGTTGTCAGTGAATGTTGTCAGAGAGTGAATGTTGTCAGTGAATGTTGTCAGTGAATGTTGTCAGTGAGTGTTGTCAGTGAATGTTGTCAGTGAGTGAATGTTGTCAGTGAGTGAATGTTGTCAGTGAGTGAATGTTGTCATTGAATGTTGTCAGTGAGTGAATGTTGTCAGTTAGTGAATGTTGTCAGTGAATGTTGTCAGTGAATGTTATCAGTTAGTGAATGTTGTCAGTGAATGTTGTCAGTGAATGTTGTCAGTGAGTGAATGTTGTCAGTGAATGTTGTCAGTGAATGTTGTCAGTGAGTGAATGTTGTCAGTGAGTGAATGTTGTCAGTGAATGTTGTCAGTGAATGTTGTCAGTGAGTGAATGTTGTCAGTGAATGTTGTCAGTGAGTGAATGTTGTCAGTGAATGTTGTCAGTGAGTGAATGCTGTCAGTGAGTGAATGTTGTCAGTGAGTGAATGTTGTCAGTGAATGTTGTCAGTGAGTGAATGTTGTCAGTGAATGTTGTCAGTGAGTGAATGTTGTCAGTGAGTGAATGTTGTCAGTGAATGTTGTCAGTGAGTGAATGTTGTCAGTGAATGTTGTCAGTGAGTGAATGTTGTCAGTGAATGTTGTCAGTGAGTGAATGTTGTCAGTGAATGTTGTCAGTGAGTGAATGCTGTCAGTGAGTGAATGTTGTCAGTGAGTGAATGTTGTCAGTGAATGTTGTCAGAGAGTGAATGTTGTCAGTGAATGTTGTCAGTGAATGTTGTCAGTGAGTGTTGTCAGTGAATGTTGTCAGTGAGTGAATGTTGTCAGTGAGTGAATGTTGTCAGTGAGTGAATGTTGTCAGTGAATGTTGTCTGTGAGTGAATGTTGTCAGTTAGTGAATGTTGTCAGTGAATGTTGTCAGTGAGTGAATGTTGTCAGTGAGTGAATGTTGTCAGTGAATGTTGTCAGAGAGTCAATGTTGTCAGTGAATGTTGTCAGTGAGTGAATGTTGTCAGTGAGTGAATGTTGTCAGTGAATGTTGTCAGTGAGTGAATGTTGTCAGTGAATGTTGTCAGTGAATGTTGTCAGTGAGTGAATGTTGTCAGTGAGTGTTGTCAGTGAGTGAATGTTGTCAGAGAGTGAATGTTGTCAGTGAGTGAATGTTGTCAGTGAATGTTGTCAGTGAGTGAATGTTGTCAGTGAGTGAATGTTGTCAGTGAATGTTGTCAGTGAATGTTGTCAGTGAGTGAATGTTATCAGTGAATGTTGTCAGTGAGTGAATGTTGTCAGTGAGTGAATGTTGTCAGTGAATGTTGTCAGTGAATGTTATCAGTTAGTGAATGTTGTCAGTGAATGTTGTCAGTGAGTGAATGTTGTCAGTGAATGTTGTCAGTGAGTGAATGTTGTCAGTGAGTGAATGTTGTCAGTGAATGTTGTCTGTGAATGTTGTCAGTGAGTGAATGTTGTCAGTGAATGTTGTCAGAGAGTCAATGTTGTCAGTGAATGTTGTCAGTGAGTGAATGTTGTCAGTGAGTGAATGTTGTCAGTGAATGTTGTCAGTGAATGTTGTCAGTGAGTGAATGTTGTCAGTGAATGTTGTCAGTGAATGTTGTCAGTGAGTGAATGTTGTCAGTGAGTGTTGTCAGTGAGTGAATGTTGTCAGAGAGTGAATGTTGTCAGTGAGTGAATGTTGTCAGTGAATGTTGTCAGTGAGTGAATGTTGTCAGTGAGTGAATGTTGTCAGTGAATGTTGTCAGTGAATGTTGTCAGTGAGTGAATGTTATCAGTGAATGTTGTCAGTGAGTGAATGTTGTCAGTGAGTGAATGTTGTCAGTGAATGTTGTCAGTGAATGTTATCAGTTAGTGAATGTTGTCAGTGAATGTTGTCAGTGAGTGAATGTTGTCAGTGAATGTTGTCAGTGAGTGAATGTTGTCAGTGAGTGAATGTTGTCAGTGAATGTTGTCTGTGAGTGAATGTTGTCAGTTAGTGAATGTTGTCAGTGAATGTTGTCAGAGAGTCAATGTTGTCAGTGAATGTTGTCAGTGAGTGAATGTTGTCAGTGAGTGAATGTTGTCAGTGAATGTTGTCAGTGAATGTTGTCAGATAGTGAATGTTATCAGTGAATGTTGTCAGTGAGTGAATGTTGTCAGTGAGTGAATGTTGTCAGTGAATGTTGTCAGTGAGTGAATGTTGTCAGTGAATGTTGTCAGTGAGTGAATGCTGTCAGTGAGTGAATGTTGTCAGTGAGTGAATGTTGTCAGTGAATGTTGTCAGTGAGTGAATGTTGTCAGTGAATGTTGTCAGTGAGTGAATGTTGTCAGTGAGTGAATGTTGTCAGTGAATGTTGTCAGTGAGTGAATGTTGTCAGTGAATGTTGTCAGTGAGTGAATGTTGTCAGTGAATGTTGTCAGTGAGTGAATGTTGTCAGTGAATGTTGTCAGTGAGTGAATGTTGTCAGTGAATGTTGTCAGTGAGTGAATGCTGTCAGTGAGTGAATGTTGTCAGTGAGTGAATGTTGTCAGTGAATGTTGTCAGAGAGTGAATGTTGTCAGTGAATGTTGTCAGTGAATGTTGTCAGTGAGTGTTGTCAGTGAATGTTGTCAGTGAGTGAATGTTGTCAGTGAGTGAATGTTGTCAGTGAGTGAATGTTGTCAGTGAATGTTGTCTGTGAGTGAATGTTGTCAGTTAGTGAATGTTGTCAGTGAATGTTGTCAGTGAGTGAATGTTGTCAGTGAGTGAATGTTGTCAGTGAATGTTGTCAGAGAGTCAATGTTGTCAGTGAATGTTGTCAGTGAGTGAATGTTGTCAGTGAGTGAATGTTGTCAGTGAATGTTGTCAGTGAGTGAATGTTGTCAGTGAATGTTGTCAGTGAATGTTGTCAGTGAGTGAATGTTGTCAGTGAGTGTTGTCAGTGAGTGAATGTTGTCAGAGAGTGAATGTTGTCAGTGAGTGAATGTTGTCAGTGAATGTTGTCAGTGAGTGAATGTTGTCAGTGAGTGAATGTTGTCAGTGAATGTTGTCAGTGAGTGAATGTTATCAGTGAATGTTGTCAGTGAGTGAATGTTGTCAGTGAGTGAATGTTGTCAGTGAATGTTGTCAGTGAATGTTATCAGTTAGTGAATGTTGTCAGTGAATGTTGTCAGTGAGTGAATGTTGTCAGTGAATGTTGTCAGTGAGTGAATGTTGTCAGTGAGTGAATGTTGTCAGTGAATGTTGTCTGTGAGTGAATGTTGTCAGTTAGTGAATGTTGTCAGTGAATGTTGTCAGAGAGTCAATGTTGTCAGTGAATGTTGTCAGTGAGTGAATGTTGTCAGTGAGTGAATGTTGTCAGTGAATGTTGTCAGTGAATGTTGTCAGTGAGTGAATGTTGTCAGTGAATGTTGTCAGTGAATGTTGTCAGTGAGTGAATGTTGTCAGTGAGTGTTGTCAGTGAGTGAATGTTGTCAGAGAGTGAATGTTGTCAGTGAGTGAATGTTGTCAGTGAATGTTGTCAGTGAGTGAATGTTGTCAGTGAGTGAATGTTGTCAGTGAATGTTGTCAGTGAATGTTGTCAGTGAGTGAATGTTATCAGTGAATGTTGTCAGTGAGTGAATGTTGTCAGTGAGTGAATGTTGTCAGTGAATGTTGTCAGTGAATGTTATCAGTTAGTGAATGTTGTCAGTGAATGTTGTCAGTGAGTGAATGTTGTCAGTGAATGTTGTCAGTGAGTGAATGCTGTCAGTGAGTGAATGTTGTCAGTGAGTGAATGTTGTCAGTGAATGTTGTCAGTGAGTGAATGTTATCAGTGAATGTTGTCAGTGAGTGAATGTTGTCAGTGAATGTTGTCAGTGAGTGAATGTTGTCAGTGAGTGAATGTTGTCAGTGAATGTTGTCAGTGAGTGAATGTTGTCAGTGAATGTTGTCAGTGAGTGAATGTTGTCAGTGAATGTTGTCAGTGAGTGAATGTTGTCAGTGAATGTTGTCAGTGAGTGAATGTTGTCAGTGAATGTTGTCAGTGAGTGAATGCTGTCAGTGAGTGAATGTTGTCAGTGAATGTTGTCAGAGAGTGAATGTTGTCAGTGAATGTTGTCAGTGAATGTTGTCAGTGAGTGTTGTCAGTGAATGTTGTCAGTGAGTGAATGTTGTCAGTGAGTGAATGTTGTCAGTGAGTGAATGTTGTCAGTGAATGTTGTCTGTGAGTGAATGTTGTCAGTTAGTGAATGTTGTCAGTGAATGTTGTCAGTGAGTGAATGTTGTCAGTGAGTGAATGTTGTCAGTGAATGTTGTCAGAGAGTCAATGTTGTCAGTGAATGTTGTCAGTGAGTGAATGTTGTCAGTGAGTGAATGTTGTCAGTGAATGTTGTCAGTGAGTGAATGTTGTCAGTGAATGTTGTCAGTGAATGTTGTCAGTGAGTGAATGTTGTCAGTGAGTGTTGTCAGTGAGTGAATGTTGTCAGAGAGTGAATGTTGTCAGTGAGTGAATGTTGTCAGTGAATGTTGTCAGTGAGTGAATGTTGTCAGTGAGTGAATGTTGTCAGTGAATGTTGTCAGTGAATGTTGTCAGTGAGTGAATGTTATCAGTGAATGTTGTCAGTGAGTGAATGTTGTCAGTGAGTGAATGTTGTCAGTGAATGTTGTCAGTGAATGTTATCAGTTAGTGAATGTTGTCAGTGAATGTTGTCAGTGAGTGAATGTTGTCAGTGAATGTTGTCAGTGAGTGAATGTTGTCAGTGAGTGAATGTTGTCAGTGAATGTTGTCTGTGAGTGAATGTTGTCAGTTAGTGAATGTTGTCAGTGAATGTTGTCAGAGAGTCAATGTTGTCAGTGAATGTTGTCAGTGAGTGAATGTTGTCAGTGAGTGAATGTTGTCAGTGAATGTTGTCAGTGAATGTTGTCAGAGAGTGAATGTTATCAGTGAATGTTGTCAGTGAGTGAATGTTGTCAGTGAGTGAATGTTGTCAGTGAATGTTGTCAGTGAGTGAATGTTGTCAGTGAATGTTGTCAGTGAGTGAATGCTGTCAGTGAGTGAATGTTGTCAGTGAGTGAATGTTGTCAGTGAATGTTGTCAGTGAGTGAATGTTGTCAGTGAATGTTGTCAGTGAGTGAATGTTGTCAGTGAGTGAATGTTGTCAGTGAATGTTGTCAGTGAGTGAATGTTGTCAGTGAATGTTGTCAGTGAGTGAATGTTGTCAGTGAATGTTGTCAGTGAGTGAATGTTGTCAGTGAATGTTGTCAGTGAGTGAATGTTGTCAGTGAATGTTGTCAGTGAGTGAATGCTGTCAGTGAGTGAATGTTGTCAGTGAGTGAATGTTGTCAGTGAATGTTGTCAGAGAGTGAATGTTGTCAGTGAATGTTGTCAGTGAATGTTGTCAGTGAGTGTTGTCAGTGAATGTTGTCAGTGAGTGAATGTTGTCAGTGAGTGAATGTTGTCAGTGAATGTTGTCTGTGAGTGAATGTTGTCAGTTAGTGAATGTTGTCAGTGAATGTTGTCAGTGAGTGAATGTTGTCAGTGAGTGAATGTTGTCAGTGAATGTTGTCAGAGAGTCAATGTTGTCAGTGAATGTTGTCAGTGAGTGAATGTTGTCAGTGAGTGAATGTTGTCAGTGAATGTTGTCAGTGAGTGAATGTTGTCAGTGAATGTTGTCAGTGAATGTTGTCAGTGAGTGAATGTTGTCAGTGAGTGTTGTCAGTGAGTGAATGTTGTCAGAGAGTGAATGTTGTCAGTGAGTGAATGTTGTCAGTGAATGTTGTCAGTGAGTGAATGTTGTCAGTGAGTGAATGTTGTCAGTGAATGTTGTCAGTGAGTGAATGTTATCAGTGAATGTTGTCAGTGAGTGAATGTTGTCAGTGAGTGAATGTTGTCAGTGAATGTTGTCAGTGAATGTTATCAGTTAGTGAATGTTGTCAGTGAATGTTGTCAGTGAGTGAATGTTGTCAGTGAATGTTATCAGTGAATGTTGTCAGTGAGTGAATGTTGTCAGTGAGTGAATGTTGTCAGTGAATGTTGTCAGTGAGTGAATGTTGTCAGTGAATGTTGTCAGTGAGTGAATGCTGTCAGTGAGTGAATGTTGTCAGTGAGTGAATGTTGTCAGTGAATGTTATCAGTGAATGTTGTCAGTGAGTGAATGTTATCAGTGAATGTTGTCAGTGAGTGAATGTTGTCAGTGAGTGAATGTTGTCAGTGAATGTTGTCAGTGAGTGAATGTTGTCAGTGAATGTTGTCAGTGAGTGAATGCTGTCAGTGAGTGAATGTTGTCAGTGAGTGAATGTTGTCAGTGAATGTTGTCAGTGAGTGAATGTTATCAGTGAATGTTGTCAGTGAGTGAATGTTGTCAGTGAATGTTGTCAGTGAGTGAATGTTGTCAGTGAGTGAATGTTGTCAGTGAATGTTGTCAGTGAGTGAATGTTGTCAGTGAATGTTGTCAGTGAGTGAATGTTGTCAGTGAATGTTGTCAGTGAGTGAATGTTGTCAGTGAATGTTGTCAGTGAGTGAATGCTGTCAGTGAGTGAATGTTGTCAGTGAGTGAATGTTGTCAGTGAATGTTGTCAGAGAGTGAATGTTGTCAGTGAATGTTGTCAGTGAATGTTGTCAGTGAGTGTTGTCAGTGAATGTTGTCAGTGAGTGAATGTTGTCAGTGAGTGAATGTTGTCAGTGAGTGAATGTTGTCAGTGAATGTTGTCTGTGAGTGAATGTTGTCAGTTAGTGAATGTTGTCAGTGAATGTTGTCAGTGAGTGAATGTTGTCAGTGAGTGAATGTTGTCAGTGAATGTTGTCAGAGAGTCAATGTTGTCAGTGAATGTTGTCAGTGAGTGAATGTTGTCAGTGAGTGAATGTTGTCAGTGAATGTTGTCAGTGAGTGAATGTTGTCAGTGAATGTTGTCAGTGAATGTTGTCAGTGAGTGAATGTTGTCAGTGAGTGTTGTCAGTGAGTGAATGTTGTCAGAGAGTGAATGTTGTCAGTGAGTGAATGTTGTCAGTGAATGTTGTCAGTGAGTGAATGTTGTCAGTGAGTGAATGTTGTCAGTGAATGTTGTCAGTGAATGTTGTCAGTGAGTGAATGTTATCAGTGAATGTTGTCAGTGAGTGAATGTTGTCAGTGAGTGAATGTTGTCAGTGAATGTTGTCAGTGAATGTTATCAGTTAGTGAATGTTGTCAGTGAATGTTGTCAGTGAGTGAATGTTGTCAGTGAATGTTGTCAGTGAGTGAATGTTGTCAGTGAGTGAATGTTGTCAGTGAATGTTGTCTGTGAGTGAATGTTGTCAGTTAGTGAATGTTGTCAGTGAATGTTGTCAGAGAGTCAATGTTGTCAGTGAATGTTGTCAGTGAGTGAATGTTGACAGTGAGTGAATGTTGTCAGTGAATGTTGTCAGTGAATGTTGTCAGAGAGTGAATGTTGTCAGTGAATGTTGTCAGAGAGTGAATGTTATCAGTAAATGTTGTCAGTGAATGTTGTCAGAGAGTGAATGTTGTCAGTGAATGTTGTCAGTTAGTGAATGTTGTCAGTGAATGTTGTCAGTGAGTGAATGTTGTCAGTGAATGTTGTCAGTGAGTGAATGTTGTCAGTGAATGCTGTCAGTGAGTGAATGTTGTCAGTGAGTGAATGTTGTCAGTGAATATTGTCAGTGAGTGACTGTTGTCAGTGAATGTTGTCAGTGAGTGAATGTTGTCAGTGAATGTTGTCAGTGAATGTTGTCAGTGAGTGAATGTTGTCAGTGAATGCTGTCAGTGAGTGAATGTTGTCAGTGAGTGAATGTTGTCAGTGAATGTTGTCAGTGAGTGAATGTTGTCAGTGAGTGAATGTTGTCAGTGAGTGAATGTTGTCAGTGAATGTTGTCTGTGAGTGAATGTTGTCAGTTAGTGAATGTTGTCAGTGAATGTTGTCAGTGAGTGAATGTTGTCAGTGAGTGAATGTTGTCAGTGAATGTTGTCAGAGAGTCAATGTTGTCAGTGAATGTTGTCAGTGAGTGAATGTTGTCAGTGAGTGAATGTTGTCAGTGAATGTTGTCAGTGAGTGAATGTTGTCAGTGAATGTTGTCAGTGAGTGAATGTTGTCAGTGAGTGTTGTCAGTGAGTGAATGTTGTCAGAGAGTGAATGTTGTCAGTGAGTGAATGTTGTCAGTGAATGTTGTCAGTGAGTGAATGTTGTCAGTGAGTGAATGTTGTCAGTGAATGTTGTCAGTGAATGTTGTCAGTGAGTGAATGTTATCAGTGAATGTTGTCAGTGAGTGAATGTTGTCAGTGAATGTTGTCAGTGAGTGAATGTTGTCAGTGAGTGAATGTTGTCAGTGAATGTTGTCAGTGAATGTTATCAGTTAGTGAATGTTGTCAGTGAATGTTGTCAGTGAGTGAATGTTGTCAGTGAATGTTGTCAGTGAGTGAATGTTGTCAGTGAATGCTGTCAGTGAGTGAATGTTGTCAGTGAATATTGTCAGTGAGTGAATGTTGTCAGAGAGTGAATGTTGTCAGTGAATGTTGTCAGTGAGTGAATGTTGTCAGTGAATGTTGTCAGTGAATGTTGTCAGTGAGTGAATGTTGTCAGTGAATGTTGTCAGTGAGTGAATGTTGTCAGTGAATGCTGTCAGTGAGTGAATGTTGTCAGAGAGTGAATGTTGTCAGTGAATGTTGTCAGTGAATGTTGTCAGTGAGTGTTGTCAGTGAGTGAATGTTGTCAGAGAGTGAATGTTGTCAGTGAGTGAATGTTGTCAGTGAATGCTGTCAGTGAGTGAATGTTGTCAGTGAGTGAATGTTGTCAGAGAGTGAATGTTGTCAGTGAATGTTGTCAGTGAGTGTTGTCAGTGAATGTTGTCAGTGAGTGAATGTTGTCAGTGAATGTTGTCAGTGAGTGAATGTTGTCAGTGAATGTTGTCAGTGAATGTTGTCAGTGAGTGAATGTTGTCAGTGAGTGAATGTTGTCAGTGAATGTTGTCAGTGAATGTTGTCAGTGAGTGAATGTTGTCAGTGAGTGAATGTTGTCAGTGAATGTTGTCTGTGAGTGAATGTTGTCAGTTAGTGAATGTTGTCAGTGAATGTTGTCAGAGAGTCAATGTTGTCAGTGAATGTTGTCAGTGAGTGAATGTTGTCAGTGAATGTTGTCAGTGAGTGAATGTTGTCAGTGAATGTCAGTGAGTGAATGTTGTCAGTGAATGTTGTCAGTGAGTGAATGTTGTCAGTGAGTGAATGTTGTCAGTGAATGTTGTCAGTGAGTGAATGTTGTCAGTGAGTGAATGTTGTCAGTGAATGTTGTCAGTGAGTGAATGTTGTCAGTGAGTGAATGTTGTCAGTGAATGTTGTCAGTGAATGTTGTCAGTGAGTGAATGTTGTCAGTGAATGCTGTCAGTGAGTGAATGTTGTCAGTGAGTGAATGTTGTCAGTGAATGTTGTCAGAGAGTGAATGTTGTCAGTGAATGTTGTCAGTGAATGTTGTCAGTGAGTGTTGTCAGTGAATGTTGTCAGTGAGTGAATGTTGTCAGTGAGTGAATGTTGTCAGTGAATGTTGTCTGTGAGTGAATGTTGTCAGTTAGTGAATGTTGTCAGTGAGTGAATGTTGTCAGTGAATGTTGTCAGTGAGTGAATGTTGTCAGTGAGTGAATGTTGTCAGTGAATGTTGTCAGAGAGTCAATGTTGTCAGTGAATGTTGTCAGTGAGTGAATGTTGTCAGTGAGTGAATGTTGTCAGTGAATGTTGTCAGTGAGTGAATGTTGTCAGTGAATGTTGTCAGTGAATGTTGTCAGTGAGTGAATGTTGTCAGTGAGTGAATGTTGTCAGAGAGTGAATGTTGTCAGTGAGTGAATGTTCTCAGTGAATGTTGTCAGTGAGTGAATGTTGTCAGTGAGTGAATGTTGTCAGAGAGTGAATGTTGTCAGTGAGTGAATGTTGTCAGTGAATGTTGTCAGTGAGTGAATGTTGTCAGAGAGTGAATGTTGTCAGTGAGTGAATGTTGTCAGTGAATGTTGTCAGTGAGTGAATGTTGTCAGTGAGTGAATGTTGTCAGTGAATGTTGTCAGTGAGTGAATGTTGTCAGTGAATGTTGTCAGTGAGTGAATGCTGTCAGTGAGTGAATGTTGTCAGTGAGTGAATGTTGTCAGTGAATGTTGTCAGTGAGTGAATGTTATCAGTGAATGTTGTCAGTGAGTGAATGTTGTCAGTGAATGTTGTCAGTGAGTGAATGTTGTCAGTGAGTGAATGTTGTCAGTGAATGTTGTCAGTGAGTGAATGTTGTCAGTGAATGTTGTCAGTGAGTGAATGTTGTCAGTGAATGTTGTCAGTGAGTGAATGTTGTCAGTGAATGTTGTCAGTGAGTGAATGTTGTCAGTGAATGTTGTCAGTGAGTGAATGCTGTCAGTGAGTGAATGTTGTCAGTGAGTGAATGTTGTCAGTGAATGTTGTCAGAGAGTGAATGTTGTCAGTGAATGTTGTCAGTGAATGTTGTCAGTGAGTGTTGTCAGTGAATGTTGTCAGTGAGTGAATGTTGTCAGTGAGTGAATGTTGTCAGTGAGTGAATGTTGTCAGTGAATGTTGTCTGTGAGTGAATGTTGTCAGTTAGTGAATGTTGTCAGTGAATGTTGTCAGTGAGTGAATGTTGTCAGTGAGTGAATGTTGTCAGTGAATGTTGTCAGAGAGTCAATGTTGTCAGTGAATGTTGTCAGTGAGTGAATGTTGTCAGTGAGTGAATGTTGTCAGTGAATGTTGTCAGTGAGTGAATGTTGTCAGTGAATGTTGTCAGTGAATGTTGTCAGTGAGTGAATGTTGTCAGTGAGTGTTGTCAGTGAGTGAATGTTGTCAGAGAGTGAATGTTGTCAGTGAGTGAATGTTGTCAGTGAATGTTGTCAGTGAGTGAATGTTGTCAGTGAGTGAATGTTGTCAGTGAATGTTGTCAGTGAGTGAATGTTATCAGTGAATGTTGTCAGTGAGTGAATGTTGTCAGTGAGTGAATGTTGTCAGTGAATGTTGTCAGTGAATGTTATCAGTTAGTGAATGTTGTCAGTGAATGTTGTCAGTGAGTGAATGTTGTCAGTGAATGTTGTCAGTGAGTGAATGTTGTCAGTGAGTGAATGTTGTCAGTGAATGTTGTCTGTGAGTGAATGTTGTCAGTTAGTGAATGTTGTCAGTGAATGTTGTCAGAGAGTCAATGTTGTCAGTTAATTTTGTCAGTGAGTGAATGTTGTCAGTGAGTGAATGTTGTCAGTGAATGTTGTCAGTGAATGTTGTCAGAGAGTGAATGTTATCAGTGAATGTTGTCAGTGAGTGAATGTTGTCAGTGAGTGAATGTTGTCAGTGAATGTTGTCAGTGAGTGAATGTTGTCAGTGAATGTTGTCAGTGAGTGAATGCTGTCAGTGAGTGAATGTTGTCAGTGAGTGAATGTTGTCAGTGAATGTTGTCAGTGAGTGAATGTTGTCAGTGAATGTTGTCAGTGAGTGAATGTTGTCAGTGAGTGAATGTTGTCAGTGAATGTTGTCAGTGAGTGAATGTTGTCAGTGAATGTTGTCAGTGAGTGAATGTTGTCAGTGAATGTTGTCAGTGAGTGAATGTTGTCAGTGAATGTTGTCAGTGAGTGAATGTTGTCAGTGAATGTTGTCAGTGAGTGAATGCTGTCAGTGAGTGAATGTTGTCAGTGAGTGAATGTTGTCAGTGAATGTTGTCAGAGAGTGAATGTTGTCAGTGAATGTTGTCAGTGAATGTTGTCAGTGAGTGTTGTCAGTGAATGTTGTCAGTGAGTGAATGTTGTCAGTGAGTGAATGTTGTCAGTGAGTGAATGTTGTCAGTGAATGTTGTCTGTGAGTGAATGTTGTCAGTTAGTGAATGTTGTCAGTGAATGTTGTCAGTGAGTGAATGTTGTCAGTGAGTGAATGTTGTCAGTGAATGTTGTCAGAGAGTCAATGTTGTCAGTGAATGTTGTCAGTGAGTGAATGTTGTCAGTGAGTGAATGTTGTCAGTGAATGTTGTCAGTGAGTGAATGTTGTCAGTGAATGTTGTCAGTGAATGTTGTCAGTGAGTGAATGTTGTCAGTGAGTGTTGTCAGTGAGTGAATGTTGTCAGAGAGTGAATGTTGTCAGTGAGTGAATGTTGTCAGTGAATGTTGTCAGTGAGTGAATGTTGTCAGTGAGTGAATGTTGTCAGTGAATGTTGTCAGTGAATGTTGTCAGTGAGTGAATGTTATCAGTGAATGTTGTCAGTGAGTGAATGTTGTCAGTGAGTGAATGTTGTCAGTGAATGTTGTCAGTGAATGTTATCAGTTAGTGAATGTTGTCAGTGAATGTTGTCAGTGAGTGAATGTTGTCAGTGAATGTTGTCAGTGAGTGAATGTTGTCAGTGAGTGAATGTTGTCAGTGAATGTTGTCTGTGAGTGAATGTTGTCAGTTAGTGAATGTTGTCAGTGAATGTTGTCAGAGAGTCAATGTTGTCAGTGAATGTTGTCAGTGAGTGAATGTTGTCAGTGAGTGAATGTTGTCAGTGAATGTTGTCAGTGAATGTTGTCAGTGAGTGAATGTTGTCAGTGAATGTTGTCAGTGAATGTTGTCAGTGAGTGAATGTTGTCAGTGAGTGTTGTCAGTGAGTGAATGTTGTCAGAGAGTGAATGTTGTCAGTGAGTGAATGTTGTCAGTGAATGTTGTCAGTGAGTGAATGTTGTCAGTGAGTGAATGTTGTCAGTGAATGTTGTCAGTGAATGTTGTCAGTGAGTGAATGTTATCAGTGAATGTTGTCAGTGAGTGAATGTTGTCAGTGAGTGAATGTTGTCAGTGAATGTTGTCAGTGAATGTTATCAGTTAGTGAATGTTGTCAGTGAATGTTGTCAGTGAGTGAATGTTGTCAGTGAATGTTGTCAGTGAGTGAATGTTGTCAGTGAGTGAATGTTGTCAGTGAATGTTGTCTGTGAGTGAATGTTGTCAGTTAGTGAATGTTGTCAGTGAATGTTGTCAGAGAGTCAATGTTGTCAGTGAATGTTGTCAGTGAGTGAATGTTGTCAGTGAGTGAATGTTGTCAGTGAATGTTGTCAGTGAATGTTGTCAGAGAGTGAATGTTATCAGTGAATGTTGTCAGTGAGTGAATGTTGTCAGTGAGTGAATGTTGTCAGTGAATGTTGTCAGTGAGTGAATGTTGTCAGTGAATGTTGTCAGTGAGTGAATGCTGTCAGTGAGTGAATGTTGTCAGTGAGTGAATGTTGTCAGTGAATGTTGTCAGTGAGTGAATGTTGTCAGTGAATGTTGTCAGTGAGTGAATGTTGTCAGTGAGTGAATGTTGTCAGTGAATGTTGTCAGTGAGTGAATGTTGTCAGTGAATGTTGTCAGTGAGTGAATGTTGTCAGTGAATGTTGTCAGTGAGTGAATGTTGTCAGTGAATGTTGTCAGTGAGTGAATGCTGTCAGTGAGTGAATGTTGTCAGTGAGTGAATGTTGTCAGTGAATGTTGTCAGAGAGTGAATGTTGTCAGTGAATGTTGTCAGTGAATGTTGTCAGTGAGTGTTGTCAGTGAATGTTGTCAGTGAGTGAATGTTGTCAGTGAGTGAATGTTGTCAGTGAGTGAATGTTGTCAGTGAATGTTGTCTGTGAGTGAATGTTGTCAGTTAGTGAATGTTGTCAGTGAATGTTGTCAGTGAGTGAATGTTGTCAGTGAATGTTGTCAGAGAGTCAATGTTGTCAGTGAATGTTGTCAGTGAGTGAATGTTGTCAGTGAGTGAATGTTGTCAGTGAATGTTGTCAGTGAGTGAATGTTGTCAGTGAATGTTGTCAGTGAATGTTGTCAGTGAGTGAATGTTGTCAGTGAGTGTTGTCAGTGAGTGAATGTTGTCAGAGAGTGAATGTTGTCAGTGAGTGAATGTTGTCAGTGAATGTTGTCAGTGAGTGAATGTTGTCAGTGAGTGAATGTTGTCAGTGAATGTTGTCAGTGAATGTTGTCAGTGAGTGAATGTTATCAGTGAATGTTGTCAGTGAGTGAATGTTGTCAGTGAGTGAATGTTGTCAGTGAATGTTGTCAGTGAATGTTATCAGTTAGTGAATGTTGTCAGTGAATGTTGTCAGTGAGTGAATGTTGTCAGTGAATGTTGTCAGTGAGTGAATGTTGTCAGTGAGTGAATGTTGTCAGTGAATGTTGTCTGTGAGTGAATGTTGTCAGTTAGTGAATGTTGTCAGTGAATGTTGTCAGAGAGTCAATGTTGTCAGTGAATGTTGTCAGTGAGTGAATGTTGTCAGTGAGTGAATGTTGTCAGTGAATGTTGTCAGTGAATGTTGTCAGTGAGTGAATGTTGTCAGTGAATGTTGTCAGTGAATGTTGTCAGTGAGTGAATGTTGTCAGTGAGTGTTGTCAGTGAGTGAATGTTGTCAGAGAGTGAATGTTGTCAGTGAGTGAATGTTGTCAGTGAATGTTGTCAGTGAGTGAATGTTGTCAGTGAGTGAATGTTGTCAGTGAATGTTGTCAGTGAATGTTGTCAGTGAGTGAATGTTATCAGTGAATGTTGTCAGTGAGTGAATGTTGTCAGTGAGTGAATGTTGTCAGTGAATGTTGTCAGTGAATGTTATCAGTTAGTGAATGTTGTCAGTGAATGTTGTCAGTGAGTGAATGTTGTCAGTGAATGTTGTCAGTGAGTGAATGTTGTCAGTGAGTGAATGTTGTCAGTGAATGTTGTCTGTGAGTGAATGTTGTCAGTTAGTGAATGTTGTCAGTGAATGTTGTCAGAGAGTCAATGTTGTCAGTGAATGTTGTCAGTGAGTGAATGTTGTCAGTGAGTGAATGTTGTCAGTGAATGTTGTCAGTGAATGTTGTCAGAGAGTGAATGTTATCAGTGAATGTTGTCAGTGAGTGAATGTTGTCAGTGAGTGAATGTTGTCAGTGAGTGAATGTTGTCAGTGAATGTTGTCAGTGAGTGAATGCTGTCAGTGAGTGAATGTTGTCAGTGAATGTTGTCAGTGAGTGAATGTTATCAGTGAATGTTGTCAGTGAGTGAATGTTGTCAGTGAATGTTGTCAGTGAGTGAATGTTGTCAGTGAGTGAATGTTGTCAGTGAATGTTGTCAGTGAGTGAATGTTGTCAGTGAATGTTGTCAGTGAGTGAATGTTGTCAGTGAATGTTGTCAGTGAGTGAATGTTGTCAGTGAATGTTGTCAGTGAGTGAATGCTGTCAGTGAGTGAATGTTGTCAGTGAGTGAATGTTGTCAGTGAATGTTGTCAGAGAGTGAATGTTGTCAGTGAATGTTGTCAGTGAATGTTGTCAGTGAGTGTTGTCAGTGAATGTTGTCAGTGAGTGAATGTTGTCAGTGAGTGAATGTTGTCAGTTAGTGAATGTTGTCAGTGAATGTTGTCAGTGAGTGAATGTTGTCAGTGAGTGAATGTTGTCAGTGAATGTTGTCAGTGAGTGAATGTTGTCAGTGAGTGAATGTTGTCAGTGAATGTTGTCTGTGAGTGAATGTTGTCAGTTAGTGAATGTTGTCAGTGAATGTTGTCAGAGAGTAAATGTTGTCAGTGAATGTTGTCAGTGAGTGAATGTTGACAGTGAGTGAATGTTGTCAGTGAATGTTGTCAGTGAATGTTGTCAGAGAGTGAATGTTGTCAGTGAATGTTGTCAGAGAGTGAATGTTATCAGTAAATGTTGTCAGTGAATGTTGTCAGAGAGTGAATGTTGTCAGTGAATGTTGTCAGTTAGTGAATGTTGTCAGTGAATGTTGTCAGTGAATATTGTCAGTGAGTGACTGTTGTCAGTGAATGTTGTCAGTGAGTGAATGTTGTCAGTGAATATTGTCAGTGAATGTTGTCAGTGAGTGAATGTTGTCAGTGAATGCTGTCAGTGAGTGAATGTTGTCAGTGAGTGAATGTTGTCAGTGAATGTTGTCAGTGAGTGAATGTTGTCAGTGAGTGAATGTTGTCAGTGAGTGAATGTTGTCAGTGAATGTTGTCTGTGAGTGAATGTTGTCAGTTAGTGAATGTTGTCAGTGAATGTTGTCAGTGAGTGAATGTTGTCAGTGAGTGAATGTTGTCAGTGAATGTTGTCAGAGAGTCAATGTTGTCAGTGAATGTTGTCAGTGAGTGAATGTTGTCAGTGAGTGAATGTTGTCAGTGAATGTTGTCAGTGAGTGAATGTTGTCAGTGAATGTTGTCAGTGAGTGAATGTTGTCAGTGAGTGTTGTCAGTGAGTGAATGTTGTCAGAGAGTGAATGTTGTCAGTGAGTGAATGTTGTCAGTGAATGTTGTCAGTGAGTGAATGTTGTCAGTGAGTGAATGTTGTCAGTGAATGTTGTCAGTGAATGTTGTCAGTGAGTGAATGTTATCAGTGAATGTTGTCAGTGAGTGAATGTTGTCAGTGAATGTTGTCAGTGAGTGAATGTTGTCAGTGAGTGAATGTTGTCAGTGAATGTTGTCAGTGAATGTTATCAGTTAGTGAATGTTGTCAGTGAATGTTGTCAGTGAGTGAATGTTGTCAGTGAATGTTGTCAGTGAGTGAATGTTGTCAGTGAATGCTGTCAGTGAGTGAATGTTGTCAGTGAATATTGTCAGTGAGTGAATGTTGTCAGAGAGTGAATGTTGTCAGTGAATGTTGTCAGTGAGTGAATGTTGTCAGTGAATGTTGTCAGTGAATGTTGTCAGTGAGTGAATGTTGTCAGTGAATGTTGTCAGTGAGTGAATGTTGTCAGTGAATGCTGTCAGTGAGTGAATGTTGTCAGAGAGTGAATGTTGTCAGTGAATGTTGTCAGTGAATGTTGTCAGTGAGTGTTGTCAGTGAGTGAATGTTGTCAGAGAGTGAATGTTGTCAGTGAGTGAATGTTGTCAGTGAATGTTGTCAGTGAATGTTGTCAGTGAGTGAATGTTGTCAGTGAGTGAATGTTGTCAGTGAGTGTTGTCAGTGAATGTTGTCAGTGAGTGAATGTTGTCAGTGAGTGAATGTTGTCAGTGAGTGAATGTTGTCAGTGAATGTTGTCAGTGAGTGAATGTTGTCAGTGAATGTTGTCAGTGAATGTTGTCAGAGAGTGAATGTTGTCAGTGAGTGAATGTTGTCAGTGAATGTTGTCAGTGAATGTTGTCAGTGAGTGAATGTTGTCAGTGAGTGAATGTTGTCAGTGAGTGAATGTTGTCAGTGAATGTTGTCTGTGAGTGAATGTTGTCAGTTAGTGAATGTTGTCAGTGAGTGAATGTTGTCAGTGAATGTTGTCAGTGAGTGAATGTTGTCAGTGAATGTTGTCAGTGAGTGAATGTTGTCAGTGAGTGTTGTAAGTGAGTCAATGTTGTCAGTGAGTGTTGTCAGTGAATGTTGTCAGTGAGTGAATGTTGTCAGTGAATGTTGTCAGTGAGTGAATGTTGTCAGTGAATGTTGTCAGTGAGTGAATGTTGTCAGTGAATGTTGTCAGTGAGTGAATGTTGTCAGTGAATTTTGTCAGTGAGTGAATGTTGTCAGTGAATGTTGTCAGTGAGTGAATGTTGTCAGTGAATGTTGTCAGTGAGTGAATGTTGTCAGTGAGTGAATGTTGTCAGTGAATGTTGTCTGTGAGTGAATGTTGTCAGTTAGTGAATGTTGTCAGTGAATGTTGTCAGTGAGTGAATGTTGTCAGTGAGTGAATGTTGTCAGTGAATGTTGTCAGAGAGTCAATGTTGTCAGTGAATGTTGTCAGTGAGTGAATGTTGTCAGTGAGTGAATGTTGTCAGTGAATGTTGTCAGTGAGTGAATGTTGTCAGTGAATGTTGTCAGTGAATGTTGTCAGTGAGTGAGTGTTGTCAGTGAGTGAATGTTGTCAGAGAGTGAATGTTGTCAGTGAGTGAATGTTGTCAGTGAATGTTGTCAGTGAATGTTGTCAGTGAGTGAATGTTGTCATTGAATGTTGTCAGTGAGTGAATGTTGTCAGTGAGTGAATGTTGTCAGTGAATGTTGTCTGTGAGTGAATGTTGTCAGTTAGTGAATGTTGTCAGTGAATGTTGTCAGAGAGTCAATGTTGTCAGTGAATGTTGTCAGTGAGTGAATTTTGTCAGTGAGTGAATGTTGTCAGCGAATGTTGTCAGTGAATGTTGTCAGAGAGTGAATGTTGTCAGTGAATGTTGTCAGAGAGTGAATGTTATCAGTAAATGTTGTCAGAGAGTGAATGTTGTCAGTTAGTGAATGTTGTCAGTGAATGTTGTCAGTGAGTGAATGTTGTCAGTGAATGTTGTCAGTGAGTGAATGTTGTCAGTGAATGTTGTCAGTGAATGCTGTCAGTGAGTGAATGTTGTCAGTGAGTGAATGTTGTCAGTGAATATTGTCAGTGAGTGAATGTTGTCAGTGAATGTTGTCAGTGAGTGAATGTTGTCAGTGAATGTTGTCAGGGAATGTTGTCAGTGAGTGAATGTTGTCAGTGAATGCTGTCAGTGAGTGAATGTTGTCAGTGAATGTTGTCAGAGAGTGAATGTTGTCAGTGAATGTTGTCAGTGAGTGTTGTCAGTGAATGTTGTCAGTGAGTGAATGTTGTCAGTGAGTGAATGTTGTCAGTGAATGTTGTCTGTGAGTGAATGTTGTCAGTTAGTGAATGTTGTCAGTGAATGTTGTCAGTGAGTGAATGTTGTCAGTGAGTGAATGTTGTCAGTGAATGTTGTCAGAGAGTCAATGTTGTCAGTGAGTGTTGTCAGTGAGTGAATGTTGTCAGAGAGTGAATGTTGTCAGTGAGTGAATGTTGTCAGTGAATGTTGTCAGTGAGTGAATGTTGTCAGAGAGTGAATGTTGTCAGTGAGTGAATGTTGTCAGTGAATGTTGTCAGTGAGTGAATGTTGTCAGTGAGTGTTTGTTGTCAGTGAATGTTGTCAGTGAGTGAATGTTGTCAGTGAATGTTGTCAGTGAGTGAATGTTGTCAGTGAATGTTGTCAGTGAGTGAATGTTGTCAGTGAATGTTGTCAGTGAGTGAATGTTGTCAGTGAATGTTGTCAGTGAGTGAATGTTGTCAGTGAATGTTGTCAGTGAGTGAATGCTGTCAGTGAGTGAATGTTGTCAGTGAGTGAATGTTGTCAGTGAATGTTGTCAGAGAGTGAATGTTGTCAGTGAATGTTGTCAGTGAATGTTGTCAGTGAGTGTTGTCAGTGAATGTTGTCAGTGAGTGAATGTTGTCAGTGAGTGAATGTTGTCAGTGAGTGAATGTTGTCAGTGAATGTTGTCTGTGAGTGAATGTTGTCAGTTAGTGAATGTTGTCAGTGAATGTTGTCAGTGAGTGAATGTTGTCAGTGAGTGAATGTTGTCAGTGAATGTTGTCAGAGAGTCAATGTTGTCAGTGAATGTTGTCAGTGAGTGAATGTTGTCAGTGAGTGAATGTTGTCAGTGAATGTTGTCAGTGAGTGAATGTTGTCAGTGAATGTTGTCAGTGAATGTTGTCAGTGAGTGAATGTTGTCAGTGAGTGTTGTCAGTGAGTGAATGTTGTCAGAGAGTGAATGTTGTCAGTGAGTGAATGTTGTCAGTGAATGTTGTCAGTGAGTGAATGTTGTCAGTGAGTGAATGTTGTCAGTGAATGTTGTCAGTGAGTGAATGTTATCAGTGAATGTTGTCAGTGAGTGAATGTTGTCAGTGAGTGAATGTTGTCAGTGAATGTTGTCAGTGAATGTTATCAGTTAGTGAATGTTGTCAGTGAATGTTGTCAGTGAGTGAATGTTGTCAGTGAATGTTGTCAGTGAGTGAATGTTGTCAGTGAGTGAATGTTGTCAGTGAATGTTGTCTGTGAGTGAATGTTGTCAGTTAGTGAATGTTGTCAGTGAATGTTGTCAGAGAGTCAATGTTGTCAGTGAATGTTGTCAGTGAGTGAATGTTGTCAGTGAGTGAATGTTGTCAGTGAATGTTGTCAGTGAATGTTGTCAGAGAGTGAATGTTGTCAGTGAATGTTGTCAGAGAGTGAATGTTATCAGTAAATGTTGTCAGTGAATGTTGTCAGAGAGTGAATGTTGTCAGTGAATGTTGTCAGTTAGTGAATGTTGTCAGTGAATGTTGTCAGTGAGTGAATGTTGTCAGTGAATGTTGTCAGTGAGTGAATGTTGTCAGTGAATGCTGTCAGTGAGTGAATGTTGTCAGTGAGTGAATGTTGTCAGTGAATATTGTCAGTGAGTGAATGTTGTCAGTGAATGTTGTCAGTGAGTGAATGTTGTCAGTGAATGTTGTCAGTGAATGTTGTCAGTGAGTGAATGTTGTCAGTGAATGCTGTCAGTGAGTGAATGTTGTCAGTGAGTGAATGTTGTCAGTGAATGTTGTCAGAGAGTGAATGTTGTCAGTGAATGTTGTCAGTGAATGTTGTCAGTGAATGTTGTCAGTGAGTGAATGTTGTCAGTGAGTGAATGTTGTCAGTGAGTGAATGTTGTCAGTGAATGTTGTCTGTGAGTGAATGTTGTCAGTTAGTGAATGTTGTCAGTGAATGTTGTCAGTGAGTGAATGTTGTCAGTGAGTGAATGTTGTCAGTGAATGTTGTCAGAGAGTCAATGTTCTCAGTGAATGTTGTCAGTGAGTGAATGTTGTCAGTGAGTGAATGTTGTCAGTGAATGTTGTCAGTGAGTGAATGTTTTCAGTGAGTGTTGTCAGTGAGTGTTGTCAGAGAGTGAATGTTGTCAGTGAATGTTGTCAGTGAGTGAATGTTGTCAGTGAATGTTGTCAGTGAATGTTGTCAGTGAGTAAATGTTGTCAGTGAATGTTGTCAGTGAGTGAATGTTGTCAGTGAATGCTGTCAGTGAGTGAATGTTGTCAGAGAGTGAATGTTGTCAGTGAATGTTGTCAGTGAATGTTGTCAGTGAGTGTTGTCAGTGAATGTTGTCAGTGAGTGAATGTTGTCAGTGAGTGAATGTTGTCAGTGAGTGAATGTTATCAGTGAATGTTGTCAGTGAGTGAATGTTGTCAGTGAATGTTGTCAGTGAATGTTGTCAGTGAGTGAATGTTGTCAGAGAGTGAATGTTGTCAGTGAGTGAATGTTGTCAGTGAATGTTGTCAGTGAGTGAATGTTGTCAGTGAGTGAATGTTGTCAGTGAATGTTGTCTGTGAGTGAATGTTGTCAGTTAGTGAATGTTGTCAGTGAATGTTGCCAGTGAGTGAATGTTGTCAGAGAGTCAATGTTGTCAGTGAATGTTGTCAGTGAGTGAATGTTGTCAGTGAATGTTGTCAGTGAGTGAATGTTGTCAGTGAGTGAATGTTGTCAGTGAATGTTGTCAGTTAATGTTGTCAGTGAATGTTGTCAGTGAGTGAATGTTGTCAGTGAATGTTGTCAGTGAGTGAATGTTGTCAGTGAATGTTGTCAGTGAGTGAATGTTGTCAGTGAGTGAATGTTGTCAGTGAATGTTGTCAGTGAATGTTATCAGTTAGTGAATGTTGTCAGTGAATGTTGTCAGTGAGTGAATGTTGTCAGTGAATGTTGTCAGTGAGTGAATGTTGTCAGTGAATGCTGTCAGTGAGTGAATGTTGTCAGTGAATATTGTCAGTGAATGTTGTCAGTGCGTGAATGTTGTCAGTGAATGTTGTCAGTGAATGTTGTCAGTGCGTGAATGTTATCAGTGAATGTTGTCAGTGAGTGAATGTTGTCAGTGAATGCTGTCAGTGAGTGAATGTTGTCAGTGAGTGAATGTTGTCAGAGAGTGAATGTTGTCAGTGAATGTTGTCAGTGAATGTTGTCAGTGAGTGTTGTCAGTGAATGTTGTCAGTGAGTGAATGTTGTCAGTGAATGTTGTCAGTGAGTGAATGTTGTCAGTGAATGTTGTCAGTGAGTGAATGTTGTCAGTGAATGTTGTCAGTGAGTGAATGCTGTCAGTGAGTGAATGTTGTCAGTGAGTGAATGTTGTCAGTGAATGTTGTCAGAGAGTGAATGTTGTCAGTGAATGTTGTCAGTGAATGTTGTCAGTGAGTGTTGTCAGTGAATGTTGTCAGTGAGTGTTGTCAGTGAATGTTGTCAGTTAGTGAATGTTGTCAGTGAATGTTGTCAGTGAGTGAATGTTGTCAGTGAGTGAATGTTGTCAGTGAATGTTGTCAGAGAGTCAATGTTGTCAGTGAATGTTGTCAGTGAGTGAATGTTGTCAGTGAGTGAATATTGTCAGTGAATGTTGTCAGTGAGTGAATGTTGTCAGTGAATGTTGTCAGTGAATGTTGTCAGTGAGTGAATGTTGTCAGTGAGTGTTGTCAGTGAGTGAATGTTGTCAGAGAGTGAATGTTGTCAGTGAGTGAATGTTGTCAGTGAATGTTGTCAGTGAGTGAATGTTGTCAGTGAGTGAATGTTGTCAGTGAATGTTGTCAGTGAGTGAATGTTATCAGTGAATGTTGTCAGTGAGTGAATGTTGTCAGTGAGTGAATGTTGTCAGTGAATGTTGTCAGTGAATGTTATCAGTTAGTGAATGTTGTCAGTGAATGTTGTCAGTGAGTGAATGTTGTCAGTGAATGTTGTCAGTGAGTGAATGTTGTCAGTGAGTGAACGTTGTCAGTGAATGTTGTCTGTGAGTGAATGTTGTCAGTTAGTGAATGTTGTCAGTGAATGTTGTCAGAGAGTCAATGTTGTCAGTGAATGTTGTCAGTGAGTGAATGTTGTCAGTGAGTGAATGTTGTCAGTGAATGTTGTCAGTGAATGTTGTCAGTGAGTGAATGTTGTCAGTGAATGTTGTCAGTGAATGTTGTCAGTGAGTGAATGTTGTCAGTGAGTGTTGTCAGTGAGTGAATGTTGTCAGAGAGTGAATGTTGTCAGTGAGTGAATGTTGTCAGTGAATGTTGTCAGTGAGTGAATGTTGTCAGTGAGTGAATGTTGTCAGTGAATGTTGTCAGTGAATGTTGTCAGTGAGTGAATGTTATCAGTGAATGTTGTCAGTGAGTGAATGTTGTCAGTGAGTGAATGTTGTCAGTGAATGTTGTCAGTGAATGTTATCAGTTAGTGAATGTTGTCAGTGAATGTTGTCAGTGAGTGAATGTTGTCAGTGAATGTTGTCAGTGAGTGAATGTTGTCAGTGAGTGAATGTTGTCAGTGAATGTTGTCTGTGAGTGAATGTTGTCAGTTAGTGAATGTTGTCAGTGAATGTTGTCAGAGAGTCAATGTTGACAGTGAATGTTGTCAGTGAGTGAATGTTGTCAGTGAGTGAATGTTGTCAGTGAATGTTGTCAGTGAATGTTGTCAGAGAGTGAATGTTATCAGTGAATGTTGTCAGTGAGTGAATGTTGTCAGTGAGTGAATGTTGTCAGTGAATGTTGTCAGTGAGTGAATGTTGTCAGTGAATGTTGTCAGTGAGTGAATGCTGTCAGTGAGTGAATGTTGTCAGTGAGTGAATGTTGTCAGTGAATGTTGTCAGTGAGTGAATGTTATCAGTGAATGTTGTCAGTGAGTGAATGTTGTCAGTGAATGTTGTCAGTGAGTGAATGTTGTCAGTGAGTGAATGTTGTCAGTGAATGTTGTCAGTGAGTGAATGTTGTCAGTGAATGTTGTCAGTGAGTGAATGTTGTCAGTGAATGTTGTCAGTGAGTGAATGTTGTCAGTGAATGCTGTCAGTGAGTGAATGTTGTCAGTGAGTGAATGTTGTCAGAGAGTGAATGTTGTCAGTGAATGTTGTCAGTGAATGTTGTCAGTGAGTGTTGTCAGTGAATGTTGTCAGAGAGTGAATGTTGTCAGTGAGTGAATGTTGTCAGTGAATGTTGTCAGTGAGTGAATGTTGTCAGTGAATGTTGTCTGTGAGTGAATGTTGTCAGTTAGTGAATGTTGTCAGTGAATGTTGTCAGTGAGTGAATGTTGTCAGTGAGTGAATGATGTCAGTGAATGTTGTCAGAGAGTCAATGTTGTCAGTGAATGTTGTCAGTGAGTGAATGTTGTCAGTGAATGTTGTCAGTGAGTGAATGTTGTCAGTGAATGTTGTCAGTGAGTGAATGTTGTCAGAGAGTGAATGTTGTCAGTGAGTGAATGTTGTCAGTGAATGTTGTCAGTGAGTGAATGTTGTCAGAGAGTGAATGTTGTCAGTGAGTGAATGTTGTCAGTGAATGTTGTCAGTGAGTGAATGTTGTCAGTGAATGTTGTCAGTTAATGTTGTCAGTGAATGTTGTCAGTGAGTGAATGTTGTCAGTGAATGTTGTCAGTGAATGTTGTCAGTGAGTGAATGTTGTCAGTGAGTGAATGTTGTCAGTGAATGCTGTCAGTGAGTGAATGTTGTCAGTGAATATTGTCAGTGAGTGGATGTTGTCAGAGAGTGAATGTTGTAAGTGAATGTTGTCAGTGAGTGAATGTTGTCAGTGAATGTTGTCAGTGAATGTTGTCAGTGAGTGAATGTTGTCAGTGAATGTTGTCAGTGAGTGAATGTTGTCAGTGAATGCTGTCAGTGAGTGAATGTTGTCAGTGAGTGAATGTTGTCAGAGAGTGAATGTTGTCAGTGAATGTTGTCAGTGAGTGTTGTCAGTGAATGTTGTCAGTGAGTGAATGTTGTCAGTGAATGTTGTCAGTGAGTGAATGTTGTCAGTGAATGTTGTCAGTGAATGTTGTCAGTGAGTGAATGTTGTCAGTGAGTGAATGTTGTCAGTGAATGTTGTCAGTGAATGTTGTCAGTGAGTGAATGTTATCAGTGAATGTTGTCAGTGAGTGAATGTTGTCAGTGAATGTTGTCAGTGAGTGAATGTTGTCAGTGAGTGAATGTTGTCAGTGAATGTTGTCAGTGAGTGAATGTTGTCAGTGAATGTTGTCAGTGAGTGAATGTTGTCAGTGAATGTTGTCAGTGAGTGAATGTTGTCAGTGAATGTTGTCAGTGAGTGAATGCTGTCAGTGAGTGAATGTTGTCAGTGAGTGAATGTTGTCAGTGAATGTTGTCAGAGAGTGAATGTTGTCAGTGAATGTTGTCAGTGAATGTTGTCAGTGAGTGTTGTCAGTGAATGTTGTCAGTGAGTGAATGTTGTCAGTGAGTGAATGTTGTCAGTGAGTGAATGTTGTCAGTGAATGTTGTCTGTGAGTGAATGTTGTCAGTGAATGTTGTCAGTGAGTGAATGTTGTCAGTGAGTGAATGTTGTCAGTGAATGTTGTCAGAGAGTCAATGTTGTCAGTGAATGTTGTCAGTGAGTGAATGTTGTCAGTGAGTGAATGTTGTCAGTGAATGTTGTCAGTGAGTGAATGTTGTCAGTGAATGTTGTCAGTGAATGTTGTCAGTGAGTGAATGTTGTCAGTGAGTGTTGTCAGTGAGTGAATGTTGTCAGAGAGTGAATGTTGTCAGTGAGTGAATGTTGTCAGTGAATGTTGTCAGTGAGTGAATGTTGTCAGTGAGTGAATGTTGTCAGTGAATGTTGTCAGTGAATGTTGTCAGTGAGTGAATGTTATCAGTGAATGTTGTCAGTGAGTGAATGTTGTCAGTGAGTGAATGTTGTCAGTGAATGTTGTCAGTGAATGTTATCAGTTAGTGAATGTTGTCAGTGAATGTTGTCAGTGAGTGAATGTTGTCAGTGAATGTTGTCAGTGAGTGAATGTTGTCAGTGAGTGAATGTTGTCAGTGAATGTTGTCTGTGAGTGAATGTTGTCAGTTAGTGAATGTTGTCAGTGAATGTTGTCAGAGAGTCAATGTTGTCAGTGAATGTTGTCAGTGAGTGAATGTTGACAGTGAGTGAATGTTGTCAGTGAATGTTGTCAGTGAATGTTGTCAGAGAGTGAATGTTGTCAGTGAATGTTGTCAGAGAGTGAATGTTATCAGTAAATGTTGTCAGTGAATGTTGTCAGAGAGTGAATGTTGTCAGTGAATGTTGTCAGTTAGTGAATGTTGTCAGTGAATGTTGTCAGTGAGTGAATGTTGTCAGTGAATGTTGTCAGTGAGTGAATGTTGTCAGTGAATGCTGTCAGTGAGTGAATGTTGTCAGTGAGTGAATGTTGTCAGTGAATATTGTCAGTGAGTGACTGTTGTCAGTGAATGTTGTCAGTGAGTGAATGTTGTCAGTGAATGTTGTCAGTGAATGTTGTCAGTGAGTGAATGTTGTCAGTGAATGCTGTCAGTGAGTGAATGTTGTCAGTGAGTGAATGTTGTCAGTGAATGTTGTCAGTGAGTGAATGTTGTCAGTGAGTGAATGTTGTCAGTGAGTGAATGTTGTCAGTGAATGTTGTCTGTGAGTGAATGTTGTCAGTTAGTGAATGTTGTCAGTGAATGTTGTCAGTGAGTGAATGTTGTCAGTGAGTGAATGTTGTCAGTGAATGTTGTCAGAGAGTCAATGTTGTCAGTGAATGTTGTCAGTGAGTGAATGTTGTCAGTGAGTGAATGTTGTCAGTGAATGTTGTCAGTGAGTGAATGTTGTCAGTGAATGTTGTCAGTGAGTGAATGTTGTCAGTGAGTGTTGTCAGTGAGTGAATGTTGTCAGAGAGTGAATGTTGTCAGTGAGTGAATGTTGTCAGTGAATGTTGTCAGTGAGTGAATGTTGTCAGTGAGTGAATGTTGTCAGTGAATGTTGTCAGTGAATGTTGTCAGTGAGTGAATGTTATCAGTGAATGTTGTCAGTGAGTGAATGTTGTCAGTGAATGTTGTCAGTGAGTGAATGTTGTCAGTGAGTGAATGTTGTCAGTGAATGTTGTCAGTGAATGTTATCAGTTAGTGAATGTTGTCAGTGAATGTTGTCAGTGAGTGAATGTTGTCAGTGAATGTTGTCAGTGAGTGAATGTTGTCAGTGAATGCTGTCAGTGAGTGAATGTTGTCAGTGAATATTGTCAGTGAGTGAATGTTGTCAGAGAGTGAATGTTGTCAGTGAATGTTGTCAGTGAGTGAATGTTGTCAGTGAATGTTGTCAGTGAATGTTGTCAGTGAGTGAATGTTGTCAGTGAATGTTGTCAGTGAGTGAATGTTGTCAGTGAATGCTGTCAGTGAGTGAATGTTGTCAGAGAGTGAATGTTGTCAGTGAATGTTGTCAGTGAATGTTGTCAGTGAGTGTTGTCAGTGAGTGAATGTTGTCAGAGAGTGAATGTTGTCAGTGAGTGAATGTTGTCAGTGAATGCTGTCAGTGAGTGAATGTTGTCAGTGAGTGAATGTTGTCAGAGAGTGAATGTTGTCAGTGAATGTTGTCAGTGAGTGTTGTCAGTGAATGTTGTCAGTGAGTGAATGTTGTCAGTGAATGTTGTCAGTGAGTGAATGTTGTCAGTGAATGTTGTCAGTGAATGTTGTCAGTGAGTGAATGTTGTCAGTGAGTGAATGTTGTCAGTGAATGTTGTCAGTGAATGTTGTCAGTGAGTGAATGTTGTCAGTGAGTGAATGTTGTCAGTGAATGTTGTCTGTGAGTGAATGTTGTCAGTTAGTGAATGTTGTCAGTGAATGTTGTCAGAGAGTCAATGTTGTCAGTGAATGTTGTCAGTGAGTGAATGTTGTCAGTGAATGTTGTCAGTGAGTGAATGTTGTCAGTGAATGTCAGTGAGTGAATGTTGTCAGTGAATGTTGTCAGTGAGTGAATGTTGTCAGTGAGTGAATGTTGTCAGTGAATGTTGTCAGTGAGTGAATGTTGTCAGTGAATGTTGTCAGTGAGTGAATGTTGTCAGTGAGTGAATGTTGTCAGTGAATGTTGTCAGTGAATGTTGTCAGTGAGTGAATGTTGTCAGTGAATGCTGTCAGTGAGTGAATGTTGTCAGTGAGTGAATGTTGTCAGTGAATGTTGTCAGAGAGTGAATGTTGTCAGTGAATGTTGTCAGTGAATGTTGTCAGTGAGTGTTGTCAGTGAATGTTGTCAGTGAGTGAATGTTGTCAGTGAGTGAATGTTGTCAGTGAATGTTGTCTGTGAGTGAATGTTGTCAGTTAGTGAATGTTGTCAGTGAGTGAATGTTGTCAGTGAATGTTGTCAGTGAGTGAATGTTGTCAGTGAGTGAATGTTGTCAGTGAATGTTGTCAGAGAGTCAATGTTGTCAGTGAATGTTGTCAGTGAGTGAATGTTGTCAGTGAGTGAATGTTGTCAGTGAATGTTGTCAGTGAGTGAATGTTGTCAGTGAATGTTGTCAGTGAATGTTGTCAGTGAGTGAATGTTGTCAGTGAGTGAATGTTGTCAGAGAGTGAATGTTGTCAGTGAGTGAATGTTCTCAGTGAATGTTGTCAGTGAGTGAATGTTGTCAGTGAGTGAATGTTGTCAGAGAGTGAATGTTGTCAGTGAGTGAATGTTGTCAGTGAATGTTGTCAGTGAGTGAATGTTGTCAGAGAGTGAATGTTGTCAGTGAGTGAATGTTGTCAGTGAATGTTGTCAGTGAGTGAATGTTGTCAGTGAGTGAATGTTGTCAGTGAATGTTGTCAGTGAGTGAATGTTGTCAGTGAATGTTGTCAGTGAGTGAATGCTGTCAGTGAGTGAATGTTGTCAGTGAGTGAATGTTGTCAGTGAATGTTGTCAGTGAGTGAATGTTATCAGTGAATGTTGTCAGTGAGTGAATGTTGTCAGTGAATGTTGTCAGTGAGTGAATGTTGTCAGTGAGTGAATGTTGTCAGTGAATGTTGTCAGTGAGTGAATGTTGTCAGTGAATGTTGTCAGTGAGTGAATGTTGTCAGTGAATGTTGTCAGTGAGTGAATGTTGTCAGTGAATGTTGTCAGTGAGTGAATGTTGTCAGTGAATGTTGTCAGTGAGTGAATGCTGTCAGTGAGTGAATGTTGTCAGTGAGTGAATGTTGTCAGTGAATGTTGTCAGAGAGTGAATGTTGTCAGTGAATGTTGTCAGTGAATGTTGTCAGTGAGTGTTGTCAGTGAATGTTGTCAGTGAGTGAATGTTGTCAGTGAGTGAATGTTGTCAGTGAGTGAATGTTGTCAGTGAATGTTGTCTGTGAGTGAATGTTGTCAGTTAGTGAATGTTGTCAGTGAATGTTGTCAGTGAGTGAATGTTGTCAGTGAGTGAATGTTGTCAGTGAATGTTGTCAGAGAGTCAATGTTGTCAGTGAATGTTGTCAGTGAGTGAATGTTGTCAGTGAGTGAATGTTGTCAGTGAATGTTGTCAGTGAGTGAATGTTGTCAGTGAATGTTGTCAGTGAATGTTGTCAGTGAGTGAATGTTGTCAGTGAGTGTTGTCAGTGAGTGAATGTTGTCAGAGAGTGAATGTTGTCAGTGAGTGAATGTTGTCAGTGAATGTTGTCAGTGAGTGAATGTTGTCAGTGAGTGAATGTTGTCAGTGAATGTTGTCAGTGAGTGAATGTTATCAGTGAATGTTGTCAGTGAGTGAATGTTGTCAGTGAGTGAATGTTGTCAGTGAATGTTGTCAGTGAATGTTATCAGTTAGTGAATGTTGTCAGTGAATGTTGTCAGTGAGTGAATGTTGTCAGTGAATGTTGTCAGTGAGTGAATGTTGTCAGTGAGTGAATGTTGTCAGTGAATGTTGTCTGTGAGTGAATGTTGTCAGTTAGTGAATGTTGTCAGTGAATGTTGTCAGAGAGTCAATGTTGTCAGTTAATTTTGTCAGTGAGTGAATGTTGTCAGTGAGTGAATGTTGTCAGTGAATGTTGTCAGTGAATGTTGTCAGAGAGTGAATGTTATCAGTGAATGTTGTCAGTGAGTGAATGTTGTCAGTGAGTGAATGTTGTCAGTGAATGTTGTCAGTGAGTGAATGTTGTCAGTGAATGTTGTCAGTGAGTGAATGCTGTCAGTGAGTGAATGTTGTCAGTGAGTGAATGTTGTCAGTGAATGTTGTCAGTGAGTGAATGTTGTCAGTGAATGTTGTCAGTGAGTGAATGTTGTCAGTGAGTGAATGTTGTCAGTGAATGTTGTCAGTGAGTGAATGTTGTCAGTGAATGTTGTCAGTGAGTGAATGTTGTCAGTGAATGTTGTCAGTGAGTGAATGTTGTCAGTGAATGTTGTCAGTGAGTGAATGTTGTCAGTGAATGTTGTCAGTGAGTGAATGCTGTCAGTGAGTGAATGTTGTCAGTGAGTGAATGTTGTCAGTGAATGTTGTCAGAGAGTGAATGTTGTCAGTGAATGTTGTCAGTGAATGTTGTCAGTGAGTGTTGTCAGTGAATGTTGTCAGTGAGTGAATGTTGTCAGTGAGTGAATGTTGTCAGTGAGTGAATGTTGTCAGTGAATGTTGTCTGTGAGTGAATGTTGTCAGTTAGTGAATGTTGTCAGTGAATGTTGTCAGTGAGTGAATGTTGTCAGTGAGTGAATGTTGTCAGTGAATGTTGTCAGAGAGTCAATGTTGTCAGTGAATGTTGTCAGTGAGTGAATGTTGTCAGTGAGTGAATGTTGTCAGTGAATGTTGTCAGTGAGTGAATGTTGTCAGTGAATGTTGTCAGTGAATGTTGTCAGTGAGTGAATGTTGTCAGTGAGTGTTGTCAGTGAGTGAATGTTGTCAGAGAGTGAATGTTGTCAGTGAGTGAATGTTGTCAGTGAATGTTGTCAGTGAGTGAATGTTGTCAGTGAGTGAATGTTGTCAGTGAATGTTGTCAGTGAATGTTGTCAGTGAGTGAATGTTATCAGTGAATGTTGTCAGTGAGTGAATGTTGTCAGTGAGTGAATGTTGTCAGTGAATGTTGTCAGTGAATGTTATCAGTTAGTGAATGTTGTCAGTGAATGTTGTCAGTGAGTGAATGTTGTCAGTGAATGTTGTCAGTGAGTGAATGTTGTCAGTGAGTGAATGTTGTCAGTGAATGTTGTCTGTGAGTGAATGTTGTCAGTTAGTGAATGTTGTCAGTGAATGTTGTCAGAGAGTCAATGTTGTCAGTGAATGTTGTCAGTGAGTGAATGTTGTCAGTGAGTGAATGTTGTCAGTGAATGTTGTCAGTGAATGTTGTCAGTGAGTGAATGTTGTCAGTGAATGTTGTCAGTGAATGTTGTCAGTGAGTGAATGTTGTCAGTGAGTGTTGTCAGTGAGTGAATGTTGTCAGAGAGTGAATGTTGTCAGTGAGTGAATGTTGTCAGTGAATGTTGTCAGTGAGTGAATGTTGTCAGTGAGTGAATGTTGTCAGTGAATGTTGTCAGTGAATGTTGTCAGTGAGTGAATGTTATCAGTGAATGTTGTCAGTGAGTGAATGTTGTCAGTGAGTGAATGTTGTCAGTGAATGTTGTCAGTGAATGTTATCAGTTAGTGAATGTTGTCAGTGAATGTTGTCAGTGAGTGAATGTTGTCAGTGAATGTTGTCAGTGAGTGAATGTTGTCAGTGAGTGAATGTTGTCAGTGAATGTTGTCTGTGAGTGAATGTTGTCAGTTAGTGAATGTTGTCAGTGAATGTTGTCAGAGAGTCAATGTTGTCAGTGAATGTTGTCAGTGAGTGAATGTTGTCAGTGAGTGAATGTTGTCAGTGAATGTTGTCAGTGAATGTTGTCAGAGAGTGAATGTTATCAGTGAATGTTGTCAGTGAGTGAATGTTGTCAGTGAGTGAATGTTGTCAGTGAATGTTGTCAGTGAGTGAATGTTGTCAGTGAATGTTGTCAGTGAGTGAATGCTGTCAGTGAGTGAATGTTGTCAGTGAGTGAATGTTGTCAGTGAATGTTGTCAGTGAGTGAATGTTGTCAGTGAATGTTGTCAGTGAGTGAATGTTGTCAGTGAGTGAATGTTGTCAGTGAATGTTGTCAGTGAGTGAATGTTGTCAGTGAATGTTGTCAGTGAGTGAATGTTGTCAGTGAATGTTGTCAGTGAGTGAATGTTGTCAGTGAATGTTGTCAGTGAGTGAATGCTGTCAGTGAGTGAATGTTGTCAGTGAGTGAATGTTGTCAGTGAATGTTGTCAGAGAGTGAATGTTGTCAGTGAATGTTGTCAGTGAATGTTGTCAGTGAGTGTTGTCAGTGAATGTTGTCAGTGAGTGAATGTTGTCAGTGAGTGAATGTTGTCAGTGAGTGAATGTTGTCAGTGAATGTTGTCTGTGAGTGAATGTTGTCAGTTAGTGAATGTTGTCAGTGAATGTTGTCAGTGAGTGAATGTTGTCAGTGAGTGAATGTTGTCAGTGAATGTTGTCAGAGAGTCAATGTTGTCAGTGAATGTTGTCAGTGAGTGAATGTTGTCAGTGAGTGAATGTTGTCAGTGAATGTTGTCAGTGAGTGAATGTTGTCAGTGAATGTTGTCAGTGAATGTTGTCAGTGAGTGAATGTTGTCAGTGAGTGTTGTCAGTGAGTGAATGTTGTCAGAGAGTGAATGTTGTCAGTGAGTGAATGTTGTCAGTGAATGTTGTCAGTGAGTGAATGTTGTCAGTGAGTGAATGTTGTCAGTGAATGTTGTCAGTGAATGTTGTCAGTGAGTGAATGTTATCAGTGAATGTTGTCAGTGAGTGAATGTTGTCAGTGAGTGAATGTTGTCAGTGAATGTTGTCAGTGAATGTTATCAGTTAGTGAATGTTGTCAGTGAATGTTGTCAGTGAGTGAATGTTGTCAGTGAATGTTGTCAGTGAGTGAATGTTGTCAGTGAGTGAATGTTGTCAGTGAATGTTGTCTGTGAGTGAATGTTGTCAGTTAGTGAATGTTGTCAGTGAATGTTGTCAGAGAGTCAATGTTGTCAGTGAATGTTGTCAGTGAGTGAATGTTGTCAGTGAGTGAATGTTGTCAGTGAATGTTGTCAGTGAATGTTGTCAGTGAGTGAATGTTGTCAGTGAATGTTGTCAGTGAGTGAATGTTGTCAGTGAGTGTTGTCAGTGAGTGAATGTTGTCAGAGAGTGAATGTTGTCAGTGAGTGAATGTTGTCAGTGAATGTTGTCAGTGAGTGAATGTTGTCAGTGAGTGAATGTTGTCAGTGAATGTTGTCAGTGAATGTTGTCAGTGAGTGAATGTTGTCAGTGAATGTTGTCAGTGAATGTTGTCAGTGAGTGAATGTTGTCAGTGAATGTTGTCAGTGAGTGAATGTTGTCAGTGAGTGAATGTTGTCAGTGAATGTTGTCAGTGAGTGAATGTTGTCAGTGAATGTTGTCAGTGAGTGAATGTTGTCAGTGAGTGAATGTTGTCAGTGAATGTTGTCTGTGAGTGAATGTTGTCAGTTAGTGAATGTTGTCAGTGAATGTTGTCAGAGAGTCAATGTTGTCAGTGAATGTTGTCAGTGAGTGAATGTTGTCAGTGAGTGAATGTTGTCAGTGAATGTTGTCAGTGAATGTTGTCAGAGAGTGAATGTTATCAGTGAATGTTGTCAGTGAGTGAATGTTGTCAGTGAGTGAATGTTGTCAGTGAGTGAATGTTGTCAGTGAATGTTGTCAGTGAGTGAATGCTGTCAGTGAGTGAATGTTGTCAGTGAATGTTGTCAGTGAGTGAATGTTATCAGTGAATGTTGTCAGTGAGTGAATGTTGTCAGTGAATGTTGTCAGTGAGTGAATGTTGTCAGTGAGTGAATGTTGTCAGTGAATGTTGTCAGTGAGTGAATGTTGTCAGTGAATGTTGTCAGTGAGTGAATGTTGTCAGTGAATGTTGTCAGTGAGTGAATGTTGTCAGTGAATGTTGTCAGTGAGTGAATGCTGTCAGTGAGTGAATGTTGTCAGTGAGTGAATGTTGTCAGTGAATGTTGTCAGAGAGTGAATGTTGTCAGTGAATGTTGTCAGTGAATGTTGTCAGTGAGTGTTGTCAGTGAATGTTGTCAGTGAGTGAATGTTGTCAGTGAGTGAATGTTGTCAGTTAGTGAATGTTGTCAGTGAATGTTGTCAGTGAGTGAATGTTGTCAGTGAGTGAATGTTGTCAGTGAATGTTGTCAGTGAGTGAATGTTGTCAGTGAGTGAATGTTGTCAGTGAATGTTGTCTGTGAGTGAATGTTGTCAGTTAGTGAATGTTGTCAGTGAATGTTGTCAGAGAGTCAATGTTGTCAGTGAATGTTGTCAGTGAGTGAATGTTGACAGTGAGTGAATGTTGTCAGTGAATGTTGTCAGTGAATGTTGTCAGAGAGTGAATGTTGTCAGTGAATGTTGTCAGAGAGTGAATGTTATCAGTAAATGTTGTCAGTGAATGTTGTCAGAGAGTGAATGTTGTCAGTGAATGTTGTCAGTTAGTGAATGTTGTCAGTGAATGTTGTCAGTGAATATTGTCAGTGAGTGACTGTTGTCAGTGAATGTTGTCAGTGAGTGAATGTTGTCAGTGAATATTGTCAGTGAATGTTGTCAGTGAGTGAATGTTGTCAGTGAATGCTGTCAGTGAGTGAATGTTGTCAGTGAGTGAATGTTGTCAGTGAATGTTGTCAGTGAGTGAATGTTGTCAGTGAGTGAATGTTGTCAGTGAGTGAATGTTGTCAGTGAATGTTGTCTGTGAGTGAATGTTGTCAGTTAGTGAATGTTGTCAGTGAATGTTGTCAGTGAGTGAATGTTGTCAGTGAGTGAATGTTGTCAGTGAATGTTGTCAGAGAGTCAATGTTGTCAGTGAATGTTGTCAGTGAGTGAATGTTGTCAGTGAGTGAATGTTGTCAGTGAATGTTGTCAGTGAGTGAATGTTGTCAGTGAATGTTGTCAGTGAGTGAATGTTGTCAGTGAGTGTTGTCAGTGAGTGAATGTTGTCAGAGAGTGAATGTTGTCAGTGAGTGAATGTTGTCAGTGAATGTTGTCAGTGAGTGAATGTTGTCAGTGAGTGAATGTTGTCAGTGAATGTTGTCAGTGAATGTTGTCAGTGAGTGAATGTTATCAGTGAATGTTGTCAGTGAGTGAATGTTGTCAGTGAATGTTGTCAGTGAGTGAATGTTGTCAGTGAGTGAATGTTGTCAGTGAATGTTGTCAGTGAATGTTATCAGTTAGTGAATGTTGTCAGTGAATGTTGTCAGTGAGTGAATGTTGTCAGTGAATGTTGTCAGTGAGTGAATGTTGTCAGTGAATGCTGTCAGTGAGTGAATGTTGTCAGTGAATATTGTCAGTGAGTGAATGTTGTCAGAGAGTGAATGTTGTCAGTGAATGTTGTCAGTGAGTGAATGTTGTCAGTGAATGTTGTCAGTGAATGTTGTCAGTGAGTGAATGTTGTCAGTGAATGTTGTCAGTGAGTGAATGTTGTCAGTGAATGCTGTCAGTGAGTGAATGTTGTCAGAGAGTGAATGTTGTCAGTGAATGTTGTCAGTGAATGTTGTCAGTGAGTGTTGTCAGTGAGTGAATGTTGTCAGAGAGTGAATGTTGTCAGTGAGTGAATGTTGTCAGTGAATGTTGTCAGTGAATGTTGTCAGTGAGTGAATGTTGTCAGTGAGTGAATGTTGTCAGTGAGTGTTGTCAGTGAATGTTGTCAGTGAGTGAATGTTGTCAGTGAGTGAATGTTGTCAGTGAGTGAATGTTGTCAGTGAATGTTGTCAGTGAGTGAATGTTGTCAGTGAATGTTGTCAGTGAATGTTGTCAGAGAGTGAATGTTGTCAGTGAGTGAATGTTGTCAGTGAATGTTGTCAGTGAATGTTGTCAGTGAGTGAATGTTGTCAGTGAGTGAATGTTGTCAGTGAGTGAATGTTGTCAGTGAATGTTGTCTGTGAGTGAATGTTGTCAGTTAGTGAATGTTGTCAGTGAGTGAATGTTGTCAGTGAATGTTGTCAGTGAGTGAATGTTGTCAGTGAATGTTGTCAGTGAGTGAATGTTGTCAGTGAGTGTTGTAAGTGAGTCAATGTTGTCAGTGAGTGTTGTCAGTGAATGTTGTCAGTGAGTGAATGTTGTCAGTGAATGTTGTCAGTGAGTGAATGTTGTCAGTGAATGTTGTCAGTGAGTGAATGTTGTCAGTGAATGTTGTCAGTGAGTGAATGTTGTCAGTGAATTTTGTCAGTGAGTGAATGTTGTCAGTGAATGTTGTCAGTGAGTGAATGTTGTCAGTGAATGTTGTCAGTGAGTGAATGTTGTCAGTGAGTGAATGTTGTCAGTGAATGTTGTCTGTGAGTGAATGTTGTCAGTTAGTGAATGTTGTCAGTGAATGTTGTCAGTGAGTGAATGTTGTCAGTGAGTGAATGTTGTCAGTGAATGTTGTCAGAGAGTCAATGTTGTCAGTGAATGTTGTCAGTGAGTGAATGTTGTCAGTGAGTGAATGTTGTCAGTGAATGTTGTCAGTGAGTGAATGTTGTCAGTGAATGTTGTCAGTGAATGTTGTCAGTGAGTGAGTGTTGTCAGTGAGGAATTTTGTCAGAGAGTGAATGTTGTCAGTGAGTGAATGTTGTCAGTGAATGTTGTCAGTGAATGTTGTCAGTGAGTGAATGTTGTCATTGAATGTTGTCAGTGAGTGAATGTTGTCAGTGAGTGAATGTTGTCAGTGAATGTTGTCTGTGAGTGAATGTTGTCAGTTAGTGAATGTTGTCAGTGAATGTTGTCAGAGAGTCAATGTTGTCAGTGAATGTTGTCAGTGAGTGAATTTTGTCAGTGAGTGAATGTTGTCAGCGAATGTTGTCAGTGAATGTTGTCAGAGAGTGAATGTTGTCAGTGAATGTTGTCAGAGAGTGAATGTTATCAGTAAATGTTGTCAGAGAGTGAATGTTGTCAGTTAGTGAATGTTGTCAGTGAATGTTGTCAGTGAGTGAATGTTGTCAGTGAATGTTGTCAGTGAGTGAATGTTGTCAGTGAATGTTGTCAGTGAATGCTGTCAGTGAGTGAATGTTGTCAGTGAGTGAATGTTGTCAGTGAATATTGTCAGTGAGTGAATGTTGTCAGTGAATGTTGTCAGTGAGTGAATGTTGTCAGTGAATGTTGTCAGGGAATGTTGTCAGTGAGTGAATGTTGTCAGTGAATGCTGTCAGTGAGTGAATGTTGTCAGTGAATGTTGTCAGAGAGTGAATGTTGTCAGTGAATGTTGTCAGTGAGTGTTGTCAGTGAATGTTGTCAGTGAGTGAATGTTGTCAGTGAGTGAATGTTGTCAGTGAATGTTGTCTGTGAGTGAATGTTGTCAGTTAGTGAATGTTGTCAGTGAATGTTGTCAGTGAGTGAATGTTGTCAGTGAGTGAATGTTGTCAGTGAATGTTGTCAGAGAGTCAATGTTGTCAGTGAGTGTTGTCAGTGAGTGAATGTTGTCAGAGAGTGAATGTTGTCAGTGAGTGAATGTTGTCAGTGAATGTTGTCAGTGAGTGAATGTTGTCAGAGAGTGAATGTTGTCAGTGAGTGAATGTTGTCAGTGAATGTTGTCAGTGAGTGAATGTTGTCAGTGAGTGTTTGTTGTCAGTGAATGTTGTCAGTGAGTGAATGTTGTCAGTGAATGTTGTCAGTGAGTGAATGTTGTCAGTGAATGTTGTCAGTGAGTGAATGTTGTCAGTGAGTGAATGTTGTCAGTGAATGTTGTCTGTGAGTGAATGTTGTCAGTTAGTGAATGTTGTCAGTGAATGTTGTCAGTGAGTGAATGTTGTCAGTGAGTGAATGTTGTCAGTGAATGTTGTCAGAGAGTCAATGTTGTCAGTGAATGTTGTCAGTGAGTGAATGTTGTCAGTGAGTGAATGTTGTCAGTGAATGTTGTCAGTGAGTGAATGTTGTCAGTGAATGTTGTCAGTGAATGTTGTCAGTGAGTGAGTGTTGTCAGTGAGGAATTTTGTCAGAGAGTGAATGTTGTCAGTGAGTGAATGTTGTCAGTGAATGTTGTCAGTGAATGTTGTCAGTGAGTGAATGTTGTCATTGAATGTTGTCAGTGAGTGAATGTTGTCAGTGAGTGAATGTTGTCAGTGAATGTTGTCTGTGAGTGAATGTTGTCAGTTAGTGAATGTTGTCAGTGAATGTTGTCAGAGAGTCAATGTTGTCAGTGAATGTTGTCAGTGAGTGAATTTTGTCAGTGAGTGAATGTTGTCAGCGAATGTTGTCAGTGAATGTTGTCAGAGAGTGAATGTTGTCAGTGAATGTTGTCAGAGAGTGAATGTTATCAGTAAATGTTGTCAGAGAGTGAATGTTGTCAGTTAGTGAATGTTGTCAGTGAATGTTGTCAGTGAGTGAATGTTGTCAGTGAATGTTGTCAGTGAGTGAATGTTGTCAGTGAATGTTGTCAGTGAATGCTGTCAGTGAGTGAATGTTGTCAGTGAGTGAATGTTGTCAGTGAATATTGTCAGTGAGTGAATGTTGTCAGTGAATGTTGTCAGTGAGTGAATGTTGTCAGTGAATGTTGTCAGGGAATGTTGTCAGTGAGTGAATGTTGTCAGTGAATGCTGTCAGTGAGTGAATGTTGTCAGTGAATGTTGTCAGAGAGTGAATGTTGTCAGTGAATGTTGTCAGTGAGTGTTGTCAGTGAATGTTGTCAGTGAGTGAATGTTGTCAGTGAGTGAATGTTGTCAGTGAATGTTGTCTGTGAGTGAATGTTGTCAGTTAGTGAATGTTGTCAGTGAATGTTGTCAGTGAGTGAATGTTGTCAGTGAGTGAATGTTGTCAGTGAATGTTGTCAGAGAGTCAATGTTGTCAGTGAGTGTTGTCAGTGAGTGAATGTTGTCAGAGAGTGAATGTTGTCAGTGAGTGAATGTTGTCAGTGAATGTTGTCAGTGAGTGAATGTTGTCAGAGAGTGAATGTTGTCAGTGAGTGAATGTTGTCAGTGAATGTTGTCAGTGAGTGAATGTTGTCAGTGAGTGTTTGTTGTCAGTGAATGTTGTCAGTGAGTGAATGTTGTCAGTGAATGTTGTCAGTGAGTGAATGTTGTCAGTGAATGTTGTCAGTGAGTGAATGTTGTCAGTGAATGTTGTCAGTGAGTGAATGTTGTCAGTGAATGTTGTCAGTGAGTGAATGTTGTCAGTGAATGTTGTCAGTGAGTGAATGCTGTCAGTGAGTGAATGTTGTCAGTGAGTGAATGTTGTCAGTGAATGTTGTCAGAGAGTGAATGTTGTCAGTGAATGTTGTCAGTGAATGTTGTCAGTGAGTGTTGTCAGTGAATGTTGTCAGTGAGTGAATGTTGTCAGTGAGTGAATGTTGTCAGTGAGTGAATGTTGTCAGTGAATGTTGTCTGTGAGTGAATGTTGTCAGTTAGTGAATGTTGTCAGTGAATGTTGTCAGTGAGTGAATGTTGTCAGTGAGTGAATGTTGTCAGTGAATGTTGTCAGAGAGTCAATGTTGTCAGTGAATGTTGTCAGTGAGTGAATGTTGTCAGTGAGTGAATGTTGTCAGTGAATGTTGTCAGTGAGTGAATGTTGTCAGTGAATGTTGTCAGTGAATGTTGTCAGTGAGTGAATGTTGTCAGTGAGTGTTGTCAGTGAGTGAATGTTGTCAGAGAGTGAATGTTGTCAGTGAGTGAATGTTGTCAGTGAATGTTGTCAGTGAGTGAATGTTGTCAGTGAGTGAATGTTGTCAGTGAATGTTGTCAGTGAGTGAATGTTATCAGTGAATGTTGTCAGTGAGTGAATGTTGTCAGTGAGTGAATGTTGTCAGTGAATGTTGTCAGTGAATGTTATCAGTTAGTGAATGTTGTCAGTGAATGTTGTCAGTGAGTGAATGTTGTCAGTGAATGTTGTCAGTGAGTGAATGTTGTCAGTGAGTGAATGTTGTCAGTGAATGTTGTCTGTGAGTGAATGTTGTCAGTTAGTGAATGTTGTCAGTGAATGTTGTCAGAGAGTCAATGTTGTCAGTGAATGTTGTCAGTGAGTGAATGTTGTCAGTGAGTGAATGTTGTCAGTGAATGTTGTCAGTGAATGTTGTCAGAGAGTGAATGTTGTCAGTGAATGTTGTCAGAGAGTGAATGTTATCAGTAAATGTTGTCAGTGAATGTTGTCAGAGAGTGAATGTTGTCAGTGAATGTTGTCAGTTAGTGAATGTTGTCAGTGAATGTTGTCAGTGAGTGAATGTTGTCAGTGAATGTTGTCAGTGAGTGAATGTTGTCAGTGAATGCTGTCAGTGAGTGAATGTTGTCAGTGAGTGAATGTTGTCAGTGAATATTGTCAGTGAGTGAATGTTGTCAGTGAATGTTGTCAGTGAGTGAATGTTGTCAGTGAATGTTGTCAGTGAATGTTGTCAGTGAGTGAATGTTGTCAGTGAATGCTGTCAGTGAGTGAATGTTGTCAGTGAGTGAATGTTGTCAGTGAATGTTGTCAGAGAGTGAATGTTGTCAGTGAATGTTGTCAGTGAATGTTGTCAGTGAATGTTGTCAGTGAGTGAATGTTGTCAGTGAGTGAATGTTGTCAGTGAGTGAATGTTGTCAGTGAATGTTGTCTGTGAGTGAATGTTGTCAGTTAGTGAATGTTGTCAGTGAATGTTGTCAGTGAGTGAATGTTGTCAGTGAGTGAATGTTGTCAGTGAATGTTGTCAGAGAGTCAATGTTCTCAGTGAATGTTGTCAGTGAGTGAATGTTGTCAGTGAGTGAATGTTGTCAGTGAATGTTGTCAGTGAGTGAATGTTTTCAGTGAGTGTTGTCAGTGAGTGTTGTCAGAGAGTGAATGTTGTCAGTGAATGTTGTCAGTGAGTGAATGTTGTCAGTGAATGTTGTCAGTGAATGTTGTCAGTGAGTAAATGTTGTCAGTGAATGTTGTCAGTGAGTGAATGTTGTCAGTGAATGCTGTCAGTGAGTGAATGTTGTCAGAGAGTGAATGTTGTCAGTGAATGTTGTCAGTGAATGTTGTCAGTGAGTGTTGTCAGTGAATGTTGTCAGTGAGTGAATGTTGTCAGTGAGTGAATGTTGTCAGTGAGTGAATGTTGTCAGTGAATGTTGTCAGTGAGTGAATGTTGTCAGTGAATGTTGTCAGTGAATGTTGTCAGTGAGTGAATGTTGTCAGAGAGTGAATGTTGTCAGTGAGTGAATGTTGTCAGTGAATGTTGTCAGTGAGTGAATGTTGTCAGTGAGTGAATGTTGTCAGTGAATGTTGTCTGTGAGTGAATGTTGTCAGTTAGTGAATGTTGTCAGTGAATGTTGCCAGTGAGTGAATGTTGTCAGAGAGTCAATGTTGTCAGTGAATGTTGTCAGTGAGTGAATGTTGTCAGTGAATGTTGTCAGTGAGTGAATGTTGTCAGTGAGTGAATGTTGTCAGTGAATGTTGTCAGTTAATGTTGTCAGTGAATGTTGTCAGTGAGTGAATGTTGTCAGTGAATGTTGTCAGTGAGTGAATGTTGTCAGTGAATGTTGTCAGTGAGTGAATGTTGTCAGTGAGTGAATGTTGTCAGTGAATGTTGTCAGTGAATGTTATCAGTTAGTGAATGTTGTCAGTGAATGTTGTCAGTGAGTGAATGTTGTCAGTGAATGTTGTCAGTGAGTGAATGTTGTCAGTGAATGCTGTCAGTGAGTGAATGTTGTCAGTGAATATTGTCAGTGAATGTTGTCAGTGCGTGAATGTTGTCAGTGAATGTTGTCAGTGAATGTTGTCAGTGCGTGAATGTTATCAGTGAATGTTGTCAGTGAGTGAATGTTGTCAGTGAATGCTGTCAGTGAGTGAATGTTGTCAGTGAGTGAATGTTGTCAGAGAGTGAATGTTGTCAGTGAATGTTGTCAGTGAATGTTGTCAGTGAGTGTTGTCAGTGAATGTTGTCAGTGAGTGAATGTTGTCAGTGAATGTTGTCAGTGAGTGAATGTTGTCAGTGAATGTTGTCAGTGAGTGAATGTTGTCAGTGAATGTTGTCAGTGAGTGAATGCTGTCAGTGAGTGAATGTTGTCAGTGAGTGAATGTTGTCAGTGAATGTTGTCAGAGAGTGAATGTTGTCAGTGAATGTTGTCAGTGAATGTTGTCAGTGAGTGTTGTCAGTGAATGTTGTCAGTGAGTGTTGTCAGTGAATGTTGTCAGTTAGTGAATGTTGTCAGTGAATGTTGTCAGTGAGTGAATGTTGTCAGTGAGTGAATGTTGTCAGTGAATGTTGTCAGAGAGTCAATGTTGTCAGTGAATGTTGTCAGTGAGTGAATGTTGTCAGTGAGTGAATATTGTCAGTGAATGTTGTCAGTGAGTGAATGTTGTCAGTGAATGTTGTCAGTGAATGTTGTCAGTGAGTGAATGTTGTCAGTGAGTGTTGTCAGTGAGTGAATGTTGTCAGAGAGTGAATGTTGTCAGTGAGTGAATGTTGTCAGTGAATGTTGTCAGTGAGTGAATGTTGTCAGTGAGTGAATGTTGTCAGTGAATGTTGTCAGTGAGTGAATGTTATCAGTGAATGTTGTCAGTGAGTGAATGTTGTCAGTGAGTGAATGTTGTCAGTGAATGTTGTCAGTGAATGTTATCAGTTAGTGAATGTTGTCAGTGAATGTTGTCAGTGAGTGAATGTTGTCAGTGAATGTTGTCAGTGAGTGAATGTTGTCAGTGAGTGAACGTTGTCAGTGAATGTTGTCTGTGAGTGAATGTTGTCAGTTAGTGAATGTTGTCAGTGAATGTTGTCAGAGAGTCAATGTTGTCAGTGAATGTTGTCAGTGAGTGAATGTTGTCAGTGAGTGAATGTTGTCAGTGAATGTTGTCAGTGAATGTTGTCAGTGAGTGAATGTTGTCAGTGAATGTTGTCAGTGAATGTTGTCAGTGAGTGAATGTTGTCAGTGAGTGTTGTCAGTGAGTGAATGTTGTCAGAGAGTGAATGTTGTCAGTGAGTGAATGTTGTCAGTGAATGTTGTCAGTGAGTGAATGTTGTCAGTGAGTGAATGTTGTCAGTGAATGTTGTCAGTGAATGTTGTCAGTGAGTGAATGTTATCAGTGAATGTTGTCAGTGAGTGAATGTTGTCAGTGAGTGAATGTTGTCAGTGAATGTTGTCAGTGAATGTTATCAGTTAGTGAATGTTGTCAGTGAATGTTGTCAGTGAGTGAATGTTGTCAGTGAATGTTGTCAGTGAGTGAATGTTGTCAGTGAGTGAATGTTGTCAGTGAATGTTGTCTGTGAGTGAATGTTGTCAGTTAGTGAATGTTGTCAGTGAATGTTGTCAGAGAGTCAATGTTGACAGTGAATGTTGTCAGTGAGTGAATGTTGTCAGTGAGTGAATGTTGTCAGTGAATGTTGTCAGTGAATGTTGTCAGAGAGTGAATGTTATCAGTGAATGTTGTCAGTGAGTGAATGTTGTCAGTGAGTGAATGTTGTCAGTGAATGTTGTCAGTGAGTGAATGTTGTCAGTGAATGTTGTCAGTGAGTGAATGTTGTCAGTGAGTGAATGTTGTCAGTGAATGTTGTCAGTGAATGTTGTCAGAGAGTGAATGTTATCAGTGAATGTTGTCAGTGAGTGAATGTTGTCAGTGAGTGAATGTTGTCAGTGAATGTTGTCAGTGAGTGAATGTTGTCAGTGAATGTTGTCAGTGAGTGAATGTTGTCAGTGAATGTTGTCAGTGAGTGAATGTTATCAGTGAATGTTGTCAGTGAGTGAATGTTGTCAGTGAATGTTGTCAGTGAGTGAATGTTGTCAGTGAGTGAATGTTGTCAGTGAATGTTGTCAGTGAGTGAATGTTGTCAGTGAATGTTGTCAGTGAGTGAATGTTGTCAGTGAATGTTGTCAGTGAGTGAATGTTGTCAGTGAATGCTGTCAGTGAGTGAATGTTGTCAGTGAGTGAATGTTGTCAGAGAGTGAATGTTGTCAGTGAATGTTGTCAGTGAATGTTGTCAGTGAGTGTTGTCAGTGAATGTTGTCAGAGAGTGAATGTTGTCAGTGAGTGAATGTTGTCAGTGAATGTTGTCAGTGAGTGAATGTTGTCAGTGAATGTTGTCTGTGAGTGAATGTTGTCAGTTAGTGAATGTTGTCAGTGAATGTTGTCAGTGAGTGAATGTTGTCAGTGAGTGAATGATGTCAGTGAATGTTGTCAGAGAGTCAATGTTGTCAGTGAATGTTGTCAGTGAGTGAATGTTGTCAGTGAATGTTGTCAGTGAGTGAATGTTGTCAGTGAATGTTGTCAGTGAGTGAATGTTGTCAGAGAGTGAATGTTGTCAGTGAGTGAATGTTGTCAGTGAATGTTGTCAGTGAGTGAATGTTGTCAGAGAGTGAATGTTGTCAGTGAGTGAATGTTGTCAGTGAATGTTGTCAGTGAGTGAATGTTGTCAGTGAATGTTGTCAGTTAATGTTGTCAGTGAATGTTGTCAGTGAGTGAATGTTGTCAGTGAATGTTGTCAGTGAATGTTGTCAGTGAGTGAATGTTGTCAGTGAGTGAATGTTGTCAGTGAATGCTGTCAGTGAGTGAATGTTGTCAGTGAATATTGTCAGTGAGTGGATGTTGTCAGAGAGTGAATGTTGTAAGTGAATGTTGTCAGTGAGTGAATGTTGTCAGTGAATGTTGTCAGTGAATGTTGTCAGTGAGTGAATGTTGTCAGTGAATGTTGTCAGTGAGTGAATGTTGTCAGTGAATGCTGTCAGTGAGTGAATGTTGTCAGTGAGTGAATGTTGTCAGAGAGTGAATGTTATCAGTGAATGTTGTCAGTGAGTGTTGTCAGTGAATGTTGTCAGTGAGTGAATGTTGTCAGTGAATGTTGTCAGTGAGTGAATGTTGTCAGTGAATGTTGTCAGTGAATGTTGTCAGTGAGTGAATGTTGTCAGTGAGTGAATGTTGTCAGTGAATGTTGTCAGTGAATGTTGTCAGTGAGTGAATGTTGTCAGTGAGTGAATGTTGTCAGTGAGTGAATGTTGGCAGTGAATGTTGTCTGTGAGTGAATGTTGTCAGTTAGTGAATGTTGTCAGTGAATGTTGTCAGAGAGTCAATGTTGTCAGTGAATGTTGTCAGTGAGTGAATGTTGTCAGTGAATGTTGTCAGTGAGTGAATGTTGTCAGTGAATGTCAGTGAGTGAATGTTGTCAGTGAATGTTGTCAGTGAGTGAATGTTGTCAGTGAGTGAATGTTGTCAGTGAATGTTGTCAGTGAGTGAATGTTGTCAGTGAGTGAATGTTGTCAGTGAATGTTGTCAGTGAATGTTATCAGTTAGTGAATGTTGTCAGTGAATGTTGTCAGTGAATGTTGTCAGTGAGTGAATGTTGTCAGTGAATGTTGTCAGTGAATGTTGTCAGTGAGTGAATGTTGTCAGTGAGTGAATGTTGTCAGTGAATGTTGTCAGTGAATGTTGTCAGTGAATGTTGTCAGTGAGTGAATGTTGTCAGTGAATGTTGTCAGTGAGTGAATGTTGTCAGTGAATGTTGTCAGAGAGTCAATGTTGTCAGTGAATGTTGTCAGTGAGTGAATGTTGTCAGTGAGTGAATGTTGTCAGTGAATGTTGTCAGTGAGTGAATGTTGTCAGTGAATGTTGTCAGTGAATGTTGTCAGTGAGTGAATGTTGTCAGTGAGTGTTGTCAGTGAGTGAATGTTGTCAGAGAGTGAATGTTGTCAGTGAGTGAATGTTGTCAGTGAATGTTGTCAGTGAGTGAATGTTGTCAGTGAGTGAATGTTGTCAGTGAATGTTGTCAGTGAATGTTGTCAGTGAGTGAATGTTATCAGTGAATGTTGTCAGTGAGTGAATGTTGTCAGTGAATGTTGTCAGTGAGTGAATGTTGTCAGTGAGTGAATGTTGTCAGTGAATGTTGTCAGTGAATGTTATCAGTTAGTGAATGTTGTCAGTGAATGTTGTCAGTGAGTGAATGTTGTCAGTGAATGTTGTCAGTGAGTGAATGTTGTCAGTGAGTGAATGTTGTCAGTGAATGTTGTCTGTGAGTGAATGTTGTCAGTTAGTGAATGTTGTCAGTGAATGTTGTCAGAGAGTCAATGTTGTCAGTGAATGTTGTCAGTGAGTGAATGTTGTCAGTGAGTGAATGTTGTTAGTGAATGTTGTCAGTGAATGTTGTCAGAGAGTGAATGTTGTCAGTGAATGTTGTCAGAGAGTGAATGTTATCAGTAAATGTTGTCAGTGAATGTTGTCAGAGAGTGAATGTTGTCAGTGAATGTTGTCAGTTAGTGAATGTTGTCAGTGAATGTTGTCAGTGAGTGAATGTTGTCAGTGAATGTTGTCAGTGAGTGAATGTTGTCAGTGAATGCTGTCAGTGAGTGAATGTTGTCAGTGAGTGAATGTTGTCAGTGAATATTGTCAGTGAGTGAATGTTGTCAGTGAATGTTGTCAGTGAGTGAATGTTGTCAGTGAATGTTGTCAGTGAATGTTGTCAGTGAGTGAATGTTGTCAGTGAATGCTGTCAGTGAGTGAATGTTGTCAGTGAGTGAATGTTGTCAGTGAATGTTGTCAGAGAGTGAATGTTGTCAGTGAATGTTGTCAGTGAATGTTGTCAGTGAGTGTTGTCAGTGAATGTTGTCAGTGAGTGAATGTTGTCAGTGAGTGAATGTTGTCAGTGAGTGAATGTTGTCTGTGAGTGAATGTTGTCAGTTAGTGAATGTTGTCAGTGAATGTTGTCAGTGAGTGAATGTTGTCAGTGAGTGAATGTTGTCAGTGAATGTTGTCAGAGAGTCAATGTTGTCAGTGAATGTTGTCAGTGAGTGAATGTTGTCAGTGAGTGAATGTTGTCAGTGAATGTTGTCAGTGAGTGAATGTTGTCAGTGAATGTTGTCAGTGAATGTTGTCAGTGAGTGAATGTTGTCAGTGAGTGTTGTCAGTGAGTGAATGTTGTCAGAGAGTGAATGTTGTCAGTGAGTGAATGTTGTCAGTGAATGTTGTCAGTGAGTGAATGTTGTCAGTGAGTGAATGTTGTCAGTGAATGTTGTCAGTGAATGTTGTCAGTGAGTGAATGTTATCAGTGAATGTTGTCAGTGAGTGAATGTTGTCAGTGAATGTTGTCAGTGAGTGAATGTTGTCAGTGAGTGAATGTTGTCAGTGAATGTTGTCAGTTAGTGAATGTTGTCAGTGAATGTTGTCAGTGAGTGAATGTTGTCAGTGAATGTTGTCAGTGAGTGAATGTTGTCAGTGAGTGAATGTTGTCAGTGAATGTTGTCAGTGAGTGAATGTTGTCAGTGAATGTCAGTGAGTGAATGTTGTCAGTGAATGTTGTCAGTGAATGTTGTCAGTGAGTGAATGTTGTCAGTGAGTGAATGTTGTCAGTGAATGTTGTCAGTGAGTGAATGTTGTCAGTGAATGCTGTCAGTGAGTGAATGTTGTCAGTGAGTGAATGTTGTCAGAGAGTGAATGTTGTCAGTGAATGTTGTCAGTGAATGTTGTCAGTGAGTGTTGTCAGTGAATGTTGTCAGAGAGTGAATGTTGTCAGTGAGTGAATGTTGTCAGTGAATGTTGTCAGTGAGTGAATGTTGTCAGTGAATGTTGTCTGTGAGTGAATGTTGTCAGTTAGTGAATGTTGTCAGTGAATGTTGTCAGTGAGTGAATGTTGTCAGTGAGTGAATGATGTCAGTGAATGTTGTCAGAGAGTCAATGTTGTCAGTGAATGTTGTCAGTGAGTGAATGTTGTCAGTGAATGTTGTCAGTGAGTGAATGTTGTCAGTGAATGTTGTCAGTGAGTGAATGTTGTCAGAGAGTGAAAGTTGTCAGTGAGTGAATGTTGTCAGTGAATGTTGTCAGTGAGTGAATGTTGTCAGAGAGTGAATGTTGTCAGTGAGTGAATGTTGTCAGTGAATGTTGTCAGTGAGTGAATGTTGTCAGTGAGTGAATGTTGTCAGTGAATGTTGTCAGTTAATGTTGTCAGTGAATGTTGTCAGTGAGTGAATGTTGTCAGTGAATGTTGTCAGTGAATGTTGTCAGTGAGTGAATGTTGTCAGTGAATGTTGTCAGTGAGTGAATGTTGTCAGTGAATGCTGTCAGTGAGTGAATGTTGTCAGTGAATATTGTCAGTGAGTGGATGTTGTCAGAGAGTGAATGTTGTAAGTGAATGTTGTCAGTGAGTGAATGTTGTCAGTGAATGTTGTCAGTGAATGTTGTCAGTGAGTGAATGTTGTCAGTGAATGTTGTCAGTGAGTGAATGTTGTCAGTGAATGCTGTCAGTGAGTGAATGTTGTCAGTGAGTGAATGTTGTCAGAGAGTGAATGTTGTCAGTGAATGTTGTCAGTGAGTGTTGTCAGTGAATGTTGTCAGTGAGTGAATGTTGTCAGTGAATGTTGTCAGTGAGTGAATGTTGTCAGTGAATGTTGTCAGTGAATGTTGTCAGTGAGTGAATGTTGTCAGTGAGTGAATGTTGTCAGTGAATGTTGTCAGTGAATGTTGTCAGTGAATGTTGTCAGTGAGTGAATGTTGTCAGTGAGTGAATGTTGTCTGTGAATGTTGTCTGTGAGTGAATGTTGTCAGTTAGTGAATGTTGTCAGTGAATGTTGTCAGACAGTCAATGTTGTCAGTGAATGTTGTCAGTGAGTGAATGTTGTCAGTGAGTGAATGTTGTCAGTGAATGTCAGTGAGTGAATGTTGTCAGTGAATGTTGTCAGTGAGTGAATGTTGTCAGTGAGTGAATGTTGTCAGTGAATGTTGTCAGTGAGTGAATGTTGTCAGTGAGTGAATGTTGTCAGTGAATGCTGTCAGTGAGTGAATGTTGTCAGTGAGTGAATGTTGTCAGTGAATGTTGTCAGTGAGTGAATGTTGTCAGTGAGTGAATGTTGTCAGTGAATGTTGTCAGTGAATGTTGTCAGTGAGTGAATGTTATCAGTGAATGTTGTCAGTGAGTGAATGTTGTCAGTGAATGTTGTCAGTGAGTGAATGTTGTCAGTGAGTGAATGTTGTCAGTGAATGTTGTCAGTGAATGTTATCAGTTAGTGAATGTTGTCAGTGAATGTTGTCAGTGAATGTTGTCAGTGAGTGAATGTTGTCAGTGAATGTTGTCAGTGAATGTTGTCAGTGAGTGAATGTTGTCAGTGAGTGAATGTTGTCAGTGAATGTTGTCAGTGAATGTTGTCAGTGAGTGAATGCTGTCAGTGAATGTTGTCAGTGAGTGAATGTTGTCAGTGAATGTTGTCAGTGAGTGAATGTTGTCAGTGAATGTTGTCAGAGAGTCAATGTTGTCAGTGAATGTTGTCAGTGAGTGAATGTTGTCAGTGAGTGAATGTTGTCAGTGAATGTTGTCAGTGAGTGAATGTTGTCAGTGAATGTTGTCAGTGAATGTTGTCAGTGAGTGAATGTTGTCAGTGAGTGTTGTCAGTGAGTGAATGTTGTCAGAGAGTGAATGTTGTCAGTGAGTGAATGTTGTCAGTGAATGTTGTCAGTGAGTGAATGTTGTCAGTGAGTGAATGTTGTCAGTGAATGTTGTCAGTGAGTGAATGTTATCAGTGAATGTTGTCAGTGAGTGAATGTTGTCAGTGAGTGAATGTTGTCAGTGAGTGAATGTTGTCAGTGAATGTTGTCAGTGAATGTTGTCAGTGAATGTTGTCAGTGAGTGAATGTTGTCAGTGAGTGAATGTTGTCTGTGAATGTTGTCTGTGAGTGAATGTTGTCAGTTAGTGAATGTTGTCAGTGAATGTTGTCAGACAGTCAATGTTGTCAGTGAATGTTGTCAGTGAGTGAATGTTGTCAGTGAGTGAATGTTGTCAGTGAATGTCAGTGAGTGAATGTTGTCAGTGAATGTTGTCAGTGAGTGAATGTTGTCAGTGAGTGAATGTTGTCAGTGAATGTTGTCAGTGAGTGAATGTTGTCAGTGAGTGAATGTTGTCAGTGAATGCTGTCAGTGAGTGAATGTTGTCAGTGAGTGAATGTTGTCAGTGAATGTTGTCAGTGAGTGAATGTTGTCAGTGAGTGAATGTTGTCAGTGAATGTTGTCAGTGAATGTTGTCAGTGAGTGAATGTTATCAGTGAATGTTGTCAGTGAGTGAATGTTGTCAGTGAATGTTTTCAGTGAGTGAATGTTGTCAGTGAGTGAATGTTGTCAGTGAATGTTGTCAGTGAATGTTATCAGTTAGTGAATGTTGTCAGTGAATGTTGTCAGTGAATGTTGTCAGTGAGTGAATGTTGTCAGTGAATGTTGTCAGTGAATGTTGTCAGTGAGTGAATGTTGTCAGTGAGTGAATGTTGTCAGTGAATGTTGTCAGTGAATGTTGTCAGTGAGTGAATGCTGTCAGTGAATGTTGTCAGTGAGTGAATGTTGTCAGTGAATGTTGTCAGTGAGTGAATGTTGTCAGTGAATGTTGTCAGAGAGTCAATGTTGTCAGTGAATGTTGTCAGTGAGTGAATGTTGTCAGTGAGTGAATGTTGTCAGTGAATGTTGTCAGTGAGTGAATGTTGTCAGTGAATGTTGTCAGTGAATGTTGTCAGTGAGTGAATGTTGTCAGTGAGTGTTGTCAGTGAGTGAATGTTGTCAGAGAGTGAATGTTGTCAGTGAGTGAATGTTGTCAGTGAATGTTGTCAGTGAGTGAATGTTGTCAGTGAGTGAATGTTGTCAGTGAATGTTGTCAGTGAATGTTGTCAGTGAGTGAATGTTATCAGTGAATGTTGTCAGTGAGTGAATGTTGTCAGTGAGTGAATGTTGTCAGTGAGTGAATGTTGTCAGTGAATGTTGTCAGTGAATGTTATCAGATAGTGAATGTTGTCAGTGAATGTTGTCAGTGAGTGAATGTTGTCAGTGAATGTTGTCAGTGAGTGAATGTTGTCAGTGAGTGAATGTTGTCAGTGAATGTTGTCTGTGAGTGAATGTTGTCAGTTAGTGAATGTTGTCAGTGAATGTTGTCAGAGAGTCAATGTTGTCAGTGAATGTTGTCAGTGAGTGAATGTTGTCAGTGAGTGAATGTTGTTAGTGAATGTTGTCAGTGAATGTTGTCAGAGAGTGAATGTTGTCAGTGAATGTTGTCAGAGAGTGAATGTTATCAGTAAATGTTGTCAGTGAATGTTGTCAGAGAGTGAATGTTGTCAGTGAATGTTGTCAGTTAGTGAATGTTGTCAGTGAATGTTGTCAGTGAGTGAATGTTGTCAGTGAATGTTGTCAGTGAGTGAATGTTGTCAGTGAATGCTGTCAGTGAGTGAATGTTGTCAGTGAGTGAATGTTGTCAGTGAATATTGTCAGTGAGTGAATGTTGTCAGTGAATGTTGTCAGTGAGTGAATGTTGTCAGTGAATGTTGTCAGTGAATGTTGTCAGTGAGTGAATGTTGTCAGTGAATGCTGTCAGTGAGTGAATGTTGTCAGTGAGTGAATGTTGTCAGTGAATGTTGTCAGAGAGTGAATGTTGTCAGTGAATGTTGTCAGTGAATGTTGTCAGTGAGTGTTGTCAGTGAATGTTGTCAGTGAGTGAATGTTGTCAGTGAGTGAATGTTGTCAGTGAATGTTGTCTGTGAGTGAATGTTGTCAGTTAGTGAATGTTGTCAGTGAATGTTGTCAGTGAGTGAATGTTGTCAGTGAGTGAATGTTGTCAGTGAATGTTGTCAGAGAGTCAATGTTGTCAGTGAATGTTGTCAGTGAGTGAATGTTGTCAGTGAGTGAATGTTGTCAGTGAATGTTGTCAGTGAGTGAATGTTGTCAGTGAATGTTGTCAGTGAATGTTGTCAGTGAGTGAGTGTTGTCAGTGAGTGAATGTTGTCAGAGAGTGAATGTTGTCAGTGAGTGAATGTTGTCAGTGAATGTTGTCAGTGAGTGAATGTTGTCAGTGAGTGAATGTTGTCAGTGAATGTTGTCAGTGAATGTTGTCAGTGAGTGAATGTTGTCAGTGAATGTTGTCAGTGAGTGAATGTTGTCAGTGAGTGAATGTTGTCAGTGAATGTTGTCTGTGAGTGAATGTTGTCAGTTAGTGAATGTTGTCAGTGAATGTTGTCAGAGAGTCAATGTTGTCAGTGAATGTTGTCAGTGAGTGAATTTTGTCAGTGAGTGAATGTTGTCAGCGAATGTTGTCAGTGAATGTTGTCAGAGAGTGAATGTTGTCAGTGAATGTTGTCAGAGAGTGAATGTTATCAGTAAATGTTGTCAGAGAGTGAATGTTGTCAGTGAATGTTGTCAGTTAGTGAATGTTGTCAGTGAATGTTGTCAGTGAGTGAATGTTGTCAGTGAATGTTGTCAGTGAGTGAATGTTGCCAGTGAATGTTGTCAGTGAATGCTGTCAGTGAGTGAATGTTGTCAGTGAGTGAATGTTGTCAGTGAATATTGTCAGTGAGTGAATGTTGTCAGTGAATGTTGTCAGTGAGTGAATGTTGTCAGTGAATGTTGTCAGGGAATGTTGTCAGTGAGTGAATGTTGTCAGTGAATGCTGTCAGTGAGTGAATGTTGTCAGTGAATGTTGTCAGAGAGTGAATGTTGTCAGTGAATGTTGTCAGTGAGTGTTGTCAGTGAATGTTGTCAGTGAGTGAATGTTGTCAGTGAGTGAATGTTGTCAGTGAATGTTGTCTGTGAGTGAATGTTGTCAGTTAGTGAATGTTGTCAGTGAATGTTGTCAGTGAGTGAATGTTGTCAGTGAGTGAATGTTGTCAGTGAATGTTGTCAGAGAGTCAATGTTGTCAGTGAGTGTTGTCAGTGAGTGAATGTTGTCAGAGAGTGAATGTTGTCAGTGAGTGAATGTTGTCAGTGAATGTTGTCAGTGAGTGAATGTTGTCAGAGAGTGAATGTTGTCAGTGAGTGAATGTTGTCAGTGAATGTTGTCAGTGAGTGAATGTTGTCAGTGAGTGTTTGTTGTCAGTGAATGTTGTCAGTGAGTGAATGTTGTCAGTGAATGTTGTCAGTGAGTGAATGTTGTCAGTGAATGTTGTCAGTGAGTGAATGTTGTCAGTGAATGTTGTCAGTGAGTGAATGTTGTCAGTGAATGTTGTCAGTGAGTGAATGTTGTCAGTGAATGTTGTCAGTGAGTGAATGCTGTCAGTGAGTGAATGTTGTCAGTGAGTGAATGTTGTCAGTGAATGTTGTCAGAGAGTGAATGTTGTCAGTGAATGTTGTCAGTGAATGTTGTCAGTGAGTGTTGTCAGTGAATGTTGTCAGTGAGTGAATGTTGTCAGTGAGTGAATGTTGTCAGTGAATGTTGTCTGTGAGTGAATGTTGTCAGTTAGTGAATGTTGTCAGTGAATGTTGTCAGTGAGTGAATGTTGTCAGTGAGTGAATGTTGTCAGTGAATGTTGTCAGAGAGTCAATGTTGTCAGTGAATGTTGTCAGTGAGTGAATGTTGTCAGTGAGTGAATGTTGTCAGTGAATGTTGTCAGTGAGTGAATGTTGTCAGTGAATGTTGTCAGTGAATGTTGTCAGTGAGTGAATGTTGTCAGTGAGTGTTGTCAGTGAGTGAATGTTGTCAGAGAGTGAATGTTGTCAGTGAGTGAATGTTGTCAGTGAATGTTGTCAGTGAGTGAATGTTGTCAGTGAGTGAATGTTGTCAGTGAATGTTGTCAGTGAGTGAATGTTGTCAGTGAGTGAATGTTGTCAGTGAATGTTGTCAGTGAATGTTGTCTGTGAGTGAATGTTGTCAGTTAGTGAATGTTGTCAGTGAATGTTGTCAGTGAGTGAATGTTGTCAGTGAGTGAATGTTGTCAGTGAATGTTGTCAGAGAGTCAATGTTGTCAGTGAATGTTGTCAGTGAGTGAATGTTGTCAGTGAGTGAATGTTGTCAGTGAATGTTGTCAGTGAGTGAATGTTGTCAGTGAATGTTGTCAGTGAATGTTGTCAGTGAGTGAATGTTGTCAGTGAGTGTTGTCAGTGAGTGAATGTTGTCAGAGAGTGAATGTTGTCAGTGAGTGAATGTTGTCAGTGAATGTTGTCAGTGAGTGAATGTTGTCAGTGAGTGAATGTTGTCAGTGAATGTTGTCAGTGAGTGAATGTTATCAGTGAATGTTGTCAGTGAGTGAATGTTGTCAGTGAGTGAATGTTGTCAGTGAATGTTGTCAGTGAATGTTATCAGTTAGTGAATGTTGTCAGTGAATGTTGTCAGTGAGTGAATGTTGTCAGTGAATGTTGTCAGTGAGTGAATGTTGTCAGTGAGTGAATGTTGTCAGTGAATGTTGTCTGTGAGTGAATGTTGTCAGTTAGTGAATGTTGTCAGTGAATGTTGTCAGAGAGTCAATGTTGTCAGTGAATGTTGTCAGTGAGTGAATGTTGTCAGTGAGTGAATGTTGTCAGTGAATGTTGTCAGTGAATGTTGTCAGAGAGTGAATGTTGTCAGTGAATGTTGTCAGAGAGTGAATGTTATCAGTAAATGTTGTCAGTGAATGTTGTCAGTGAGTGAATGTTGTCAGTGAATGCTGTCAGTGAGTGAATGTTGTCAGTGAATGTTGTCAGTGAGTGAATGTTGTCAGTGAGTGAATGTTGTCAGTGAATGTTGTCAGAGAGTCAATGTTGTCAGTGAATGTTGTCAGTGAGTGAATGTTGTCAGTGAGTGAATGTTGTCAGTGAATGTTGTCAGTGAGTGAATGTTGTCAGTGAATGTTGTCAGTGAATGTTGTCAGTGAGTGAATGTTGTCAGTGAGTGTTGTCAGTGAGTGAATGTTGTCAGAGAGTGAATGTTGTCAGTGAGTGAATGTTGTCAGTGAATGTTGTCAGTGAGTGAATGTTGTCAGTGAGTGAATGTTGTCAGTGAATGTTGTCAGTGAGTGAATGTTGTCAGTGAGTGAATGTTGTCAGTGAATGTTGTCAGTGAATGTTGTCTGTGAGTGAATGTTGTCAGTTAGTGAATGTTGTCAGTGAATGTTGTCAGTGAGTGAATGTTGTCAGTGAGTGAATGTTGTCAGTGAATGTTGTCAGAGAGTCAATGTTGTCAGTGAATGTTGTCAGTGAGTGAATGTTGTCAGTGAGTGAATGTTGTCAGTGAATGTTGTCAGTGAGTGAATGTTGTCAGTGAATGTTGTCAGTGAATGTTGTCAGTGAGTGAATGTTGTCAGTGAGTGTTGTCAGTGAGTGAATGTTGTCAGAGAGTGAATGTTGTCAGTGAGTGAATGTTGTCAGTGAATGTTGTCAGTGAGTGAATGTTGTCAGTGAGTGAATGTTGTCAGTGAATGTTGTCAGTGAGTGAATGTTATCAGTGAATGTTGTCAGTGAGTGAATGTTGTCAGTGAGTGAATGTTGTCAGTGAATGTTGTCAGTGAATGTTATCAGTTAGTGAATGTTGTCAGTGAATGTTGTCAGTGAGTGAATGTTGTCAGTGAATGTTGTCAGTGAGTGAATGTTGTCAGTGAGTGAATGTTGTCAGTGAATGTTGTCTGTGAGTGAATGTTGTCAGTTAGTGAATGTTGTCAGTGAATGTTGTCAGAGAGTCAATGTTGTCAGTGAATGTTGTCAGTGAGTGAATGTTGTCAGTGAGTGAATGTTGTCAGTGAATGTTGTCAGTGAATGTTGTCAGAGAGTGAATGTTGTCAGTGAATGTTGTCAGAGAGTGAATGTTATCAGTAAATGTTGTCAGTGAATGTTGTCAGTGAGTGAATGTTGTCAGTGAATGCTGTCAGTGAGTGAATGTTGTCAGTGAGTGAATGTTGTCAGTGAATATTGTCAGTGAGTGAATGTTGTCAGTGAATGTTGTCAGTGAGTGAATGTTGTCAGTGAATGTTGTCAGTGAATGTTGTCAGTGAGTGAATGTTGTCAGTGAATGCTGTCAGTGAGTGAATGTTGTCAGTGAGTGAATGTTGTCAGTGAATGTTGTCAGAGAGTGAATGTTGTCAGTGAATGTTGTCAGTGAATATTGTCAGTGAATGTTGTCAGTGAGTGAATGTTGTCAGTGAGTGAATGTTGTCAGTGAGTGAATGTTGTCAGTGAATGTTGTCTGTGAGTGAATGTTGTCAGTTAGTGAATGTTGTCAGTGAATGTTGTCAGTGAGTGAATGTTGTCAGTGAGTGAATGTTGTCAGTGAATGTTGTCAGAGAGTCAATGTTCTCAGTGAATGTTGTCAGTGAGTGAATGTTGTCAGTGAGTGAATGTTGTCAGTGAATGTTGTCAGTGAGTGAATGTTGTCAGTGAATGTTGTCAGTGAATGTTGTCAGTGAGTGAATGTTTTCAGTGAGTGTTGTCAGTGAGTGTTGTCAGAGAGTGAATGTTGTCAGTGAATGTTGTCAGTGAGTGAATGTTGTCAGTGAATGTTGTCAGTGAATGTTGTCAGTGAGTAAATGTTGTCAGTGAATGTTGTCAGTGAGTGAATGTTGTCAGTGAATGCTGTCAGTGAGTGAATGTTGTCAGAGAGTGAATGTTGTCAGTGAATGTTGTCAGTGAATGTTGTCAGTGAGTGTTGTCAGTGAATGTTGTCAGTGAGTGAATGTTGTCAGTGAGTGAATGTTGTCAGTGAATGTTGTCAGTGAGTGAATGTTGTCAGTGAATGTTGTCAGTGAATGTTGTCAGTGAGTGAATGTTGTCAGAGAGTGAATGTTGTCAGTGAGTGAATGTTGTCAGTGAATGTTGTCAGTGAATGTTGTCAGTGAGTGAATGTTGTCAGTGAGTGAATGTTGTCAGTGAATGTTGTCTGTGAGTGAATGTTGTCAGTTAGTGAATGTTGTCAGTGAATGTTGTCAGTGAGTGAATGTTGTCAGTGAGTGAATGTTGTCAGTGAATGTTGTCAGAGAGTCAATGTTGTCAGTGAGTGTTGTCAGTGAGTGAATGTTGTCAGAGAGTGAATGTTGTCAGTGAGTGAATGTTGTCAGTGAATGTTGTCAGTGAGTGAATGTTGTCAGAGAGTGAATGTTGTCAGTGAGTGAATGTTGTCAGTGAATGTTGTCAGTGAGTGAATGTTGTCAGTGAGTGTTTGTTGTCAGTGAATGTTGTCAGTGAGTGAATGTTGTCAGTGAATGTTGTCAGTGAGTGAATGTTGTCAGTGAATGTTGTCAGTGAGTGAATGTTGTCAGTGAATGTTGTCAGTGAGTGAATGTTGTCAGTGAATGTTGTCAGTGAGTGAATGTTGTCAGTGAATGTTGTCAGTGAGTGAATGCTGTCAGTGAGTGAATGTTGTCAGTGAGTGAATGTTGTCAGTGAATGTTGTCAGAGAGTGAATGTTGTCAGTGAATGTTGTCAGTGAATGTTGTCAGTGAGTGTTGTCAGTGAATGTTGTCAGTGAGTGAATGTTGTCAGTGAGTGAATGTTGTCAGTGAGTGAATGTTGTCAGTGAATGTTGTCTGTGAGTGAATGTTGTCAGTTAGTGAATGTTGTCAGTGAATGTTGTCAGTGAGTGAATGTTGTCAGTGAGTGAATGTTGTCAGTGAATGTTGTCAGAGAGTCAATGTTGTCAGTGAATGTTGTCAGTGAGTGAATGTTGTCAGTGAGTGAATGTTGTCAGTGAATGTTGTCAGTGAGTGAATGTTGTCAGTGAATGTTGTCAGTGAATGTTGTCAGTGAGTGAATGTTGTCAGTGAGTGTTGTCAGTGAGTGAATGTTGTCAGAGAGTGAATGTTGTCAGTGAGTGAATGTTGTCAGTGAATGTTGTCAGTGAGTGAATGTTGTCAGTGAGTGAATGTTGTCAGTGAATGTTGTCAGTGAGTGAATGTTGTCAGTGAGTGAATGTTGTCAGTGAATGTTGTCTGTGAGTGAATGTTGTCAGTTAGTGAATGTTGTCAGTGAATGTTGTCAGTGAGTGAATGTTGTCAGTGAGTGAATGTTGTCAGTGAATGTTGTCAGAGAGTCAATGTTGTCAGTGAATGTTGTCAGTGAGTGAATGTTGTCAGTGAGTGAATGTTGTCAGTGAATGTTGTCAGTGAGTGAATGTTGTCAGTGAATGTTGTCAGTGAATGTTGTCAGTGAGTGAATGTTGTCAGTGAGTGTTGTCAGTGAGTGAATGTTGTCAGAGAGTGAATGTTGTCAGTGAGTGAATGTTGTCAGTGAATGTTGTCAGTGAGTGAATGTTGTCAGTGAGTGAATGTTGTCAGTGAATGTTGTCAGTGAGTGAATGTTATCAGTGAATGTTGTCAGTGAGTGAATGTTGTCAGTGAGTGAATGTTGTCAGTGAATGTTGTCAGTGAATGTTATCAGTTAGTGAATGTTGTCAGTGAATGTTGTCAGTGAGTGAATGTTGTCAGTGAATGTTGTCAGTGAGTGAATGTTGTCAGTGAATGTTGTCTGTGAGTGAATGTTGTCAGTTAGTGAATGTTGTCAGTGAATGTTGTCAGAGAGTCAATGTTGTCAGTGAATGTTGTCAGTGAGTGAATGTTGTCAGTGAGTGAATGTTGTCAGTGAATGTTGTCAGTGAATGTTGTCAGAGAGTGAATGTTGTCAGTGAATGTTGTCAGAGAGTGAATGTTATCAGTAAATGTTGTCAGTGAATGTTGTCAGTGAGTGAATGTTGTCAGTGAATGCTGTCAGTGAGTGAATGTTGTCAGTGAGTGAATGTTGTCAGTGAATATTGTCAGTGAGTGAATGTTGTCAGTGAATGTTGTCAGTGAGTGAATGTTGTCAGTGAATGTTGTCAGTGAATGTTGTCAGTGAGTGAATGTTGTCAGTGAATGCTGTCAGTGAGTGAATGTTGTCAGTGAGTGAATGTTGTCAGTGAATGTTGTCAGAGAGTGAATGTTGTCAGTGAATGTTGTCAGTGAATATTGTCAGTGAATGTTGTCAGTGAGTGAATGTTGTCAGTGAGTGAATGTTGTCAGTGAGTGAATGTTGTCAGTGAATGTTGTCTGTGAGTGAATGTTGTCAGTTAGTGAATGTTGTCAGTGAATGTTGTCAGTGAGTGAATGTTGTCAGTGAGTGAATGTTGTCAGTGAATGTTGTCAGAGAGTCAATGTTCTCAGTGAATGTTGTCAGTGAGTGAATGTTGTCAGTGAGTGAATGTTGTCAGTGAATGTTGTCAGTGAGTGAATGTTGTCAGTGAATGTTGTCAGTGAATGTTGTCAGTGAGTGAATGTTTTCAGTGAGTGTTGTCAGTGAGTGTTGTCAGAGAGTGAATGTTGTCAGTGAATGTTGTCAGTGAGTGAATGTTGTCAGTGAATGTTGTCAGTGAATGTTGTCAGTGAGTAAATGTTGTCAGTGAATGTTGTCAGTGAGTGAATGTTGTCAGTGAATGCTGTCAGTGAGTGAATGTTGTCAGAGAGTGAATGTTGTCAGTGAATGTTGTCAGTGAGTGTTGTCAGTGAATGTTGTCAGTGAGTGAATGTTGTCAGTGAGTGAATGTTGTCAGTGAGTGAATGTTGTCAGTGAATGTTGTCAGTGAGTGAATGTTGTCAGTGAATGTTGTCAGTGAATGTTGTCAGTGAGTGAATGTTGTCAGAGAGTGAATGTTGTCAGTGAGTGAATGTTGTCAGTGAATGTTGTCAGTGAATGTTGTCAGTGAGTGAATGTTGTCAGTGAGTGAATGTTGTCAGTGAATGTTGTCTGTGAGTGAATGTTGTCAGTTAGTGAATGTTGTCAGTGAATGTTGCCAGTGAGTGAATGTTGTCAGAGAGTCAATGTTGTCAGTGAATGTTGTCAGTGAGTGAATGTTGTCAGTGAATGTTGTCAGTGAGTGAATGTTGTCAGTGAGTGAATGTTGTCAGTGAATGTTGTCAGTTAATGTTGTCAGTGAATGTTGTCAGTGAGTGAATGTTGTCAGTGAATGTTGTCAGTGAGTGAATGTTGTCAGTGAATGTTGTCAGTGAGTGAATGTTGTCAGTGAGTGAATGTTGTCAGTGAATGTTGTCAGTGAATGTTATCAGTTAGTGAATGTTGTCAGTGAATGTTGTCAGTTAATGTTGTCAGTGAATGTTGTCAGTGAGTGAATGTTGTCAGTGAATGTTGTCAGTGAGTGAATGTTGTCAGTGAATGCTGTCAGTGAGTGAATGTTGTCAGTGAATATTGTCAGTGAATGTTGTCAGTGCGTGAATGTTGTCAGTGAATGTTGTCAGTGCGTGAATGTTATCAGTGAATGTTGTCAGTGAGTGAATGTTGTCAGTGAATGCTGTCAGTGAGTGAATGTTGTCAGTGAGTGAATGTTGTCAGAGAGTGAATGTTGTCAGTGAATGTTGTCAGTGAATGTTGTCAGTGAGTGTTGTCAGTGAATGTTGTCAGTGAGTGAATGTTGTCAGTGAGTGAATGTTGTCAGTGAATGTTGTCTGTGAGTGAATGTTGTCAGTTAGTGAATGTTGTCAGTGAATGTTGTCAGTGAGTGAATGTTGTCAGTGAGTGAATGTTGTCAGTGAATGTTGTCAGAGAGTCAATGTTGTCAGTGAATGTTGTCAGTGAGTGAATGTTGTCAGTGAGTGAATGTTGTCAGTGAATGTTGTCAGAGAGTGAATGTTGTCAGTGAATGTTGTCAGTGAATGTTGTCAGTGAGTGAATGTTGTCAGTGAGTGTTGTCAGTGAGTGAATGTTGTCAGAGAGTGAATGTTGTCAGTGAGTGAATGTTGTCAGTGAATGTTGTCAGTGAGTGAATGTTGTCAGTGAATGTTGTCAGTGAATGTTGTCAGTGAGTGAATGTTGTCAGTGAGTGTTGTCAGTGAGTGAATGTTGTCAGAGAGTGAATGTTGTCAGTGAGTGAATGTTGTCAGTGAGTGTTGTCAGTAAGTGAATGTTGTCAGAGAGTGAATGTTGTCAGTGAGTGAATGTTGTCAGTGAATGTTGTCAGTGAGTGAATGTTATCAGTGAATGTTGTCAGTGAGTGAATGTTGTCAGTGAATGTTGTCAGTGAGTGAATGTTGTCAGTGAATGTTGTCAGAGAGTCAATGTTGTCAGTGAATGTTGTCAGTGAGTGAATGTTGTCAGTGAGTGAATGTTGTCAGTGAATGTTGTCAGTGAGTGAATGTTGTCAGTGAATGTCAGTGAGTGAATGTTGTCAGTGAATGTTGTCAGTGAGTGAATGTTGTCAGTGAGTGAATGTTGTCAGTGAATGTTGTCAGTGAGTGAATGTTGTCAGTGAATGCTGTCAGTGAGTGAATGTTGTCAGTGAGTGAATGTTGTCAGAGAGTGAATGTTGTCAGTGAATGTTGTCAGTGAATGTTGTCAGTGAGTGTTGTCAGTGAATGTTGTCAGTGAGTGAATGTTGTCAGTGAATGTCAGTGAGTGAATGTTGTCAGTGAATGTTGTCAGTGAATGTTGTCAGTGAGTGAATGTTGTCAGTGAATGTTGTCAGTGAGTGAATGTTGTCAGTGAATGCTGTCAGTGAGTGAATGTTGTTAGTGAGTGAATGTTGTCAGAGAGTGAATGTTGTCAGTGAATGTTGTCAGTGAATGTTGTCAGTGAGTGTTGTCAGTGAATGTTGTCAGTGAGTGAATGTTGTCAGTGAGTGAATGTTGTCAGTGAATGTTGTCAGTGAGTGAATGTTGTCAGTGAATGTTGTCAGTGAATGTTGTCAGAGAGTGAATGTTGTCAGTGAGTGAATGTTGTCAGTGAATGTTGTCAGTGAATGTTGTCAGTGAGTGAATGTTGTCAGTGAATGTTGTCAGTGAGTGAATGTTGTCAGTGAATGCTGTCAGTGAGTGAATGTTGTCAGTGAGTGAATGTTGTCAGAGAGTGAATGTTGTCAGTGAATGTTGTCAGTGAATGTTGTCAGTGAGTGTTGTCAGTGAATGTTGTCAGTGAGTGAATGTTGTCAGTGAGTGAATGTTGTCAGTGAATGTTGTCAGTGAGTGAATGTTGTCAGTGAATGTTGTCAGTGAATGTTGTCAGAGAGTGAATGTTGTCAGTGAGTGAATGTTGTCAGTGAATGTTGTCAGTGAATGTTGTCAGTGAGTGAATGTTGTCAGTGAGTGAATGTTGTCAGAGAGTGAATGTTGTCAGTGAATGTTGTCTGTGAGTGAATGTTGTCAGTTAGTGAATGTTGTCAGTGAGTGAATGTTGTCAGTGAATGTTGTCAGTGAGTGAATGTTGTCAGTGAGTGAATGTTGTCAGTGAGTGTTGTAAGTGAGTCAATGTTGTCAGTGAGTGTTGTCAGTGAATGTTGTCAGTGAGTGAATGTTATCAGTGAATGTTGTCAGTGAGTGAATGTTGTCAGTGAATGTTGTCAGTGAGTGAATGTTGTCAGTGAATGTTGTCAGTGAGTGAATGTTGTCAGTGAATGTTGTCAGTGAGTGAATGTTGTAAGTGAATGTTGTCAGTGAGTGAATGTTGTCAGTGAGTGAATGTTGTCAGTGAACGTTGTCAGTGAATGTTGTCAGAGAGTGAATGTTGTCAGTGAATGTTGTCAGAGAGTGAATGTTATCAGTAAATGTTGTCAGTGAATGTTGTCAGTGAGTGAATGTTGTCAGTGAATGTTGTCAGTTAGTGAATGTTGTCAGTGAATGTTGTCAGTGAGTGAATGTTGTCAGTGAATGTTGTCAGTGAGTGAATGTTGTCAGTGAATGCTGTCAGTGAGTGAATGTTGTCAGTGAGTGAATGTTGTCAGTGAATATTGTCAGTGAGTGAATGTTGTCAGTGAATGTTGTCAGTGAGTGAATGTTGTCAGTGAATGTTGTCAGTGAATGTTGTCAGTGAGTGAATGTTGTCAGTGAATGCTGTCAGTGAGTGAATGTTGTCAGTGAGTGAATGTTGTCAGTGAATGTTGTCAGAGAGTGAATGTTGTCAGTGAATGTTGTCAGTGAATGTTGTCAGTGAGTGTTGTCAGTGAATGTTGTCAGTGAGTGAATGTTGTCAGTGAGTGAATGTTGTCAGTGAATGTTGTCTGTGAGTGAATGTTGTCAGTTAGTGAATGTTGTCAGTGAGTGAATGTTGTCAGTGAATGTTGTCAGTGAGTGAATGTTGTCAGTGAGTGAATGTTGTCAGTGAATGTTGTCAGAGAGTCAATGTTGTCAGTGAATGTTGTCAGTGAGTGAATGTTGTCAGTGAGTGAATGTTGTCAGTGAATGTTGTCAGTGAGTGAATGTTGTCAGTGAATGTTGTCAGTGAATGTTGTCAGTGAGTGAATGTTGTCAGTGAGTGAATGTTGTCAGAGAGTGAATGTTGTCAGTGAGTGAATGTTCTCAGTGAATGTTGTCAGTGAGTGAATGTTGTCAGTGAGTGAATGTTGTCAGAGAGTGAATGTTGTCAGTGAGTGAATGTTGTCAGTGAATGTTGTCAGTGAGTGAATGTTGTCAGAGAGTGAATGTTGTCAGTGAGTGAATGTTGTCAGTGAATGTTGTCAGTGAGTGAATGTTGTCAGTGAGTGAATGTTGTCAGTGAATGTTGTCAGTGAGTGAATGTTGTCAGTGAATGTTGTCAGTGAGTGAATGCTGTCAGTGAGTGAATGTTGTCAGTGAGTGAATGTTGTCAGTGAATGTTGTCAGTGAGTGAATGTTATCAGTGAATGTTGTCAGTGAGTGAATGTTGTCAGTGAATGTTGTCAGTGAGTGAATGTTGTCAGTGAGTGAATGTTGTCAGTGAATGTTGTCAGTGAGTGAATGTTGTCAGTGAATGTTGTCAGTGAGTGAATGTTGTCAGTGAATGTTGTCAGTGAGTGAATGTTGTCAGTGAATGTTGTCAGTGAGTGAATGTTGTCAGTGAATGTTGTCAGTGAGTGAATGCTGTCAGTGAGTGAATGTTGTCAGTGAGTGAATGTTGTCAGTGAATGTTGTCAGAGAGTGAATGTTGTCAGTGAATGTTGTCAGTGAATGTTGTCAGTGAGTGTTGTCAGTGAATGTTGTCAGTGAGTGAATGTTGTCAGTGAGTGAATGTTGTCAGTGAGTGAATGTTGTCAGTGAATGTTGTCTGTGAGTGAATGTTGTCAGTTAGTGAATGTTGTCAGTGAATGTTGTCAGTGAGTGAATGTTGTCAGTGAATGTTGTCAGAGAGTCAATGTTGTCAGTGAATGTTGTCAGTGAGTGAATGTTGTCAGTGAGTGAATGTTGTCAGTGAATGTTGTCAGTGAGTGAATGTTGTCAGAGAGTGAATGTTGTCAGTGAGTGTTGTCAGTGAGTGAATGTTGTCAGAGAGTGAATGTTGTCAGTGAGTGAATGTTGTCAGTGAATGTTGTCAGTGAGTGAATGTTGTCAGTGAGTGAATGTTGTCAGTGAATGTTGTCAGTGAATGTTGTCAGTGAGTGAATGTTATCAGTGAATGTTGTCAGTGAGTGAATGTTGTCAGTGAGTGAATGTTGTCAGTGAATGTTGTCAGTGAATGTTATCAGTTAGTGAATGTTGTCAGTGAATGTTGTCAGTGAGTGAATGTTGTCAGTGAATGTTGTCAGTGAGTGAATGTTGTCAGTGAGTGAATGTTGTCAGTGAATGTTGTCTGTGAGTGAATGTTGTCAGTTAGTGAATGTTGTCAGTGAATGTTGTCAGAGAGTCAATGTTGTCAGTGAATGTTGTCAGTGAGTGAATGTTGTCAGTGAGTGAATGTTGTCAGTGAATGTTGTCAGTGAATGTTGTCAGAGAGTGAATGTTATCAGTGAATGTTGTCAGTGAGTGAATGTTGTCAGTGAGTGAATGTTGTCAGTGAATGTTGTCAGTGAGTGAATGTTGTCAGTGAATGTTGTCAGTGAGTGAATGCTGTCAGTGAGTGAATGTTGTCAGTGAGTGAATGTTGTCAGTGAATGTTGTCAGTGAGTGAATGTTGTCAGTGAATGTTGTCAGTGAGTGAATGTTGTCAGTGAGTGAATGTTGTCAGTGAATGTTGTCAGTGAGTGAATGTTGTCAGTGAATGCTGTCAGTGAGTGAATGTTGTCAGTGAGTGAATGTTGTCAGTGAATGTTGTCAGTGAGTGAATGTTGTCAGTGAATGTTGTCAGTGAATGTTGTCAGTGAGTGAATGTTATCAGTGAATGTTGTCAGTGAGTGAATGTTGTCAGTGAGTGAATGTTGTCAGTGAATGTTGTCAGTGAATGTTATCAGTTAGTGAATGTTGTCAGTGAATGTTGTCAGTGAGTGAATGTTGTCAGTGAATGTTGTCAGTGAGTGAATGTTGTCAGTGAGTGAATGTTGTCAGTGAATGTTGTCTGTGAGTGAATGTTGTCAGTTAGTGAATGTTGTCAGTGAATGTTGTCAGAGAGTCAATGTTGTCAGTGAATGTTGTCAGTGAGTGAATGTTGTCAGTGAGTGAATGTTGTCAGTGAATGTTGTCAGTGAATGTTGTCAGTGAGTGAATGTTGTCAGTGAATGTTGTCAGTGAATGTTGTCAGTGAGTGAATGTTGTCAGTGAGTGTTGTCAGTGAGTGAATGTTGTCAGAGAGTGAATGTTGTCAGTGAGTGAATGTTGTCAGTGAATGTTGTCAGTGAGTGAATGTTGTCAGTGAGTGAATGTTGTCAGTGAATGTTGTCAGTGAGTGAATGTTATCAGTGAATGTTGTCAGTGAGTGAATGTTGTCAGTGAGTGAATGTTGTCAGTGAATGTTGTCAGTGAATGTTATCAGTTAGTGAATGTTGTCAGTGAATGTTGTCAGTGAGTGAATGTTGTCAGTGAATGTTGTCAGTGAGTGAATGTTGTCAGTGAGTGAATGTTGTCAGTGAATGTTGTCTGTGAGTGAATGTTGTCAGTTAGTGAATGTTGTCAGTGAATGTTGTCAGAGAGTCAATGTTGTCAGTGAATGTTGTCAGTGAGTGAATGTTGTCAGTGAGTGAATGTTGTCAGTGAATGTTGTCAGTGAATGTTGTCAGAGAGTGAATGTTATCAGTGAATGTTGTCAGTGAGTGAATGTTGTCAGTGAGTGAATGTTGTCAGTGAATGTTGTCAGTGAGTGAATGTTGTCAGTGAATGTTGTCAGTGAGTGAATGCTGTCAGTGAGTGAATGTTGTCAGTGAGTGAATGTTGTCAGTGAATGTTGTCAGTGAGTGAATGTTATCAGTGAATGTTGTCAGTGAGTGAATGTTGTCAGTGAATGTTGTCAGTGAGTGAATGTTGTCAGTGAGTGAATGTTGTCAGTGAATGTTGTCAGTGAATGTTGTCAGTGAGTGAATGTTGTCAGTGAATGTTGTCAGTGAGTGAATGTTGTCAGTGAATGTTGTCAGTGAGTGAATGTTGTCAGTGAATGTTGTCAGTGAGTGAATGTTGTCAGTGAATGTTGTCAGTGAGTGAATGCTGTCAGTGAGTGAATGTTGTCAGTGAGTGAATGTTGTCAGTGAATGTTGTCAGAGAGTGAATGTTGTCAGTGAATGTTGTCAGTGAATGTTGTCAGTGAGTGTTGTCAGTGAATGTTGTCAGTGAGTGAATGTTGTCAGTGAGTGAATGTTGTCAGTGAGTGAATGTTGTCAGTGAATGTTGTCTGTGAGTGAATGTTGTCAGTTAGTGAATGTTGTCAGTGAATGTTGTCAGTGAGTGAATGTTGTCAGTGAGTGAATGTTGTCAGTGAATGTTGTCAGAGAGTCAATGTTGTCAGTGAATGTTGTCAGTGAGTGAATGTTGTCAGTGAGTGAATGTTGTCAGTGAATGTTGTCAGTGAGTGAATGTTGTCAGTGAATGTTGTCAGTGAATGTTGTCAGTGAGTGAATGTTGTCAGTGAGTGTTGTCAGTGAGTGAATGTTGTCAGAGAGTGAATGTTGTCAGTGAGTGAATGTTGTCAGTGAATGTTGTCAGTGAGTGAATGTTGTCAGTGAGTGAATGTTGTCAGTGAATGTTGTCAGTGAATGTTGTCAGTGAGTGAATGTTATCAGTGAATGTTGTCAGTGAGTGAATGTTGTCAGTGAGTGAATGTTGTCAGTGAATGTTGTCAGTGAATGTTATCAGTTAGTGAATGTTGTCAGTGAATGTTGTCAGTGAGTGAATGTTGTCAGTGAATGTTGTCAGTGAGTGAATGTTGTCAGTGAGTGAATGTTGTCAGTGAATGTTGTCTGTGAGTGAATGTTGTCAGTTAGTGAATGTTGTCAGTGAATGTTGTCAGAGAGTCAATGTTGTCAGTGAATGTTGTCAGTGAGTGAATGTTGACAGTGAGTGAATGTTGTCAGTGAATGTTGTCAGTGAATGTTGTCAGAGAGTGAATGTTGTCAGTGAATGTTGTCAGAGAGTGAATGTTATCAGTAAATGTTGTCAGTGAATGTTGTCAGAGAGTGAATGTTGTCAGTGAATGTTGTCAGTTAGTGAATGTTGTCAGTGAATGTTGTCAGTGAGTGAATGTTGTCAGTGAATGTTGTCAGTGAGTGAATGTTGTCAGTGAATGCTGTCAGTGAGTGAATGTTGTCAGTGAGTGAATGTTGTCAGTGAATGTTGTCAGTGAGTGAATGTTGTCAGTGAGTGAATGTTGTCAGTGAGTGAATGTTGTCAGTGAATGTTGTCTGTGAGTGAATGTTGTCAGTTAGTGAATGTTGTCAGTGAATGTTGTCAGTGAGTGAATGTTGTCAGTGAGTGAATGTTGTCAGTGAATGTTGTCAGAGAGTCAATGTTGTCAGTGAATGTTGTCAGTGAGTGAATGTTGTCAGTGAGTGAATGTTGTCAGTGAATGTTGTCAGTGAGTGAATGTTGTCAGTGAATGTTGTCAGTGAGTGAATGTTGTCAGTGAGTGTTGTCAGTGAGTGAATGTTGTCAGAGAGTGAATGTTGTCAGTGAGTGAATGTTGTCAGTGAATGTTGTCAGTGAGTGAATGTTGTCAGTGAGTGAATGTTGTCAGTGAATGTTGTCAGTGAATGGTGTCAGTGAGTGAATGTTATCAGTGAATGTTGTCAGTGAGTGAATGTTGTCAGTGAATGTTGTCAGTGAGTGAATGTTGTCAGTGAGTGAATGTTGTCAGTGAATGTTGTCAGTGAATGTTATCAGTTAGTGAATGTTGTCAGTGAATGTTGTCAGTGAGTGAATGTTGTCAGTGAATGTTGTCAGTGAGTGAATGTTGTCAGTGAATGCTGTCAGTGAGTGAATGTTGTCAGTGAATATTGTCAGTGAGTGAATGTTGTCAGAGAGTGAATGTTGTCAGTGAATGTTGTCAGTGAGTGAATGTTGTCAGTGAATGTTGTCAGTGAATGTTGTCAGTGAGTGAATGTTGTCAGTGAATGTTGTCAGTGAATGAATGTTGTCAGTGAATGCTGTCAGTGAGTGAATGTTGTCAGAGAGTGAATGTTGTCAGTGAATGTTGTCAGTGAATGTTGTCAGTGAGTGTTGTCAGTGAGTGAATGTTGTCAGAGAGTGAATGTTGTCAGTGAGTGAATGTTGTCAGTGAATGCTGTCAGTGAGTGAATGTTGTCAGTGAGTGAATGTTGTCAGAGAGTGAATGTTGTCAGTGAATGTTGTCAGTGAGTGTTGTCAGTGAATGTTGTCAGTGAGTGAATGTTGTCAGTGAATGTTGTCAGTGAGTGAATGTTGTCAGTGAATGTTGTCAGTGAATGTTGTCAGTGAGTGAATGTTGTCAGTGAGTGAATGTTGTCAGTGAATGTTGTCAGTGAATGTTGTCAGTGAATGTTGTCAGTGAGTGAATGTTGTCAGTGAGTGAATGTTGTCAGTGAATGTTGTCTGTGAGTGAATGTTGTCAGTTAGTGAATGTTGTCAGTGAATGTTGTCAGAGAGTCAATGTTGTCAGTGAATGTTGTCAGTGAGTGAATGTTGTCAGTGAATGTTGTCAGTGAGTGAATGTTGTCAGTGAATGTCAGTGAGTGAATGTTGTCAGTGAATGTTGTCAGTGAGTGAATGTTGTCAGTGAGTGAATGTTGTCAGTGAATGTTGTCAGTGAGTGAATGTTGTCAGTGAGTGAATGTTGTCAGTGAATGTTGTCAGTGAGTGAATGTTGTCAGTGAGTGAATGTTGTCAGTGAATGTTGTCAGTGAATGTTGTCAGTGAGTGAATGTTGTCAGTGAATGCTGTCAGTGAGTGAATGTTGTCAGTGAGTGAATGTTGTCAGTGAATGTTGTCAGACAGTGAATGTTGTCAGTGAATGTTGTCAGTGAATGTTGTCAGTGAGTGTTGTCAGTGAATGTTGTCAGTGAGTGAATGTTGTCAGTGAGTGAATGTTGTCAGTGAATGTTGTCTGTGAGTGAATGTTGTCAGTTAGTGAATGTTGTCAGTGAGTGAATGTTGTCAGTGAATGTTGTCAGTGAGTGAATGTTGTCAGTGAGTGAATGTTGTCAGTGAATGTTGTCAGAGAGTCAATGTTGTCAGTGAATGTTGTCAGTGAGTGAATGTTGTCAGTGAGTGAATGTTGTCAGTGAATGTTGTCAGTGAGTGAATGTTGTCAGTGAATGTTGTCAGTGAATGTTGTCAGTGAGTGAATGTTGTCAGTGAGTGAATGTTGTCAGAGAGTGAATGTTGTCAGTGAGTGAATGTTCTCAGTGAATGTTGTCAGTGAGTGAATGTTGTCAGTGAGTGAATGTTGTCAGAGAGTGAATGTTGTCAGTGAGTGAATGTTGTCAGTGAATGTTGTCAGTGAGTGAATGTTGTCAGAGAGTGAATGTTGTCAGTGAGTGAATGTTGTCAGTGAATGTTGTCAGTGAGTGAATGTTGTCAGTGAGTGAATGTTGTCAGTGAATGTTGTCAGTGAGTGAATGTTGTCAGTGAATGTTGTCAGTGAGTGAATGCTGTCAGTGAGTGAATGTTGTCAGTGAGTGAATGTTGTCAGTGAATGTTGTCAGTGAGTGAATGTTATCAGTGAATGTTGTCAGTGAGTGAATGTTGTCAGTGAGTGAATGTTGTCATTGAGTGAATGTTGTCAGTGAATGTTGTCAGTGAGTGAATGTTGTCAGTGAATGTTGTCAGTGAGTGAATGTTGTCAGTGAATGTTGTCAGTGAGTGAATGTTGTCAGTGAATGTTGTCAGTGAGTGAATGTTGTCAGTGAATGTTGTCAGTGAGTGAATGCTGTCAGTGAGTGAATGTTGTCAGTGAGTGAATGTTGTCAGTGAATGTTGTCAGAGAGTGAATGTTGTCAGTGAATGTTGTCAGTGAATGTTGTCAGTGAGTGTTGTCAGTGAATGTTGTCAGTGAGTGAATGTTGTCAGTGAGTGAATGTTGTCAGTGAGTGAATGTTGTCTGTGAGTGAATGTTGTCAGTTAGTGAATGTTGTCAGTGAATGTTGTCAGTGAGTGAATGTTGTCAGTGAGTGAATGTTGTCAGTGAATGTTGTCAGAGAGTCAATGTTGTCAGTGAATGTTGTCAGTGAGTGAATGTTGTCAGTGAGTGAATGTTGTCAGTGAATGTTGTCAGTGAGTGAATGTTGTCAGTGAATGTTGTCAGTGAATGTTGTCAGTGAGTGAATGTTGTCAGTGAGTGTTGTCAGTGAGTGAATGTTGTCAGAGAGTGAATGTTGTCAGTGAGTGAATGTTGTCAGTGAATGTTGTCAGTGAGTGAATGTTGTCAGTGAGTGAATGTTGTCAGTGAATGTTGTCAGTGAGTGAATGTTATCAGTGAATGTTGTCAGTGAGTGAATGTTGTCAGTGAGTGAATGTTGTCAGTGAATGTTGTCAGTGAATGTTATCAGTTAGTGAATGTTGTCAGTGAATGTTGTCAGTGAGTGAATGTTGTCAGTGAATGTTGTCAGTGAGTGAATGTTGTCAGTGAGTGAATGTTGTCAGTGAATGTTGTCTGTGAGTGAATGTTGTCAGTTAGTGAATGTTGTCAGTGAATGTTGTCAGAGAGTCAATGTTGTCAGTGAATTTTGTCAGTGAGTGAATGTTGTCAGTGAGTGAATGTTGTCAGTGAATGTTGTCAGTGAATGTTGTCAGAGAGTGAATGTTATCAGTGAATGTTGTCAGTGAGTGAATGTTGTCAGTGAGTGAATGTTGTCAGTGAATGTTGTCAGTGAGTGAATGTTGTCAGTGAATGTTGTCAGTGAGTGAATGCTGTCAGTGAGTGAATGTTGTCAGTGAGTGAATGTTGTCAGTGAATGTTGTCAGTGAGTGAATGTTGTCAGTGAATGTTGTCAGTGAGTGAATGTTGTCAGTGAGTGAATGTTGTCAGTGAATGTTGTCAGTGAGTGAATGTTGTCAGTGAATGTTGTCAGTGAGTGAATGTTGTCAGTGAATGTTGTCAGTGAGTGAATGCTGTCAGTGAGTGAATGTTGTCAGTGAATGTTGTCAGAGAGTGAATGTTGTCAGTGAATGTTGTCAGTGAATGTTGTCAGTGAGTGTTGTCAGTGAATGTTGTCAGTGAGTGAATGTTGTCAGTGAGTGAATGTTGTCAGTGAGTGAATGTTGTCAGTGAATGTTGTCTGTGAGTGAATGTTGTCAGTTAGTGAATGTTGTCAGTGAATGTTGTCAGTGAGTGAATGTTGTCAGTGAGTGAATGTTGTCAGTGAATGTTGTCAGAGAGTCAATGTTGTCAGTGAATGTTGTCAGTGAGTGAATGTTGTCAGTGAGTGAATGTTGTCAGTGAATGTTGTCAGTGAGTGAATGTTGTCAGTGAATGTTGTCAGTGAATGTTGTCAGTGAGTGAATGTTGTCAGTGAGTGTTGTCAGTGAGTGAATGTTGTCAGAGAGTGAATGTTGTCAGTGAGTGAATGTTGTCAGTGAATGTTGTCAGTGAGTGAATGTTGTCAGTGAGTGAATGTTGTCAGTGAATGTTGTCAGTGAATGTTGTCAGTGAGTGAATGTTATCAGTGAATGTTGTCAGTGAGTGAATGTTGTCAGTGAGTGAATGTTGTCAGTGAATGTTGTCAGTGAATGTTATCAGTTAGTGAATGTTGTCAGTGAATGTTGTCAGTGAGTGAATGTTGTCAGTGAATGTTGTCAGTGAGTGAATGTTGTCAGTGAGTGAATGTTGTCAGTGAATGTTGTCTGTGAGTGAATGTTGTCAGTTAGTGAATGTTGTCAGTGAATGTTGTCAGAGAGTCAATGTTGTCAGTGAATGTTGTCAGTGAGTGAATGTTGTCAGTGAGTGAATGTTGTCAGTGAATGTTGTCAGTGAATGTTGTCAGAGAGTGAATGTTATCAGTGAATGTTGTCAGTGAGTGAATGTTGTCAGTGAGTGAATGTTGTCAGTGAATGTTGTCAGTGAGTGAATGTTGTCAGTGAATGTTGTCAGTGAGTGAATGCTGTCAGTGAGTGAATGTTGTCAGTGAGTGAATGTTGTCAGTGAATGTTGTCAGTGAGTGAATGTTGTCAGTGAATGTTGTCAGTGAGTGAATGTTGTCAGTGAGTGAATGTTGTCAGTGAATGTTGTCAGTGAGTGAATGTTGTCAGTGAATGTTGTCAGTGAGTGAATGTTGTCAGTGAATGTTGTCAGTGAGTGAATGTTGTCAGTGAATGTTGTCAGTGAGTGAATGTTGTCAGTGAATGTTGTCAGTGAGTGAATGCTGTCAGTGAGTGAATGTTGTCAGTGAGTGAATGTTGTCAGTGAATGTTGTCAGAGAGTGAATGTTGTCAGTGAATGTTGTCAGTGAATGTTGTCAGTGAGTGTTGTCAGTGAATGTTGTCAGTGAGTGAATGTTGTCAGTGAGTGAATGTTGTCAGTGAGTGAATGTTGTCAGTGAATGTTGTCTGTGAGTGAATGTTGTCAGTTAGTGAATGTTGTCAGTGAATGTTGTCAGTGAGTGAATGTTGTCAGTGAGTGAATGTTGTCAGTGAATGTTGTCAGAGAGTCAATGTTGTCAGTGAATGTTGTCAGTGAGTGAATGTTGTCAGTGAGTGAATGTTGTCAGTGAATGTTGTCAGTGAGTGAATGTTGTCAGTGAATGTTGTCAGTGAATGTTGTCAGTGAGTGAATGTTGTCAGTGAGTGTTGTCAGTGAGTGAATGTTGTCAGAGAGTGAATGTTGTCAGTGAGTGAATGTTGTCAGTGAATGTTGTCAGTGAGTGAATGTTGTCAGTGAGTGAATGTTGTCAGTGAATGTTGTCAGTGAGTGAATGTTATCAGTGAATGTTGTCAGTGAGTGAATGTTGTCAGTGAGTGAATGTTGTCAGTGAATGTTGTCAGTGAATGTTATCAGTTAGTGAATGTTGTCAGTGAATGTTGTCAGTGAGTGAATGTTGTCAGTGAATGTTATCAGTGAATGTTGTCAGTGAGTGAATGTTGTCAGTGAGTGAATGTTGTCAGTGAATGTTGTCAGTGAGTGAATGTTGTCAGTGAATGTTGTCAGTGAGTGAATGCTGTCAGTGAGTGAATGTTGTCAGTGAGTGAATGTTGTCAGTGAGTGAATGTTGTCAGTGAATGTTATCAGTGAATGTTGTCAGTGAGTGAATGTTATCAGTGAATGTTGTCAGTGAGTGAATGTTGTCAGTGAGTGAATGTTGTCAGTGAATGTTGTCAGTGAGTGAATGTTGTCAGTGAATGTTGTCAGTGAGTGAATGCTGTCAGTGAGTGAATGTTGTCAGTGAGTGAATGTTGTCAGTGAATGTTGTCAGTGAGTGAATGTTATCAGTGAATGTTGTCAGTGAGTGAATGTTGTCAGTGAATGTTGTCAGTGAGTGAATGTTGTCAGTGAGTGAATGTTGTCAGTGAATGTTGTCAGTGAGTGAATGTTGTCAGTGAATGTTGTCAGTGAGTGAATGTTGTCAGTGAATGTTGTCAGTGAGTGAATGTTGTCAGTGAATGTTGTCAGTGAGTGAATGCTGTCAGTGAGTGAATGTTGTCAGTGAGTGAATGTTGTCAGTGAATGTTGTCAGAGAGTGAATGTTGTCAGTGAATGTTGTCAGTGAATGTTGTCAGTGAGTGTTGTCAGTGAATGTTGTCAGTGAGTGAATGTTGTCAGTGAGTGAATGTTGTCAGTGAGTGAATGTTGTCAGTGAATGTTGTCTGTGAGTGAATGTTGTCAGTTAGTGAATGTTGTCAGTGAATGTTGTCAGTGAGTGAATGTTGTCAGTGAATGTTGTCAGAGAGTCAATGTTGTCAGTGAATGTTGTCAGTGAGTGAATGTTGTCAGTGAGTGAATGTTGTCAGTGAATGTTGTCAGTGAGTGAATGTTGTCAGTGAATGTTGTCAGTGAATGTTGTCAGTGAGTGAATGTTGTCAGTGAGTGTTGTCAGTGAGTGAATGTTGTCAGAGAGTGAATGTTGTCAGTGAGTGAATGTTGTCAGTGAATGTTGTCAGTGAGTGAATGTTGTCAGTGAGTGAATGTTGTCAGTGAATGTTGTCAGTGAATGTTGTCAGTGAGTGAATGTTATCAGTGAATGTTGTCAGTGAGTGAATGTTGTCAGTGAGTGAATGTTGTCAGTGAATGTTGTCAGTGAATGTTATCAGTTAGTGAATGTTGTCAGTGAATGTTGTCAGTGAGTGAATGTTGTCAGTGAATGTTGTCAGTGAGTGAATGTTGTCAGTGAGTGAATGTTGTCAGTGAATGTTGTCTGTGAGTGAATGTTGTCAGTTAGTGAATGTTGTCAGTGAATGTTGTCAGAGAGTCAATGTTGTCAGTGAATGTTGTCAGTGAGTGAATGTTGACAGTGAGTGAATGTTGTCAGTGAATGTTGTCAGTGAATGTTGTCAGAGAGTGAATGTTGTCAGTGAATGTTGTCAGAGAGTGAATGTTATCAGTAAATGTTGTCAGTGAATGTTGTCAGAGAGTGAATGTTGTCAGTGAATGTTGTCAGTTAGTGAATGTTGTCAGTGAATGTTGTCAGTGAGTGAATGTTGTCAGTGAATGTTGTCAGTGAGTGAATGTTGTCAGTGAATGCTGTCAGTGAGTGAATGTTGTCAGTGAGTGAATGTTGTCAGTGAATATTGTCAGTGAGTGACTGTTGTCAGTGAATGTTGTCAGTGAGTGAATGTTGTCAGTGAATGTTGTCAGTGAATGTTGTCAGTGAGTGAATGTTGTCAGTGAATGCTGTCAGTGAGTGAATGTTGTCAGTGAGTGAATGTTGTCAGTGAATGTTGTCAGTGAGTGAATGTTGTCAGTGAGTGAATGTTGTCAGTGAGTGAATGTTGTCAGTGAATGTTGTCTGTGAGTGATTGTTGTCAGTTAGTGAATGTTGTCAGTGAATGTTGTCAGTGAGTGAATGTTGTCAGTGAGTGAATGTTGTCAGTGAATGTTGTCAGAGAGTCAATGTTGTCAGTGAATGTTGTCAGTGAGTGAATGTTGTCAGTGAGTGAATGTTGTCAGTGAATGTTGTCAGTGAGTGAATGTTGTCAGTGAATGTTGTCAGTGAGTGAATGTTGTCAGTGAGTGTTGTCAGTGAGTGAATGTTGTCAGAGAGTGAATGTTGTCAGTGAGTGAATGTTGTCAGTGAATGTTGTCAGTGAGTGAATGTTGTCAGTGAGTGAATGTTGTCAGTGAATGTTGTCAGTGAATGTTGTCAGTGAGTGAATGTTATCAGTGAATGTTGTCAGTGAGTGAATGTTGTCAGTGAATGTTGTCAGTGAGTGAATGTTGTCAGTGAGTGAATGTTGTCAGTGAATGTTGTCAGTGAATGTTATCAGTTAGTGAATGTTGTCAGTGAATGTTGTCAGTGAGTGAATGTTGTCAGTGAATGTTGTCAGTGAGTGAATGTTGTCAGTGAATGCTGTCAGTGAGTGAATGTTGTCAGTGAATATTGTCAGTGAGTGAATGTTGTCAGAGAGTGAATGTTGTCAGTGAATGTTGTCAGTGAGTGAATGTTGTCAGTGAATGTTGTCAGTGAATGTTGTCAGTGAGTGAATGTTGTCAGTGAATGTTGTCAGTGAATGAATGTTGTCAGTGAATGCTGTCAGTGAGTGAATGTTGTCAGAGAGTGAATGTTGTCAGTGAATGTTGTCAGTGAATGTTGTCAGTGAGTGTTGTCAGTGAGTGAATGTTGTCAGAGAGTGAATGTTGTCAGTGAGTGAATGTTGTCAGTGAATGCTGTCAGTGAGTGAATGTTGTCAGTGAGTGAATGTTGTCAGAGAGTGAATGTTGTCAGTGAATGTTGTCAGTGAGTGTTGTCAGTGAATGTTGTCAGTGAGTGAATGTTGTCAGTGAATGTTGTCAGTGAGTGAATGTTGTCAGTGAATGTTGTCAGTGAATGTTGTCAGTGAGTGAATGTTGTCAGTGAGTGAATGTTGTCAGTGAATGTTGTCAGTGAATGTTGTCAGTGAATGTTGTCAGTGAGTGAATGTTGTCAGTGAGTGAATGTTGTCAGTGAATGTTGTCTGTGAGTGAATGTTGTCAGTTAGTGAATGTTGTCAGTGAATGTTGTCAGAGAGTCAATGTTGTCAGTGAATGTTGTCAGTGAGTGAATGTTGTCAGTGAATGTTGTCAGTGAGTGAATGTTGTCAGTGAATGTCAGTGAGTGAATGTTGTCAGTGAATGTTGTCAGTGAGTGAATGTTGTCAGTGAGTGAATGTTGTCAGTGAATGTTGTCAGTGAGTGAATGTTGTCAGTGAGTGAATGTTGTCAGTGAATGTTGTCAGTGAGTGAATGTTGTCAGTGAGTGAATGTTGTCAGTGAATGTTGTCAGTGAATGTTGTCAGTGAGTGAATGTTGTCAGTGAATGCTGTCAGTGAGTGAATGTTGTCAGTGAGTGAATGTTGTCAGTGAATGTTGTCAGAGAGTGAATGTTGTCAGTGAATGTTGTCAGTGAATGTTGTCAGTGAGTGTTGTCAGTGAATGTTGTCAGTGAGTGAATGTTGTCAGTGAGTGAATGTTGTCAGTGAATGTTGTCTGTGAGTGAATGTTGTCAGTTAGTGAATGTTGTCAGTGAGTGAATGTTGTCAGTGAATGTTGTCAGTGAGTGAATGTTGTCAGTGAGTGAATGTTGTCAGTGAATGTTGTCAGAGAGTCAATGTTGTCAGTGAATGTTGTCAGTGAGTGAATGTTGTCAGTGAGTGAATGTTGTCAGTGAATGTTGTCAGTGAGTGAATGTTGTCAGTGAATGTTGTCAGTGAATGTTGTCAGTGAGTGAATGTTGTCAGTGAGTGAATGTTGTCAGAGAGTGAATGTTGTCAGTGAGTGAATGTTCTCAGTGAATGTTGTCAGTGAGTGAATGTTGTCAGTGAGTGAATGTTGTCAGAGAGTGAATGTTGTCAGTGAGTGAATGTTGTCAGTGAATGTTGTCAGTGAGTGAATGTTGTCAGAGAGTGAATGTTGTCAGTGAGTGAATGTTGTCAGTGAATGTTGTCAGTGAGTGAATGTTGTCAGTGAGTGAATGTTGTCAGTGAATGTTGTCAGTGAGTGAATGTTGTCAGTGAATGTTGTCAGTGAGTGAATGCTGTCAGTGAGTGAATGTTGTCAGTGAGTGAATGTTGTCAGTGAATGTTGTCAGTGAGTGAATGTTATCAGTGAATGTTGTCAGTGAGTGAATGTTGTCAGTGAGTGAATGTTGTCAGTGAGTGAATGTTGTCAGTGAATGTTGTCAGTGAGTGAATGTTGTCAGTGAATGTTGTCAGTGAGTGAATGTTGTCAGTGAATGTTGTCAGTGAGTGAATGTTGTCAGTGAATGTTGTCAGTGAGTGAATGTTGTCAGTGAATGTTGTCAGTGAGTGAATGCTGTCAGTGAGTGAATGTTGTCAGTGAGTGAATGTTGTCAGTGAATGTTGTCAGAGAGTGAATGTTGTCAGTGAATGTTGTCAGTGAATGTTGTCAGTGAGTGTTGTCAGTGAATGTTGTCAGTGAGTGAATGTTGTCAGTGAGTGAATGTTGTCAGTGAGTGAATGTTGTCAGTGAATGTTGTCTGTGAGTGAATGTTGTCAGTTAGTGAATGTTGTCAGTGAATGTTGTCAGTGAGTGAATGTTGTCAGTGAGTGAATGTTGTCAGTGAATGTTGTCAGAGAGTCAATGTTGTCAGTGAATGTTGTCAGTGAGTGAATGTTGTCAGTGAGTGAATGTTGTCAATGAATGTTGTCAGTGAGTGAATGTTGTCAGTGAATGTTGTCAGTGAATGTTGTCAGTGAGTGAATGTTGTCAGTGAGTGTTGTCAGTGAGTGAATGTTGTCAGAGAGTGAATGTTGTCAGTGAGTGAATGTTGTCAGTGAATGTTGTCAGTGAGTGAATGTTGTCAGTGAGTGAATGTTGTCAGTGAATGTTGTCAGTGAGTGAATGTTATCAGTGAATGTTGTCAGTGAGTGAATGTTGTCAGTGAGTGAATGTTGTCAGTGAATGTTGTCAGTGAATGTTATCAGTTAGTGAATGTTGTCAGTGAATGTTGTCAGTGAGTGAATGTTGTCAGTGAATGTTGTCAGTGAGTGAATGTTGTCAGTGAGTGAATGTTGTCAGTGAATGTTGTCTGTGAGTGAATGTTGTCAGTTAGTGAATGTTGTCAGTGAATGTTGTCAGAGAGTCAATGTTGTCAGTGAATTTTGTCAGTGAGTGAATGTTGTCAGTGAGTGAATGTTGTCAGTGAATGTTGTCAGTGAATGTTGTCAGAGAGTGAATGTTATCAGTGAATGTTGTCAGTGAGTGAATGTTGTCAGTGAGTGAATGTTGTCAGTGAATGTTGTCAGTGAGTGAATGTTGTCAGTGAATGTTGTCAGTGAGTGAATGCTGTCAGTGAGTGAATGTTGTCAGTGAGTGAATGTTGTCAGTGAATGTTGTCAGTGAGTGAATGTTGTCAGTGAATGTTGTCAGTGAGTGAATGCTGTCAGTGAGTGAATGTTGTCAGTGAGTGAATGTTGTCAGTGAATGTTGTCAGTGAGTGAATGTTGTCAGTGAATGTTGTCAGTGAGTGAATGTTGTCAGTGAGTGAATGTTGTCAGTGAATGTTGTCAGTGAGTGAATGTTGTCAGTGAATGTTGTCAGTGAGTGAATGTTGTCAGTGAATGTTGTCAGTGAGTGAATGTTGTCAGTGAGTGAATGTTGTCAGTGAGTGAATGTTGTCAGTGAATGTTGTCTGTGAGTGAATGTTGTCAGTTAGTGAATGTTGTCAGTGAATGTTGTCAGAGAGTCAATGTTGTCAGTGAATGTTGTCAGTGAGTGAATGTTGTCAGTGAGTGAATGTTGTCAGTGAATGTTGTCAGTGAATGTTGTCAGAGAGTGAATGTTATCAGTGAATGTTGTCAGTGAGTGAATGTTGTCAGTGAGTGAATGTTGTCAGTGAATGTTGTCAGTGAGTGAATGTTGTCAGTGAATGTTGTCAGTGAGTGAATGCTGTCAGTGAGTGAATGTTGTCAGTGAGTGAATGTTGTCAGTGAATGTTGTCAGTGAGTGAATGTTGTCAGTGAATGTTGTCAGTGAGTGAATGTTGTCAGTGAGTGAATGTTGTCAGTGAATGTTGTCAGTGAGTGAATGTTGTCAGTGAGTGAATGTTGTCAGTGAATGTTGTCAGTGAGTGAATGTTGTCAGTGAATGTTGTCAGTGAGTGAATGTTGTCAGTGAATGTTGTCAGTGAGTGAATGCTGTCAGTGAGTGAATGTTGTCAGTGAGTGAATGTTGTCAGTGAATGTTGTCAGAGAGTGAATGTTGTCAGTGAATGTTGTCAGTGAATGTTGTCAGTGAGTGTTGTCAGTGAATGTTGTCAGTGAGTGAATGTTGTCAGTGAGTGAATGTTGTCAGTGAGTGAATGTTGTCAGTGAATGTTGTCTGTGAGTGAATGTTGTCAGTTAGTGAATGTTGTCAGTGAATGTTGTCAGTGAGTGAATGTTGTCAGTGAGTGAATGTTGTCAGTGAATGTTGTCAGAGAGTCAATGTTGTCAGTGAATGTTGTCAGTGAGTGAATGTTGTCAGTGAGTGAATGTTGTCAGTGAATGTTGTCAGTGAGTGAATGTTGTCAGTGAATGTTGTCAGTGAATGTTGTCAGTGAGTGAATGTTGTCAGTGAGTGTTGTCAGTGAGTGAATGTTGTCAGAGAGTGAATGTTGTCAGTGAGTGAATGTTGTCAGTGAATGTTGTCAGTGAGTGAATGTTGTCAGTGAGTGAATGTTGTCAGTGAATGTTGTCAGTGAGTGAATGTTATCAGTGAATGTTGTCAGTGAGTGAATGTTGTCAGTGAGTGAATGTTGTCAGTGAATGTTGTCAGTGAATGTTATCAGTTAGTGAATGTTGTCAGTGAATGTTGTCAGTGAGTGAATGTTGTCAGTGAATGTTATCAGTGAATGTTGTCAGTGAGTGAATGTTGTCAGTGAGTGAATGTTGTCAGTGAATGTTGTCAGTGAGTGAATGTTGTCAGTGAATGTTGTCAGTGAGTGAATGCTGTCAGTGAGTGAATGTTGTCAGTGAGTGAATGTTGTCAGTGAATGTTATCAGTGAATGTTGTCAGTGAGTGAATGTTATCAGTGAATGTTGTCAGTGAGTGAATGTTGTCAGTGAGTGAATGTTGTCAGTGAATGTTGTCAGTGAGTGAATGTTGTCAGTGAATGTTGTCAGTGAGTGAATGCTGTCAGTGAGTGAATGTTGTCAGTGAGTGAATGTTGTCAGTGAATGTTGTCAGTGAGTGAATGTTATCAGTGAATGTTGTCAGTGAGTGAATGTTGTCAGTGAATGTTGTCAGTGAGTGAATGTTGTCAGTGAGTGAATGTTGTCAGTGAATGTTGTCAGTGAGTGAATGTTGTCAGTGAATGTTGTCAGTGAGTGAATGTTGTCAGTGAATGTTGTCAGTGAGTGAATGTTGTCAGTGAATGTTGTCAGTGAGTGAATGCTGTCAGTGAGTGAATGTTGTCAGTGAGTGAATGTTGTCAGTGAATGTTGTCAGAGAGTGAATGTTGTCAGTGAATGTTGTCAGTGAATGTTGTCAGTGAGTGTTGTCAGTGAATGTTGTCAGTGAGTGAATGTTGTCAGTGAGTGAATGTTGTCAGTGAGTGAATGTTGTCAGTGAATGTTGTCTGTGAGTGAATGTTGTCAGTTAGTGAATGTTGTCAGTGAATGTTGTCAGTGAGTGAATGTTGTCAGTGAGTGAATGTTGTCAGTGAATGTTGTCAGAGAGTCAATGTTGTCAGTGAATGTTGTCAGTGAGTGAATGTTGTCAGTGAGTGAATGTTGTCAGTGAATGTTGTCAGTGAGTGAATGTTGTCAGTGAATGTTGTCAGTGAATGTTGTCAGTGAGTGAATGTTGTCAGTGAGTGTTGTCAGTGAGTGAATGTTGTCAGAGAGTGAATGTTGTCAGTGAGTGAATGTTGTCAGTGAATGTTGTCAGTGAGTGAATGTTGTCAGTGAGTGAATGTTGTCAGTGAATGTTGTCAGTGAATGTTGTCAGTGAGTGAATGTTATCAGTGAATGTTGTCAGTGAGTGAATGTTGTCAGTGAGTGAATGTTGTCAGTGAATGTTGTCAGTGAATGTTATCAGTTAGTGAATGTTGTCAGTGAATGTTGTCAGTGAGTGAATGTTGTCAGTGAATGTTGTCAGTGAGTGAATGTTGTCAGTGAGTGAATGTTGTCAGTGAATGTTGTCTGTGAGTGAATGTTGTCAGTTAGTGAATGTTGTCAGTGAATGTTGTCAGAGAGTCAATGTTGTCAGTGAATGTTGTCAGTGAGTGAATGTTGACAGTGAGTGAATGTTGTCAGTGAATGTTGTCAGTGAATGTTGTCAGAGAGTGAATGTTGTCAGTGAATGTTGTCAGAGAGTGAATGTTATCAGTAAATGTTGTCAGTGAATGTTGTCAGAGAGTGAATGTTGTCAGTGAATGTTGTCAGTTAGTGAATGTTGTCAGTGAATGTTGTCAGTGAGTGAATGTTGTCAGTGAATGTTGTCAGTGAGTGAATGTTGTCAGTGAATGCTGTCAGTGAGTGAATGTTGTCAGTGAGTGAATGTTGTCAGTGAATATTGTCAGTGAGTGACTGTTGTCAGTGAATGTTGTCAGTGAGTGAATGTTGTCAGTGAATGTTGTCAGTGAATGTTGTCAGTGAGTGAATGTTGTCAGTGAATGCTGTCAGTGAGTGAATGTTGTCAGTGAGTGAATGTTGTCAGTGAATGTTGTCAGTGAGTGAATGTTGTCAGTGAGTGAATGTTGTCAGTGAGTGAATGTTGTCAGTGAATGTTGTCTGTGAGTGAATGTTGTCAGTTAGTGAATGTTGTCAGTGAATGTTGTCAGTGAGTGAATGTTGTCAGTGAGTGAATGTTGTCAGTGAATGTTGTCAGAGAGTCAATGTTGTCAGTGAATGTTGTCAGTGAGTGAATGTTGTCAGTGAGTGAATGTTGTCAGTGAATGTTGTCAGTGAGTGAATGTTGTCGGTGAATGTTGTCAGTGAGTGAATGTTGTCAGTGAGTGTTGTCAGTGAGTGAATGTTGTCAGAGAGTGAATGTTGTCAGTGAGTGAATGTTGTCAGTGAATGTTGTCAGTGAGTGAATGTTGTCAGTGAGTGAATGTTGTCAGTGAATGTTGTCAGTGAATGTTGTCAGTGAGTGAATGTTATCAGTGAATGTTGTCAGTGAGTGAATGTTGTCAGTGAATGTTGTCAGTGAGTGAATGTTGTCAGTGAGTGAATGTTGTCAGTGAATGTTGTCAGTGAATGTTATCAGTTAGTGAATGTTGTCAGTGAATGTTGTCAGTGAGTGAATGTTGTCAGTGAATGTTGTCAGTGAGTGAATGTTGTCAGTGAATGCTGTCAGTGAGTGAATGTTGTCAGTGAATATTGTCAGTGAGTGAATGTTGTCAGAGAGTGAATGTTGTCAGTGAATGTTGTCAGTGAGTGAATGTTGTCAGTGAATGTTGTCAGTGAATGTTGTCAGTGAGTGAATGTTGTCAGTGAATGTTGTCAGTGAGTGAATGTTGTCAGTGAATGCTGTCAGTGAGTGAATGTTGTCAGAGAGTGAATGTTGTCAGTGAATGTTGTCAGTGAATGTTGTCAGTGAGTGTTGTCAGTGAGTGAATGTTGTCAGAGAGTGAATGTTGTCAGTGAGTGAATGTTGTCAGTGAATGCTGTCAGTGAGTGAATGTTGTCAGTGAGTGAATGTTGTCAGAGAGTGAATGTTGTCAGTGAATGTTGTCAGTGAGTGTTGTCAGTGAATGTTGTCAGTGAGTGAATGTTGTCAGTGAATGTTGTCAGTGAGTGAATGTTGTCAGTGAATGTTGTCAGTGAATGTTGTCAGTGAGTGAATGTTGTCAGTGAGTGAATGTTGTCAGTGAATGTTGTCAGTGAATGTTGTCAGTGAATGTTGTCAGTGAGTGAATGTTGTCAGTGAGTGAATGTTGTCAGTGAATGTTGTCTGTGAGTGAATGTTGTCAGTTAGTGAATGTTGTCAGTGAATGTTGTCAGAGAGTCAATGTTGTCAGTGAATGTTGTCAGTGAGTGAATGTTGTCAGTGAATGTTGTCAGTGAGTGAATGTTGTCAGTGAATGTCAGTGAGTGAATGTTGTCAGTGAATGTTGTCAGTGAGTGAATGTTGTCAGTGAGTGAATGTTGTCAGTGAATGTTGTCAGTGAGTGAATGTTGTCAGTGAGTGAATGTTGTCAGTGAATGTTGTCAGTGAGTGAATGTTGTCAGTGAGTGAATGTTGTCAGTGAATGTTGTCAGTGAATGTTGTCAGTGAGTGAATGTTGTCAGTGAATGCTGTCAGTGAGTGAATGTTGTCAGTGAGTGAATGTTGTCAGTGAATGTTGTCAGAGAGTGAATGTTGTCAGTGAATGTTGTCAGTGAATGTTGTCAGTGAGTGTTGTCAGTGAATGTTGTCAGTGAGTGAATGTTGTCAGTGAGTGAATGTTGTCAGTGAATGTTGTCTGTGAGTGAATGTTGTCAGTTAGTGAATGTTGTCAGTGAGTGAATGTTGTCAGTGAATGTTGTCAGTGAGTGAATGTTGTCAGTGAGTGAATGTTGTCAGTGAATGTTGTCAGAGAGTCAATGTTGTCAGTGAATGTTGTCAGTGAGTGAATGTTGTCAGTGAGTGAATGTTGTCAGTGAATGTTGTCAGTGAGTGAATGTTGTCAGTGAATGTTGTCAGTGAATGTTGTCAGTGAGTGAATGTTGTCAGAGAGTGAATGTTGTCAGTGAGTGAATGTTCTCAGTGAATGTTGTCAGTGAGTGAATGTTGTCAGTGAGTGAATGTTGTCAGAGAGTGAATGTTGTCAGTGAGTGAATGTTGTCAGTGAATGTTGTCAGTGAGTGAATGTTGTCAGAGAGTGAATGTTGTCAGTGAGTGAATGTTGTCAGTGAATGTTGTCAGTGAGTGAATGTTGTCAGTGAGTGAATGTTGTCAGTGAATGTTGTCAGTGAGTGAATGTTGTCAGTGAATGTTGTCAGTGAGTGAATGCTGTCAGTGAGTGAATGTTGTCAGTGAGTGAATGTTGTCAGTGAATGTTGTCAGTGAGTGAATGTTATCAGTGAATGTTGTCAGTGAGTGAATGTTGTCAGTGAATGTTGTCAGTGAGTGAATGTTGTCAGTGAGTGAATGTTGTCAGTGAATGTTGTCAGTGAGTGAATGTTGTCAGTGAATGTTGTCAGTGAGTGAATGTTGTCAGTGAATGTTGTCAGTGAGTGAATGTTGTCAGTGAATGTTGTCAGTGAGTGAATGTTGTCTGTGAATGTTGTCAGTGAGTGAATGCTGTCAGTGAGTGAATGTTGTCAGTGAGTGAATGTTGTCAGTGAATGTTGTCAGAGAGTGAATGTTGTCAGTGAATGTTGTCAGTGAATGTTGTCAGTGAGTGTTGTCAGTGAATGTTGTCAGTGAGTGAATGTTGTCAGTGAGTGAATGTTGTCAGTGAGTGAATGTTGTCAGTGAATGTTGTCTGTGAGTGAATGTTGTCAGTTAGTGAATGTTGTCAGTGAATGTTGTCAGTGAGTGAATGTTGTCAGTGAGTGAATGTTGTCAGTGAATGTTGTCAGAGAGTCAATGTTGTCAGTGAATGTTGTCAGTGAGTGAATGTTGTCAGTGAGTGAATGTTGTCAGTGAATGTTGTCAGTGAGTGAATGTTGTCAGTGAATGTTGTCAGTGAATGTTGTCAGTGAGTGAATGTTGTCAGTGAGTGTTGTCAGTGAGTGAATGTTGTCAGAGAGTGAATGTTGTCAGTGAGTGAATGTTGTCAGTGAATGTTGTCAGTGAGTGAATGTTGTCAGTGAGTGAATGTTGTCAGTGAATGTTGTCAGTGAGTGAATGTTATCAGTGAATGTTGTCAGTGAGTGAATGTTGTCAGTGAGTGAATGTTGTCAGTGAATGTTGTCAGTGAATGTTATCAGTTAGTGAATGTTGTCAGTGAATGTTGTCAGTGAGTGAATGTTGTCAGTGAATGTTGTCAGTGAGTGAATGTTGTCAGTGAGTGAATGTTGTCAGTGAATGTTGTCTGTGAGTGAATGTTGTCAGTTAGTGAATGTTGTCAGTGAATGTTGTCAGAGAGTCAATGTTGTCAGTGAATTTTGTCAGTGAGTGAATGTTGTCAGTGAGTGAATGTTGTCAGTGAATGTTGTCAGTGAATGTTGTCAGAGAGTGAATGTTATCAGTGAATGTTGTCAGTGAGTGAATGTTGTCAGTGAGTGAATGTTGTCAGTGAATGTTGTCAGTGAGTGAATGTTGTCAGTGAATGTTGTCAGTGAGTGAATGCTGTCAGTGAGTGAATGTTGTCAGTGAGTGAATGTTGTCAGTGAATGTTGTCAGTGAGTGAATGTTGTCAGTGAATGTTGTCAGTGAGTGAATGTTGTCAGTGAATGTTGTCAGTGAGTGAATGTTGTCAGTGAATGCTGTCAGTGAGTGAATGTTGTCAGTGAATATTGTCAGTGAGTGAATGTTGTCAGAGAGTGAATGTTGTCAGTGAATGTTGTCAGTGAGTGAATGTTGTCAGTGAATGTTGTCAGTGAATGTTGTCAGTGAGTGAATGTTGTCAGTGAATGTTGTCAGTGAATGAATGTTGTCAGTGAATGCTGTCAGTGAGTGAATGTTGTCAGAGAGTGAATGTTGTCAGTGAATGTTGTCAGTGAATGTTGTCAGTGAGTGTTGTCAGTGAGTGAATGTTGTCAGAGAGTGAATGTTGTCAGTGAGTGAATGTTGTCATTGAATGCTGTCAGTGAGTGAATGTTGTCAGTGAGTGAATGTTGTCAGAGAGTGAATGTTGTCAGTGAATGTTGTCAGTGAGTGTTGTCAGTGAATGTTGTCAGTGAGTGAATGTTGTCAGTGAATGTTGTCAGTGAGTGAATGTTGTCAGTGAATGTTGTCAGTGAATGTTGTCAGTGAGTGAATGTTGTCAGTGAGTGAATGTTGTCAGTGAATGTTGTCAGTGAATGTTGTCAGTGAATGTTGTCAGTGAGTGAATGTTGTCAGTGAGTGAATGTTGTCAGTGAATGTTGTCTGTGAGTGAATGTTGTCAGTTAGTGAATGTTGTCAGTGAATGTTGTCAGAGAGTCAATGTTGTCAGTGAATGTTGTCAGTGAGTGAATGTTGTCAGTGAATGTTGTCAGTGAGTGAATGTTGTCAGTGAATGTCAGTGAGTGAATGTTGTCAGTGAATGTTGTCAGTGAGTGAATGTTGTCAGTGAGTGAATGTTGTCAGTGAATGTTGTCAGTGAGTGAATGTTGTCAGTGAGTGAATGTTGTCAGTGAATGTTGTCAGTGAGTGAATGTTGTCAGTGAGTGAATGTTGTCAGTGAATGTTGTCAGTGAATGTTGTCAGTGAGTGAATGTTGTCAGTGAATGCTGTCAGTGAGTGAATGTTGTCAGTGAGTGAATGTTGTCAGTGAATGTTGTCAGAGAGTGAATGTTGTCAGTGAATGTTGTCAGTGAATGTTGTCAGTGAGTGTTGTCAGTGAATGTTGTCAGTGAGTGAATGTTGTCAGTGAGTGAATGTTGTCAGTGAATGTTGTCTGTGAGTGAATGTTGTCAGTTAGTGAATGTTGTCAGTGAGTGAATGTTGTCAGTGAATGTTGTCAGTGAGTGAATGTTGTCAGTGAGTGAATGTTGTCAGTGAATGTTGTCAGAGAGTCAATGTTGTCAGTGAATGTTGTCAGTGAGTGAATGTTGTCAGTGAGTGAATGTTGTCAGTGAATGTTGTCAGTGAGTGAATGTTGTCAGTGAATGTTGTCAGTGAATGTTGTCAGTGAGTGAATGTTGTCAGTGAGTGAATGTTGTCAGAGAGTGAATGTTGTCAGTGAGTGAATGTTCTCAGTGAATGTTGTCAGTGAGTGAATGTTGTCAGTGAGTGAATGTTGTCAGAGAGTGAATGTTGTCAGTGAGTGAATGTTGTCAGTGAATGTTGTCAGTGAGTGAATGTTGTCAGAGAGTGAATGTTGTCAGTGAGTGAATGTTGTCAGTGAATGTTGTCAGTGAGTGAATGTTGTCAGTGAGTGAATGTTGTCAGTGAATGTTGTCAGTGAGTGAATGTTGTCAGTGAATGTTGTCAGTGAGTGAATGCTGTCAGTGAGTGAATGTTGTCAGTGAGTGAATGTTGTCAGTGAATGTTGTCAGTGAGTGAATGTTATCAGTGAATGTTGTCAGTGAGTGAATGTTGTCAGTGAGTGAATGTTGTCAGTGAGTGAATGTTGTCAGTGAATGTTGTCAGTGAGTGAATGTTGTCAGTGAATGTTGTCAGTGAGTGAATGTTGTCAGTGAATGTTGTCAGTGAGTGAATGTTGTCAGTGAATGTTGTCAGTGAGTGAATGTTGTCAGTGAATGTTGTCAGTGAGTGAATGCTGTCAGTGAGTGAATGTTGTCAGTGAGTGAATGTTGTCAGTGAATGTTGTCAGAGAGTGAATGTTGTCAGTGAATGTTGTCAGTGAATGTTGTCAGTGAGTGTTGTCAGTGAATGTTGTCAGTGAGTGAATGTTGTCAGTGAGTGAATGTTGTCAGTGAGTGAATGTTGTCAGTGAATGTTGTCTGTGAGTGAATGTTGTCAGTTAGTGAATGTTGTCAGTGAATGTTGTCAGTGAGTGAATGTTGTCAGTGAGTGAATGTTGTCAGTGAATGTTGTCAGAGAGTCAATGTTGTCAGTGAATGTTGTCAGTGAGTGAATGTTGTCAGTGAGTGAATGTTGTCAATGAATGTTGTCAGTGAGTGAATGTTGTCAGTGAATGTTGTCAGTGAATGTTGTCAGTGAGTGAATGTTGTCAGTGAGTGTTGTCAGTGAGTGAATGTTGTCAGAGAGTGAATGTTGTCAGTGAGTGAATGTTGTCAGTGAATGTTGTCAGTGAGTGAATGTTGTCAGTGAGTGAATGTTGTCAGTGAATGTTGTCAGTGAGTGAATGTTATCAGTGAATGTTGTCAGTGAGTGAATGTTGTCAGTGAGTGAATGTTGTCAGTGAATGTTGTCAGTGAATGTTATCAGTTAGTGAATGTTGTCAGTGAATGTTGTCAGTGAGTGAATGTTGTCAGTGAATGTTGTCAGTGAGTGAATGTTGTCAGTGAGTGAATGTTGTCAGTGAATGTTGTCTGTGAGTGAATGTTGTCAGTTAGTGAATGTTGTCAGTGAATGTTGTCAGAGAGTCAATGTTGTCAGTGAATTTTGTCAGTGAGTGAATGTTGTCAGTGAGTGAATGTTGTCAGTGAATGTTGTCAGTGAATGTTGTCAGAGAGTGAATGTTATCAGTGAATGTTGTCAGTGAGTGAATGTTGTCAGTGAGTGAATGTTGTCAGTGAATGTTGTCAGTGAGTGAATGTTGTCAGTGAATGTTGTCAGTGAGTGAATGCTGTCAGTGAGTGAATGTTGTCAGTGAGTGAATGTTGTCAGTGAATGTTGTCAGTGAGTGAATGTTGTCAGTGAATGTTGTCAGTGAGTGAATGCTGTCAGTGAGTGAATGTTGTCAGTGAGTGAATGTTGTCAGTGAATGTTGTCAGTGAGTGAATGTTGTCAGTGAATGTTGTCAGTGAGTGAATGTTGTCAGTGAGTGAATGTTGTCAGTGAATGTTGTCAGTGAGTGAATGTTGTCAGTGAATGTTGTCAGTGAGTGAATGTTGTCAGTGAATGTTGTCAGTGAGTGAATGTTGTCAGTGAGTGAATGTTGTCAGTGAGTGAATGTTGTCAGTGAGTGAATGTTGTCAGTGAATGTTGTCTGTGAGTGAATGTTGTCAGTTAGTGAATGTTGTCAGTGAATGTTGTCAGAGAGTCAATGTTGTCAGTGAATGTTGTCAGTGAGTGAATGTTGTCAGTGAGTGAATGTTGTCAGTGAATGTTGTCAGTGAATGTTGTCAGAGAGTGAATGTTATCAGTGAATGTTGTCAGTGAGTGAATGTTGTCAGTGAGTGAATGTTGTCAGTGAATGTTGTCAGTGAGTGAATGTTGTCAGTGAATGTTGTCAGTGAGTGAATGCTGTCAGTGAGTGAATGTTGTCAGTGAGTGAATGTTGTCAGTGAATGTTGTCAGTGAGTGAATGTTGTCAGTGAATGTTGTCAGTGAGTGAATGTTGTCAGTGAGTGAATGTTGTCAGTGAATGTTGTCAGTGAGTGAATGTTGTCAGTGAGTGAATGTTGTCAGTGAATGTTGTCAGTGAGTGAATGTTGTCAGTGAATGTTGTCAGTGAGTGAATGTTGTCAGTGAATGTTGTCAGTGAGTGAATGCTGTCAGTGAGTGAATGTTGTCAGTGAGTGAATGTTGTCAGTGAATGTTGTCAGAGAGTGAATGTTGTCAGTGAATGTTGTCAGTGAATGTTGTCAGTGAGTGTTGTCAGTGAATGTTGTCAGTGAGTGAATGTTGTCAGTGAGTGAATGTTGTCAGTGAGTGAATGTTGTCAGTGAATGTTGTCTGTGAGTGAATGTTGTCAGTTAGTGAATGTTGTCAGTGAATGTTGTCAGTGAGTGAATGTTGTCAGTGAGTGAATGTTGTCAGTGAATGTTGTCAGAGAGTCAATGTTGTCAGTGAATGTTGTCAGTGAGTGAATGTTGTCAGTGAGTGAATGTTGTCAGTGAATGTTGTCAGTGAGTGAATGTTGTCAGTGAATGTTGTCAGTGAATGTTGTCAGTGAGTGAATGTTGTCAGTGAGTGTTGTCAGTGAGTGAATGTTGTCAGAGAGTGAATGTTGTCAGTGAGTGAATGTTGTCAGTGAATGTTGTCAGTGAGTGAATGTTGTCAGTGAGTGAATGTTGTCAGTGAATGTTGTCAGTGAGTGAATGTTATCAGTGAATGTTGTCAGTGAGTGAATGTTGTCAGTGAGTGAATGTTGTCAGTGAATGTTGTCAGTGAATGTTATCAGTTAGTGAATGTTGTCAGTGAATGTTGTCAGTGAGTGAATGTTGTCAGTGAATGTTATCAGTGAATGTTGTCAGTGAGTGAATGTTGTCAGTGAGTGAATGTTGTCAGTGAATGTTGTCAGTGAGTGAATGTTGTCAGTGAATGTTGTCAGTGAGTGAATGCTGTCAGTGAGTGAATGTTGTCAGTGAGTGAATGTTGTCAGTGAATGTTATCAGTGAATGTTGTCAGTGAGTGAATGTTATCAGTGAATGTTGTCAGTGAGTGAATGTTGTCAGTGAGTGAATGTTGTCAGTGAATGTTGTCAGTGAGTGAATGTTGTCAGTGAATGTTGTCAGTGAGTGAATGCTGTCAGTGAGTGAATGTTGTCAGTGAGTGAATGTTGTCAGTGAATGTTGTCAGTGAGTGAATGTTATCAGTGAATGTTGTCAGTGAGTGAATGTTGTCAGTGAATGTTGTCAGTGAGTGAATGTTGTCAGTGAGTGAATGTTGTCAGTGAATGTTGTCAGTGAGTGAATGTTGTCAGTGAATGTTGTCAGTGAGTGAATGTTGTCAGTGAATGTTGTCAGTGAGTGAATGTTGTCAGTGAATGTTGTCAGTGAGTGAATGCTGTCAGTGAGTGAATGTTGTCAGTGAGTGAATGTTGTCAGTGAATGTTGTCAGAGAGTGAATGTTGTCAGTGAATGTTGTCAGTGAATGTTGTCAGTGAGTGTTGTCAGTGAATGTTGTCAGTGAGTGAATGTTGTCAGTGAGTGAATGTTGTCAGTGAGTGAATGTTGTCAGTGAATGTTGTCTGTGAGTGAATGTTGTCAGTTAGTGAATGTTGTCAGTGAATGTTGTCAGTGAGTGAATGTTGTCAGTGAGTGAATGTTGTCAGTGAATGTTGTCAGAGAGTCAATGTTGTCAGTGAATGTTGTCAGTGAGTGAATGTTGTCAGTGAGTGAATGTTGTCAGTGAATGTTGTCAGTGAGTGAATGTTGTCAGTGAATGTTGTCAGTGAATGTTGTCAGTGAGTGAATGTTGTCAGTGAGTGTTGTCAGTGAGTGAATGTTGTCAGAGAGTGAATGTTGTCAGTGAGTGAATGTTGTCAGTGAATGTTGTCAGTGAGTGAATGTTGTCAGTGAGTGAATGTTGTCAGTGAATGTTGTCAGTGAATGTTGTCAGTGAGTGAATGTTATCAGTGAATGTTGTCAGTGAGTGAATGTTGTCAGTGAGTGAATGTTGTCAGTGAATGTTGTCAGTGAATGTTATCAGTTAGTGAATGTTGTCAGTGAATGTTGTCAGTGAGTGAATGTTGTCAGTGAATGTTGTCAGTGAGTGAATGTTGTCAGTGAGTGAATGTTGTCAGTGAATGTTGTCTGTGAGTGAATGTTGTCAGTTAGTGAATGTTGTCAGTGAATGTTGTCAGAGAGTCAATGTTGTCAGTGAATGTTGTCAGTGAGTGAATGTTGACAGTGAGTGAATGTTGTCAGTGAATGTTGTCAGTGAATGTTGTCAGAGAGTGAATGTTGTCAGTGAATGTTGTCAGAGAGTGAATGTTATCAGTAAATGTTGTCAGTGAATGTTGTCAGAGAGTGAATGTTGTCAGTGAATGTTGTCAGTTAGTGAATGTTGTCAGTGAATGTTGTCAGTGAGTGAATGTTGTCAGTGAATGTTGTCAGTGAGTGAATGTTGTCAGTGAATGCTGTCAGTGAGTGAATGTTGTCAGTGAGTGAATGTTGTCAGTGAATATTGTCAGTGAGTGACTGTTGTCAGTGAATGTTGTCAGTGAGTGAATGTTGTCAGTGAATGTTGTCAGTGAATGTTGTCAGTGAGTGAATGTTGTCAGTGAATGCTGTCAGTGAGTGAATGTTGTCAGTGAGTGAATGTTGTCAGTGAATGTTGTCAGTGAGTGAATGTTGTCAGTGAGTGAATGTTGTCAGTGAGTGAATGTTGTCAGTGAATGTTGTCTGTGAGTGAATGTTGTCAGTTAGTGAATGTTGTCAGTGAATGTTGTCAGTGAGTGAATGTTGTCAGTGAGTGAATGTTGTCAGTGAATGTTGTCAGAGAGTCAATGTTGTCAGTGAATGTTGTCAGTGAGTGAATGTTGTCAGTGAGTGAATGTTGTCAGTGAATGTTGTCAGTGAGTGAATGTTGTCGGTGAATGTTGTCAGTGAGTGAATGTTGTCAGTGAGTGTTGTCAGTGAGTGAATGTTGTCAGAGAGTGAATGTTGTCAGTGAGTGAATGTTGTCAGTGAATGTTGTCAGTGAGTGAATGTTGTCAGTGAGTGAATGTTGTCAGTGAATGTTGTCAGTGAATGTTGTCAGTGAGTGAATGTTATCAGTGAATGTTGTCAGTGAGTGAATGTTGTCAGTGAATGTTGTCAGTGAGTGAATGTTGTCAGTGAGTGAATGTTGTCAGTGAATGTTGTCAGTGAATGTTATCAGTTAGTGAATGTTGTCAGTGAATGTTGTCAGTGAGTGAATGTTGTCAGTGAATGTTGTCAGTGAGTGAATGTTGTCAGTGAATGCTGTCAGTGAGTGAATGTTGTCAGTGAATATTGTCAGTGAGTGAATGTTGTCAGAGAGTGAATGTTGTCAGTGAATGTTGTCAGTGAGTGAATGTTGTCAGTGAATGTTGTCAGTGAATGTTGTCAGTGAGTGAATGTTGTCAGTGAATGTTGTCAGTGAGTGAATGTTGTCAGTGAATGCTGTCAGTGAGTGAATGTTGTCAGAGAGTGAATGTTGTCAGTGAATGTTGTCAGTGAATGTTGTCAGTGAGTGTTGTCAGTGAGTGAATGTTGTCAGAGAGTGAATGTTGTCAGTGAGTGAATGTTGTCAGTGAATGCTGTCAGTGAGTGAATGTTGTCAGTGAGTGAATGTTGTCAGAGAGTGAATGTTGTCAGTGAATGTTGTCAGTGAGTGTTGTCAGTGAATGTTGTCAGTGAGTGAATGTTGTCAGTGAATGTTGTCAGTGAGTGAATGTTGTCAGTGAATGTTGTCAGTGAATGTTGTCAGTGAGTGAATGTTGTCAGTGAGTGAATGTTGTCAGTGAATGTTGTCAGTGAATGTTGTCAGTGAATGTTGTCAGTGAGTGAATGTTGTCAGTGAGTGAATGTTGTCAGTGAATGTTGTCTGTGAGTGAATGTTGTCAGTTAGTGAATGTTGTCAGTGAATGTTGTCAGAGAGTCAATGTTGTCAGTGAATGTTGTCAGTGAGTGAATGTTGTCAGTGAATGTTGTCAGTGAGTGAATGTTGTCAGTGAATGTCAGTGAGTGAATGTTGTCAGTGAATGTTGTCAGTGAGTGAATGTTGTCAGTGAGTGAATGTTGTCAGTGAATGTTGTCAGTGAGTGAATGTTGTCAGTGAGTGAATGTTGTCAGTGAATGTTGTCAGTGAGTGAATGTTGTCAGTGAGTGAATGTTGTCAGTGAATGTTGTCAGTGAATGTTGTCAGTGAGTGAATGTTGTCAGTGAATGCTGTCAGTGAGTGAATGTTGTCAGTGAGTGAATGTTGTCAGTGAATGTTGTCAGAGAGTGAATGTTGTCAGTGAATGTTGTCAGTGAATGTTGTCAGTGAGTGTTGTCAGTGAATGTTGTCAGTGAGTGAATGTTGTCAGTGAGTGAATGTTGTCAGTGAATGTTGTCTGTGAGTGAATGTTGTCAGTTAGTGAATGTTGTCAGTGAGTGAATGTTGTCAGTGAATGTTGTCAGTGAGTGAATGTTGTCAGTGAGTGAATGTTGTCAGTGAATGTTGTCAGAGAGTCAATGTTGTCAGTGAATGTTGTCAGTGAGTGAATGTTGTCAGTGAGTGAATGTTGTCAGTGAATGTTGTCAGTGAGTGAATGTTGTCAGTGAATGTTGTCAGTGAATGTTGTCAGTGAGTGAATGTTGTCAGTGAGTGAATGTTGTCAGAGAGTGAATGTTGTCAGTGAGTGAATGTTCTCAGTGAATGTTGTCAGTGAGTGAATGTTGTCAGTGAGTGAATGTTGTCAGAGAGTGAATGTTGTCAGTGAGTGAATGTTGTCAGTGAATGTTGTCAGTGAGTGAATGTTGTCAGAGAGTGAATGTTGTCAGTGAGTGAATGTTGTCAGTGAATGTTGTCAGTGAGTGAATGTTGTCAGTGAGTGAATGTTGTCAGTGAATGTTGTCAGTGAGTGAATGTTGTCAGTGAATGTTGTCAGTGAGTGAATGCTGTCAGTGAGTGAATGTTGTCAGTGAGTGAATGTTGTCAGTGAATGTTGTCAGTGAGTGAATGTTATCAGTGAATGTTGTCAGTGAGTGAATGTTGTCAGTGAATGTTGTCAGTGAGTGAATGTTGTCAGTGAGTGAATGTTGTCAGTGAATGTTGTCAGTGAGTGAATGTTGTCAGTGAATGTTGTCAGTGAGTGAATGTTGTCAGTGAATGTTGTCAGTGAGTGAATGTTGTCAGTGAATGTTGTCAGTGAGTGAATGTTGTCTGTGAATGTTGTCAGTGAGTGAATGCTGTCAGTGAGTGAATGTTGTCAGTGAGTGAATGTTGTCAGTGAATGTTGTCAGAGAGTGAATGTTGTCAGTGAATGTTGTCAGTGAATGTTGTCAGTGAGTGTTGTCAGTGAATGTTGTCAGTGAGTGAATGTTGTCAGTGAGTGAATGTTGTCAGTGAGTGAATGTTGTCAGTGAATGTTGTCTGTGAGTGAATGTTGTCAGTTAGTGAATGTTGTCAGTGAATGTTGTCAGTGAGTGAATGTTGTCAGTGAGTGAATGTTGTCAGTGAATGTTGTCAGAGAGTCAATGTTGTCAGTGAATGTTGTCAGTGAGTGAATGTTGTCAGTGAGTGAATGTTGTCAGTGAATGTTGTCAGTGAGTGAATGTTGTCAGTGAATGTTGTCAGTGAATGTTGTCAGTGAGTGAATGTTGTCAGTGAGTGTTGTCAGTGAGTGAATGTTGTCAGAGAGTGAATGTTGTCAGTGAGTGAATGTTGTCAGTGAATGTTGTCAGTGAGTGAATGTTGTCAGTGAGTGAATGTTGTCAGTGAATGTTGTCAGTGAGTGAATGTTATCAGTGAATGTTGTCAGTGAGTGAATGTTGTCAGTGAGTGAATGTTGTCAGTGAATGTTGTCAGTGAATGTTATCAGTTAGTGAATGTTGTCAGTGAATGTTGTCAGTGAGTGAATGTTGTCAGTGAATGTTGTCAGTGAGTGAATGTTGTCAGTGAGTGAATGTTGTCAGTGAATGTTGTCTGTGAGTGAATGTTGTCAGTTAGTGAATGTTGTCAGTGAATGTTGTCAGAGAGTCAATGTTGTCAGTGAATTTTGTCAGTGAGTGAATGTTGTCAGTGAGTGAATGTTGTCAGTGAATGTTGTCAGTGAATGTTGTCAGAGAGTGAATGTTATCAGTGAATGTTGTCAGTGAGTGAATGTTGTCAGTGAGTGAATGTTGTCAGTGAATGTTGTCAGTGAGTGAATGTTGTCAGTGAATGTTGTCAGTGAGTGAATGCTGTCAGTGAGTGAATGTTGTCAGTGAGTGAATGTTGTCAGTGAATGTTGTCAGTGAGTGAATGTTGTCAGTGAATGTTGTCAGTGAGTGAATGTTGTCAGTGAATGTTGTCAGTGAGTGAATGTTGTCAGTGAATGTTGTCAGTGAGTGAATGTTGTCAGTGAATGTTGTCAGTGAGTGAATGTTGTCAGTGAATGTTGTCAGTGAGTGAATGTTGTCAGTGAATGTTGTCAGTGAGTGAATGCTGTCAGTGAGTGAATGTTGTCAGTGAGTGAATGTTGTCAGTGAATGTTGTCAGAGAGTGAATGTTGTCAGTGAATGTTGTCAGTGAATGTTGTCAGTGAGTGTTGTCAGTGAATGTTGTCAGTGAGTGAATGTTGTCAGTGAGTGAATGTTGTCAGTGAGTGAATGTTGTCAGTGAATGTTGTCTGTGAGTGAATGTTGTCAGTTAGTGAATGTTGTCAGTGAATGTTGTCAGTGAGTGAATGTTGTCAGTGAGTGAATGTTGTCAGTGAATGTTGTCAGAGAGTCAATGTTGTCAGTGAATGTTGTCAGTGAGTGAATGTTGTCAGTGAGTGAATGTTGTCAGTGAATGTTGTCAGTGAGTGAATGTTGTCAGTGAATGTTGTCAGTGAATGTTGTCAGTGAGTGAATGTTGTCAGTGAGTGTTGTCAGTGAGTGAATGTTGTCAGAGAGTGAATGTTGTCAGTGAGTGAATGTTGTCAGTGAATGTTGTCAGTGAGTGAATGTTGTCAGTGAGTGAATGTTGTCAGTGAATGTTGTCAGTGAATGTTGTCAGTGAGTGAATGTTATCAGTGAATGTTGTCAGTGAGTGAATGTTGTCAGTGAGTGAATGTTGTCAGTGAATGTTGTCAGTGAATGTTATCAGTTAGTGAATGTTGTCAGTGAATGTTGTCAGTGAGTGAATGTTGTCAGTGAATGTTGTCAGTGAGTGAATGTTGTCAGTGAGTGAATGTTGTCAGTGAATGTTGTCTGTGAGTGAATGTTGTCAGTTAGTGAATGTTGTCAGTGAATGTTGTCAGAGAGTCAATGTTGTCAGTGAATGTTGTCAGTGAGTGAATGTTGTCAGTGAGTGAATGTTGTCAGTGAATGTTGTCAGTGAATGTTGTCAGTGAGTGAATGTTGTCAGTGAATGTTGTCAGTGAATGTTGTCAGTGAGTGAATGTTGTCAGTGAGTGTTGTCAGTGAGTGAATGTTGTCAGAGAGTGAATGTTGTCAGTGAGTGAATGTTGTCAGTGAATGTTGTCAGTGAGTGAATGTTGTCAGTGAGTGAATGTTGTCAGTGAATGTTGTCAGTGAATGTTGTCAGTGAGTGAATGTTATCAGTGAATGTTGTCAGTGAGTGAATGTTGTCAGTGAGTGAATGTTGTCAGTGAATGTTGTCAGTGAATGTTATCAGTTAGTGAATGTTGTCAGTGAATGTTGTCAGTGAGTGAATGTTGTCAGTGAATGTTGTCAGTGAGTGAATGTTGTCAGTGAGTGAATGTTGTCAGTGAATGTTGTCTGTGAGTGAATGTTGTCAGTTAGTGAATGTTGTCAGTGAATGTTGTCAGAGAGTCAATGTTGTCAGTGAATGTTGTCAGTGAGTGAATGTTGTCAGTGAGTGAATGTTGTCAGTGAATGTTGTCAGTGAATGTTGTCAGAGAGTGAATGTTATCAGTGAATGTTGTCAGTGAGTGAATGTTGTCAGTGAGTGAATGTTGTCAGTGAATGTTGTCAGTGAGTGAATGTTGTCAGTGAATGTTGTCAGTGAGTGAATGCTGTCAGTGAGTGAATGTTGTCAGTGAGTGAATGTTGTCAGTGAATGTTGTCAGTGAGTGAATGTTGTCAGTGAATGTTGTCAGTGAGTGAATGTTGTCAGTGAGTGAATGTTGTCAGTGAATGTTGTCAGTGAGTGAATGTTGTCAGTGAATGTTGTCAGTGAGTGAATGTTGTCAGTGAATGTTGTCAGTGAGTGAATGTTGTCAGTGAATGTTGTCAGTGAGTGAATGCTGTCAGTGAGTGAATGTTGTCAGTGAGTGAATGTTGTCAGTGAATGTTGTCAGAGAGTGAATGTTGTCAGTGAATGTTGTCAGTGAATGTTGTCAGTGAGTGTTGTCAGTGAATGTTGTCAGTGAGTGAATGTTGTCAGTGAGTGAATGTTGTCAGTGAGTGAATGTTGTCAGTGAATGTTGTCTGTGAGTGAATGTTGTCAGTTAGTGAATGTTGTCAGTGAATGTTGTCAGTGAGTGAATGTTGTCAGTGAGTGAATGTTGTCAGTGAATGTTGTCAGAGAGTCAATGTTGTCAGTGAATGTTGTCAGTGAGTGAATGTTGTCAGTGAGTGAATGTTGTCAGTGAATGTTGTCAGTGAGTGAATGTTGTCAGTGAATGTTGTCAGTGAATGTTGTCAGTGAGTGAATGTTGTCAGTGAGTGTTGTCAGTGAGTGAATGTTGTCAGAGAGTGAATGTTGTCAGTGAGTGAATGTTGTCAGTGAATGTTGTCAGTGAGTGAATGTTGTCAGTGAGTGAATGTTGTCAGTGAATGTTGTCAGTGAATGTTGTCAGTGAGTGAATGTTATCAGTGAATGTTGTCAGTGAGTGAATGTTGTCAGTGAGTGAATGTTGTCAGTGAATGTTGTCAGTGAATGTTATCAGTTAGTGAATGTTGTCAGTGAATGTTGTCAGTGAGTGAATGTTGTCAGTGAATGTTGTCAGTGAGTGAATGTTGTCAGTGAGTGAATGTTGTCAGTGAATGTTGTCTGTGAGTGAATGTTGTCAGTTAGTGAATGTTGTCAGTGAATGTTGTCAGAGAGTCAATGTTGTCAGTGAATGTTGTCAGTGAGTGAATGTTGTCAGTGAGTGAATGTTGTCAGTGAATGTTGTCAGTGAATGTTGTCAGTGAGTGAATGTTGTCAGTGAATGTTGTCAGTGAATGTTGTCAGTGAGTGAATGTTGTCAGTGAGTGTTGTCAGTGAGTGAATGTTGTCAGAGAGTGAATGTTGTCAGTGAGTGAATGTTGTCAGTGAATGTTGTCAGTGAGTGAATGTTGTCAGTGAGTGAATGTTGTCAGTGAATGTTGTCAGTGAATGTTGTCAGTGAGTGAATGTTATCAGTGAATGTTGTCAGTGAGTGAATGTTGTCAGTGAGTGAATGTTGTCAGTGAATGTTGTCAGTGAATGTTATCAGTTAGTGAATGTTGTCAGTGAATGTTGTCAGTGAGTGAATGTTGTCAGTGAATGTTGTCAGTGAGTGAATGTTGTCAGTGAGTGAATGTTGTCAGTGAATGTTGTCTGTGAGTGAATGTTGTCAGTTAGTGAATGTTGTCAGTGAATGTTGTCAGAGAGTCAATGTTGTCAGTGAATGTTGTCAGTGAGTGAATGTTGTCAGTGAGTGAATGTTGTCAGTGAATGTTGTCAGTGAATGTTGTCAGTGAGTGAATGTTGTCAGTGAATGTTGTCAGTGAATGTTGTCAGTGAGTGAATGTTGTCAGTGAGTGTTGTCAGTGAGTGAATGTTGTCAGAGAGTGAATGTTGTCAGTGAGTGAATGTTGTCAGTGAATGTTGTCAGTGAGTGAATGTTGTCAGTGAGTGAATGTTGTCAGTGAATGTTGTCAGTGAATGTTGTCAGTGAGTGAATGTTATCAGTGAATGTTGTCAGTGAGTGAATGTTGTCAGTGAGTGAATGTTGTCAGTGAATGTTGTCAGTGAATGTTATCAGTTAGTGAATGTTGTCAGTGAATGTTGTCAGTGAGTGAATGTTGTCAGTGAATGTTGTCAGTGAGTGAATGTTGTCAGTGAGTGAATGTTGTCAGTGAATGTTGTCTGTGAGTGAATGTTGTCAGTTAGTGAATGTTGTCAGTGAATGTTGTCAGAGAGTCAATGTTGTCAGTGAATGTTGTCAGTGAGTGAATGTTGTCAGTGAGTGAATGTTGTCAGTGAATGTTGTCAGTGAATGTTGTCAGAGAGTGAATGTTATCAGTGAATGTTGTCAGTGAGTGAATGTTGTCAGTGAGTGAATGTTGTCAGTGAATGTTGTCAGTGAGTGAATGTTGTCAGTGAATGTTGTCAGTGAGTGAATGCTGTCAGTGAGTGAATGTTGTCAGTGAGTGAATGTTGTCAGTGAATGTTGTCAGTGAGTGAATGTTGTCAGTGAATGTTGTCAGTGAGTGAATGTTGTCAGTGAGTGAATGTTGTCAGTGAATGTTGTCAGTGAGTGAATGTTGTCAGTGAATGTTGTCAGTGAGTGAATGTTGTCAGTGAATGTTGTCAGTGAGTGAATGTTGTCAGTGAATGTTGTCAGTGAGTGAATGCTGTCAGTGAGTGAATGTTGTCAGTGAGTGAATGTTGTCAGTGAATGTTGTCAGAGAGTGAATGTTGTCAGTGAATGTTGTCAGTGAATGTTGTCAGTGAGTGTTGTCAGTGAATGTTGTCAGTGAGTGAATGTTGTCAGTGAGTGAATGTTGTCAGTGAGTGAATGTTGTCAGTGAATGTTGTCTGTGAGTGAATGTTGTCAGTTAGTGAATGTTGTCAGTGAATGTTGTCAGTGAGTGAATGTTGTCAGTGAGTGAATGTTGTCAGTGAATGTTGTCAGAGAGTCAATGTTGTCAGTGAATGTTGTCAGTGAGTGAATGTTGTCAGTGAGTGAATGTTGTCAGTGAATGTTGTCAGTGAGTGAATGTTGTCAGTGAATGTTGTCAGTGAATGTTGTCAGTGAGTGAATGTTGTCAGTGAGTGTTGTCAGTGAGTGAATGTTGTCAGAGAGTGAATGTTGTCAGTGAGTGAATGTTGTCAGTGAATGTTGTCAGTGAGTGAATGTTGTCAGTGAGTGAATGTTGTCAGTGAATGTTGTCAGTGAATGTTGTCAGTGAGTGAATGTTATCAGTGAATGTTGTCAGTGAGTGAATGTTGTCAGTGAGTGAATGTTGTCAGTGAATGTTGTCAGTGAATGTTATCAGTTAGTGAATGTTGTCAGTGAATGTTGTCAGTGAGTGAATGTTGTCAGTGAATGTTGTCAGTGAGTGAATGTTGTCAGTGAGTGAATGTTGTCAGTGAATGTTGTCTGTGAGTGAATGTTGTCAGTTAGTGAATGTTGTCAGTGAATGTTGTCAGAGAGTCAATGTTGTCAGTGAATGTTGTCAGTGAGTGAATGTTGTCAGTGAGTGAATGTTGTCAGTGAATGTTGTCAGTGAATGTTGTCAGTGAGTGAATGTTGTCAGTGAATGTTGTCAGTGAATGTTGTCAGTGAGTGAATGTTGTCAGTGAGTGTTGTCAGTGAGTGAATGTTGTCAGAGAGTGAATGTTGTCAGTGAGTGAATGTTGTCAGTGAATGTTGTCAGTGAGTGAATGTTGTCAGTGAGTGAATGTTGTCAGTGAATGTTGTCAGTGAATGTTGTCAGTGAGTGAATGTTATCAGTGAATGTTGTCAGTGAGTGAATGTTGTCAGTGAGTGAATGTTGTCAGTGAATGTTGTCAGTGAATGTTATCAGTTAGTGAATGTTGTCAGTGAATGTTGTCAGTGAGTGAATGTTGTCAGTGAATGTTGTCAGTGAGTGAATGTTGTCAGTGAGTGAATGTTGTCAGTGAATGTTGTCTGTGAGTGAATGTTGTCAGTTAGTGAATGTTGTCAGTGAATGTTGTCAGAGAGTCAATGTTGTCAGTGAATGTTGTCAGTGAGTGAATGCTGTCAGTGAGTGAATGTTGTCAGTGAATGTTGTCAGTGAGTGAATGTTATCAGTGAATGTTGTCAGTGAGTGAATGTTGTCAGTGAATGTTGTCAGTGAGTGAATGTTGTCAGTGAGTGAATGTTGTCAGTGAGTGAATGTTGTCAGTGAATGTTGTCAGTGAGTGAATGTTGTCAGTGAATGTTGTCAGTGAGTGAATGTTGTCAGTGAATGTTGTCAGTGAGTGAATGCTGTCAGTGAGTGAATGTTGTCAGTGAGTGAATGTTGTCAGTGAATGTTGTCAGAGAGTGAATGTTGTCAGTGAATGTTGTCAGTGAATGTTGTCAGTGAGTGTTGTCAGTGAATGTTGTCAGTGAGTGAATGTTGTCAGTGAGTGAATGTTGTCAGTGAGTGAATGTTGTCAGTGAATGTTGTCTGTGAGTGAATGTTGTCAGTTAGTGAATGTTGTCAGTGAATGTTGTCAGTGAGTGAATGTTGTCAGTGAGTGAATGTTGTCAGTGAATGTTGTCTGTGAGTGAATGTTGTCAGTTAGTGAATGTTGTCAGTGAATGTTGTCAGAGAGTCAATGTTGTCAGTGAATGTTGTCAGTGAGTGAATGTTGACAGTGAGTGAATGTTGTCAGTGAATGTTGTCAGTGAATGTTGTCAGAGAGTGAATGTTGTCAGTGAATGTTGTCAGAGAGTGAATGTTATCAGTAAATGTTGTCAGTGAATGTTGTCAGAGAGTGAATGTTGTCAGTGAATGTTGTCAGTTAGTGAATGTTGTCAGTGAATGTTGTCAGTGAATATTGTCAGTGAGTGACTGTTGTCAGTGAATGTTGTCAGTGAGTGAATGTTGTCAGTGAATATTGTCAGTGAATGTTGTCAGTGAGTGAATGTTGTCAGTGAATGCTGTCAGTGAGTGAATGTTGTCAGTGAGTGAATGTTGTCAGTGAATGTTGTCAGTGAGTGAATGTTGTCAGTGAGTGAATGTTGTCAGTGAATGTTGTCTGTGAGTGAATGTTGTCAGTTAGTGAATGTTGTCAGTGAATGTTGTCAGTGAGTGAATGTTGTCAGTGAGTGAATGTTGTCAGTGAATGTTGTCAGAGAGTCAATGTTGTCAGTGAATGTTGTCAGTGAGTGAATGTTGTCAGTGAGTGAATGTTGTCAGTGAATGTTGTCAGTGAGTGAATGTTGTCAGTGAATGTTGTCAGTGAGTGAATGTTGTCAGTGAGTGTTGTCAGTGAGTGAATGTTGTCAGAGAGTGAATGTTGTCAGTGAGTGAATGTTGTCAGTGAATGTTGTCAGTGAGTGAATGTTGTCAGTGAGTGAATGTTGTCAGTGAATGTTGTCAGTGAATGTTGTCAGTGAGTGAATGTTATCAGTGAATGTTGTCAGTGAGTGAATGTTGTCAGTGAATGTTGTCAGTGAGTGAATGTTGTCAGTGAGTGAATGTTGTCAGTGAATGTTGTCAGTGAATGTTATCAGTTAGTGAATGTTGTCAGTGAATGTTGTCAGTGAGTGAATGTTGTCAGTGAATGTTGTCAGTGAGTGAATGTTGTCAGTGAATGCTGTCAGTGAGTGAATGTTGTCAGTGAATATTGTCAGTGAGTGAATGTTGTCAGAGAGTGAATGTTGTCAGTGAATGTTGTCAGTGAGTGAATGTTGTCAGTGAATGTTGTCAGTGAATGTTGTCAGTGAGTGAATGTTGTCAGTGAATGTTGTCAGTGAGTGAATGTTGTCAGTGAATGCTGTCAGTGAGTGAATGTTGTCAGAGAGTGAATGTTGTCAGTGAATGTTGTCAGTGAATGTTGTCAGTGAGTGTTGTCAGTGAGTGAATGTTGTCAGAGAGTGAATGTTGTCAGTGAGTGAATGTTGTCAGTGAATGTTGTCAGTGAATGTTGTCAGTGAGTGAATGTTGTCAGTGAGTGAATGTTGTCAGTGAGTGTTGTCAGTGAATGTTGTCAGTGAGTGAATGTTGTCAGTGAGTGAATGTTGTCAGTGAGTGAATGTTGTCAGTGAATGTTGTCAGTGAGTGAATGTTGTCAGTGAATGTTGTCAGTGAATGTTGTCAGAGAGTGAATGTTGTCAGTGAGTGAATGTTGTCAGTGAATGTTGTCAGTGAATGTTGTCAGTGAGTGAATGTTGTCAGTGAGTGAATGTTGTCAGTGAGTGAATGTTGTCAGTGAATGTTGTCTGTGAGTGAATGTTGTCAGTTAGTGAATGTTGTCAGTGAGTGAATGTTGTCAGTGAATGTTGTCAGTGAGTGAATGTTGTCAGTGAGTGAATGTTGTCAGTGAATGTTGTCAGTGAGTGAATGTTGTCAGTGAGTGTTGTAAGTGAGTCAATGTTGTCAGTGAGTGTTGTCAGTGAATGTTGTCAGTGAGTGAATGTTGTCAGTGAATGTTGTCAGTGAGTGAATGTTGTCAGTGAATGTTGTCAGTGAGTGAATGTTGTCAGTGAATGTTGTCAGTGAGTGAATGTTGTCAGTGAATTTTGTCAGTGAGTGAATGTTGTCAGTGAATGTTGTCAGTGAGTGAATGTTGTCAGTGAATGTTGTCAGTGAGTGAATATTGTCAGTGAATGTTGTCTGTGAGTGAATGTTGTCAGTTAGTGAATGTTGTCAGTGAATGTTGTCAGTGAGTGAATGTTGTCAGTGAGTGAATGTTGTCAGTGAATGTTGTCAGAGAGTCAATGTTGTCAGTGAATGTTGTCAGTGAGTGAATGTTGTCAGTGAGTGAATGTTGTCAGTGAATGTTGTCAGTGAGTGAATGTTGTCAGTGAATGTTGTCAGTGAATGTTGTCAGTGAGTGAGTGTTGTCAGTGAGTGAATGTTGTCAGAGAGTGAATGTTGTCAGTGAGTGAATGTTGTCAGTGAATGTTGTCAGTGAGTGAATGTTGTCAGTGAGTGAATGTTGTCAGTGAATGTTGTCAGTGAATGTTGTCAGTGAGTGAATGTTGTCAGTGAATGTTGTCAGTGAGTGAATGTTGTCAGTGAGTGAATGTTGTCAGTGAATGTTGTCTGTGAGTGAATGTTGTCAGTTAGTGAATGTTGTCAGTGAATGTTGTCAGAGAGTCAATGTTGTCAGTGAATGTTGTCAGTGAGTGAATTTTGTCAGTGAGTGAATGTTGTCAGCGAATGTTGTCAGTGAATGTTGTCAGAGAGTGAATGTTGTCAGTGAATGTTGTCAGAGAGTGAATGTTATCAGTAAATGTTGTCAGAGAGTGAATGTTGTCAGTGAATGTTGTCAGTTAGTGAATGTTGTCAGTGAATGTTGTCAGTGAGTGAATGTTGTCAGTGAATGTTGTCAGTGAGTGAATGTTGTCAGTGAATGTTGTCAGTGAATGCTGTCAGTGAGTGAATGTTGTCAGTGAGTGAATGTTGTCAGTGAATGTTGTCAGTGAGTGAATGTTGTCAGTGAATTTTGTCAGTGAGTGAATGTTGTCAGTGAGTGAATGTTGTCAGTGAATGTTGTCAGTGAGTGAATGTTGTCAGTGAGTGAATGTTGTCAGTGAATGTTGTCTGTGAGTGAATGTTGTCAGTTAGTGAATGTTGTCAGTGAATGTTGTCAGTGAGTGAATGTTGTCAGTGAGTGAATGTTGTCAGTGAATGTTGTCAGAGAGTCAATGTTGTCAGTGAATGTTGTCAGTGAGTGAATGTTGTCAGTGAGTGAATGTTGTCAGTGAATGTTGTCAGTGAGTGAATGTTGTCAGTGAATGTTGTCAGTGAATGTTGTCAGTGAGTGAGTGTTGTCAGTGAGTGAATGTTGTCAGAGAGTGAATGTTGTCAGTGAGTGAATGTTGTCAGTGAATGTTGTCAGTGAGTGAATGTTGTCAGTGAGTGAATGTTGTCAGTGAATGTTGTCAGTGAATGTTGTCAGTGAGTGAATGTTGTCAGTGAATGTTGTCAGTGAGTGAATGTTGTCAGTGAGTGAATGTTGTCAGTGAATGTTGTCTGTGAGTGAATGTTGTCAGTTAGTGAATGTTGTCAGTGAATGTTGTCAGAGAGTCAATGTTGTCAGTGAATTTTGTCAGTGAGTGAATGTTGTCAGCGAATGTTGTCAGTGAATGTTGTCAGAGAGTGAATGTTGTCAGTGAATGTTGTCAGAGAGTGAATGTTATCAGTAAATGTTGTCAGAGAGTGAATGTTGTCAGTGAATGTTGTCAGTTAGTGAATTTTGTCAGTGAATGTTGTCAGTGAGTGAATGTTGTCAGTGAATGTTGTCAGTGAGTGAATGTTGTCAGTGAATGTTGTCAGTGAGTGAATGCTGTCAGTGAGTGAATGTTGTCAGTGAGTGAATGTTGTCAGTGAATGTTGTCAGTGAGTGAATGTTGTCAGTGAATGTTGTCAGTGAGTGAATGTTGTCAGTGAGTGAATGTTGTCAGTGAATGTTGTCAGTGAGTGAATGTTGTCAGTGAATGTTGTCAGTGAGTGAATGTTGTCAGTGAATGTTGTCAGTGAGTGAATGTTGTCAGTGAATGTTGTCAGTGAGTGAATGCTGTCAGTGAGTGAATGTTGTCAGTGAGTGAATGTTGTCAGTGAATGTTGTCAGAGAGTGAATGTTGTCAGTGAATGTTGTCAGTGAATGTTGTCAGTGAGTGTTGTCAGTGAATGTTGTCAGTGAGTGAATGTTGTCAGTGAGTGAATGTTGTCAGTGAGTGAATGTTGTCAGTGAATGTTGTCTGTGAGTGAATGTTGTCAGTTAGTGAATGTTGTAAGTGAATGTTGTCAGTGAGTGAATGTTGTCAGTGAGTGAATGTTGTCAGTGAATGTTGTCAGAGAGTCAATGTTGTCAGTGAATGTTGTCAGTGAGTGAATGTTGTCAGTGAGTGAATGTTGTCAGTGAATGTTGTCAGTGAGTGAATGTTGTCAGTGAATGTTGTCAGTGAATGTTGTCAGTGAGTGAATGTTGTCAGTGAGTGTTGTCAGTGAGTGAATGTTGTCAGAGAGTGAATGTTGTCAGTGAGTGAATGTTGTCAGTGAATGTTGTCAGTGAGTGAATGTTGTCAGTGAGTGAATGTTGTCAGTGAATGTTGTCAGTGAATGTTGTCAGTGAGTGAATGTTATCAGTGAATGTTGTCAGTGAGTGAATGTTGTCAGTGAGTGAATGTTGTCAGTGAATGTTGTCAGTGAATGTTATCAGTTAGTGAATGTTGTCAGTGAATGTTGTCAGTGAGTGAATGTTGTCAGTGAATGTTGTCAGTGAGTGAATGTTGTCAGTGAGTGAATGTTGTCAGTGAATGTTGTCTGTGAGTGAATGTTGTCAGTTAGTGAATGTTGTCAGTGAATGTTGTCAGAGAGTCAATGTTGTCAGTGAATGTTGTCAGTGAGTGAATGTTGTCAGTGAGTGAATGTTGTCAGTGAATGTTGTCAGTGAATGTTGTCAGTGAGTGAATGTTGTCAGTGAATGTTGTCAGTGAATGTTGTCAGTGAGTGAATGTTGTCAGTGAGTGTTGTCAGTGAGTGAATGTTGTCAGAGAGTGAATGTTGTCAGTGAGTGAATGTTGTCAGTGAATGTTGTCAGTGAGTGAATGTTGTCAGTGAGTGAATGTTGTCAGTGAATGTTGTCAGTGAATGTTGTCAGTGAGTGAATGTTATCAGTGAATGTTGTCAGTGAGTGAATGTTGTCAGTGAGTGAATGTTGTCAGTGAATGTTGTCAGTGAATGTTATCAGTTAGTGAATGTTGTCAGTGAATGTTGTCAGTGAGTGAATGTTGTCAGTGAATGTTGTCAGTGAGTGAATGTTGTCAGTGAGTGAATGTTGTCAGTGAATGTTGTCTGTGAGTGAATGTTGTCAGTTAGTGAATGTTGTCAGTGAATGTTGTCAGAGAGTCAATGTTGTCAGTGAATGTTGTCAGTGAGTGAATGTTGTCAGTGAGTGAATGTTGTCAGTGAATGTTGTCAGTGAATGTTGTCAGAGAGTGAATGTTATCAGTGAATGTTGTCAGTGAGTGAATGTTGTCAGTGAGTGAATGTTGTCAGTGAGTGAATGTTGTCAGTGAATGTTGTCAGTGAGTGAATGCTGTCAGTGAGTGAATGTTGTCAGTGAATGTTGTCAGTGAGTGAATGTTATCAGTGAATGTTGTCAGTGAGTGAATGTTGTCAGTGAATGTTGTCAGTGAGTGAATGTTGTCAGTGAGTGAATGTTGTCAGTGAGTGAATGTTGTCAGTGAATGTTGTCAGTGAGTGAATGTTGTCAGTGAATGTTGTCAGTGAGTGAATGTTGTCAGTGAATGTTGTCAGTGAGTGAATGCTGTCAGTGAGTGAATGTTGTCAGTGAGTGAATGTTGTCAGTGAATGTTGTCAGAGAGTGAATGTTGTCAGTGAATGTTGTCAGTGAATGTTGTCAGTGAGTGTTGTCAGTGAATGTTGTCAGTGAGTGAATGTTGTCAGTGAGTGAATGTTGTCAGTGAGTGAATGTTGTCAGTGAATGTTGTCTGTGAGTGAATGTTGTCAGTTAGTGAATGTTGTCAGTGAATGTTGTCAGTGAGTGAATGTTGTCAGTGAGTGAATGTTGTCAGTGAATGTTGTCTGTGAGTGAATGTTGTCAGTTAGTGAATGTTGTCAGTGAATGTTGTCAGAGAGTCAATGTTGTCAGTGAATGTTGTCAGTGAGTGAATGTTGACAGTGAGTGAATGTTGTCAGTGAATGTTGTCAGTGAATGTTGTCAGAGAGTGAATGTTGTCAGTGAATGTTGTCAGAGAGTGAATGTTATCAGTAAATGTTGTCAGTGAATGTTGTCAGAGAGTGAATGTTGTCAGTGAATGTTGTCAGTTAGTGAATGTTGTCAGTGAATGTTGTCAGTGAATATTGTCAGTGAGTGACTGTTGTCAGTGAATGTTGTCAGTGAGTGAATGTTGTCAGTGAATATTGTCAGTGAATGTTGTCAGTGAGTGAATGTTGTCAGTGAATGCTGTCAGTGAGTGAATGTTGTCAGTGAGTGAATGTTGTCAGTGAATGTTGTCAGTGAGTGAATGTTGTCAGTGAGTGAATGTTGTCAGTGAGTGAATGTTGTCAGTGAATGTTGTCTGTGAGTGAATGTTGTCAGTTAGTGAATGTTGTCAGTGAATGTTGTCAGTGAGTGAATGTTGTCAGTGAGTGAATGTTGTCAGTGAATGTTGTCAGAGAGTCAATGTTGTCAGTGAATGTTGTCAGTGAGTGAATGTTGTCAGTGAGTGAATGTTGTCAGTGAATGTTGTCAGTGAGTGAATGTTGTCAGTGAATGTTGTCAGTGAGTGAATGTTGTCAGTGAGTGTTGTCAGTGAGTGAATGTTGTCAGAGAGTGAATGTTGTCAGTGAGTGAATGTTGTCAGTGAATGTTGTCAGTGAGTGAATGTTGTCAGTGAGTGAATGTTGTCAGTGAATGTTGTCAGTGAATGTTGTCAGTGAGTGAATGTTATCAGTGAATGTTGTCAGTGAGTGAATGTTGTCAGTGAATGTTGTCAGTGAGTGAATGTTGTCAGTGAGTGAATGTTGTCAGTGAATGTTGTCAGTGAATGTTGTCAGTGAGTGAATGTTATCAGTGAATGTTGTCAGTGAGTGAATGTTGTCAGTGAGTGAATGTTGTCAGTGAATGTTGTCAGTGAATGTTATCAGTTAGTGAATGTTGTCAGTGAATGTTGTCAGTGAGTGAATGTTGTCAGTGAATGTTGTCAGTGAGTGAATGTTGTCAGTGAGTGAATGTTGTCAGTGAATGTTGTCTGTGAGTGAATGTTGTCAGTTAGTGAATGTTGTCAGTGAATGTTGTCAGAGAGTCAATGTTGTCAGTGAATGTTGTCAGTGAGTGAATGTTGTCAGTGAGTGAATGTTGTCAGTGAATGTTGTCAGTGAATGTTGTCAGAGAGTGAATGTTATCAGTGAATGTTGTCAGTGAGTGAATGTTGTCAGTGAGTGAATGTTGTCAGTGAGTGAATGTTGTCAGTGAATGTTGTCAGTGAGTGAATGCTGTCAGTGAGTGAATGTTGTCAGTGAATGTTGTCAGTGAGTGAATGTTATCAGTGAATGTTGTCAGTGAGTGAATGTTGTCAGTGAATGTTGTCAGTGAGTGAATGTTGTCAGTGAGTGAATGTTGTCAGTGAGTGAATGTTGTCAGTGAATGTTGTCAGTGAGTGAATGTTGTCAGTGAATGTTGTCAGTGAGTGAATGTTGTCAGTGAATGTTGTCAGTGAGTGAATGCTGTCAGTGAGTGAATGTTGTCAGTGAGTGAATGTTGTCAGTGAATGTTGTCAGAGAGTGAATGTTGTCAGTGAATGTTGTCAGTGAATGTTGTCAGTGAGTGTTGTCAGTGAATGTTGTCAGTGAGTGAATGTTGTCAGTGAGTGAATGTTGTCAGTGAGTGAATGTTGTCAGTGAATGTTGTCTGTGAGTGAATGTTGTCAGTTAGTGAATGTTGTCAGTGAATGTTGTCAGTGAGTGAATGTTGTCAGTGAGTGAATGTTGTCAGTGAATGTTGTCTGTGAGTGAATGTTGTCAGTTAGTGAATGTTGTCAGTGAATGTTGTCAGAGAGTCAATGTTGTCAGTGAATGTTGTCAGTGAGTGAATGTTGACAGTGAGTGAATGTTGTCAGTGAATGTTGTCAGTGAATGTTGTCAGAGAGTGAATGTTGTCAGTGAATGTTGTCAGAGAGTGAATGTTATCAGTAAATGTTGTCAGTGAATGTTGTCAGAGAGTGAATGTTGTCAGTGAATGTTGTCAGTTAGTGAATGTTGTCAGTGAATGTTGTCAGTGAATATTGTCAGTGAGTGACTGTTGTCAGTGAATGTTGTCAGTGAGTGAATGTTGTCAGTGAATATTGTCAGTGAATGTTGTCAGTGAGTGAATGTTGTCAGTGAATGCTGTCAGTGAGTGAATGTTGTCAGTGAGTGAATGTTGTCAGTGAATGTTGTCAGTGAGTGAATGTTGTCAGTGAGTGAATGTTGTCAGTGAGTGAATGTTGTCAGTGAATGTTGTCTGTGAGTGAATGTTGTCAGTTAGTGAATGTTGTCAGTGAATGTTGTCAGTGAGTGAATGTTGTCAGTGAGTGAATGTTGTCAGTGAATGTTGTCAGAGAGTCAATGTTGTCAGTGAATGTTGTCAGTGAGTGAATGTTGTCAGTGAGTGAATGTTGTCAGTGAATGTTGTCAGTGAGTGAATGTTGTCAGTGAATGTTGTCAGTGAGTGAATGTTGTCAGTGAGTGTTGTCAGTGAGTGAATGTTGTCAGAGAGTGAATGTTGTCAGTGAGTGAATGTTGTCAGTGAATGTTGTCAGTGAGTGAATGTTGTCAGTGAGTGAATGTTGTCAGTGAATGTTGTCAGTGAATGTTGTCAGTGAGTGAATGTTATCAGTGAATGTTGTCAGTGAGTGAATGTTGTCAGTGAATGTTGTCAGTGAGTGAATGTTGTCAGTGAGTGAATGTTGTCAGTGAATGTTGTCAGTGAATGTTATCAGTTAGTGAATGTTGTCAGTGAATGTTGTCAGTGAGTGAATGTTGTCAGTGAATGTTGTCAGTGAGTGAATGTTGTCAGTGAATGCTGTCAGTGAGTGAATGTTGTCAGTGAATATTGTCAGTGAGTGAATGTTGTCAGAGAGTGAATGTTGTCAGTGAATGTTGTCAGTGAGTGAATGTTGTCAGTGAATGTTGTCAGTGAATGTTGTCAGTGAGTGAATGTTGTCAGTGAATGTTGTCAGTGAGTGAATGTTGTCAGTGAATGCTGTCAGTGAGTGAATGTTGTCAGAGAGTGAATGTTGTCAGTGAATGTTGTCAGTGAATGTTGTCAGTGAGTGTTGTCAGTGAGTGAATGTTGTCAGAGAGTGAATGTTGTCAGTGAGTGAATGTTGTCAGTGAATGTTGTCAGTGAATGTTGTCAGTGAGTGAATGTTGTCAGTGAGTGAATGTTGTCAGTGAGTGTTGTCAGTGAATGTTGTCAGTGAGTGAATGTTGTCAGTGAGTGAATGTTGTCAGTGAGTGAATGTTGTCAGTGAATGTTGTCAGTGAGTGAATGTTGTCAGTGAATGTTGTCAGTGAATGTTGTCAGAGAGTGAATGTTGTCAGTGAGTGAATGTTGTCAGTGAATGTTGTCAGTGAATGTTGTCAGTGAGTGAATGTTGTCAGTGAGTGAATGTTGTCAGTGAGTGAATGTTGTCAGTGAATGTTGTCTGTGAGTGAATGTTGTCAGTTAGTGAATGTTGTCAGTGAGTGAATGTTGTCAGTGAATGTTGTCAGTGAGTGAATGTTGTCAGTGAGTGTTGTCAGTGAGTGAATGTTGTCAGAGAGTGAATGTTGTCAGTGAGTGAATGTTGTCAGTGAATGTTGTCAGTGAGTGAATGTTGTCAGTGAGTGAATGTTGTCAGTGAATGTTGTCAGTGAATGTTGTCAGTGAGTGAATGTTATCAGTGAATGTTGTCAGTGAGTGAATGTTGTCAGTGAGTGAATGTTGTCAGTGAATGTTGTCAGTGAATGTTATCAGTTAGTGAATGTTGTCAGTGAATGTTGTCAGTGAGTGAATGTTGTCAGTGAATGTTGTCAGTGAGTGAATGTTGTCAGTGAGTGAATGTTGTCAGTGAATGTTGTCTGTGAGTGAATGTTGTCAGTTAGTGAATGTTGTCAGTGAATGTTGTCAGAGAGTCAATGTTGTCAGTGAATGTTGTCAGTGAGTGAATGTTGTCAGTGAGTGAATGTTGTCAGTGAATGTTGTCAGTGAATGTTGTCAGTGAGTGAATGTTGTCAGTGAATGTTGTCAGTGAATGTTGTCAGTGAGTGAATGTTGTCAGTGAGTGTTGTCAGTGAGTGAATGTTGTCAGAGAGTGAATGTTGTCAGTGAGTGAATGTTGTCAGTGAATGTTGTCAGTGAGTGAATGTTGTCAGTGAGTGAATGTTGTCAGTGAATGTTGTCAGTGAATGTTGTCAGTGAGTGAATGTTATCAGTGAATGTTGTCAGTGAGTGAATGTTGTCAGTGAGTGAATGTTGTCAGTGAATGTTGTCAGTGAATGTTATCAGTTAGTGAATGTTGTCAGTGAATGTTGTCAGTGAGTGAATGTTGTCAGTGAATGTTGTCAGTGAGTGAATGTTGTCAGTGAGTGAATGTTGTCAGTGAATGTTGTCTGTGAGTGAATGTTGTCAGTTAGTGAATGTTGTCAGTGAATGTTGTCAGAGAGTCAATGTTGTCAGTGAATGTTGTCAGTGAGTGAATGTTGTCAGTGAGTGAATGTTGTCAGTGAATGTTGTCAGTGAATGTTGTCAGAGAGTGAATGTTATCAGTGAATGTTGTCAGTGAGTGAATGTTGTCAGTGAGTGAATGTTGTCAGTGAGTGAATGTTGTCAGTGAATGTTGTCAGTGAGTGAATGCTGTCAGTGAGTGAATGTTGTCAGTGAATGTTGTCAGTGAGTGAATGTTATCAGTGAATGTTGTCAGTGAGTGAATGTTGTCAGTGAATGTTGTCAGTGAGTGAATGTTGTCAGTGAGTGAATGTTGTCAGTGAGTGAATGTTGTCAGTGAATGTTGTCAGTGAGTGAATGTTGTCAGTGAATGTTGTCAGTGAGTGAATGTTGTCAGTGAATGTTGTCAGTGAGTGAATGCTGTCAGTGAGTGAATGTTGTCAGTGAGTGAATGTTGTCAGTGAATGTTGTCAGAGAGTGAATGTTGTCAGTGAATGTTGTCAGTGAATGTTGTCAGTGAGTGTTGTCAGTGAATGTTGTCAGTGAGTGAATGTTGTCAGTGAGTGAATGTTGTCAGTGAGTGAATGTTGTCAGTGAATGTTGTCTGTGAGTGAATGTTGTCAGTTAGTGAATGTTGTCAGTGAATGTTGTCAGTGAGTGAATGTTGTCAGTGAGTGAATGTTGTCAGTGAATGTTGTCTGTGAGTGAATGTTGTCAGTTAGTGAATGTTGTCAGTGAATGTTGTCAGAGAGTCAATGTTGTCAGTGAATGTTGTCAGTGAGTGAATGTTGACAGTGAGTGAATGTTGTCAGTGAATGTTGTCAGTGAATGTTGTCAGAGAGTGAATGTTGTCAGTGAATGTTGTCAGAGAGTGAATGTTATCAGTAAATGTTGTCAGTGAATGTTGTCAGAGAGTGAATGTTGTCAGTGAATGTTGTCAGTTAGTGAATGTTGTCAGTGAATGTTGTCAGTGAATATTGTCAGTGAGTGACTGTTGTCAGTGAATGTTGTCAGTGAGTGAATGTTGTCAGTGAATATTGTCAGTGAATGTTGTCAGTGAGTGAATGTTGTCAGTGAATGCTGTCAGTGAGTGAATGTTGTCAGTGAGTGAATGTTGTCAGTGAATGTTGTCAGTGAGTGAATGTTGTCAGTGAGTGAATGTTGTCAGTGAGTGAATGTTGTCAGTGAATGTTGTCTGTGAGTGAATGTTGTCAGTTAGTGAATGTTGTCAGTGAATGTTGTCAGTGAGTGAATGTTGTCAGTGAGTGAATGTTGTCAGTGAATGTTGTCAGAGAGTCAATGTTGTCAGTGAATGTTGTCAGTGAGTGAATGTTGTCAGTGAGTGAATGTTGTCAGTGAATGTTGTCAGTGAGTGAATGTTGTCAGTGAATGTTGTCAGTGAGTGAATGTTGTCAGTGAGTGTTGTCAGTGAGTGAATGTTGTCAGAGAGTGAATGTTGTCAGTGAGTGAATGTTGTCAGTGAATGTTGTCAGTGAGTGAATGTTGTCAGTGAGTGAATGTTGTCAGTGAATGTTGTCAGTGAATGTTGTCAGTGAGTGAATGTTATCAGTGAATGTTGTCAGTGAGTGAATGTTGTCAGTGAATGTTGTCAGTGAGTGAATGTTGTCAGTGAGTGAATGTTGTCAGTGAATGTTGTCAGTGAATGTTATCAGTTAGTGAATGTTGTCAGTGAATGTTGTCAGTGAGTGAATGTTGTCAGTGAATGTTGTCAGTGAGTGAATGTTGTCAGTGAATGCTGTCAGTGAGTGAATGTTGTCAGTGAATATTGTCAGTGAGTGAATGTTGTCAGAGAGTGAATGTTGTCAGTGAATGTTGTCAGTGAGTGAATGTTGTCAGTGAATGTTGTCAGTGAATGTTGTCAGTGAGTGAATGTTGTCAGTGAATGTTGTCAGTGAGTGAATGTTGTCAGTGAATGCTGTCAGTGAGTGAATGTTGTCAGAGAGTGAATGTTGTCAGTGAATGTTGTCAGTGAATGTTGTCAGTGAGTGTTGTCAGTGAGTGAATGTTGTCAGAGAGTGAATGTTGTCAGTGAGTGAATGTTGTCAGTGAATGTTGTCAGTGAATGTTGTCAGTGAGTGAATGTTGTCAGTGAGTGAATGTTGTCAGTGAGTGTTGTCAGTGAATGTTGTCAGTGAGTGAATGTTGTCAGTGAGTGAATGTTGTCAGTGAGTGAATGTTGTCAGTGAATGTTGTCAGTGAGTGAATGTTGTCAGTGAATGTTGTCAGTGAATGTTGTCAGAGAGTGAATGTTGTCAGTGAGTGAATGTTGTCAGTGAATGTTGTCAGTGAATGTTGTCAGTGAGTGAATGTTGTCAGTGAGTGAATGTTGTCAGTGAGTGAATGTTGTCAGTGAATGTTGTCTGTGAGTGAATGTTGTCAGTTAGTGAATGTTGTCAGTGAGTGAATGTTGTCAGTGAATGTTGTCAGTGAGTGAATGTTGTCAGTGAGTGAATGTTGTCAGTGAATGTTGTCAGTGAGTGAATGTTGTCAGTGAGTGTTGTAAGTGAGTCAATGTTGTCAGTGAGTGTTGTCAGTGAATGTTGTCAGTGAGTGAATGTTGTCAGTGAATGTTGTCAGTGAGTGAATGTTGTCAGTGAATGTTGTCAGTGAGTGAATGTTGTCAGTGAATGTTGTCAGTGAGTGAATGTTGTCAGTGAATTTTGTCAGTGAGTGAATGTTGTCAGGGAATGTTGTCAGTGAGTGAATGTTGTCAGTGAATGTTGTCAGTGAGTGAATGTTGTCAGTGAGTGAATGTTGTCAGTGAATGTTGTCTGTGAGTGAATGTTGTCAGTTAGTGAATGTTGTCAGTGAATGTTGTCAGTGAGTGAATGTTGTCAGTGAGTGAATGTTGTCAGTGAATGTTGTCAGAGAGTCAATGTTGTCAGTGAATGTTGTCAGTGAGTGAATGTTGTCAGTGAGTGAATGTTGTCAGTGAATGTTGTCAGTGAGTGAATGTTGTCAGTGAATGTTGTCAGTGAATGTTGTCAGTGAGTGAGTGTTGTCAGTGAGTGAATGTTGTCAGAGAGTGAATGTTGTCAGTGAGTGAATGTTGTCAGTGAATGTTGTCAGTGAGTGAATGTTGTCAGTGAGTGAATGTTGTCAGTGAATGTTGTCAGTGAATGTTGTCAGTGAGTGAATGTTGTCAGTGAATGTTGTCAGTGAGTGAATGTTGTCAGTGAGTGAATGTTGTCAGTGAATGTTGTCTGTGAGTGAATGTTGTCAGTTAGTGAATGTTGTCAGTGAATGTTGTCAGAGAGTCAATGTTGTCAGTGAATGTTGTCAGTGAGTGAATTTTGTCAGTGAGTGAATGTTGTCAGCGAATGTTGTCAGTGAATGTTGTCAGAGAGTGAATGTTGTCAGTGAATGTTGTCAGAGAGTGAATGTTATCAGTAAATGTTGTCAGAGAGTGAATGTTGTCAGTGAATGTTGTCAGTTAGTGAATGTTGTCAGTGAATGTTGTCAGTGAGTGAATGTTGTCAGTGAATGTTGTCAGTGAGTGAATGTTGTCAGTGAATGTTGTCAGTGAATGCTGTCAGTGAGTGAATGTTGTCAGTGAGTGAATGTTGTCAGTGAATATTGTCAGTGAGTGAATGTTGTCAGTGAATGTTGTCAGTGAGTGAATGTTGTCAGTGAATGTTGTCAGGGAATGTTGTCAGTGAGTGAATGTTGTCAGTGAATGCTGTCAGTGAGTGAATGTTGTCAGTGAATGTTGTCAGAGAGTGAATGTTGTCAGTGAATGTTGTCAGTGAGTGTTGTCAGTGAATGTTGTCAGTGAGTGAATGTTGTCAGTGAGTGAATGTTGTCAGTGAATGTTGTCTGTGAGTGAATGTTGTCAGTTAGTGAATGTTGTCAGTGAATGTTGTCAGTGAGTGAATGTTGTCAGTGAGTGAATGTTGTCAGTGAATGTTGTCAGAGAGTCAATGTTGTCAGTGAGTGTTGTCAGTGAGTGAATGTTGTCAGAGAGTGAATGTTGTCAGTGAGTGAATGTAGTCAGTGAATGTTGTCAGTGAGTGAATGTTGTCAGAGAGTGAATGTTGTCAGTGAGTGAATGTTGTCAGTGAATGTTGTCAGTGAGTGAATGTTGTCAGTGAGTGTTTGTTGTCAGTGAATGTTGTCAGTGAGTGAATGTTGTCAGTGAATGTTGTCAGTGAGTGAATGTTGTCAGTGAATGTTGTCAGTGAGTGAATGTTGTCAGTGAATGTTGTCAGTGAGTGAATGTTGTCAGTGAATGTTGTCAGTGAGTGAATGTTGTCAGTGAATGTTGTCAGTGAGTGAATGCTGTCAGTGAGTGAATGTTGTCAGTGAGTGAATGTTGTCAGTGAATGTTGTCAGAGAGTGAATGTTGTCAGTGAATGTTGTCAGTGAATGTTGTCAGTGAGTGTTGTCAGTGAATGTTGTCAGTGAGTGAATGTTGTCAGTGAGTGAATGTTGTCAGTGAGTGAATGTTGTCAGTGAATGTTGTCTGTGAGTGAATGTTGTCAGTTAGTGAATGTTGTCAGTGAATGTTGTCAGTGAGTGAATGTTGTCAGTGAGTGAATGTTGTCAGTGAATGTTGTCAGAGAGTCAATGTTGTCAGTGAATGTTGTCAGTGAGTGAATGTTGTCAGTGAGTGAATGTTGTCAGTGAATGTTGTCAGTGAGTGAATGTTGTCAGTGAATGTTGTCAGTGAATGTTGTCAGTGAGTGAATGTTGTCAGTGAGTGTTGTCAGTGAGTGAATGTTGTCAGTGAGTGAATGTTGTCAGTGAATGTTGTCAGTGAGTGAATGTTATCAGTGAATGTTGTCAGTGAGTGAATGTTGTCAGTGAGTGAATGTTGTCAGTGAATGTTGTCAGTGAATGTTATCAGTTAGTGAATGTTGTCAGTGAATGTTGTCAGTGAGTGAATGTTGTCAGTGAATGTTGTCAGTGAGTGAATGTTGTCAGTGAGTGAATGTTGTCAGTGAATGTTGTCTGTGAGTGAATGTTGTCAGTTAGTGAATGTTGTCAGTGAATGTTGTCAGAGAGTCAATGTTGTCAGTGAATGTTGTCAGTGAGTGAATGTTGTCAGTGAGTGAATGTTGTCAGTGAATGTTGTCAGTGAATGTTGTCAGAGAGTGAATGTTGTCAGTGAATGTTGTCAGAGAGTGAATGTTATCAGTAAATGTTGTCAGTGAATGTTGTCAGAGAGTGAATGTTGTCAGTGAATGTTGTCAGTTAGTGAATGTTGTCAGTGAATGTTGTCAGTGAGTGAATGTTGTCAGTGAATGTTGTCAGTGAGTGAATGTTGTCAGTGAATGCTGTCAGTGAGTGAATGTTGTCAGTGAGTGAATGTTGTCAGTGAATATTGTCAGTGAGTGAATGTTGTCAGTGAATGTTGTCAGTGAGTGAATGTTGTCAGTGAATGTTGTCAGTGAATGTTGTCAGTGAGTGAATGTTGTCAGTGAATGCTGTCAGTGAGTGAATGTTGTCAGTGAGTGAATGTTGTCAGTGAATGTTGTCAGAGAGTGAATGTTGTCAGTGAATGTTGTCAGTGAATGTTGTCAGTGAATGTTGTCAGTGAGTGAATGTTGTCAGTGAGTGAATGTTGTCAGTGAGTGAATGTTGTCAGTGAATGTTGTCTGTGAGTGAATGTTGTCAGTTAGTGAATGTTGTCAGTGAATGTTGTCAGTGAGTGAATCTTGTCAGTGAGTGAATGTTGTCAGTGAATGTTGTCAGAGAGTCAATGTTCTCAGTGAATGTTGTCAGTGAGTGAATGTTGTCAGTGAGTGAATGTTGTCAGTGAATGTTGTCAGTGAGTGAATGTTTTCAGTGAGTGTTGTCAGTGAGTGTTGTCAGAGAGTGAATGTTGTCAGTGAATGTTGTCAGTGAGTGAATGTTGTCAGTGAATGTTGTCAGTGAATGTTGTCAGTGAGTAAATGTTGTCAGTGAATGTTGTCAGTGAGTGAATGTTGTCAGTGAATGCTGTCAGTGAGTGAATGTTGTCAGAGAGTGAATGTTGTCAGTGAATGTTGTCAGTGAATGTTGTCAGTGAGTGTTGTCAGTGAATGTTGTCAGTGAGTGAATGTTGTCAGTGAGTGAATGTTGTCAGTGAGTGAATGTTGTCAGTGAATGTTGTCAGTGAGTGAATGTTGTCAGTGAATGTTGTCAGTGAATGTTGTCAGTGAGTGAATGTTGTCAGAGAGTGAATGTTGTCAGTGAGTGAATGTTGTCAGTGAATGTTGTCAGTGAGTGAATGTTGTCAGTGAGTGAATGTTGTCAGTGAATGTTGTCTGTGAGTGAATGTTGTCAGTTAGTGAATGTTGTCAGTGAATGTTGCCAGTGAGTGAATGTTGTCAGAGAGTCAATGTTGTCAGTGAATGTTGTCAGTGAGTGAATGTTGTCAGTGAATGTTGTCAGTGAGTGAATGTTGTCAGTGAGTGAATGTTGTCAGTGAATGTTGTCAGTTAATGTTGTCAGTGAATGTTGTCAGTGAGTGAATGTTGTCAGTGAATGTTGTCAGTGAGTGAATGTTGTCAGTGAATGTTGTCAGTGAGTGAATGTTGTCAGTGAGTGAATGTTGTCAGTGAATGTTGTCAGTGAATGTTATCAGTTAGTGAATGTTGTCAGTGAATGTTGTCAGTGAGTGAATGTTGTCAGTGAATGTTGTCAGTGAGTGAATGTTGTCAGTGAATGCTGTCAGTGAGTGAATGTTGTCAGTGAATATTGTCAGTGAATGTTGTCAGTGTGTGAATGTTGTCAGTGAATGTTGTCAGTGAATGTTGTCAGTGCGTGAATGTTATCAGTGAATGTTGTCAGTGAGTGAATGTTGTCAGTGAATGCTGTCAGTGAGTGAATGTTGTCAGTGAGTGAATGTTGTCAGAGAGTGAATGTTGTCAGTGAATGTTGTCAGTGAATGTTGTCAGTGAGTGTTGTCAGTGAATGTTGTCAGTGAGTGAATGTTGTCAGTGAATGTTGTCAGTGAGTGAATGTTGTCAGTGAATGTTGTCAGTGAGTGAATGTTGTCAGTGAATGTTGTCAGTGAGTGAATGCTGTCAGTGAGTGAATGTTGTCAGTGAGTGAATGTTGTCAGTGAATGTTGTCAGAGAGTGAATGTTGTCAGTGAATGTTGTCAGTGAATGTTGTCAGTGAGTGTTGTCAGTGAATGTTGTCAGTGAGTGTTGTCAGTGAATGTTGTCAGTTAGTGAATGTTGTCAGTGAATGTTGTCAGTGAGTGAATGTTGTCAGTGAGTGAATGTTGTCAGTGAATGTTGTCAGAGAGTCAATGTTGTCAGTGAATGTTGTCAGTGAGTGAATGTTGTCAGTGAGTGAATGTTGTCAGTGAATGTTGTCAGTGAGTGAATGTTGTCAGTGAATGTTGTCAGTGAATGTTGTCAGTGAGTGAATGTTGTCAGTGAGTGTTGTCAGTGAGTGAATGTTGTCAGAGAGTGAATGTTGTCAGTGAGTGAATGTTGTCAGTGAATGTTGTCAGTGAGTGAATGTTGTCAGTGAGTGAATGTTGTCAGTGAATGTTGTCAGTGAATGTTGTCAGTGAGTGAATGTTATCAGTGAATGTTGTCAGTGAGTGAATGTTGTCAGTGAGTGAATGTTGTCAGTGAATGTTGTCAGTGAATGTTATCAGTTAGTGAATGTTGTCAGTGAATGTTGTCAGTGAGTGAATGTTTTCAGTGAATGTTGTCAGTGAGTGAATGTTGTCAGTGAGTGAACGTTGTCAGTGAATGTTGTCTGTGAGTGAATGTTGTCAGTTAGTGAATGTTGTCAGTGAATGTTGTCAGAGAGTCAATGTTGTCAGTGAATGTTGTCAGTGAGTGAATGTTGTCAGTGAGTGAATGTTGTCAGTGAATGTTGTCAGTGAATGTTGTCAGTGAGTGAATGTTGTCAGTGAATGTTGTCAGTGAATGTTGTCAGTGAGTGAATGTTGTCAGTGAGTGTTGTCAGTGAGTGAATGTTGTCAGAGAGTGAATGTTGTCAGTGAGTGAATGTTGTCAGTGAATGTTGTCAGTGAGTGAATGTTGTCAGTGAGTGAATGTTGTCAGTGAATGTTGTCAGTGAATGTTGTCAGTGAGTGAATGTTATCAGTGAATGTTGTCAGTGAGTGAATGTTGTCAGTGAGTGAATGTTGTCAGTGAATGTTGTCAGTGAATGTTATCAGTTAGTGAATGTTGTCAGTGAATGTTGTCAGTGAGTGAATGTTGTCAGTGAATGTTGTCAGTGAGTGAATGTTGTCAGTGAGTGAATGTTGTCAGTGAATGTTGTCTGTGAGTGAATGTTGTCAGTTAGTGAATGTTGTCAGTGAATGTTGTCAGAGAGTCAATGTTGACAGTGAATGTTGTCAGTGAGTGAATGTTGTCAGTGAGTGAATGTTGTCAGTGAATGATGTCAGTGAATGTTGTCAGAGAGTGAATGTTATCAGTGAATGTTGTCAGTGAGTGAATGTTGTCAGTGAGTGAATGTTGTCAGTGAATGTTGTCAGTGAGTGAATGTTGTCAGTGAATGTTGTCAGTGAGTGAATGCTGTCAGTGAGTGAATGTTGTCAGTGAGTGAATGTTGTCAGTGAATGTTGTCAGTGAGTGAATGTTATCAGTGAATGTTGTCAGTGAGTGAATGTTGTCAGTGAATGTTGTCAGTGAGTGAATGTTGTCAGTGAATGTTGTCAGTGAGTGAATGTTGTCAGTGAATGCTGTCAGTGAGTGAATGTTGTCAGTGAGTGAATGTTGTCAGAGAGTGAATGTTGTCAGTGAATGTTGTCAGTGAATGTTGTCAGTGAGTGTTGTCAGTGAATGTTGTCAGAGAGTGAATGTTGTCAGTGAGTGAATGTTGTCAGTGAATGTTGTCAGTGAGTGAATGTTGTCAGTGAATGTTGTCTGTGAGTGAATGTTGTCAGTTAGTGAATGTTGTCAGTGAATGTTGTCAGTGAGTGAATGTTGTCAGTGAGTGAATGATGTCAGTGAATGTTGTCAGAGAGTCAATGTTGTCAGTGAATGTTGTCAGTGAGTGAATGTTGTCAGTGAATGTTGTCAGTGAGTGAATGTTGTCAGTGAATGTTGTCAGTGAGTGAATGTTGTCAGAGAGTGAATGTTGTCAGTGAGTGAATGTTGTCAGTGAATGTTGTCAGTGAGTGAATGTTGTCAGAGAGTGAATGTTGTCAGTGAGTGAATGTTGTCAGTGAATGTTGTCAGTGAGTGAATGTTGTCAGTGAGTGAATGTTGTCAGTGAATGTTGTCAGTTAATGTTGTCAGTGAATGTTGTCAGTGAGTGAATGTTGTCAGTGAATGTTGTCAGTGAATGTTGTCAGTGAGTGAATGTTGTCAGTGAATGTTGTCAGTGAGTGAATGTTGTCAGTGAATGCTGTCAGTGAGTGAATGTTGTCAGTGAATATTGTCAGTGAGTGGATGTTGTCAGAGAGTGAATGTTGTAAGTGAATGTTGTCAGTGAGTGAATGTTGTCAGTGAATGTTGTCAGTGAATGTTGTCAGTGAGTGAATGTTGTCAGTGAATGTTGTCAGTGAGTGAATGTTGTCAGTGAATGCTGTCAGTGAGTGAATGTTGTCAGTGAGTGAATGTTGTCAGAGAGTGAATGTTGTCAGTGAATGTTGTCAGTGAGTGTTGTCAGTGAATGTTGTCAGTGAGTGAATGTTGTCAGTGAATGTTGTCAGTGAGTGAATGTTGTCAGTGAATGTTGTCAGTGAATGTTGTCAGTGAGTGAATGTTGTCAGTGAGTGAATGTTGTCAGTGAATGTTGTCAGTGAATGTTGTCAGTGAGTGAATGTTGTCAGTGAGTGAATGTTGTCAGTGAGTGAATGTTGTCAGTGAATGTTGTCTGTGAGTGAATGTTGTCAGTGAATGTTGTCAGTGAATGTTGTCAGAGAGTCAATGTTGTCAGTGAATGTTGTCAGTGAGTGAATGTTGTCAGTGAATGTTGTCAGTGAGTGAATGTTGTCAGTGAATGTCAGTGAGTGAATGTTGTCAGTGAATGTTGTCAGTGAGTGAATGTTGTCAGTGAGTGAATGTTGTCAGTGAATGTTGTCAGTGAGTGAATGTTGTCAGTGAGTGAATGTTGTCAGTGAATGTTGTCAGTGAATGTTATCAGTTAGTGAATGTTGTCAGTGAATGTTGTCAGTGAATGTTGTCAGTGAGTGAATGTTGTCAGTGAATGTTGTCAGTGAATGTTGTCAGTGAGTGAATGTTGTCAGTGAGTGAATGTTGTCAGTGAATGTTGTCAGTGAATGTTGTCAGTGAATGTTGTCAGTGAGTGAATGTTGTCAGTGAATGTTGTCAGTGAGTGAATGTTGTCAGTGAATGTTGTCAGAGAGTCAATGTTGTCAGTGAATGTTGTCAGTGAGTGAATGTTGTCAGTGAGTGAATGTTGTCAGTGAATGTTGTCAGTGAGTGAATGTTGTCAGTGAATGTTGTCAGTGAATGTTGTCAGTGAGTGAATGTTGTCAGTGAGTGTTGTCAGTGAGTGAATGTTGTCAGAGAGTGAATGTTGTCAGTGAGTGAATGTTGTCAGTGAATGTTGTCAGTGAGTGAATGTTGTCAGTGAGTGAATGTTGTCAGTGAATGTTGTCAGTGAATGTTGTCAGTGAGTGAATGTTATCAGTGAATGTTGTCAGTGAGTGAATGTTGTCAGTGAGTGAATGTTGTCAGTGAATGTTGTCAGTGAATGTTATCAGTTAGTGAATGTTGTCAGTGAATGTTGTCAGTGAGTGAATGTTGTCAGTGAATGTTGTCAGTGAGTGAATGTTGTCAGTGAGTGAACGTTGTCAGTGAATGTTGTCTGTGAGTGAATGTTGTCAGTTAGTGAATGTTGTCAGTGAATGTTGTCAGAGAGTCAATGTTGTCAGTGAATGTTGTCAGTGAGTGAATGTTGTCAGTGAGTGAATGTTGTCAGTGAATGTTGTCAGTGAATGTTGTCAGTGAGTGAATGTTGTCAGTGAATGTTGTCAGTGAATGTTGTCAGTGAGTGAATGTTGTCAGTGAGTGTTGTCAGTGAGTGAATGTTGTCAGAGAGTGAATGTTGTCAGTGAGTGAATGTTGTCAGTGAATGTTGTCAGTGAGTGAATGTTGTCAGTGAGTGAATGTTGTCAGTGAATGTTGTCAGTGAATGTTGTCAGTGAGTGAATGTTATCAGTGAATGTTGTCAGTGAGTGAATGTTGTCAGTGAGTGAATGTTGTCAGTGAATGTTGTCAGTGAATGTTATCAGTTAGTGAATGTTGTCAGTGAATGTTGTCAGTGAGTGAATGTTGTCAGTGAATGTTGTCAGTGAGTGAATGTTGTCAGTGAGTGAATGTTGTCAGTGAATGTTGTCTGTGAGTGAATGTTGTCAGTTAGTGAATGTTGTCAGTGAATGTTGTCAGAGAGTCAATGTTGACAGTGAATGTTGTCAGTGAGTGAATGTTGTCAGTGAGTGAATGTTGTCAGTGAATGTTGTCAGTGAATGTTGTCAGAGAGTGAATGTTATCAGTGAATGTTGTCAGTGAGTGAATGTTGTCAGTGAGTGAATGTTGTCAGTGAATGTTGTCAGTGAGTGAATGTTGTCAGTGAATGTTGTCAGTGAGTGAATGCTGTCAGTGAGTGAATGTTGTCAGTGAGTGAATGTTGTCAGTGAATGTTGTCAGTGAGTGAATGTTATCAGTGAATGTTGTCAGTGAGTGAATGTTGTCAGTGAATGTTGTCAGTGAGTGAATGTTGTCAGTGAGTGAATGTTGTCAGTGAGTGAATGTTGTCAGTGAATGTTGTCAGTGAGTGAATGTTGTCAGTGAATGTTGTCAGTGAGTGAATGTTGTCAGTGAATGCTGTCAGTGAGTGAATGTTGTCAGTGAGTGAATGTTGTCAGAGAGTGAATGTTGTCAGTGAATGTTGTCAGTGAATGTTGTCAGTGAGTGTTGTCAGTGAATGTTGTCAGAGAGTGAATGTTGTCAGTGAGTGAATGTTGTCAGTGAATGTTGTCAGTGAGTGAATGTTGTCAGTGAATGTTGTCTGTGAGTGAATGTTGTCAGTTAGTGAATGTTGTCAGTGAATGTTGTCAGTGAGTGAATGTTGTCAGTGAGTGAATGATGTCAGTGAATGTTGTCAGAGAGTCAATGTTGTCAGTGAATGTTGTCAGTGAGTGAATGTTGTCAGTGAATGTTGTCAGTGAGTGAATGTTGTCAGTGAATGTTGTCAGTGAGTGAATGTTGTCAGAGAGTGAATGTTGTCAGTGAGTGAATGTTGTCAGTGAATGTTGTCAGTGAGTGAATGTTGTCAGAGAGTGAATGTTGTCAGTGAGTGAATGTTGTCAGTGAATGTTGTCAGTGAGTGAATGTTGTCAGTGAGTGAATGTTGTCAGTGAATGTTGTCAGTTAATGTTGTCAGTGAATGTTGTCAGTGAGTGAATGTTGTCAGTGAATGTTGTCAGTGAATGTTGTCAGTGAGTGAATGTTGTCAGTGAATGTTGTCAGTGAGTGAATGTTGTCAGTGAATGCTGTCAGTGAGTGAATGTTGTCAGTGAATATTGTCAGTGAGTGGATGTTGTCAGAGAGTGAATGTTGTAAGTGAATGTTGTCAGTGAGTGAATGTTGTCAGTGAATGTTGTCAGTGAATGTTGTCAGTGAGTGAATGTTGTCAGTGAATGTTGTCAGTGAGTGAATGTTGTCAGTGAATGCTGTCAGTGAGTGAATGTTGTCAGTGAGTGAATGTTGTCAGAGAGTGAATGTTGTCAGTGAATGTTGTCAGTGAGTGTTGTCAGTGAATGTTGTCAGTGAGTGAATGTTGTCAGTGAATGTTGTCAGTGAGTGAATGTTGTCAGTGAATGTTGTCAGTGAATGTTGTCAGTGAGTGAATGTTGTCAGTGAGTGAATGTTGTCAGTGAATGTTGTCAGTGAATGTTGTCAGTGAGTGAATGTTGTCAGTGAGTGAATGTTGTCAGTGAGTGAATGTTGTCAGTGAATGTTGTCTGTGAGTGAATGTTGTCAGTTAGTGAATGTTGTCAGTGAATGTTGTCAGAGAGTCAATGTTGTCAGTGAATGTTGTCAGTGAGTGAATGTTGTCAGTGAATGTTGTCAGTGAGTGAATGTTGTCAGTGAATGTCAGTGAGTGAATGTTGTCAGTGAATGTTGTCAGTGAGTGAATGTTGTCAGTGAGTGAATGTTGTCAGTGAATGTTGTCAGTGAGTGAATGTTGTCAGTGAGTGAATGTTGTCAGTGAATGTTGTCAGTGAATGTTATCAGTTAGTGAATGTTGTCAGTGAATGTTGTCAGTGAATGTTGTCAGTGAGTGAATGTTGTCAGTGAATGTTGTCAGTGAATGTTGTCAGTGAGTGAATGTTGTCAGTGAGTGAATGTTGTCAGTGAATGTTGTCAGTGAATGTTGTCAGTGAATGTTGTCAGTGAGTGAATGTTGTCAGTGAATGTTGTCAGTGAGTGAATGTTGTCAGTGAATGTTGTCAGAGAGTCAATGTTGTCAGTGAATGTTGTCAGTGAGTGAATGTTGTCAGTGAGTGAATGTTGTCAGTGAATGTTGTCAGTGAGTGAATGTTGTCAGTGAATGTTGTCAGTGAATGTTGTCAGTGAGTGAATGTTGTCAGTGAGTGTTGTCAGTGAGTGAATGTTGTCAGAGAGTGAATGTTGTCAGTGAGTGAATGTTGTCAGTGAATGTTGTCAGTGAGTGAATGTTGTCAGTGAGTGAATGTTGTCAGTGAATGTTGTCAGTGAATGTTGTCAGTGAGTGAATGTTATCAGTGAATGTTGTCAGTGAGTGAATGTTGTCAGTGAATGTTGTCAGTGAGTGAATGTTGTCAGTGAGTGAATGTTGTCAGTGAATGTTGTCAGTGAATGTTATCAGTTAGTGAATGTTGTCAGTGAATGTTGTCAGTGAGTGAATGTTGTCAGTGAATGTTGTCAGTGAGTGAATGTTGTCAGTGAATGTTGTCTGTGAGTGAATGTTGTCAGTTAGTGAATGTTGTCAGTGAATGTTGTCAGAGAGTCAATGTTGTCAGTGAATGTTGTCAGTGAGTGAATGTTGTCAGTGAGTGAATGTTGTTAGTGAATGTTGTCAGTGAATGTTGTCAGAGAGTGAATGTTGTCAGTGAATGTTGTCAGAGAGTGAATGTTATCAGTAAATGTTGTCAGTGAATGTTGTCAGAGAGTGAATGTTGTCAGTGAATGTTGTCAGTTAGTGAATGTTGTCAGTGAATGTTGTCAGTGAGTGAATGTTGTCAGTGAATGCTGTCAGTGAGTGAATGTTGTCAGTGAGTGAATGTTGTCAGTGAATATTGTCAGTGAGTGAATGTTGTCAGTGAATGTTGTCAGTGAGTGAATGTTGTCAGTGAATGTTGTCAGTGAATGTTGTCAGTGAGTGAATGTTGTCAGTGAATGCTGTCAGTGAGTGAATGTTGTCAGTGAGTGAATGTTGTCAGTGAATGTTGTCAGAGAGTGAATGTTGTCAGTGAATGTTGTCAGTGAATGTTGTCAGTGAGTGTTGTCAGTGAATGTTGTCAGTGAGTGAATGTTGTCAGTGAGTGAATGTTGTCAGTGAGTGAATGTTGTCTGTGAGTGAATGTTGTCAGTTAGTGAATGTTGTCAGTGAATGTTGTCAGTGAGTGAATGTTGTCAGTGAGTGAATGTTGTCAGTGAATGTTGTCAGAGAGTCAATGTTGTCAGTGAATGTTGTCAGTGAGTGAATGTTGTCAGTGAGTGAATGTTGTCAGTGAATGTTGTCAGTGAGTGAATGTTGTCAGTGAATGTTGTCAGTGAATGTTGTCAGTGAGTGAATGTTGTCAGTGAGTGTTGTCAGTGAGTGAATGTTGTCAGAGAGTGAATGTTGTCAGTGAGTGAATGTTGTCAGTGAATGTTGTCAGTGAGTGAATGTTGTCAGTGAGTGAATGTTGTCAGTGAATGTTGTCAGTGAATGTTGTCAGTGAGTGAATGTTATCAGTGAATGTTGTCAGTGAGTGAATGTTGTCAGTGAATGTTGTCAGTGAGTGAATGTTGTCAGTGAGTGAATGTTGTCAGTGAATGTTGTCAGTTAGTGAATGTTGTCAGTGAATGTTGTCAGTGAGTGAATGTTGTCAGTGAATGTTGTCAGTGAGTGAATGTTGTCAGTGAGTGAATGTTGTCAGTGAATGTTGTCTGTGAGTGAATGTTGTCAGTTAGTGAATGTTGTCAGTGAATGTTGTCAGAGAGTCAATGTTGTCAGTGAATGTTGTCAGTGAGTGAATGTTGTCAGTGAGTGAATGTTGTCAGTGAATGTTGTCAGTGAGTGAATGTTGTCAGTGAATGTCAGTGAGTGAATGTTGTCAGTGAATGTTGTCAGTGAATGTTGTCAGTGAGTGAATGTTGTCAGTGAGTGAATGTTGTCAGTGAATGTTGTCAGTGAGTGAATGTTGTCAGTGAATGCTGTCAGTGAGTGAATGTTGTCAGTGAGTGAATGTTGTCAGAGAGTGAATGTTGTCAGTGAATGTTGTCAGTGAATGTTGTCAGTGAGTGTTGTCAGTGAATGTTGTCAGAGAGTGAATGTTGTCAGTGAGTGAATGTTGTCAGTGAATGTTGTCAGTGAGTGAATGTTGTCAGTGAATGTTGTCTGTGAGTGAATGTTGTCAGTTAGTGAATGTTGTCAGTGAATGTTGTCAGTGAGTGAATGTTGTCAGTGAGTGAATGATGTCAGTGAATGTTGTCAGAGAGTCAATGTTGTCAGTGAATGTTGTCAGTGAGTGAATGTTGTCAGTGAATGTTGTCAGTGAGTGAATGTTGTCAGTGAATGTTGTCAGTGAGTGAATGTTGTCAGAGAGTGAAAGTTGTCAGTGAGTGAATGTTGTCAGTGAATGTTGTCAGTGAGTGAATGTTGTCAGAGAGTGAATGTTGTCAGTGAGTGAATGTTGTCAGTGAATGTTGTCAGTGAGTGAATGTTGTCAGTGAGTGAATGTTGTCAGTGAATGTTGTCAGTTAATGTTGTCAGTGAATGTTGTCAGTGAGTGAATGTTGTCAGTGAATGTTGTCAGTGAATGTTGTCAGTGAGTGAATGTTGTCAGTGAATGTTGTCAGTGAGTGAATGTTGTCAGTGAATGCTGTCAGTGAGTGAATGTTGTCAGTGAATATTGTCAGTGAGTGGATGTTGTCAGAGAGTGAATGTTGTAAGTGAATGTTGTCAGTGAGTGAATGTTGTCAGTGAATGTTGTCAGTGAATGTTGTCAGTGAGTGAATGTTGTCAGTGAATGTTGTCAGTGAGTGAATGTTGTCAGTGAATGCTGTCAGTGAGTGAATGTTGTCAGTGAGTGAATGTTGTCAGAGAGTGAATGTTGTCAGTGAATGTTGTCAGTGAGTGTTGTCAGTGAATGTTGTCAGTGAGTGAATGTTGTCAGTGAATGTTGTCAGTGAGTGAATGTTGTCAGTGAATGTTGTCAGTGAATGTTGTCAGTGAGTGAATGTTGTCAGTGAGTGAATGTTGTCAGTGAATGTTGTCAGTGAATGTTGTCAGTGAATGTTGTCAGTGAGTGAATGTTGTCAGTGAGTGAATGTTGTCAGTGAATGTTGTCTGTGAGTGAATGTTGTCAGTTAGTGAATGTTGTCAGTGAATGTTGTCAGAGAGTCAATGTTGTCAGTGAATGTTGTCAGTGAGTGAATGTTGTCAGTGAATGTTGTCAGTGAGTGAATGTTGTCAGTGAATGTCAGTGAGTGAATGTTGTCAGTGAATGTTGTCAGTGAGTGAATGTTGTCAGTGAGTGAATGTTGTCAGTGAATGTTGTCAGTGAGTGAATGTTGTCAGTGAGTGAATGTTGTCAGTGAATGCTGTCAGTGAGTGAATGTTGTCAGTGAGTGAATGTTGTCAGTGAATGTTGTCAGTGAGTGAATGTTGTCAGTGAGTGAATGTTGTCAGTGAATGTTGTCAGTGAATGTTGTCAGTGAGTGAATGTTATCAGTGAATGTTGTCAGTGAGTGAATGTTGTCAGTGAATGTTGTCAGTGAGTGAATGTTGTCAGTGAGTGAATGTTGTCAGTGAATGTTGTCAGTGAATGTTATCAGTTAGTGAATGTTGTCAGTGAATGTTGTCAGTGAATGTTGTCAGTGAGTGAATGTTGTCAGTGAATGTTGTCAGTGAATGTTGTCAGTGAGTGAATGTTGTCAGTGAGTGAATGTTGTCAGTGAATGTTGTCAGTGAATGTTGTCAGTGAGTGAATGCTGTCAGTGAATGTTGTCAGTGAGTGAATGTTGTCAGTGAATGTTGTCAGTGAGTGAATGTTGTCAGTGAATGTTGTCAGAGAGTCAATGTTGTCAGTGAATGTTGTCAGTGAGTGAATGTTGTCAGTGAGTGAATGTTGTCAGTGAATGTTGTCAGTGAGTGAATGTTGTCAGTGAATGTTGTCAGTGAATGTTGTCAGTGAGTGAATGTTGTCAGTGAGTGTTGTCAGTGAGTGAATGTTGTCAGAGAGTGAATGTTGTCAGTGAGTGAATGTTGTCAGTGAATGTTGTCAGTGAGTGAATGTTGTCAGTGAGTGAATGTTGTCAGTGAATGTTGTCAGTGAATGTTGTCAGTGAGTGAATGTTATCAGTGAATGTTGTCAGTGAGTGAATGTTGTCAGTGAGTGAATGTTGTCAGTGAGTGAATGTTGTCAGTGAATGTTGTCAGTGAATGTTATCAGTTAGTGAATGTTGTCAGTGAATGTTGTCAGTGAGTGAATGTTGTCAGTGAATGTTGTCAGTGAGTGAATGTTGTCAGTGAGTGAATGTTGTCAGTGAATGTTGTCTGTGAGTGAATGTTGTCAGTTAGTGAATGTTGTCAGTGAATGTTGTCAGAGAGTCAATGTTGTCAGTGAATGTTGTCAGTGAGTGAATGTTGTCAGTGAGTGAATGTTGTTAGTGAATGTTGTCAGTGAATGTTGTCAGAGAGTGAATGTTGTCAGTGAATGTTGTCAGAGAGTGAATGTTATCAGTAAATGTTGTCAGTGAATGTTGTCAGAGAGTGAATGTTGTCAGTGAATGTTGTCAGTTAGTGAATGTTGTCAGTGAATGTTGTCAGTGAGTGAATGTTGTCAGTGAATGTTGTCAGTGAGTGAATGTTGTCAGTGAATGCTGTCAGTGAGTGAATGTTGTCAGTGAGTGAATGTTGTCAGTGAATATTGTCAGTGAGTGAATGTTGTCAGTGAATGTTGTCAGTGAGTGAATGTTGTCAGTGAATGTTGTCAGTGAATGTTGTCAGTGAGTGAATGTTGTCAGTGAATGCTGTCAGTGAGTGAATGTTGTCAGTGAGTGAATGTTGTCAGTGAATGTTGTCAGAGAGTGAATGTTGTCAGTGAATGTTGTCAGTGAATGTTGTCAGTGAGTGTTGTCAGTGAATGTTGTCAGTGAGTGAATGTTGTCAGTGAGTGAATGTTGTCAGTGAATGTTGTCTGTGAGTGAATGTTGTCAGTTAGTGAATGTTGTCAGTGAATGTTGTCAGTGAGTGAATGTTGTCAGTGAGTGAATGTTGTCAGTGAATGTTGTCAGAGAGTCAATGTTGTCAGTGAATGTTGTCAGTGAGTGAATGTTGTCAGTGAGTGAATGTTGTCAGTGAATGTTGTCAGTGAGTGAATGTTGTCAGTGAATGTTGTCAGTGAATGTTGTCAGTGAGTGAGTGTTGTCAGTGAGTGAATGTTGTCAGAGAGTGAATGTTGTCAGTGAGTGAATGTTGTCAGTGAATGTTGTCAGTGAGTGAATGTTGTCAGTGAGTGAATGTTGTCAGTGAATGTTGTCAGTGAATGTTGTCAGTGAGTGAATGTTGTCAGTGAATGTTGTCAGTGAGTGAATGTTGTCAGTGAGTGAATGTTGTCAGTGAATGTTGTCTGTGAGTGAATGTTGTCAGTTAGTGAATGTTGTCAGTGAATGTTGTCAGAGAGTCAATGTTGTCAGTGAATGTTGTCAGTGAGTGAATTTTGTCAGTGAGTGAATGTTGTCAGTGAATATTGTCAGTGAATGTTGTCAGTGCGTGAATGTTGTCAGTGAATGTTGTCAGTGAATGTTGTCAGTTAGTGAATGTTGTCAGTGAATGTTGTCAGTGAGTGAATGTTGTCAGTGAATGTTGTCAGTGAGTGAATGTTGCCAGTGAATGTTGTCAGTGAATGCTGTCAGTGAGTGAATGTTGTCAGTGAGTGAATGTTGTCAGTGAATATTGTCAGTGAGTGAATGTTGTCAGTGAATGTTGTCAGTGAGTGAATGTTGTCAGTGAATGTTGTCAGGGAATGTTGTCAGTGAGTGAATGTTGTCAGTGAATGCTGTCAGTGAGTGAATGTTGTCAGTGAATGTTGTCAGAGAGTGAATGTTGTCAGTGAATGTTGTCAGTGAGTGTTGTCAGTGAATGTTGTCAGTGAGTGAATGTTGTCAGTGAGTGAATGTTGTCAGTGAATGTTGTCTGTGAGTGAATGTTGTCAGTTAGTGAATGTTGTCAGTGAATGTTGTCAGTGAGTGAATGTTGTCAGTGAGTGAATGTTGTCAGTGAATGTTGTCAGAGAGTCAATGTTGTCAGTGAGTGTTGTCAGAGAGTGAATGTTGTCAGAGAGTGAATGTTGTCAGTGAGTGAATGTTGTCAGTGAATGTTGTCAGTGAGTGAATGTTGTCAGAGAGTGAATGTTGTCAGTGAGTGAATGTTGTCAGTGAATGTTGTCAGTGAGTGAATGTTGTCAGTGAGTGTTTGTTGTCAGTGAATGTTGTCAGTGAGTGAATGTTGTCAGTGAATGTTGTCAGTGAGTGAATGTTGTCAGTGAATGTTGTCAGTGAGTGAATGTTGTCAGTGAATGTTGTCAGTGAGTGAATGCTGTCAGTGAGTGAATGTTGTCAGTGAGTGAATGTTGTCAGTGAATGTTGTCAGAGAGTGAATGTTGTCAGTGAATGTTGTCAGTGAATGTTGTCAGTGAGTGTTGTCAGTGAATGTTGTCAGTGAGTGAATGTTGTCAGTGAGTGAATGTTGTCAGTGAGTGAATGTTGTCAGTGAATGTTGTCTGTGAGTGAATGTTGTCAGTTAGTGAATGTTGTCAGTGAATGTTGTCAGTGAGTGAATGTTGTCAGTGAGTGAATGTTGTCAGTGAATGTTGTCAGAGAGTCAATGTTGTCAGTGAATGTTGTCAGTGAGTGAATGTTGTCAGTGAGTGAATGTTGTCAGTGAATGTTGTCAGTGAGTGAATGTTGTCAGTGAATGTTGTCAGTGAATGTTGTCAGTGAGTGAATGTTGTCAGTGAGTGTTGTCAGTGAGTGAATGTTGTCAGAGAGTGAATGTTGTCAGTGAGTGAATGTTGTCAGTGAATGTTGTCAGTGAGTGAATGTTGTCAGTGAGTGAATGTTGTCAGTGAATGTTGTCAGTGAGTGAATGTTATCAGTGAATGTTGTCAGTGAGTGAATGTTGTCAGTGAGTGAATGTTGTCAGTGAATGTTGTCAGTGAATGTTATCAGTTAGTGAATGTTGTCAGTGAATGTTGTCAGTGAGTGAATGTTGTCAGTGAATGTTGTCAGTGAGTGAATGTTGTCAGTGAGTGAATGTTGTCAGTGAATGTTGTCTGTGAGTGAATGTTGTCAGTTAGTGAATGTTGTCAGTGAATGTTGTCAGAGAGTCAATGTTGTCAGTGAATGTTGTCAGTGAGTGAATGTTGTCAGTGAGTGAATGTTGTCAGTGAATGTTGTCAGTGAATGTTGTCAGAGAGTGAATGTTGTCAGTGAATGTTGTCAGAGAGTGAATGTTATCAGTAAATGTTGTCAGTGAATGTTGTCAGAGAGTGAATGTTGTCAGTGAATGTTGTCAGTTAGTGAATGTTGTCAGTGAATGTTGTCAGTGAGTGAATGTTGTCAGTGAATGCTGTCAGTGAGTGAATGTTGTCAGTGAGTGAATGTTGTCAGTGAATATTGTCAGTGAGTGAATGTTGTCAGTGAATGTTGTCAGTGAGTGAATGTTGTCAGTGAATGTTGTCAGTGAATGTTGTCAGTGAGTGAATGTTGTCAGTGAATGCTGTCAGTGAGTGAATGTTGTCAGTGAGTGAATGTTGTCAGTGAATGTTGTCAGAGAGTGAATGTTGTCAGTGAATGTTGTCAGTGAATGTTGTCAGTGAATGTTGTCAGTGAGTGAATGTTGTCAGTGAGTGAATGTTGTCAGTGAGTGAATGTTGTCAGTGAATGTTGTCTGTGAGTGAATGTTGTCAGTTAGTGAATGTTGTCAGTGAATGTTGTCAGTGAGTGAATGTTGTCAGTGAGTGAATGTTGTCAGTGAATGTTGTCAGAGAGTCAATGTTCTCAGTGAATGTTGTCAGTGAGTGAATGTTGTCAGTGAGTGAATGTTGTCAGTGAATGTTGTCAGTGAGTGAATGTTTTCAGTGAGTGTTGTCAGTGAGTGTTGTCAGAGAGTGAATGTTGTCAGTGAATGTTGTCAGTGAATGTTGTCAGTGAGTAAATGTTGTCAGTGAATGTTGTCAGTGAGTGAATGTTGTCAGTGAATGCTGTCAGTGAGTGAATGTTGTCAGAGAGTGAATGTTGTCAGTGAATGTTGTCAGTGAATGTTGTCAGTGAGTGTTGTCAGTGAATGTTGTCAGTGAGTGAATGTTGTCAGTGAGTGAATGTTGTCAGTGAGTGAATGTTGTCAGTGAATGTTGTCAGTGAGTGAATGTTGTCAGTGAATGTTGTCAGTGAATGTTGTCAGTGAGTGAATGTTGTCAGAGAGTGAATGTTGTCAGTGAGTGAATGTTGTCAGTGAATGTTGTCAGTGAGTGAATGTTGTCAGCGAGTGAATGTTGTCAGTGAATGTTGTCTGTGAGTGAATGTTGTCAGTTAGTGAATGTTGTCAGTGAATGTTGCCAGTGAGTGAATGTTGTCAGAGAGTCAATGTTGTCAGTGAATGTTGTCAGTGAGTGAATGTTGTCAGTGAATGTTGTCAGTGAGTGAATGTTGTCAGTGAGTGAATGTTGTCAGTGAATGTTGTCAGTTAATGTTGTCAGTGAATGTTGTCAGTGAGTGAATGTTGTCAGTGAATGTTGTCAGTGAGTGAATGTTGTCAGTGAATGTTGTCAGTGAGTGAATGTTGTCAGTGAGTGAATGTTGTCAGTGAATGTTGTCAGTGAATGTTATCAGTTAGTGAATGTTGTCAGTGAATGTTGTCAGTGAGTGAATGTTGTCAGTGAATGTTGTCAGTGAGTGAATGTTGTCAGTGAATGCTGTCAGTGAGTGAATGTTGTCAGTGAATATTGTCAGTGAATGTTGTCAGTGCGTGAATGTTGTCAGTGAATGTTGTCAGTGAATGTTGTCAGTGCGTGAATGTTATCAGTGAATGTTGTCAGTGAGTGAATGTTGTCAGTGAATGCTGTCAGTGAGTGAATGTTGTCAGTGAGTGAATGTTGTCAGTGAGTGAATGTTGTCAGTGAGTGTTGTCAGTGAGTGAATGTTGTCAGAGAGTGAATGTTGTCAGTGAGTGAATGTTGTCAGTGAATGTTGTCAGTGAGTGAATGTTGTCAGTGAGTGAATGTTGTCAGTGAATGTTGTCAGTGAATGTTGTCAGTGAGTGAATGTTATCAGTGAATGTTGTCAGTGAGTGAATGTTGTCAGTGAGTGAATGTTGTCAGTGAATGTTGTCAGTGAATGTTATCAGTTAGTGAATGTTGTCAGTGAATGTTGTCAGTGAGTGAATGTTGTCAGTGAATGTTGTCAGTGAGTGAATGTTGTCAGTGAGTGAACGTTGTCAGTGAATGTTGTCTGTGAGTGAATGTTGTCAGTTAGTGAATGTTGTCAGTGAATGTTGTCAGAGAGTCAATGTTGTCAGTGAATGTTGTCAGTGAGTGAATGTTGTCAGTGAGTGAATGTTGTCAGTGAATGTTGTCAGTGAATGTTGTCAGTGAGTGAATGTTGTCAGTGAATGTTGTCAGTGAATGTTGTCAGTGAGTGAATGTTGTCAGTGAGTGTTGTCAGTGAGTGAATGTTGTCAGAGAGTGAATGTTGTCAGTGAGTGAATGTTGTCAGTGAATGTTGTCAGTGAGTGAATGTTGTCAGTGAGTGAATGTTGTCAGTGAATGTTGTCAGTGAATGTTGTCAGTGAGTGAATGTTATCAGTGAATGTTGTCAGTGAGTGAATGTTGTCAGTGAGTGAATGTTGTCAGTGAATGTTGTCAGTGAATGTTATCAGTTAGTGAATGTTGTCAGTGAATGTTGTCAGTGAGTGAATGTTGTCAGTGAATGTTGTCAGTGAGTGAATGTTGTCAGTGAGTGAATGTTGTCAGTGAATGTTGTCTGTGAGTGAATGTTGTCAGTTAGTGAATGTTGTCAGTGAATGTTGTCAGAGAGTCAATGTTGACAGTGAATGTTGTCAGTGAGTGAATGTTGTCAGTGAGTGAATGTTGTCAGTGAATGTTGTCAGTGAATGTTGTCAGAGAGTGAATGTTATCAGTGAATGTTGTCAGTGAGTGAATGTTGTCAGTGAGTGAATGTTGTCAGTGAATGTTGTCAGTGAGTGAATGTTGTCAGTGAATGTTGTCAGTGAGTGAATGCTGTCAGTGAGTGAATGTTGTCAGTGAGTGAATGTTGTCAGTGAATGTTGTCAGTGAGTGAATGTTATCAGTGAATGTTGTCAGTGAGTGAATGTTGTCAGTGAATGTTGTCAGTGAGTGAATGTTGTCAGTGAGTGAATGTTGTCAGTGAATGTTGTCAGTGAGTGAATGTTGTCAGTGAATGTTGTCAGTGAGTGAATGTTGTCAGTGAATGTTGTCAGTGAGTGAATGTTGTCAGTGAATGCTGTCAGTGAGTGAATGTTGTCAGTGAGTGAATGTTGTCAGAGAGTGAATGTTGTCAGTGAATGTTGTCAGTGAATGTTGTCAGTGAGTGTTGTCAGTGAATGTTGTCAGAGAGTGAATGTTGTCAGTGAGTGAATGTTGTCAGTGAATGTTGTCAGTGAGTGAATGTTGTCAGTGAATGTTGTCTGTGAGTGAATGTTGTCAGTTAGTGAATGTTGTCAGTGAATGTTGTCAGTGAGTGAATGTTGTCAGTGAGTGAATGATGTCAGTGAATGTTGTCAGAGAGTCAATGTTGTCAGTGAATGTTGTCAGTGAGTGAATGTTGTCAGTGAATGTTGTCAGTGAGTGAATGTTGTCAGTGAATGTTGTCAGTGAGTGAATGTTGTCAGAGAGTGAATGTTGTCAGTGAGTGAATGTTGTCAGTGAATGTTGTCAGTGAGTGAATGTTGTCAGAGAGTGAATGTTGTCAGTGAGTGAATGTTGTCAGTGAATGTTGTCAGTGAGTGAATGTTGTCAGTGAGTGAATGTTGTCAGTGAATGTTGTCAGTTAATGTTGTCAGTGAATGTTGTCAGTGAGTGAATGTTGTCAGTGAATGTTGTCAGTGAATGTTGTCAGTGAGTGAATGTTGTCAGTGAATGTTGTCAGTGAGTGAATGTTGTCAGTGAATGCTGTCAGTGAGTGAATGTTGTCAGTGAATATTGTCAGTGAGTGGATGTTGTCAGAGAGTGAATGTTGTAAGTGAATGTTGTCAGTGAGTGAATGTTGTCAGTGAATGTTGTCAGTGAATGTTGTCAGTGAGTGAATGTTGTCAGTGAATGTTGTCAGTGAGTGAATGTTGTCAGTGAATGCTGTCAGTGAGTGAATGTTGTCAGTGAGTGAATGTTGTCAGAGAGTGAATGTTGTCAGTGAATGTTGTCAGTGAGTGTTGTCAGTGAATGTTGTCAGTGAGTGAATGTTGTCAGTGAATGTTGTCAGTGAGTGAATGTTGTCAGTGAATGTTGTCAGTGAATGTTGTCAGTGAGTGAATGTTGTCAGTGAGTGAATGTTGTCAGTGAATGTTGTCAGTGAATGTTGTCAGTGAGTGAATGTTGTCAGTGAGTGAATGTTGTCAGTGAATGTTGTCTGTGAGTGAATGTTGTCAGTTAGTGAATGTTGTCAGTGAATGTTGTCAGAGAGTCAATGTTGTCAGTGAATGTTGTCAGTGAGTGAATGTTGTCAGTGAGTGAATGTTGTCAGTGAATGTCAGTGAGTGAATGTTGTCAGTGAATGTTGTCAGTGAGTGAATGTTGTCAGTGAGTGAATGTTGTCAGTGAATGTTGTCAGTGAGTGAATGTTGTCAGTGAGTGAATGTTGTCAGTGAATGTTGTCAGTGAATGTTATCAGTTAGTGAATGTTGTCAGTGAATGTTGTCAGTGAATGTTGTCAGTGAGTGAATGTTGTCAGTGAATGTTGTCAGTGAATGTTGTCAGTGAGTGAATGTTGTCAGTGAGTGAATGTTGTCAGTGAATGTTGTCAGTGAATGTTGTCAGTGAATGTTGTCAGTGAGTGAATGTTGTCAGTGAATGTTGTCAGTGAGTGAATGTTGTCAGTGAATGTTGTCAGAGAGTCAATGTTGTCAGTGAATGTTGTCAGTGAGTGAATGTTGTCAGTGAGTGAATGTTGTCAGTGAATGTTGTCAGTGAGTGAATGTTGTCAGTGAATGTTGTCAGTGAATGTTGTCAGTGAGTGAATGTTGTCAGTGAGTGTTGTCAGTGAGTGAATGTTGTCAGAGAGTGAATGTTGTCAGTGAGTGAATGTTGTCAGTGAATGTTGTCAGTGAGTGAATGTTGTCAGTGAGTGAATGTTGTCAGTGAATGTTGTCAGTGAATGTTGTCAGTGAGTGAATGTTATCAGTGAATGTTGTCAGTGAGTGAATGTTGTCAGTGAATGTTGTCAGTGAGTGAATGTTGTCAGTGAGTGAATGTTGTCAGTGAATGTTGTCAGTGAATGTTATCAGTTAGTGAATGTTGTCAGTGAATGTTGTCAGTGAGTGAATGTTGTCAGTGAATGTTGTCAGTGAGTGAATGTTGTCAGTGAGTGAATGTTGTCAGTGAATGTTGTCTGTGAGTGAATGTTGTCAGTTAGTGAATGTTGTCAGTGAATGTTGTCAGAGAGTCAATGTTGTCAGTGAATGTTGTCAGTGAGTGAATGTTGTCAGTGAGTGAATGTTGTTAGTGAATGTTGTCAGTGAATGTTGTCAGAGAGTGAATGTTGTCAGTGAATGTTGTCAGAGAGTGAATGTTATCAGTAAATGTTGTCAGTGAATGTTGTCAGAGAGTGAATGTTGTCAGTGAATGTTGTCAGTTAGTGAATGTTGTCAGTGAATGTTGTCAGTGAGTGAATGTTGTCAGTGAATGTTGTCAGTGAGTGAATGTTGTCAGTGAATGCTGTCAGTGAGTGAATGTTGTCAGTGAGTGAATGTTGTCAGTGAATATTGTCAGTGAGTGAATGTTGTCAGTGAATGTTGTCAGTGAGTGAATGTTGTCAGTGAATGTTGTCAGTGAATGTTGTCAGTGAGTGAATGTTGTCAGTGAATGCTGTCAGTGAGTGAATGTTGTCAGTGAGTGAATGTTGTCAGTGAATGTTGTCAGAGAGTGAATGTTGTCAGTGAATGTTGTCAGTGAATGTTGTCAGTGAGTGTTGTCAGTGAATGTTGTCAGTGAGTGAATGTTGTCAGTGAGTGAATGTTGTCAGTGAATGTTGTCTGTGAGTGAATGTTGTCAGTTAGTGAATGTTGTCAGTGAATGTTGTCAGTGAGTGAATGTTGTCAGAGAGTGAATGTTGTCAGTGAGTGAATGTTGTCAGTGAATGTTGTCAGTGAGTGAATGTTGTCAGTGAGTGAATGTTGTCAGTGAATGTTGTCAGTTAATGTTGTCAGTGAATGTTGTCAGTGAGTGAATGTTGTCAGTGAATGTTGTCAGTGAATGTTGTCAGTGAGTGAATGTTGTCAGTGAATGTTGTCAGTGAGTGAATGTTGTCAGTGAATGCTGTCAGTGAGTGAATGTTGTCAGTGAATATTGTCAGTGAGTGGATGTTGTCAGAGAGTGAATGTTGTAAGTGAATGTTGTCAGTGAGTGAATGTTGTCAGTGAATGTTGTCAGTGAATGTTGTCAGTGAGTGAATGTTGTCAGTGAATGTTGTCAGTGAGTGAATGTTGTCAGTGAATGCTGTCAGTGAGTGAATGTTGTCAGTGAGTGAATGTTGTCAGAGAGTGAATGTTGTCAGTGAATGTTGTCAGTGAGTGTTGTCAGTGAATGTTGTCAGTGAGTGAATGTTGTCAGTGAATGTTGTCAGTGAGTGAATGTTGTCAGTGAATGTTGTCAGTGAATGTTGTCAGTGAGTGAATGTTGTCAGTGAGTGAATGTTGTCAGTGAATGTTGTCAGTGAATGTTGTCAGTGAGTGAATGTTGTCAGTGAGTGAATATTGTCAGTGAATGTTGTCTGTGAGTGAATGTTGTCAGTTAGTGAATGTTGTCAGTGAATGTTGTCAGAGAGTCAATGTTGTCAGTGAATGTTGTCAGTGAGTGAATGTTGTCAGTGAATGTTGTCAGTGAGTGAATGTTGTCAGTGAATGTCAGTGAGTGAATGTTGTCAGTGAATGTTGTCAGTGAGTGAATGTTGTCAGTGAATGTTGTCAGTGAATGTTATCAGTTAGTGAATGTTGTCAGTGAATGTTGTCAGTGAATGTTGTCAGTGAGTGAATGTTGTCAGTGAATGTTGTCAGTGAATGTTGTCAGTGAGTGAATGTTGTCAGTGAGTGAATGTTGTCAGTGAATGTTGTCAGTGAATGTTGTCAGTGAATGTTGTCAGTGAGTGAATGTTGTCAGTGAATGTTGTCAGTGAGTGAATGTTGTCAGTGAATGTTGTCAGAGAGTCAATGTTGTCAGTGAATGTTGTCAGTGAGTGAATGTTGTCAGTGAGTGAATGTTGTCAGTGAATGTTGTCAGTGAGTGAATGTTGTCAGTGAATGTTGTCAGTGAATGTTGTCAGTGAGTGAATGTTGTCAGTGAGTGTTGTCAGTGAGTGAATGTTGTCAGAGAGTGAATGTTGTCAGTGAGTGAATGTTGTCAGTGAATGTTGTCAGTGAGTGAATGTTGTCAGTGAGTGAATGTTGTCAGTGAATGTTGTCAGTGAATGTTGTCAGTGAGTGAATGTTATCAGTGAATGTTGTCAGTGAGTGAATGTTGTCAGTGAATGTTGTCAGTGAGTGAATGTTGTCAGTGAGTGAATGTTGTCAGTGAATGTTGTCAGTGAATGTTATCAGTTAGTGAATGTTGTCAGTGAATGTTGTCAGTGAGTGAATGTTGTCAGTGAATGTTGTCAGTGAGTGAATGTTGTCAGTGAGTGAATGTTGTCAGTGAATGTTGTCTGTGAGTGAATGTTGTCAGTTAGTGAATGTTGTCAGTGAATGTTGTCAGAGAGTCAATGTTGTCAGTGAATGTTGTCAGTGAGTGAATGTTGTCAGTGAGTGAATGTTGTTAGTGAATGTTGTCAGTGAATGTTGTCAGAGAGTGAATGTTGTCAGTGAATGTTGTCAGAGAGTGAATGTTATCAGTAAATGTTGTCAGTGAATGTTGTCAGAGAGTGAATGTTGTCAGTGAATGTTGTCAGTTAGTGAATGTTGTCAGTGAATGTTGTCAGTGAGTGAATGTTGTCAGTGAATGTTGTCAGTGAGTGAATGTTGTCAGTGAGTGAATGTTGTCAGTGAATGCTGTCAGTGAGTGAATGTTGTCAGTGAGTGAATGTTGTCAGTGAATATTGTCAGTGAGTGAATGTTGTCAGTGAATGTTGTCAGTGAGTGAATGTTGTCAGTGAATGCTGTCAGTGAGTGAATGTTGTCAGTGAGTGAATGTTGTCAGTGAATATTGTCAGTGAGTGAATGTTGTCAGTGAATGTTGTCAGTGAGTGAATGTTGTCAGTGAATGTTGTCAGTGAATGTTGTCAGTGAGTGAATGTTGTCAGTGAATGCTGTCAGTGAGTGAATGTTGTCAGTGAGTGAATGTTGTCAGTGAATGTTGTCAGAGAGTGAATGTTGTCAGTGAATGTTGTCAGTGAATGTTGTCAGTGAGTGTTGTCAGTGAATGTTGTCAGTGAGTGAATGTTGTCAGTGAGTGAATGTTGTCAGTGAATGTTGTCTGTGAGTGAATGTTGTCAGTTAGTGAATGTTGTCAGTGAATGTTGTCAGTGAGTGAATGTTGTCAGAGAGTGAATGTTGTCAGTGAGTGAATGTTGTCAGTGAATGTTGTCAGTGAGTGAATGTTGTCAGTGAGTGAATGTTGTCAGTGAATGTTGTCAGTTAATGTTGTCAGTGAATGTTGTCAGTGAGTGAATGTTGTCAGTGAATGTTGTCAGTGAATGTTGTCAGTGAGTGAATGTTGTCAGTGAATGTTGTCAGTGAGTGAATGTTGTCAGTGAATGCTGTCAGTGAGTGAATGTTGTCAGTGAATATTGTCAGTGAGTGGATGTTGTCAGAGAGTGAATGTTGTAAGTGAATGTTGTCAGTGAGTGAATGTTGTCAGTGAATGTTGTCAGTGAATGTTGTCAGTGAGTGAATGTTGTCAGTGAATGTTGTCAGTGAGTGAATGTTGTCAGTGAATGCTGTCAGTGAGTGAATGTTGTCAGTGAGTGAATGTTGTCAGAGAGTGAATGTTGTCAGTGAATGTTGTCAGTGAGTGTTGTCAGTGAATGTTGTCAGTGAGTGAATGTTGTCAGTGAATGTTGTCAGTGAGTGAATGTTGTCAGTGAATGTTGTCAGTGAATGTTGTCAGTGAGTGAATGTTGTCAGTGAGTGAATGTTGTCAGTGAATGTTGTCAGTGAATGTTGTCAGTGAGTGAATGTTGTCAGTGAGTGAATATTGTCAGTGAATGTTGTCTGTGAGTGAATGTTGTCAGTTAGTGAATGTTGTCAGTGAATGTTGTCAGAGAGTCAATGTTGTCAGTGAATGTTGTCAGTGAGTGAATGTTGTCAGTGAATGTTGTCAGTGAGTGAATGTTGTCAGTGAATGTCAGTGAGTGAATGTTGTCAGTGAATGTTGTCAGTGAGTGAATGTTGTCAGTGAGTGAATGTTGTCAGTGAATGTTGTCAGTGAGTGAATGTTGTCAGTGAATGTTGTCAGTGAATGTTGTCAGTGAGTGAGTGTTGTCAGTGAGTGAATGTTGTCAGAGAGTGAATGTTGTCAGTGAGTGAATGTTGTCAGTGAATGTTGTCAGTGAGTGAATGTTGTCAGTGAGTGAATGTTGTCAGTGAATGTTGTCAGTGAATGTTGTCAGTGAGTGAATGTTGTCAGTGAATGTTGTCAGTGAGTGAATGTTGTCAGTGAGTGAATGTTGTCAGTGAATGTTGTCTGTGAGTGAATGTTGTCAGTTAGTGAATGTTGTCAGTGAATGTTGTCAGAGAGTCAATGTTGTCAGTGAATGTTGTCAGTGAGTGAATTTTGTCAGTGAGTGAATGTTGTCAGCGAATGTTGTCAGTGAATGTTGTCAGAGAGTGAATGTTGTCAGTGAATGTTGTCAGAGAGTGAATGTTATCAGTAAATGTTGTCAGAGAGTGAATGTTGTCAGTGAATGTTGTCAGTTAGTGAATGTTGTCAGTGAATGTTGTCAGTGAGTGAATGTTGTCAGTGAATGTTGTCAGTGAGTGAATGTTGTCAGTGAATGTTGTCAGTGAATGCTGTCAGTGAGTGAATGTTGTCAGTGAGTGAATGTTGTCAGTGAATATTGTCAGTGAGTGAATGTTGTCAGTGAATGTTGTCAGTGAGTGAATGTTGTCAGTGAATGTTGTCAGGGAATGTTGTCAGTGAGTGAATGTTGTCAGTGAATGCTGTCAGTGAGTGAATGTTGTCAGTGAATGTTGTCAGAGAGTGAATGTTGTCAGTGAATGTTGTCAGTGAGTGTTGTCAGTGAATGTTGTCAGTGAGTGAATGTTGTCAGTGAGTGAATGTTGTCAGTGAATGTTGTCTGTGAGTGAATGTTGTCAGTTAGTGAATGTTGTCAGTGAATGTTGTCAGTGAGTGAATGTTGTCAGTGAGTGAATGTTGTCAGTGAATGTTGTCAGAGAGTCAATGTTGTCAGTGAGTGTTGTCAGTGAGTGAATGTTGTCAGAGAGTGAATGTTGTCAGTGAGTGAATGTTGTCAGTGAATGTTGTCAGTGAGTGAATGTTGTCAGAGAGTGAATGTTGTCAGTGAGTGAATGTTGTCAGTGAATGTTGTCAGTGAGTGAATGTTGTCAGTGAGTGTTTGTTGTCAGTGAATGTTGTCAGTGAGTGAATGTTGTCAGTGAATGTTGTCAGTGAGTGAATGTTGTCAGTGAATGTTGTCAGTGAGTGAATGTTGTCAGTGAATGTTGTCAGTGAGTGAATGCTGTCAGTGAGTGAATGTTGTCAGTGAGTGAATGTTGTCAGTGAATGTTGTCAGAGAGTGAATGTTGTCAGTGAATGTTGTCAGTGAATGTTGTCAGTGAGTGTTGTCAGTGAATGTTGTCAGTGAGTGAATGTTGTCAGTGAGTGAATGTTGTCAGTGAGTGAATGTTGTCAGTGAATGTTGTCTGTGAGTGAATGTTGTCAGTTAGTGAATGTTGTCAGTGAATGTTGTCAGTGAGTGAATGTTGTCAGTGAGTGAATGTTGTCAGTGAATGTTGTCAGAGAGTCAATGTTGTCAGTGAATGTTGTCAGTGAGTGAATGTTGTCAGTGAGTGAATGTTGTCAGTGAATGTTGTCAGTGAGTGAATGTTGTCAGTGAATGTTGTCAGTGAATGTTGTCAGTGAGTGAATGTTGTCAGTGAGTGTTGTCAGTGAGTGAATGTTGTCAGAGAGTGAATGTTGTCAGTGAGTGAATGTTGTCAGTGAATGTTGTCAGTGAGTGAATGTTGTCAGTGAGTGAATGTTGTCAGTGAATGTTGTCAGTGAGTGAATGTTATCAGTGAATGTTGTCAGTGAGTGAATGTTGTCAGTGAGTGAATGTTGTCAGTGAATGTTGTCAGTGAATGTTATCAGTTAGTGAATGTTGTCAGTGAATGTTGTCAGTGAGTGAATGTTGTCAGTGAATGTTGTCAGTGAGTGAATGTTGTCAGTGAGTGAATGTTGTCAGTGAATGTTGTCTGTGAGTGAATGTTGTCAGTTAGTGAATGTTGTCAGTGAATGTTGTCAGAGAGTCAATGTTGTCAGTGAATGTTGTCAGTGAGTGAATGTTGTCAGTGAGTGAATGTTGTCAGTGAATGTTGTCAGTGAATGTTGTCAGAGAGTGAATGTTGTCAGTGAATGTTGTCAGAGAGTGAATGTTATCAGTAAATGTTGTCAGTGAATGTTGTCAGAGAGTGAATGTTGTCAGTGAATGTTGTCAGTTAGTGAATGTTGTCAGTGAATGTTGTCAGTGAGTGAATGTTGTCAGTGAATGTTGTCAGTGAGTGAATGTTGTCAGTGAATGCTGTCAGTGAGTGAATGTTGTCAGTGAGTGAATGTTGTCAGTGAATATTGTCAGTGAGTGAATGTTGTCAGTGAATGTTGTCAGTGAGTGAATGTTGTCAGTGAATGTTGTCAGTGAATGTTGTCAGTGAGTGAATGTTGTCAGTGAATGCTGTCAGTGAGTGAATGTTGTCAGTGAGTGAATGTTGTCAGTGAATGTTGTCAGAGAGTGAATGTTGTCAGTGAATGTTGTCAGTGAATGTTGTCAGTGAATGTTGTCAGTGAGTGAATGTTGTCAGTGAGTGAATGTTGTCAGTGAGTGAATGTTGTCAGTGAATGTTGTCTGTGAGTGAATGTTGTCAGTTAGTGAATGTTGTCAGTGAATGTTGTCAGTGAGTGAATGTTGTCAGTGAGTGAATGTTGTCAGTGAATGTTGTCAGAGAGTCAATGTTCTCAGTGAATGTTGTCAGTGAGTGAATGTTGTCAGTGAGTGAATGTTGTCAGTGAATGTTGTCAGTGAGTGAATGTTTTCAGTGAGTGTTGTCAGTGAGTGTTGTCAGAGAGTGAATGTTGTCAGTGAGTGAATGTTGTCAGTGAATGTTGTCAGTGAATGTTGTCAGTGAGTAAATGTTGTCAGTGAATGTTGTCAGTGAGTGAATGTTGTCAGTGAATGCTGTCAGTGAGTGAATGTTGTCAGAGAGTGAATGTTGTCAGTGAATGTTGTCAGTGAATGTTGTCAGTGAGTGTTGTCAGTGAATGTTGTCAGTGAGTGAATGTTGTCAGTGAGTGAATGTTGTCAGTGAGTGAATGTTGTCAGTGAATGTTGTCAGTGAGTGAATGTTGTCAGTGAATGTTGTCAGTGAATGTTGTCAGTGAGTGAATGTTGTCAGAGAGTGAATGTTGTCAGTGAGTGAATGTTGTCAGTGAATGTTGTCAGTGAGTGAATGTTGTCAGTGAGTGAATGTTGTCAGTGAATGTTGTCTGTGAGTGAATGTTGTCAGTTAGTGAATGTTGTCAGTGAATGTTGCCAGTGAGTGAATGTTGTCAGAGAGTCAATGTTGTCAGTGAATGTTGTCAGTGAGTGAATGTTGTCAGTGAATGTTGTCAGTGAGTGAATGTTGTCAGTGAGTGAATGTTGTCAGTGAATGTTGTCAGTTAATGTTGTCAGTGAATGTTGTCAGTGAGTGAATGTTGTCAGTGAATGTTGTCAGTGAGTGAATGTTGTCAGTGAATGTTGTCAGTGAGTGAATGTTGTCAGTGAGTGAATGTTGTCAGTGAATGTTGTCAGTGAATGTTATCAGTTAGTGAATGTTGTCAGTGAATGTTGTCAGTGAGTGAATGTTGTCAGTGAATGTTGTCAGTGAGTGAATGTTGTCAGTGAATGCTGTCAGTGAGTGAATGTTGTCAGTGAATATTGTCAGTGAATGTTGTCAGTGCGTGAATGTTGTCAGTGAATGTTGTCAGTGAATGTTGTCAGTGCGTGAATGTTATCAGTGAATGTTGTCAGTGAGTGAATGTTGTCAGTGAATGCTGTCAGTGAGTGAATGTTGTCAGTGAGTGAATGTTGTCAGAGAGTGAATGTTGTCAGTGAATGTTGTCAGTGAATGTTGTCAGTGAGTGTTGTAAGTGAATGTTGTCAGTGAGTGAATGTTGTCAGTGAATGTTGTCAGTGAGTGAATGTTGTCAGTGAATGTTGTCAGTGAGTGAATGTTGTCAGTGAATGTTGTCAGTGAGTGAATGCTGTCAGTGAGTGAATGTTGTCAGTGAGTGAATGTTGTCAGTGAATGTTGTCAGAGAGTGAATGTTGTCAGTGAATGTTGTCAGTGAATGTTGTCAGTGAGTGTTGTCAGTGAATGTTGTCAGTGAGTGTTGTCAGTGAATGTTGTCAGTTAGTGAATGTTGTCAGTGAATGTTGTCAGTGAGTGAATGTTGTCAGTGAGTGAATGTTGTCAGTGAATGTTGTCAGAGAGTCAATGTTGTCAGTGAATGTTGTCAGTGAGTGAATGTTGTCAGTGAGTGAATGTTGTCAGTGAATGTTGTCAGTGAGTGAATGTTGTCAGTGAATTTTGTCAGTGAATGTTGTCAGTGAGTGAATGTTGTCAGTGAGTGTTGTCAGTGAGTGAATGTTGTCAGAGAGTGAATGTTGTCAGTGAGTGAATGTTGTCAGTGAATGTTGTCAGTGAGTGAATGTTGTCAGTGAGTGAATGTTGTCAGTGAATGTTGTCAGTGAATGTTGTCAGTGAGTGAATGTTATCAGTGAATGTTGTCAGTGAGTGAATGTTGTCAGTGAGTGAATGTTGTCAGTGAATGTTGTCAGTGAATGTTATCAGTTAGTGAATGTTGTCAGTGAATGTTGTCAGTGAGTGAATGTTGTCAGTGAATGTTGTCAGTGAGTGAATGTTGTCAGTGAGTGAACGTTGTCAGTGAATGTTGTCTGTGAGTGAATGTTGTCAGTTAGTGAATGTTGTCAGTGAATGTTGTCAGAGAGTCAATGTTGTCAGTGAATGTTGTCAGTGAGTGAATGTTGTCAGTGAGTGAATGTTGTCAGTGAATGTTGTCAGTGAATGTTGTCAGTGAGTGAATGTTGTCAGTGAATGTTGTCAGTGAATGTTGTCAGTGAGTGAATGTTGTCAGTGAGTGTTGTCAGTGAGTGAATGTTGTCAGAGAGTGAATGTTGTCAGTGAGTGAATGTTGTCAGTGAATGTTGTCAGTGAGTGAATGTTGTCAGTGAGTGAATGTTGTCAGTGAATGTTGTCAGTGAATGTTGTCAGTGAGTGAATGTTATCAGTGAATGTTGTCAGTGAGTGAATGTTGTCAGTGAGTGAATGTTGTCAGTGAATGTTGTCAGTGAATGTTATCAGTTAGTGAATGTTGTCAGTGAATGTTGTCAGTGAGTGAATGTTGTCAGTGAATGTTGTCAGTGAGTGAATGTTGTCAGTGAGTGAATGTTGTCAGTGAATGTTGTCTGTGAGTGAATGTTGTCAGTTAGTGAATGTTGTCAGTGAATGTTGTCAGAGAGTCAATGTTGACAGTGAATGTTGTCAGTGAGTGAATGTTGTCAGTGAGTGAATGTTGTCAGTGAATGTTGTCAGTGAATGTTGTCAGAGAGTGAATGTTATCAGTGAATGTTGTCAGTGAGTGAATGTTGTCAGTGAGTGAATGTTGTCAGTGAATGTTGTCAGTGAGTGAATGTTGTCAGTGAATGTTGTCAGTGAGTGAATGCTGTCAGTGAGTGAATGTTGTCAGTGAGTGAATGTTGTCAGTGAATGTTGTCAGTGAGTGAATGTTATCAGTGAATGTTGTCAGTGAGTGAATGTTGTCAGTGAATGTTGTCAGTGAGTGAATGTTGTCAGTGAGTGAATGTTGTCAGTGAATGTTGTCAGTGAGTGAATGTTGTCAGTGAATGTTGTCAGTGAGTGAATGTTGTCAGTGAATGTTGTCAGTGAGTGAATGTTGTCAGTGAATGCTGTCAGTGAGTGAATGTTGTCAGTGAGTGAATGTTGTCAGAGAGTGAATGTTGTCAGTGAATGTTGTCAGTGAATGTTGTCAGTGAGTGTTGTCAGTGAATGTTGTCAGAGAGTGAATGTTGTCAGTGAGTGAATGTTGTCAGTGAGTGAATGTTGTCAGTGAATGTTGTCTGTGAGTGAATGTTGTCAGTTAGTGAATGTTGTCAGTGAATGTTGTCAGTGAGTGAATGTTGTCAGTGAGTGAATGATGTCAGTGAATGTTGTCAGAGAGTGAATGTTGTCAGTGAATGTTGTCAGTGAGTGAATGTTGTCAGTGAATGTTGTCAGTGAGTGAATGTTGTCAGTGAATGTTGTCAGTGAGTGAATGTTGTCAGAGAGTGAATGTTGTCAGTGAGTGAATGTTGTCAGTGAATGTTGTCAGTGAGTGAATGTTGTCAGAGAGTGAATGTTGTCAGTGAGTGAATGTTGTCAGTGAATGTTGTCAGTGAGTGAATGTTGTCAGTGAGTGAATGTTGTCAGTGAATGTTGTCAGTTAATGTTGTCAGTGAATGTTGTCAGTGAGTGAATGTTGTCAGTGAATGTTGTCAGTGAATGTTGTCAGTGAGTGAATGTTGTCAGTGAATGTTGTCAGTGAGTGAATGTTGTCAGTGAATGCTGTCAGTGAGTGAATGTTGTCAGTGAATATTGTCAGTGAGTGGATGTTGTCAGAGAGTGAATGTTGTAAGTGAATGTTGTCAGTGAGTGAATGTTGTCAGTGAATGTTGTCAGTGAATGTTGTCAGTGAGTGAATGTTGTCAGTGAATGTTGTCAGTGAGTGAATGTTGTCAGTGAATGCTGTCAGTGAGTGAATGTTGTCAGTGAGTGAATGTTGTCAGAGAGTGAATGTTGTCAGTGAATGTTGTCAGTGAGTGTTGTCAGTGAATGTTGTCAGTGAGTGAATGTTGTCAGTGAATGTTGTCAGTGAGTGAATGTTGTCAGTGAATGTTGTCAGTGAGTGAATGTTGTCAGTGAGTGAATGTTGTCAGTGAATGTTGTCAGTGAATGTTGTCAGTGAGTGAATGTTGTCAGTGAGTGAATGTTGTCAGTGAATGTTGTCTGTGAGTGAATGTTGTCAGTTAGTGAATGTTGTCAGTGAATGTTGTCAGAGAGTCAATGTTGTCAGTGAATGTTGTCAGTGAGTGAATGTTTTCAGTGAATGTTGTCAGTGAGTGAATGTTGTCAGTGAATGTCAGTGAGTGAATGTTGTCAGTGAATGTTGTCAGTGAGTGAATGTTGTCAGTGAGTGAATGTTGTCAGTGAATGTTGTCAGTGAGTGAATGTTGTCAGTGAGTGAATGTTGTCAGTGAATGTTGTCAGTGAATGTTATCAGTTAGTGAATGTTGTCAGTGAATGTTGTCAGTGAATGTTGTCAGTGAGTGAATGTTGTCAGTGAATGTTGTCAGTGAATGTTGTCAGTGAGTGAATGTTGTCAGTGAGTGAATGTTGTCAGTGAATGTTGTCAGTGAATGTTGTCAGTGAATGTTGTCAGTGAGTGAATGTTGTCAGTGAATGTTGTCAGTGAGTGAATGTTGTCAGTGAATGTTGTCAGAGAGTCAATGTTGTCAGTGAATGTTGTCAGTGAGTGAATGTTGTCAGTGAGTGAATGTTGTCAGTGAATGTTGTCAGTGAGTGAATGTTGTCAGTGAATGTTGTCAGTGAATGTTGTCAGTGAGTGAATGTTGTCAGTGAGTGTTGTCAGTGAGTGAATGTTGTCAGAGAGTGAATGTTGTCAGTGAGTGAATGTTGTCAGTGAATGTTGTCAGTGAGTGAATGTTGTCAGTGAGTGAATGTTGTCAGTGAATGTTGTCAGTGAATGTTGTCAGTGAGTGAATGTTATCAGTGAATGTTGTCAGTGAGTGAATGTTGTCAGTGAATGTTGTCAGTGAGTGAATGTTGTCAGTGAATGTTGTCAGTGAATGTTATCAGTTAGTGAATGTTGTCAGTGAATGTTGTCAGTGAGTGAATGTTGTCAGTGAATGTTGTCAGTGAGTGAATGTTGTCAGTGAGTGAATGTTGTCAGTGAATGTTGTCTGTGAGTGAATGTTGTCAGTTAGTGAATGTTGTCAGTGAATGTTGTCAGAGAGTCAATGTTGTCAGTGAATGTTGTCAGTGAGTGAATGTTGTCAGTGAGTGAATGTTGTTAGTGAATGTTGTAAGTGAATGTTGTCAGAGAGTGAATGTTGTCAGTGAATGTTGTCAGAGAGTGAATGTTATCAGTAAATGTTGTCAGTGAATGTTGTCAGAGAGTGAATGTTGTCAGTGAATGTTGTCAGTTAGTGAATGTTGTCAGTGAATGTTGTCAGTGAGTGAATGTTGTCAGTGAATGTTGTCAGTGAGTGAATGTTGTCAGTGAATGCTGTCAGTGAGTGAATGTTGTCAGTGAGTGAATGTTGTCAGTGAATATTGTCAGTGAGTGAATGTTGTCAGTGAATGTTGTCAGTGAGTGAATGTTGTCAGTGAATGTTGTCAGTGAATGTTGTCAGTGAGTGAATGTTGTCAGTGAATGCTGTCAGTGAGTGAATGTTGTCAGTGAGTGAATGTTGTCAGTGAATGTTGTCAGAGAGTGAATGTTGTCAGTGAATGTTGTCAGTGAATGTTGTCAGTGAGTGTTGTCAGTGAATGTTGTCAGTGAGTGAATGTTGTCAGTGAGTGAATGTTGTCAGTGAGTGAATGTTGTCTGTGAGTGAATGTTGTCAGTTAGTGAATGTTGTCAGTGAATGTTGTCAGTGAGTGAATGTTGTCAGTGAGTGAATGTTGTCAGTGAATGTTGTCAGAGAGTCAATGTTGTCAGTGAATGTTGTCAGTGAGTGAATGTTGTCAGTGAGTGAATGTTGTCAGTGAATGTTGTCAGTGAGTGAATGTTGTCAGTGAATGTTGTCAGTGAATGTTGTCAGTGAGTGAATGTTGTCAGTGAGTGTTGTCAGTGAGTGAATGTTGTCAGAGAGTGAATGTTGTCAGTGAGTGAATGTTGTCAGTGAATGTTGTCAGTGAGTGAATGTTGTCAGTGAGTGAATGTTGTCAGTGAATGTTGTCAGTGAATGTTGTCAGTGAGTGAATGTTATCAGTGAATGTTGTCAGTGAGTGAATGTTGTCAGTGAATGTTGTCAGTGAGTGAATGTTGTCAGTGAGTGAATGTTGTCAGTGAATGTTGTCAGTTAGTGAATGTTGTCAGTGAATGTTGTCAGTGAGTGAATGTTGTCAGTGAATGTTGTCAGTGAGTGAATGTTGTCAGTGAGTGAATGTTGTCAGTGAATGTTGTCTGTGAGTGAATGTTGTCAGTTAGTGAATGTTGTCAGTGAATGTTGTCAGAGAGTCAATGTTGTCAGTGAATGTTGTCAGTGAGTGAATGTTGTCAGTGAGTGAATGTTGTCAGTGAATGTTGTCAGTGAGTGAATGTTGTCAGTGAATGTCAGTGAGTGAATGTTGTCAGTGAATGTTGTCAGTGAATGTTGTCAGTGAGTGAATGTTGTCAGTGAGTGAATGTTGTCAGTGAATGTTGTCAGTGAGTGAATGTTGTCAGTGAATGCTGTCAGTGAGTGAATGTTGTCAGTGAGTGAATGTTGTCAGAGAGTGAATGTTGTCAGTGAATGTTGTCAGTGAATGTTGTCAGTGAGTGTTGTCAGTGAATGTTGTCAGAGAGTGAATGTTGTCAGTGAGTGAATGTTGTCAGTGAATGTTGTCAGTGAGTGAATGTTGTCAGTGAATGTTGTCTGTGAGTGAATGTTGTCAGTTAGTGAATGTTGTCAGTGAATGTTGTCAGTGAGTGAATGTTGTCAGTGAGTGAATGATGTCAGTGAATGTTGTCAGAGAGTCAATGTTGTCAGTGAATGTTGTCAGTGAGTGAATGTTGTCAGTGAATGTTGTCAGTGAGTGAATGTTGTCAGTGAATGTTGTCAGTGAGTGAATGTTGTCAGAGAGTGAATGTTGTCAGTGAGTGAATGTTGTCAGTGAATGTTGTCAGTGAGTGAATGTTGTCAGAGAGTGAATGTTGTCAGTGAGTGAATGTTGTCAGTGAATGTTGTCAGTGAGTGAATGTTGTCAGTGAGTGAATGTTGTCAGTGAATGTTGTCAGTTAATGTTGTCAGTGAATGTTGTCAGTGAGTGAATGTTGTCAGTGAATGTTGTCAGTGAATGTTGTCAGTGAGTGAATGTTGTCAGTGAATGTTGTCAGTGAGTGAATGTTGTCAGTGAATGCTGTCAGTGAGTGAATGTTGTCAGTGAATATTGTCAGTGAGTGGATGTTGTCAGAGAGTGAATGTTGTAAGTGAATGTTGTCAGTGAGTGAATGTTGTCAGTGAATGTTGTCAGTGAATGTTGTCAGTGAGTGAATGTTGTCAGTGAATGTTGTCAGTGAGTGAATGTTGTCAGTGAATGCTGTCAGTGAGTGAATGTTGTCAGTGAGTGAATGTTGTCAGAGAGTGAATGTTGTCAGTGAATGTTGTCAGTGAGTGTTGTCAGTGAATGTTGTCAGTGAGTGAATGTTGTCAGTGAATGTTGTCAGTGAGTGAATGTTGTCAGTGAATGTTGTCAGTGAATGTTGTCAGTGAGTGAATGTTGTCAGTGAGTGAATGTTGTCAGTGAATGTTGTCAGTGAATGTTGTCAGTGAATGTTGTCAGTGAGTGAATGTTGTCAGTGAGTGAATGTTGTCAGTGAATGTTGTCTGTGAGTGAATGTTGTCAGTTAGTGAATGTTGTCAGTGAATGTTGTCAGAGAGTCAATGTTGTCAGTGAATGTTGTCAGTGAGTGAATGTTGTCAGTGAATGTTGTCAGTGAGTGAATGTTGTCAGTGAATGTCAGTGAGTGAATGTTGTCAGTGAATGTTGTCAGTGAGTGAATGTTGTCAGTGAGTGAATGTTGTCAGTGAATGTTGTCAGTGAGTGAATGTTGTCAGTGAGTGAATGTTGTCAGTGAATGCTGTCAGTGAGTGAATGTTGTCAGTGAGTGAATGTTGTCAGTGAATGTTGTCAGTGAGTGAATGTTGTCAGTGAGTGAATGTTGTCAGTGAATGTTGTCAGTGAATGTTGTCAGTGAGTGAATGTTATCAGTGAATGTTGTCAGTGAGTGAATGTTGTCAGTGAATGTTGTCAGTGAGTGAATGTTGTCAGTGAGTGAATGTTGTCAGTGAATGTTGTCAGTGAATGTTATCAGTTAGTGAATGTTGTCAGTGAATGTTGTCAGTGAATGTTGTCAGTGAGTGAATGTTGTCAGTGAATGTTGTCAGTGAATGTTGTCAGTGAGTGAATGTTGTCAGTGAGTGAATGTTGTCAGTGAATGTTGTCAGTGAATGTTGTCAGTGAGTGAATGCTGTCAGTGAATGTTGTCAGTGAGTGAATGTTGTCAGTGAATGTTGTCAGTGAGTGAATGTTGTCAGTGAATGTTGTCAGAGAGTCAATGTTGTCAGTGAATGTTGTCAGTGAGTGAATGTTGTCAGTGAGTGAATGTTGTCAGTGAATGTTGTCAGTGAGTGAATGTTGTCAGTGAATGTTGTCAGTGAATGTTGTCAGTGAGTGAATGTTGTCAGTGAGTGTTGTCAGTGAGTGAATGTTGTCAGAGAGTGAATGTTGTCAGTGAGTGAATGTTGTCAGTGAATGTTGTCAGTGAGTGAATGTTGTCAGTGAGTGAATGTTGTCAGTGAATGTTGTCAGTGAATGTTGTCAGTGAGTGAATGTTATCAGTGAATGTTGTCAGTGAGTGAATGTTGTCAGTGAGTGAATGTTGTCAGTGAGTGAATGTTGTCAGTGAATGTTGTCAGTGAATGTTATCAGTTAGTGAATGTTGTCAGTGAATGTTGTCAGTGAGTGAATGTTGTCAGTGAATGTTGTCAGTGAGTGAATGTTGTCAGTGAGTGAATGTTGTCAGTGAATGTTGTCTGTGAGTGAATGTTGTCAGTTAGTGAATGTTGTCAGAGAGTCAATGTTGTCAGTGAATGTTGTCAGTGAGTGAATGTTGTCAGTGAGTGAATGTTGTTAGTGAATGTTGTCAGTGAATGTTGTCAGAGAGTGAATGTTGTCAGTGAATGTTGTCAGAGAGTGAATGTTATCAGTAAATGTTGTCAGTGAATGTTGTCAGAGAGTGAATGTTGTCAGTGAATGTTGTCAGTTAGTGAATGTTGTCAGTGAATGTTGTCAGTGAGTGAATGTTGTCAGTGAATGTTGTCAGTGAGTGAATGTTGTCAGTGAATGCTGTCAGTGAGTGAATGTTGTCAGTGAGTGAATGTTGTCAGTGAATATTGTCAGTGAGTGAATGTTGTCAGTGAATGTTGTCAGTGAGTGAATGTTGTCAGTGAATGTTGTCAGTGAATGTTGTCAGTGAGTGAATGTTGTCAGTGAATGCTGTCAGTGAGTGAATGTTGTCAGTGAGTGAATGTTGTCAGTGAATGTTGTCAGAGAGTGAATGTTGTCAGTGAATGTTGTCAGTGAATGTTGTCAGTGAGTGTTGTCAGTGAATGTTGTCAGTGAGTGAATGTTGTCAGTGAGTGAATGTTGTCAGTGAATGTTGTCTGTGAGTGAATGTTGTCAGTTAGTGAATGTTGTCAGTGAATGTTGTCAGTGAGTGAATGTTGTCAGTGAGTGAATGTTGTCAGTGAATGTTGTCAGAGAGTCAATGTTGTCAGTGAATGTTGTCAGTGAGTGAATGTTGTCAGTGAGTGAATGTTGTCAGTGAATGTTGTCAGTGAGTGAATGTTGTCAGTGAATGTTGTCAGTGAATGTTGTCAGTGAGTGAGTGTTGTCAGTGAGTGAATGTTGTCAGAGAGTGAATGTTGTCAGTGAGTGAATGTTGTCAGTGAATGTTGTCAGTGAGTGAATGTTGTCAGTGAGTGAATGTTGTCAGTGAATGTTGTCAGTGAATGTTGTCAGTGAGTGAATGTTGTCAGTGAATGTTGTCAGTGAGTGAATGTTGTCAGTGAGTGAATGTTGTCAGTGAATGTTGTCTGTGAGTGAATGTTGTCAGTTAGTGAATGTTGTCAGTGAATGTTGTCAGAGAGTCAATGTTGTCAGTGAATGTTGTCAGTGAGTGAATTTTGTCAGTGAGTGAATGTTGTCAGCGAATGTTGTCAGTGAATGTTGTCAGAGAGTGAATGTTGTCAGTGAATGTTGTCAGAGAGTGAATGTTATCAGTAAATGTTGTCAGAGAGTGAATGTTGTCAGTGAATGTTGTCAGTTAGTGAATGTTGTCAGTGAATGTTGTCAGTGAGTGAATGTTGTCAGTGAATGTTGTCAGTGAGTGAATGTTGTCAGTGAATGTTGTCAGTGAATGCTGTCAGTGAGTGAATGTTGTCAGTGAGTGAATGTTGTCAGTGAATATTGTCAGTGAGTGAATGTTGTCAGTGAATGTTGTCAGTGAGTGAATGTTGTCAGTGAATGTTGTCAGGGAATGTTGTCAGTGAGTGAATGTTGTCAGTGAATGCTGTCAGTGAGTGAATGTTGTCAGTGAATGTTGTCAGAGAGTGAATGTTGTCAGTGAATGTTGTCAGTGAGTGTTGTCAGTGAATGTTGTCAGTGAGTGAATGTTGTCAGTGAGTGAATGTTGTCAGTGAATGTTGTCTGTGAGTGAATGTTGTCAGTTAGTGAATGTTGTCAGTGAATGTTGTCAGTGAGTGAATGTTGTCAGTGAGTGAATGTTGTCAGTGAATGTTGTCAGAGAGTCAATGTTGTCAGTGAGTGTTGTCAGTGAGTGAATGTTGTCAGAGAGTGAATGTTGTCAGTGAGTGAATGTTGTCAGTGAATGTTGTCAGTGAGTGAATGTTGTCAGAGAGTGAATGTTGTCAGTGAGTGAATGTTGTCAGTGAATGTTGTCAGTGAGTGAATGTTGTCAGTGAGTGTTTGTTGTCAGTGAATGTTGTCAGTGAGTGAATGTTGTCAGTGAATGTTGTCAGTGAGTGAATGTTGTCAGTGAATGTTGTCAGTGAGTGAATGTTGTCAGTGAATGTTGTCAGTGAGTGAATGTTGTCAGTGAATGTTGTCAGTGAGTGAATGCTGTCAGTGAGTGAATGTTGTCAGTGAGTGAATGTTGTCAGTGAATGTTGTCAGAGAGTGAATGTTGTCAGTGAATGTTGTCAGTGAATGTTGTCAGTGAGTGTTGTCAGTGAATGTTGTCAGTGAGTGAATGTTGTCAGTGAGTGAATGTTGTCAGTGAGTGAATGTTGTCAGTGAATGTTGTCTGTGAGTGAATGTTGTCAGTTAGTGAATGTTGTCAGTGAATGTTGTCAGTGAGTGAATGTTGTCAGTGAGTGAATGTTGTCAGTGAATGTTGTCAGAGAGTCAATGTTGTCAGTGAATGTTGTCAGTGAGTGAATGTTGTCAGTGAGTGAATGTTGTCAGTGAATGTTGTCAGTGAGTGAATGTTGTCAGTGAATGTTGTCAGTGAATGTTGTCAGTGAGTGAATGTTGTCAGTGAGTGTTGTCAGTGAGTGAATGTTGTCAGAGAGTGAATGTTGTCAGTGAGTGAATGTTGTCAGTGAATGTTGTCAGTGAGTGAATGTTGTCAGTGAGTGAATGTTGTCAGTGAATGTTGTCAGTGAGTGAATGTTATCAGTGAATGTTGTCAGTGAGTGAATGTTGTCAGTGAGTGAATGTTGTCAGTGAATGTTGTCAGTGAATGTTATCAGTTAGTGAATGTTGTCAGTGAATGTTGTCAGTGAGTGAATGTTGTCAGTGAATGTTGTCAGTGAGTGAATGTTGTCAGTGAGTGAATGTTGTCAGTGAATGTTGTCTGTGAGTGAATGTTGTCAGTTAGTGAATGTTGTCAGTGAATGTTGTCAGAGAGTCAATGTTGTCAGTGAATGTTGTCAGTGAGTGAATGTTGTCAGTGAGTGAATGTTGTCAGTGAATGTTGTCAGTGAATGTTGTCAGAGAGTGAATGTTGTCAGTGAATGTTGTCAGAGAGTGAATGTTATCAGTAAATGTTGTCAGTGAATGTTGTCAGAGAGTGAATGTTGTCAGTGAATGTTGTCAGTTAGTGAATGTTGTCAGTGAATGTTGTCAGTGAGTGAATGTTGTCAGTGAATGTTGTCAGTGAGTGAATGTTGTCAGTGAATGCTGTCAGTGAGTGAATGTTGTCAGTGAGTGAATGTTGTCAGTGAATATTGTCAGTGAGTGAATGTTGTCAGTGAATGTTGTCAGTGAGTGAATGTTGTCAGTGAATGTTGTCAGTGAATGTTGTCAGTGAGTGAATGTTGTCAGTGAATGCTGTCAGTGAGTGAATGTTGTCAGTGAGTGAATGTTGTCAGTGAATGTTGTCAGAGAGTGAATGTTGTCAGTGAATGTTGTCAGTGAATGTTGTCAGTGAATGTTGTCAGTGAGTGAATGTTGTCAGTGAGTGAATGTTGTCAGTGAGTGAATGTTGTCAGTGAATGTTGTCTGTGAGTGAATGTTGTCAGTTAGTGAATGTTGTCAGTGAATGTTGTCAGTGAGTGAATGTTGTCAGTGAGTGAATGTTGTCAGTGAGTGAATGTTGTCAGTGAATGTTGTCAGAGAGTCAATGTTCTCAGTGAATGTTGTCAGTGAGTGAATGTTGTCAGTGAGTGAATGTTGTCAGTGAATGTTGTCAGTGAGTGAATGTTTTCAGTGAGTGTTGTCAGTGAGTGTTGTCAGAGAGTGAATGTTGTCAGTGAATGTTGTCAGTGAGTGAATGTTGTCAGTGAATGTTGTCAGTGAATGTTGTCAGTGAGTAAATGTTGTCAGTGAATGTTGTCAGTGAGTGAATGTTGTCAGTGAATGCTGTCAGTGAGTGAATGTTGTCAGAGAGTGAATGTTGTCAGTGAATGTTGTCAGTGAATGTTGTCAGTGAGTGTTGTCAGTGAATGTTGTCAGTGAGTGAATGTTGTCAGTGAGTGAATGTTGTCAGTGAGTGAATGTTGTCAGTGAATGTTGTCAGTGAGTGAATGTTGTCAGTGAATGTTGTCAGTGAATGTTGTCAGTGAGTGAATGTTGTCAGAGAGTGAATGTTGTCAGTGAGTGAATGTTGTCAGTGAATGTTGTCAGTGAGTGAATGTTGTCAGTGAGTGAATGTTGTCAGTGAATGTTGTCTGTGAGTGAATGTTGTCAGTTAGTGAATGTTGTCAGTGAATGTTGCCAGTGAGTGAATGTTGTCAGAGAGTCAATGTTGTCAGTGAATGTTGTCAGTGAGTGAATGTTGTCAGTGAATGTTGTCAGTGAGTGAATGTTGTCAGTGAGTGAATGTTGTCAGTGAATGTTGTCAGTTAATGTTGTCAGTGAATGTTGTCAGTGAGTGAATGTTGTCAGTGAATGTTGTCAGTGAGTGAATGTTGTCAGTGAATGTTGTCAGTGAGTGAATGTTGTCAGTGAGTGAATGTTGTCAGTGAATGTTGTCAGTGAATGTTATCAGTTAGTGAATGTTGTCAGTGAATGTTGTCAGTGAGTGAATGTTGTCAGTGAATGTTGTCAGTGAGTGAATGTTGTCAGTGAATGCTGTCAGTGAGTGAATGTTGTCAGTGAATATTGTCAGTGAATGTTGTCAGTGCGTGAATGTTGTCAGTGAATGTTGTCAGTGAATGTTGTCAGTGCGTGAATGTTATCAGTGAATGTTGTCAGTGAGTGAATGTTGTCAGTGAATGCTGTCAGTGAGTGAATGTTGTCAGTGAGTGAATGTTGTCAGAGAGTGAATGTTGTCAGTGAATGTTGTCAGTGAATGTTGTCAGTGAGTGTTGTCAGTGAATGTTGTCAGTGAGTGAATGTTGTCAGTGAGTGAATGTTGTCAGTGAATGTTGTCTGTGAGTGAATGTTGTCAGTTAGTGAATGTTGTCAGTGAATGTTGTCAGTGAGTGAATGTTGTCAGTGAGTGAATGTTGTCAGTGAATGTTGTCAGAGAGTCAATGTTGTCAGTGAATGTTGTCAGTGAGTGAATGTTGTCAGTGAGTGAATGTTGTCAGTGAATGTTGTCAGAGAGTGAATGTTGTCAGTGAATGTTGTCAGTGAATGTTGTCAGTGAGTGAATGTTGTCAGTGAGTGTTGTCAGTGAGTGAATGTTGTCAGAGAGTGAATGTTGTCAGTGAGTGAATGTTGTCAGTGAATGTTGTCAGTGAGTGAATGTTGTCAGTGAATGTTGTCAGTGAATGTTGTCAGTGAGTGAATGTTGTCAGTGAGTGTTGTCAGTGAGTGAATGTTGTCAGAGAGTGAATGTTGTCAGTGAGTGAATGTTGTCAGTGAGTGTTGTCAGTAAGTGAATGTTGTCAGAGAGTGAATGTTGTCAGTGAGTGAATGTTGTCAGTGAATGTTGTCAGTGAGTGAATGTTATCAGTGAATGTTGTCAGTGAGTGAATGTTGTCAGTGAATGTTGTCAGTGAGTGAATGTTGTCAGTGAATGTTGTCAGAGAGTCAATGTTGTCAGTGAATGTTGTCAGTGAGTGAATGTTGTCAGTGAGTGAATGTTGTCAGTGAATGTTGTCAGTGAGTGAATGTTGTCAGTGAATGTCAGTGAGTGAATGTTGTCAGTGAATGTTGTCAGTGAGTGAATGTTGTCAGTGAATGTTGTCAGTGAGTGAATGTTGTCAGTGAATGCTGTCAGTGAGTGAATGTTGTCAGTGAGTGAATGTTGTCAGAGAGTGAATGTTGTCAGTGAATGTTGTCAGTGAATGTTGTCAGTGAGTGAATGTTGTCAGTGAATGTCAGTGAGTGAATGTTGTCAGTGAATGTTGTCAGTGAATGTTGTCAGTGAGTGAATGTTGTCAGTGAATGTTGTCAGTGAGTGAATGTTGTCAGTGAATGCTGTCAGTGAGTGAATGTTGTTAGTGAGTGAATGTTGTCAGAGAGTGAATGTTGTCAGTGAATGTTGTCAGTGAATGTTGTCAGTGAGTGTTGTCAGTGAATGTTGTCAGTGAGTGAATGTTGTCAGTGAGTGAATGTTGTCAGTGAGTGAATGTTGTCAGTGAATGTTGTCAGTGAGTGAATGTTGTCAGTGAATGTTGTCAGTGAATGTTGTCAGTGAGTGTTGTCAGTGAATGTTGTCAGTGAGTGAATGTTGTCAGTGAGTGAATGTTGTCAGTGAGTGAATGTTGTCAGTGAATGTTGTCTGTGAGTGAATGTTGTCAGTTAGTGAATGTTGTCAGTGAATGTTGTCAGTGAGTGAATGTTGTCAGTGAGTGAATGTTGTCAGTGAATGTTGTCAGAGAGTCAATGTTGTCAGTGAATGTTGTCAGTGAGTGAATGTTGTCAGTGAGTGAATGTTGTCAGTGAATGTTGTCAGTGAGTGAATGTTGTCAGTGAATGTTGTCAGTGAATGTTGTCAGTGAGTGAATGTTGTCAGTGAGTGTTGTCAGTGAGTGAATGTTGTCAGAGAGTGAATGTTGTCAGTGAGTGAATGTTGTCAGTGAATGTTGTCAGTGAGTGAATGTTGTCAGTGAGTGAATGTTGTCAGTGAATGTTGTCAGTGAGTGAATGTTATCAGTGAATGTTGTCAGTGAGTGAATGTTGTCAGTGAGTGAATGTTGTCAGTGAATGTTGTCAGTGAATGTTATCAGTTAGTGAATGTTGTCAGTGAATGTTGTCAGTGAGTGAATGTTGTCAGTGAATGTTGTCAGTGAGTGAATGTTGTCAGTGAGTGAATGTTGTCAGTGAATGTTGTCTGTGAGTGAATGTTGTCAGTTAGTGAATGTTGTCAGTGAATGTTGTCAGAGAGTCAATGTTGTCAGTGAATGTTGTCAGTGAGTGAATGTTGTCAGTGAGTGAATGTTGTCAGTGAATGTTGTCAGTGAATGTTGTCAGAGAGTGAATGTTGTCAGTGAATGTTGTCAGAGAGTGAATGTTATCAGTAAATGTTGTCAGTGAATGTTGTCAGAGAGTGAATGTTGTCAGTGAATGTTGTCAGTTAGTGAATGTTGTCAGTGAATGTTGTCAGTGAGTGAATGTTGTCAGTGAATGTTGTCAGTGAGTGAATGTTGTCAGTGAATGCTGTCAGTGAGTGAATGTTGTCAGTGAGTGAATGTTGTCAGTGAATATTGTCAGTGAGTGAATGTTGTCAGTGAATGTTGTCAGTGAGTGAATGTTGTCAGTGAATGTTGTCAGTGAATGTTGTCAGTGAGTGAATGTTGTCAGTGAATGCTGTCAGTGAGTGAATGTTGTCAGTGAGTGAATGTTGTCAGTGAATGTTGTCAGAGAGTGAATGTTGTCAGTGAATGTTGTCAGTGAATGTTGTCAGTGAATGTTGTCAGTGAGTGAATGTTGTCAGTGAGTGAATGTTGTCAGTGAATGTTGTCTGTGAGTGAATGTTGTCAGTTAGTGAATGTTGTCAGTGAATGTTGTCAGTGAGTGAATGTTGTCAGTGAGTGAATGTTGTCAGTGAATGTTGTCAGAGAGTCAATGTTCTCAGTGAATGTTGTCAGTGAGTGAATGTTGTCAGTGAGTGAATGTTGTCAGTGAATGTTGTCAGTGAGTGAATGTTTTCAGTGAGTGTTGTCAGTGAGTGTTGTCAGAGAGTGAATGTTGTCAGTGAATGTTGTCAGTGAGTAAATGTTGTCAGTGAATGTTGTCAGTGAGTGAATGTTGTCAGTGAATGCTGTCAGTGAGTGAATGTTGTCAGAGAGTGAATGTTGTCAGTGAATGTTGTCAGTGAATGTTGTCAGTGAGTGTTGTCAGTGAATGTTGTCAGTGAGTGAATGTTGTCAGTGAGTGAATGTTGTCAGTGAGTGAATGTTGTCAGTGAATGTTGTCAGTGAGTGAATGTTGTCAGTGAATGTTGTCAGTGAGTGAATGTTGTCAGAGAGTGAATGTTGTCAATGAGTGAATGTTGTCAGTGAATGTTGTCAGTGAGTGAATGTTGTCAGTGAGTGAATGTTGTCAGTGAATGTTGTCTGTGAGTGAATGTTGTCAGTTAGTGAATGTTGTCAGTGAATGTTGCCAGTGAGTGAATGTTGTCAGAGAGTCAATGTTGTCAGTGAATGTTGTCAGTGAGTGAATGTTGTCAGTGAATGTTGTCAGTGAGTGAATGTTGTCAGTGAGTGAATGTTGTCAGTGAATGTTGTCAGTTAATGTTGTCAGTGAATGTTGTCAGTGAGTGAATGTTGTCAGTGAATGTTGTCAGTGAGTGAATGTTGTCAGTGAGTGAATGTTGTCAGTGAATGTTGTCAGTGAATGTTATCAGTTAGTGAATGTTGTCAGTGAATGTTGTCAGTGAGTGAATGTTGTCAGTGAATGTTGTCAGTGAGTGAATGTTGTCAGTGAATGCTGTCAGTGAGTGAATGTTGTCAGTGAATATTGTCAGTGAATGTTGTCAGTGCGTGAATGTTGTCAGTGAATGTTGTCAGTGAATGTTGTCAGTGCGTGAATGTTATCAGTGAATGTTGTCAGTGAGTGAATGTTGTCAGTGAATGCTGTCAGTGAGTGAATGTTGTCAGTGAGTGAATGTTGTCAGAGAGTGAATGTTGTCAGTGAATGTTGTCAGTGAATGTTGTCAGTGAGTGTTGTCAGTGAATGTTGTCAGTGAGTGAATGTTGTCAGTGAATGTTGTCAGTGAGTGAATGTTGTCAGTGAATGTTGTCAGTGAGTGAATGTTGTCAGTGAATGTTGTCAGTGAGTGAATGCTGTCAGTGAGTGAATGTTGTCAGTGAGTGAATGTTGTCAGTGAATGTTGTCAGAGAGTGAATGTTGTCAGTGAATGTTGTCAGTGAGTGTTGTCAGTGAATGTTGTCAGTGAGTGTTGTCAGTGAATGTTGTCAGTTAGTGAATGTTGTCAGTGAATGTTGTCAGTGAGTGAATGTTGTCAGTGAGTGAATGTTGTCAGTGAATGTTGTCAGAGAGTCAATGTTGTCAGTGAATGTTGTCAGTGAGTGAATGTTGTCAGTGAGTGAATGTTGTCAGTGAATGTTGTCAGTGAGTGAATGTTGTCAGTGAATGTTGTCAGTGAATGTTGTCAGTGAGTGAATGTTGTCAGTGAGTGTTGTCAGTGAGTGAATGTTGTCAGAGAGTGAATGTTGTCAGTGAGTGAATGTTGTCAGTGAATGTTGTCAGTGAGTGAATGTTGTCAGTGAGTGAATGTTGTCAGTGAATGTTGTCAGTGAATGTTGTCAGTGAGTGAATGTTATCAGTGAATGTTGTCAGTGAGTGAATGTTGTCAGTGAGTGAATGTTGTCAGTGAATGTTGTCAGTGAATGTTATCAGTTAGTGAATGTTGTCAGTGAATGTTGTCAGTGAGTGAATGTTGTCAGTGAATGTTGTCAGTGAGTGAATGTTGTCAGTGAGTGAACGTTGTCAGTGAATGTTGTCTGTGAGTGAATGTTGTCAGTTAGTGAATGTTGTCAGTGAATGTTGTCAGAGAGTCAATGTTGTCAGTGAATGTTGTCAGTGAGTGAATGTTGTCAGTGAGTGAATGTTGTCAGTGAATGTTGTCAGTGAATGTTGTCAGTGAGTGAATGTTGTCAGTGAATGTTGTCAGTGAATGTTGTCAGTGAGTGAATGTTGTCAGTGAGTGTTGTCAGTGAGTGAATGTTGTCAGAGAGTGAATGTTGTCAGTGAGTGAATGTTGTCAGTGAATGTTGTCAGTGAGTGAATGTTGTCAGTGAGTGAATGTTGTCAGTGAATGTTGTCAGTGAATGTTGTCAGTGAGTGAATGTTATCAGTGAATGTTGTCAGTGAGTGAATGTTGTCAGTGAGTGAATGTTGTCAGTGAATGTTGTCAGTGAATGTTATCAGTTAGTGAATGTTGTCAGTGAATGTTGTCAGTGAGTGAATGTTGTCAGTGAATGTTGTCAGTGAGTGAATGTTGTCAGTGAGTGAATGTTGTCAGTGAATGTTGTCTGTGAGTGAATGTTGTCAGTTAGTGAATGTTGTCAGTGAATGTTGTCAGAGAGTCAATGTTGACAGTGAATGTTGTCAGTGAGTGAATGTTGTCAGTGAGTGAATGTTGTCAGTGAATGTTGTCAGTGAATGTTGTCAGAGAGTGAATGTTATCAGTGAATGTTGTCAGTGAGTGAATGTTGTCAGTGAGTGAATGTTGTCAGTGAATGTTGTCAGTGAGTGAATGTTGTCAGTGAATGTTGTCAGTGAGTGAATGCTGTCAGTGAGTGAATGTTGTCAGTGAGTGAATGTTGTCAGTGAATGTTGTCAGTGAGTGAATGTTATCAGTGAATGTTGTCAGTGAGTGAATGTTGTCAGTGAATGTTGTCAGTGAGTGAATGTTGTCAGTGAGTGAATGTTGTCAGTGAATGTTGTCAGTGAGTGAATGTTGTCAGTGAATGTTGTCAGTGAGTGAATGTTGTCAGTGAATGTTGTCAGTGAGTGAATGTTGTCAGTGAATGCTGTCAGTGAGTGAATGTTGTCAGTGAGTGAATGTTGTCAGAGAGTGAATGTTGTCAGTGAATGTTGTCAGTGAATGTTGTCAGTGAGTGTTGTCAGTGAATGTTGTCAGAGAGTGAATGTTGTCAGTGAGTGAATGTTGTCAGTGAATGTTGTCAGTGAGTGAATGTTGTCAGTGAATGTTGTCTGTGAGTGAATGTTGTCAGTTAGTGAATGTTGTCAGTGAATGTTGTCAGTGAGTGAATGTTGTCAGTGAGTGAATGATGTCAGTGAATGTTGTCAGAGAGTCAATGTTGTCAGTGAATGTTGTCAGTGAGTGAATGTTGTCAGTGAATGTTGTCAGTGAGTGAATGTTGTCAGTGAATGTTGTCAGTGAGTGAATGTTGTCAGAGAGTGAATGTTGTCAGTGAGTGAATGTTGTCAGTGAATGTTGTCAGTGAGTGAATGTTGTCAGAGAGTGAATGTTGTCAGTGAGTGAATGTTGTCAGTGAATGTTGTCAGTGAGTGAATGTTGTCAGTGAGTGAATGTTGTCAGTGAATGTTGTCAGTTAATGTTGTCAGTGAATGTTGTCAGTGAGTGAATGTTGTCAGTGAATGTTGTCAGTGAATGTTGTCAGTGAGTGAATGTTGTCAGTGAATGTTGTCAGTGAGTGAATGTTGTCAGTGAATGCTGTCAGTGAGTGAATGTTGTCAGTGAATATTGTCAGTGAGTGGATGTTGTCAGAGAGTGAATGTTGTAAGTGAATGTTGTCAGTGAGTGAATGTTGTCAGTGAATGTTGTCAGTGAATGTTGTCAGTGAGTGAATGTTGTCAGTGAATGTTGTCAGTGAGTGAATGTTGTCAGTGAATGCTGTCAGTGAGTGAATGTTGTCAGTGAGTGAATGTTGTCAGAGAGTGAATGTTGTCAGTGAATGTTGTCAGTGAGTGTTGTCAGTGAATGTTGTCAGTGAGTGAATGTTGTCAGTGAATGTTGTCAGTGAGTGAATGTTGTCAGTGAATGTTGTCAGTGAATGTTGTCAGTGAGTGAATGTTGTCAGTGAGTGAATGTTGTCAGTGAATGTTGTCAGTGAATGTTGTCAGTGAGTGAATGTTGTCAGTGAGTGAATGTTGTCAGTGAATGTTGTCTGTGAGTGAATGTTGTCAGTGAGTGAATGTTGTCAGTGAATGTTGTCAGTGAGTGAATGTTGTCAGTGAATGTCAGTGAGTGAATGTTGTCAGTGAATGTTGTCAGTGAGTGAATGTTGTCAGTGAGTGAATGTTGTCAGTGAATGTTGTCAGTGAGTGAATGTTGTCAGTGAGTGAATGTTGTCAGTGAATGTTGTCAGTGAATGTTATCAGTTAGTGAATGTTGTCAGTGAATGTTGTCAGTGAATGTTGTCAGTGAGTGAATGTTGTCAGTGAATGTTGTCAGTGAATGTTGTCAGTGAGTGAATGTTGTCAGTGAGTGAATGTTGTCAGTGAATGTTGTCAGTGAATGTTGTCAGTGAATGTTGTCAGTGAGTGAATGTTGTCAGTGAATGTTGTCAGTGAGTGAATGTTGTCAGTGAATGTTGTCAGAGAGTCAATGTTGTCAGTGAATGTTGTCAGTGAGTGAATGTTGTCAGTGAGTGAATGTTGTCAGTGAATGTTGTCAGTGAGTGAATGTTGTCAGTGAATGTTGTCAGTGAATGTTGTCAGTGAGTGAATGTTGTCAGTGAGTGTTGTCAGTGAGTGAATGTTGTCAGAGAGTGAATGTTGTCAGTGAGTGAATGTTGTCAGTGAATGTTGTCAGTGAGTGAATGTTGTCAGTGAGTGAATGTTGTCAGTGAATGTTGTCAGTGAATGTTGTCAGTGAGTGAATGTTATCAGTGAATGTTGTCAGTGAGTGAATGTTGTCAGTGAATGTTGTCAGTGAGTGAATGTTGTCAGTGAGTGAATGTTGTCAGTGAATGTTGTCAGTGAATGTTATCAGTTAGTGAATGTTGTCAGTGAATGTTGTCAGTGAGTGAATGTTGTCAGTGAATGTTGTCAGTGAGTGAATGTTGTCAGTGAGTGAATGTTGTCAGTGAATGTTGTCTGTGAGTGAATGTTGTCAGTTAGTGAATGTTGTCAGTGAATGTTGTCAGAGAGTCAATGTTGTCAGTGAATGTTGTCAGTGAGTGAATGTTGTCAGTGAGTGAATGTTGTTAGTGAATGTTGTCAGTGAATGTTGTCAGAGAGTGAATGTTGTCAGTGAATGTTGTCAGAGAGTGAATGTTATCAGTAAATGTTGTCAGTGAATGTTGTCAGAGAGTGAATGTTGTCAGTGAATGTTGTCAGTTAGTGAATGTTGTCAGTGAATGTTGTCAGTGAGTGAATGTTGTCAGTGAATGTTGTCAGTGAGTGAATGTTGTCAGTGAATGCTGTCAGTGAGTGAATGTTGTCAGTGAGTGAATGTTGTCAGTGAATATTGTCAGTGAGTGAATGTTGTCAGTGAATGTTGTCAGTGAGTGAATGTTGTCAGTGAATGTTGTCAGTGAATGTTGTCAGTGAGTGAATGTTGTCAGTGAATGCTGTCAGTGAGTGAATGTTGTCAGTGAGTGAATGTTGTCAGTGAATGTTGTCAGAGAGTGAATGTTGTCAGTGAATGTTGTCAGTGAATGTTGTCAGTGAGTGTTGTCAGTGAATGTTGTCAGTGAGTGAATGTTGTCAGTGAGTGAATGTTGTCAGTGAATGTTGTCTGTGAGTGAATGTTGTCAGTTAGTGAATGTTGTCAGTGAATGTTGTCAGTGAGTGAATGTTGTCAGTGAATGTTGTCAGAGAGTCAATGTTGTCAGTGAATGTTGTCAGTGAGTGAATGTTGTCAGTGAGTGAATGTTGTCAGTGAATGTTGTCAGTGAGTGAATGTTGTCAGTGAATGTTGTCAGTGAATGTTGTCAGTGAGTGAGTGTTGTCAGTGAGTGAATGTTGTCAGAGAGTGAATGTTGTCAGTGAGTGAATGTTGTCAGTGAATGTTGTCAGTGAGTGAATGTTGTCAGTGAGTGAATGTTGTCAGTGAATGTTGTCAGTGAATGTTGTCAGTGAGTGAATGTTGTCAGTGAATGTTGTCAGTGAGTGAATGTTGTCAGTGAGTGAATGTTGTCAGTGAATGTTGTCTGTGAGTGAATGTTGTCAGTTAGTGAATGTTGTCAGTGAATGTTGTCAGAGAGTCAATGTTGTCAGTGAATGTTGTCAGTGAGTGAATTTTGTCAGTGAGTGAATGTTGTCAGCGAATGTTGTCAGTGAATGTTGTCAGAGAGTGAATGTTGTCAGTGAATGTTGTCAGAGAGTGAATGTTATCAGTAAATGTTGTCAGAGAGTGAATGTTGTCAGTGAATGTTGTCAGTTAGTGAATGTTGTCAGTGAATGTTGTCAGTGAGTGAATGTTGTCAGTGAATGTTGTCAGTGAGTGAATGTTGTCAGTGAATGTTGTCAGTGAATGCTGTCAGTGAGTGAATGTTGTCAGTGAGTGAATGTTGTCAGTGAATATTGTCAGTGAGTGAATGTTGTCAGTGAATGTTGTCAGTGAGTGAATGTTGTCAGTGAATGTTGTCAGGGAATGTTGTCAGTGAGTGAATGTTGTCAGTGAATGCTGTCAGTGAGTGAATGTTGTCAGTGAATGTTGTCAGAGAGTGAATGTTGTCAGTGAATGTTGTCAGTGAGTGTTGTCAGTGAATGTTGTCAGTGAGTGAATGTTGTCAGTGAGTGAATGTTGTCAGTGAATGTTGTCTGTGAGTGAATGTTGTCAGTTAGTGAATGTTGTCAGTGAATGTTGTCAGTGAGTGAATGTTGTCAGTGAGTGAATGTTGTCAGTGAATGTTGTCAGAGAGTCAATGTTGTCAGTGAGTGTTGTCAGTGAGTGAATGTTGTCAGAGAGTGAATGTTGTCAGTGAGTGAATGTTGTCAGTGAATGTTGTCAGTGAGTGAATGTTGTCAGAGAGTGAATGTTGTCAGTGAGTGAATGTTGTCAGTGAATGTTGTCAGTGAGTGAATGTTGTCAGTGAGTGTTTGTTGTCAGTGAATGTTGTCAGTGAGTGAATGTTGTCAGTGAATGTTGTCAGTGAGTGAATGTTGTCAGTGAATGTTGTCAGTGAGTGAATGTTGTCAGTGAATGTTGTCAGTGAGTGAATGTTGTCAGTGAATGTTGTCAGTGAGTGAATGTTGTCAGTGAATGTTGTCAGTGAGTGAATGCTGTCAGTGAGTGAATGTTGTCAGTGAGTGAATGTTGTCAGTGAATGTTGTCAGAGAGTGAATGTTGTCAGTGAATGTTGTCAGTGAATGTTGTCAGTGAGTGTTGTCAGTGAATGTTGTCAGTGAGTGAATGTTGTCAGTGAGTGAATGTTGTCAGTGAGTGAATGTTGTCAGTGAATGTTGTCTGTGAGTGAATGTTGTCAGTTAGTGAATGTTGTCAGTGAATGTTGTCAGTGAGTGAATGTTGTCAGTGAGTGAATGTTGTCAGTGAATGTTGTCAGAGAGTCAATGTTGTCAGTGAATGTTGTCAGTGAGTGAATGTTGTCAGTGAGTGAATGTTGTCAGTGAATGTTGTCAGTGATTGAATGTTGTCAGTGAATGTTGTCAGTGAGTGAATGTTGTCAGTGAGTGTTGTCAGTGAGTGAATGTTGTCAGAGAGTGAATGTTGTCAGTGAGTGAATGTTGTCAGTGAATGTTGTCAGTGAGTGAATGTTGTCAGTGAGTGAATGTTGTCAGTGAATGTTGTCAGTGAGTGAATGTTATCAGTGAATGTTGTCAGTGAGTGAATGTTGTCAGTGAGTGAATGTTGTCAGTGAATGTTGTCAGTGAATGTTATCAGTTAGTGAATGTTGTCAGTGAATGTTGTCAGTGAGTGAATGTTGTCAGTGAATGTTGTCAGTGAGTGAATGTTGTCAGTGAATGTTGTCAGTGAGTGAATGTTGTCAGTGAATGTTGTCAGTGAGTGAATGTTGTCAGTGAATGCTGTCAGTGAGTGAATGTTGTCAGTGAGTGAATGTTGTCAGTGAATATTGTCAGTGAGTGAATGTTGTCAGTGAATGTTGTCAGTGAGTGAATGTTGTCAGTGAATGTTGTCAGTGAATGTTGTCAGTGAGTGAATGTTGTCAGTGAATGCTGTCAGTGAGTGAATGTTGTCAGTGAGTGAATGTTGTCAGTGAATGTTGTCAGAGAGTGAATGTTGTCAGTGAATGTTGTCAGTGAATGTTGTCAGTGAATGTTGTCAGTGAGTGAATGTTGTCAGTGAGTGAATGTTGTCAGTGAGTGAATGTTGTCAGTGAATGTTGTCTGTGAGTGAATGTTGTCAGTTAGTGAATGTTGTCAGTGAATGTTGTCAGTGAGTGAATGTTGTCAGTGAGTGAATGTTGTCAGTGAATGTTGTCAGAGAGTCAATGTTCTCAGTGAATGTTGTCAGTGAGTGAATGTTGTCAGTGAGTGAATGTTGTCAGTGAATGTTGTCAGTGAGTGAATGTTTTCAGTGAGTGTTGTCAGTGAGTGTTGTCAGAGAGTGAATGTTGTCAGTGAATGTTGTCAGTGAGTGAATGTTGTCAGTGAATGTTGTCAGTGAATGTTGTCAGTGAGTAAATGTTGTCAGTGAATGTTGTCAGTGAGTGAATGTTGTCAGTGAATGCTGTCAGTGAGTGAATGTTGTCAGTGAATATTGTCAGTGAGTGGATGTTGTCAGAGAGTGAATGTTGTAAGTGAATGTTGTCAGTGAGTGAATGTTGTCAGTGAATGTTGTCAGTGAATGTTGTCAGTGAGTGAATGTTGTCAGTGAATGTTGTCAGTGAGTGAATGTTGTCAGTGAATGCTGTCAGTGAGTGAATGTTGTCAGTGAGTGAATGTTGTCAGAGAGTGAATGTTGTCAGTGAATGTTGTCAGTGAATGTTGTCAGTGAGTGAATGTTGTCAGTGAATGTTGTCAGTGAGTGAATGTTGTCAGTGAATGTTGTCAGTGAATGTTGTCAGTGAGTGAATGTTGTCAGTGAGTGAATGTTGTCAGTGAATGTTGTCAGTGAATGTTGTCAGTGAATGTTGTCAGTGAGTGAATGTTGTCAGTGAGTGAATGTTGTCAGTGAATGTTGTCTGTGAGTGAATGTTGTCAGTTAGTGAATGTTGTCAGTGAATGTTGTCAGAGAGTCAATGTTGTCAGTGAATGTTGTCAGTGAGTGAATGTTGTCAGTGAATGTTGTCAGTGAGTGAATGTTGTCAGTGAATGTCAGTGAGTGAATGTTGTCAGTGAATGTTGTCAGTGAGTGAATGTTGTCAGTGAGTGAATGTTGTCAGTGAATGTTGTCAGTGAGTGAATGTTGTCAGTGAGTGAATGTTGTCAGTGAATGCTGTCAGTGAGTGAATGTTGTCAGTGAGTGAATGTTGTCAGTGAATGTTGTCAGTGAGTGAATGTTGTCAGTGAGTGAATGTTGTCAGTGAATGTTGTCAGTGAATGTTGTCAGTGAGTGAATGTTATCAGTGAATGTTGTCAGTGAGTGAATGTTGTCAGTGAATGTTGTCAGTGAGTGAATGTTGTCAGTGAGTGAATGTTGTCAGTGAGTGAATGTTGTCAGTGAATGTTGTCAGTGAATGTTGTCAGTGAGTGAATGTTATCAGTGAATGTTGTCAGTGAGTGAATGTTGTCAGTGAGTGAATGTTGTCAGTGAGTGAATGTTGTCAGTGAATGTTGTCAGTGAATGTTATCAGTTAGTGAATGTTGTCAGTGAATGTTGTCAGTGAGTGAATGTTGTCAGTGAATGTTGTCAGTGAGTGAATGTTGTCAGTGAGTGAATGTTGTCAGTGAATGTTGTCTGTGAGTGAATGTTGTCAGTTAGTGAATGTTGTCAGTGAATGTTGTCAGAGAGTCAATGTTGTCAGTGAATGTTGTCAGTGAGTGAATGTTGTCAGTGAATGTTGTCAGTGAGTGAATGTTGTCAGTGAGTGAATGTTGTCAGTGAATGTTGTCAGTTAATGTTGTCAGTGAATGTTGTCAGTGAGTGAATGTTGTCAGTGAATGTTGTCAGTGAGTGAATGTTGTCAGTGAATGTTGTCAGTGAGTGAATGTTGTCAGTGAGTGAATGTTGTCAGTGAATGTTGTCAGTGAATGTTATCAGTTAGTGAATGTTGTCAGTGAATGTTGTCAGTGAGTGAATGTTGTCAGTGAATGTTGTCAGTGAGTGAATGTTGTCAGTGAATGCTGTCAGTGAGTGAATGTTGTCAGTGAATATTGTCAGTGAATGTTGTCAGTGCGTGAATGTTGTCAGTGAATGTTGTCAGTGCGTGAATGTTATCAGTGAATGTTGTCAGTGAGTGAATGTTGTCAGTGAATGCTGTCAGTGAGTGAATGTTGTCAGTGAGTGAATGTTGTCAGAGAGTGAATGTTGTCAGTGAATGTTGTCAGTGAATGTTGTCAGTGAGTGTTGTCAGTGAATGTTGTCAGTGAGTGAATGTTGTCAGTGAGTGAATGTTGTCAGTGAATGTTGTCTGTGAGTGAATGTTGTCAGTTAGTGAATGTTGTCAGTGAATATTGTCAGTGAGTGAATGTTGTCAGTGAGTGAATGTTGTCAGTGAATGTTGTCAGAGAGTCAATGTTGTCAGTGAATGTTGTCAGTGAGTGAATGTTGTCAGTGAGTGAATGTTGTCAGTGAATGTTGTCAGAGAGTGAATGTTGTCAGTGAATGTTGTCAGTGAATGTTGTCAGTGAGTGAATGTTGTCAGTGAGTGTTGTCAGTGAGTGAATGTTGTCAGAGAGTGAATGTTGTCAGTGAGTGAATGTTGTCAGTGAATGTTGTCAGTGAGTGAATGTTGTCAGTGAATGTTGTCAGTGAATGTTGTCAGTGAGTGAATGTTGTCAGTGAGTGTTGTCAGTGAGTGAATGTTGTCAGAGAGTGAATGTTGTCAGTGAGTGAATGTTGTCAGTGAGTGTTGTCAGTAAGTGAATGTTGTCAGAGAGTGAATGTTGTCAGTGAGTGAATGTTGTCAGTGAATGTTGTCAGTGAGTGAATGTTATCAGTGAATGTTGTCAGTGAGTGAATGTTGTCAGTGAATGTTGTCAGTGAGTGAATGTTGTCAGTGAATGTTGTCAGAGAGTCAATGTTGTCAGTGAATGTTGTCAGTGAGTGAATGTTGTCAGTGAGTGAATGTTGTCAGTGAATGTTGTCAGTGAGTGAATGTTGTCAGTGAATGTCAGTGAGTGAATGTTGTCAGTGAATGTTGTCAGTGAGTGAATGTTGTCAGTGAATGTTGTCAGTGAGTGAATGTTGTCAGTGAATGCTGTCAGTGAGTGAATGTTGTCAGTGAGTGAATGTTGTCAGAGAGTGAATGTTGTCAGTGAATGTTGTCAGTGAATGTTGTCAGTGAGTGTTGTCAGTGAATGTTGTCAGTGAGTGAATGTTGTCAGTGAATGTCAGTGAGTGAATGTTGTCAGTGAATGTTGTCAGTGAATGTTGTCAGTGAGTGAATGTTGTCAGTGAATGTTGTCAGTGAGTGAATGTTGTCAGTGAATGCTGTCAGTGAGTGAATGTTGTTAGTGAGTGAATGTTGTCAGAGAGTGAATGTTGTCAGTGAATGTTGTCAGTGAATGTTGTCAGTGAGTGTTGTCAGTGAATGTTGTCAGTGAGTGAATGTTGTCAGTGAGTGAATGTTGTCAGTGAGTGAATGTTGTCAGTGAATGTTGTCAGTGAGTGAATGTTGTCAGTGAATGTTGTCAGTGAATGTTGTCAGAGAGTGAATGTTGTCAGTGAGTGAATGTTGTCAGTGAATGTTGTCAGAGAGTCAATGTTGTCAGTGAATGTTGTCAGTGAGTGAATGTTGTCAGTGAGTGAATGTTGTCAGTGAATGTTGTCAGTGAGTGAATGTTGTCAGTGAATGCTGTCAGTGAGTGAATGTTGTCAGTGAGTGAATGTTGTCAGAGAGTGAATGTTGTCAGTGAATGTTGTCAGTGAATGTTGTCAGTGAGTGTTGTCAGTGAATGTTGTCAGTGAGTGAATGTTGTCAGTGAGTGAATGTTGTCAGTGAATGTTGTCAGTGAGTGAATGTTGTCAGTGAATGTTGTCAGTGAATGTTGTCAGAGAGTGAATGTTGTCAGTGAGTGAATGTTGTCAGTGAATGTTGTCAGTGAATGTTGTCAGTGAGTGAATGTTGTCAGTGAGTGAATGTTGTCAGTGAGAGAATGTTGTCAGTGAATGTTGTCTGTGAGTGAATGTTGTCAGTTAGTGAATGTTGTCAGTGAGTGAATGTTGTCAGTGAATGTTGTCAGTGAGTGAATGTTGTCAGTGAGTGAATGTTGTCAGTGAGTGTTGTAAGTGAGTCAATGTTGTCAGTGAGTGTTGTCAGTGAATGTTGTCAGTGAGTGAATGTTATCAGTGAATGTTGTCAGTGAGTGAATGTTGTCAGTGAATGTTGTCAGTGAGTGAATGTTGTCAGTGAATGTTGTCAGTGAGTGAATGTTGTCAGTGAATGTTGTCAGTGAGTGAATGTTGTAAGTGAATGTTGTCAGTGAGTGAATGTTGTCAGTGAGTGAATGTTGTCAGTGAGTGAATGTTGTCAGTGAACGTTGTCAGTGAATGTTGTCAGAGAGTGAATGTTGTCAGTGAATGTTGTCAGAGAGTGAATGTTATCAGTAAATGTTGTCAGTGAATGTTGTCAGTGAGTGAATGTTGTCAGTGAATGTTGTCAGTTAGTGAATGTTGTCAGTGAATGTTGTCAGTGAGTGAATGTTGTCAGTGAATGTTGTCAGTGAGTGAATGTTGTCAGTGAATGCTGTCAGTGAGTGAATGTTGTCAGTGAGTGAATGTTGTCAGTGAATATTGTCAGTGAGTGAATGTTGTCAGTGAATGTTGTCAGTGAGTGAATGTTGTCAGTGAATGTTGTCAGTGAATGTTGTCAGTGAGTGAATGTTGTCAGTGAATGCTGTCAGTGAGTGAATGTTGTCAGTGAGTGAATGTTGTCAGTGAATGTTGTCAGAGAGTGAATGTTGTCAGTGAATGTTGTCAGTGAATGTTGTCAGTGAGTGTTGTCAGTGAATGTTGTCAGTGAGTGAATGTTGTCAGTGAGTGAATGTTGTCAGTGAATGTTGTCTGTGAGTGAATGTTGTCAGTTAGTGAATGTTGTCAGTGAGTGAATGTTGTCAGTGAATGTTGTCAGTGAGTGAATGTTGTCAGTGAGTGAATGTTGTCAGTGAATGTTGTCAGAGAGTCAATGTTGTCAGTGAATGTTGTCAGTGAGTGAATGTTGTCAGTGAGTGAATGTTGTCAGTGAATGTTGTCAGTGAGTGAATGTTGTCAGTGAATGTTGTCAGTGAATGTTGTCAGTGAGTGAATGTTGTCAGTGAGTGAATGTTGTCAGAGAGTGAATGTTGTCAGTGAGTGAATGTTCTCAGTGAATGTTGTCAGTGAGTGAATGTTGTCAGTGAGTGAATGTTGTCAGAGAGTGAATGTTGTCAGTGAGTGAATGTTGTCAGTGAATGTTGTCAGTGAGTGAATGTTGTCAGAGAGTGAATGTTGTCAGTGAGTGAATGTTGTCAGTGAATGTTGTCAGTGAGTGAATGTTGTCAGTGAGTGAATGTTGTCAGTGAATGTTGTCAGTGAGTGAATGTTGTCAGTGAATGTTGTCAGTGAGTGAATGCTGTCAGTGAGTGAATGTTGTCAGTGAGTGAATGTTGTCAGTGAATGTTGTCAGAGAGTGAATGTTGTCAGTGAATGTTGTCAGTGAATGAATGTTGTCAGTGAGTGAATGTTGTCAGTGAGTGAATGTTGTCAGTGAATGTTGTCTGTGAGTGAATGTTGTCAGTGAACGTTGTCAGTGAATGTTGTCAGAGAGTGAATGTTGTCAGTGAATGTTGTCAGAGAGTGAATGTTATCAGTAAATGTTGTCAGTGAATGTTGTCAGTGAGTGAATGTTGTCAGTGAATGTTGTCAGTTAGTGAATGTTGTCAGTGAATGTTGTCAGTGAGTGAATGTTGTCAGTGAATGTTGTCAGTGAGTGAATGTTGTCAGTGAATGCTGTCAGTGAGTGAATGTTGTCAGTGAGTGAATGTTGTCAGTGAATATTGTCAGTGAGTGAATGTTGTCAGTGAATGTTGTCAGTGAGTGAATGTTGTCAGTGAATGTTGTCAGTGAATGTTGTCAGTGAGTGAATGTTGTCAGTGAATGCTGTCAGTGAGTGAATGTTGTCAGTGAGTGAATGTTGTCAGTGAATGTTGTCAGAGAGTGAATGTTGTCAGTGAATGTTGTCAGTGAATGTTGTCAGTGAGTGTTGTCAGTGAATGTTGTCAGTGAGTGAATGTTGTCAGTGAGTGAATGTTGTCAGTGAATGTTGTCTGTGAGTGAATGTTGTCAGTTAGTGAATGTTGTCAGTGAGTGAATGTTGTCAGTGAATGTTGTCAGTGAGTGAATGTTGTCAGTGAGTGAATGTTGTCAGTGAATGTTGTCAGAGAGTCAATGTTGTCAGTGAATGTTGTCAGTGAGTGAATGTTGTCAGTGAGTGAATGTTGTCAGTGAATGTTGTCAGTGAGTGAATGTTGTCAGTGAATGTTGTCAGTGAATGTTGTCAGTGAGTGAATGTTGTCAGTGAGTGAATGTTGTCAGAGAGTGAATGTTGTCAGTGAGTGAATGTTCTCAGTGAATGTTGTCAGTGAGTGAATGTTGTCAGTGAGTGAATGTTGTCAGAGAGTGAATGTTGTCAGTGAGTGAATGTTGTCAGTGAATGTTGTCAGTGAGTGAATGTTGTCAGAGAGTGAATGTTGTCAGTGAGTGAATGTTGTCAGTGAATGTTGTCAGTGAGTGAATGTTGTCAGTGAGTGAATGTTGTCAGTGAATGTTGTCAGTGAGTGAATGTTGTCAGTGAATGTTGTCAGTGAGTGAATGCTGTCAGTGAGTGAATGTTGTCAGTGAGTGAATGTTGTCAGTGAATGTTGTCAGTGAGTGAATGTTATCAGTGAATGTTGTCAGTGAGTGAATGTTGTCAGTGAATGTTGTCAGTGAGTGAATGTTGTCAGTGAGTGAATGTTGTCAGTGAATGTTGTCAGTGAGTGAATGTTGTCAGTGAATGTTGTCAGTGAGTGAATGTTGTCAGTGAATGTTGTCAGTGAGTGAATGCTGTCAGTGAGTGAATGTTGTCAGTGAGTGAATGTTGTCAGTGAATGTTGTCAGAGAGTGAATGTTGTCAGTGAATGTTGTCAGTGAATGTTGTCAGTGAGTGAATGTTGTCAGTGAGTGAATGTTGTCAGTGAGTGAATGTTGTCAGTGAATGTTGTCTGTGAGTGAATGTTGTCAGTTAGTGAATGTTGTCAGTGAATGTTGTCAGTGAGTGAATGTTGTCAGTGAGTGAATGTTGTCAGTGAATGTTGTCTGTGAGTGAATGTTGTCAGTGAATGTTGTCAGTGAGTGAATGTTGTCAGTGAATGTTGTCAGTGAGTGAATGTTGTAAGTGAATGTTGTCAGTGAGTGAATGTTGTCAGTGAGTGAATGTTGTCAGTGAGTGAATGTTGTCAGTGAACGTTGTCAGTGAATGTTGTCAGAGAGTGAATGTTGTCAGTGAATGTTGTCAGAGAGTGAATGTTATCAGTAAATGTTGTCAGTGAATGTTGTCAGTGAGTGAATGTTGTCAGTGAATGTTGTCAGTTAGTGAATGTTGTCAGTGAATGTTGTCAGTGAGTGAATGTTGTCAGTGAATGTTGTCAGTGAGTGAATGTTGTCAGTGAATGCTGTCAGTGAGTGAATGTTGTCAGTGAGTGAATGTTGTCAGTGAATATTGTCAGTGAGTGAATGTTGTCAGTGAATGTTGTCAGTGAGTGAATGTTGTCAGTGAATGTTGTCAGTGAATGTTGTCAGTGAGTGAATGTTGTCAGTGAATGCTGTCAGTGAGTGAATGTTGTCAGTGAGTGAATGTTGTCAGTGAATGTTGTCAGAGAGTGAATGTTGTCAGTGAATGTTGTCAGTGAATGTTGTCAGTGAGTGTTGTCAGTGAATGTTGTCAGTGAGTGAATGTTGTCAGTGAGTGAATGTTGTCAGTGAATGTTGTCTGTGAGTGAATGTTGTCAGTTAGTGAATGTTGTCAGTGAGTGAATGTTGTCAGTGAATGTTGTCAGTGAGTGAATGTTGTCAGTGAGTGAATGTTGTCAGTGAATGTTGTCAGAGAGTCAATGTTGTCAGTGAATGTTGTCAGTGAGTGAATGTTGTCAGTGAGTGAATGTTGTCAGTGAATGTTGTCAGTGAGTGAATGTTGTCAGTGAATGTTGTCAGTGAATGTTGTCAGTGAGTGAATGTTGTCAGTGAGTGAATGTTGTCAGAGAGTGAATGTTGTCAGTGAGTGAATGTTCTCAGTGAATGTTGTCAGTGAGTGAATGTTGTCAGTGAGTGAATGTTGTCAGAGAGTGAATGTTGTCAGTGAGTGAATGTTGTCAGTGAATGTTGTCAGTGAGTGAATGTTGTCAGAGAGTGAATGTTGTCAGTGAGTGAATGTTGTCAGTGAATGTTGTCAGTGAGTGAATGTTGTCAGTGAGTGAATGTTGTCAGTGAATGTTGTCAGTGAGTGAATGTTGTCAGTGAGTGAATGTTGTCAGTGAATGTTGTCTGTGAGTGAATGTTGTCAGTTAGTGAATGTTGTCAGTGAATGTTGCCAGTGAGTGAATGTTGTCAGAGAGTCAATGTTGTCAGTGAATGTTGTCAGTGAGTGAATGTTGTCAGTGAATGTTGTCAGTGAGTGAATGTTGTCAGTGAGTGAATGTTGTCAGTGAATGTTGTCAGTTAATGTTGTCAGTGAATGTTGTCAGTGAGTGAATGTTGTCAGTGAATGTTGTCAGTGAGTGAATGTTGTCAGTGAGTGAATGTTGTCAGTGAATGTTGTCAGTGAATGTTATCAGTTAGTGAATGTTGTCAGTGAATGTTGTCAGTGAGTGAATGTTGTCAGTGAATGTTGTCAGTGAGTGAATGTTGTCAGTGAATGCTGTCAGTGAGTGAATGTTGTCAGTGAATATTGTCAGTGAATGTTGTCAGTGCGTGAATGTTGTCAGTGAATGTTGTCAGTGAATGTTGTCAGTGCGTGAATGTTATCAGTGAATGTTGTCAGTGAGTGAATGTTGTCAGTGAATGCTGTCAGTGAGTGAATGTTGTCAGTGAGTGAATGTTGTCAGAGAGTGAATGTTGTCAGTGAATGTTGTCAGTGAATGTTGTCAGTGAGTGTTGTCAGTGAATGTTGTCAGTGAGTGAATGTTGTCAGTGAATGTTGTCAGTGAGTGAATGTTGTCAGTGAATGTTGTCAGTGAGTGAATGTTGTCAGTGAATGTTGTCAGTGAGTGAATGCTGTCAGTGAGTGAATGTTGTCAGTGAGTGAATGTTGTCAGTGAATGTTGTCAGAGAGTGAATGTTGTCAGTGAATGTTGTCAGTGAGTGTTGTCAGTGAATGTTGTCAGTGAGTGAATGTTGTCAGTGAATGCTGTCAGTGAGTGAATGTTGTCAGTGAGTGAATGTTGTCAGTGAATGTTGTCAGAGAGTGAATGTTGTCAGTGAATGTTGTCAGTGAATGTTGTCAGTGAGTGTTGTCAGTGAATGTTGTCAGTGAGTGAATGTTGTCAGTGAGTGAATGTTGTCAGTGAATGTTGTCTGTGAGTGAATGTTGTCAGTTAGTGAATGTTGTCAGTGAGTGAATGTTGTCAGTGAATGTTGTCAGTGAGTGAATGTTGTCAGTGAGTGAATGTTGTCAGTGAATGTTGTCAGAGAGTCAATGTTGTCAGTGAATGTTGTCAGTGAGTGAATGTTGTCAGTGAGTGAATGTTGTCAGTGAATGTTGTCAGTGAGTGAATGTTGTCAGTGAATGTTGTCAGTGAATGTTGTCAGTGAGTGAATGTTGTCAGTGAGTGAATGTTGTCAGAGAGTGAATGTTGTCAGTGAGTGAATGTTCTCAGTGAATGTTGTCAGTGAGTGAATGTTGTCAGTGAGTGAATGTTGTCAGAGAGTGAATGTTGTCAGTGAGTGAATGTTGTCAGTGAATGTTGTCAGTGAGTGAATGTTGTCAGAGAGTGAATGTTGTCAGTGAGTGAATGTTGTCAGTGAATGTTGTCAGTGAGTGAATGTTGTCAGTGAGTGAATGTTGTCAGTGAATGTTGTCAGTGAGTGAATGTTGTCAGTGAATGTTGTCAGTGAGTGAATGCTGTCAGTGAGTGAATGTTGTCAGTGAGTGAATGTTGTCAGTGAATGTTGTCAGAGAGTGAATGTTGTCAGTGAATGTTGTCAGTGAATGTTGTCAGTGAGTGAATGTTGTCAGTGAGTGAATGTTGTCAGTGAGTGAATGTTGTCAGTGAATGTTGTCTGTGAGTGAATGTTGTCAGTGAACGTTGTCAGTGAATGTTGTCAGAGAGTGAATGTTGTCAGTGAATGTTGTCAGAGAGTGAATGTTATCAGTAAATGTTGTCAGTGAATGTTGTCAGTGAGTGAATGTTGTCAGTGAATGTTGTCAGTTAGTGAATGTTGTCAGTGAATGTTGTCAGTGAGTGAATGTTGTCAGTGAATGTTGTCAGTGAGTGAATGTTGTCAGTGAATGCTGTCAGTGAGTGAATGTTGTCAGTGAGTGAATGTTGTCAGTGAATATTGTCAGTGAGTGAATGTTGTCAGTGAATGTTGTCAGTGAGTGAATGTTGTCAGTGAATGTTGTCAGTGAATGTTGTCAGTGAGTGAATGTTGTCAGTGAATGCTGTCAGTGAGTGAATGTTGTCAGTGAGTGAATGTTGTCAGTGAATGTTGTCAGAGAGTGAATGTTGTCAGTGAATGTTGTCAGTGAATGTTGTCAGTGAGTGTTGTCAGTGAATGTTGTCAGTGAGTGAATGTTGTCAGTGAGTGAATGTTGTCAGTGAATGTTGTCTGTGAGTGAATGTTGTCAGTTAGTGAATGTTGTCAGTGAGTGAATGTTGTCAGTGAATGTTGTCAGTGAGTGAATGTTGTCAGTGAGTGAATGTTGTCAGTGAATGTTGTCAGAGAGTCAATGTTGTCAGTGAATGTTGTCAGTGAGTGAATGTTGTCAGTGAGTGAATGTTGTCAGTGAATGTTGTCAGTGAGTGAATGTTGTCAGTGAATGTTGTCAGTGAATGTTGTCAGTGAGTGAATGTTGTCAGTGAGTGAATGTTGTCAGAGAGTGAATGTTGTCAGTGAGTGAATGTTCTCAGTGAATGTTGTCAGTGAGTGAATGTTGTCAGTGAGTGAATGTTGTCAGAGAGTGAATGTTGTCAGTGAGTGAATGTTGTCAGTGAATGTTGTCAGTGAGTGAATGTTGTCAGAGAGTGAATGTTGTCAGTGAGTGAATGTTGTCAGTGAATGTTGTCAGTGAGTGAATGTTGTCAGTGAGTGAATGTTGTCAGTGAATGTTGTCAGTGAGTGAATGTTGTCAGTGAATGTTGTCAGTGAGTGAATGCTGTCAGTGAGTGAATGTTGTCAGTGAGTGAATGTTGTCAGTGAATGTTGTCAGTGAGTGAATGTTATCAGTGAATGTTGTCAGTGAGTGAATGTTGTCAGTGAATGTTGTCAGTGAGTGAATGTTGTCAGTGAGTGAATGTTGTCAGTGAATGTTGTCAGTGAGTGAATGTTGTCAGTGAATGTTGTCAGTGAGTGAATGTTGTCAGTGAATGTTGTCAGTGAGTGAATGCTGTCAGTGAGTGAATGTTGTCAGTGAGTGAATGTTGTCAGTGAATGTTGTCAGAGAGTGAATGTTGTCAGTGAATGTTGTCAGTGAATGTTGTCAGTGAGTGAATGTTGTCAGTGAGTGAATGTTGTCAGTGAGTGAATGTTGTCAGTGAATGTTGTCTGTGAGTGAATGTTGTCAGTTAGTGAATGTTGTCAGTGAATGTTGTCAGTGAGTGAATGTTGTCAGTGAGTGAATGTTGTCAGTGAATGTTGTCTGTGAGTGAATGTTGTCAGTGAATGTTGTCAGTGAGTGAATGTTGTCAGTGAATGTTGTCAGTGAGTGAATGTTGTAAGTGAATGTTGTCAGTGAGTGAATGTTGTCAGTGAGTGAATGTTGTCAGTGAGTGAATGTTGTCAGTGAACGTTGTCAGTGAATGTTGTCAGAGAGTGAATGTTGTCAGTGAATGTTGTCAGAGAGTGAATGTTATCAGTAAATGTTGTCAGTGAATGTTGTCAGTGAGTGAATGTTGTCAGTGAATGTTGTCAGTTAGTGAATGTTGTCAGTGAATGTTGTCAGTGAGTGAATGTTGTCAGTGAATGTTGTCAGTGAGTGAATGTTGTCAGTGAATGCTGTCAGTGAGTGAATGTTGTCAGTGAGTGAATGTTGTCAGTGAATATTGTCAGTGAGTGAATGTTGTCAGTGAATGTTGTCAGTGAGTGAATGTTGTCAGTGAATGTTGTCAGTGAATGTTGTCAGTGAGTGAATGTTGTCAGTGAATGCTGTCAGTGAGTGAATGTTGTCAGTGAGTGAATGTTGTCAGTGAATGTTGTCAGAGAGTGAATGTTGTCAGTGAATGTTGTCAGTGAATGTTGTCAGTGAGTGTTGTCAGTGAATGTTGTCAGTGAGTGAATGTTGTCAGTGAGTGAATGTTGTCAGTGAATGTTGTCTGTGAGTGAATGTTGTCAGTTAGTGAATGTTGTCAGTGAGTGAATGTTGTCAGTGAATGTTGTCAGTGAGTGAATGTTGTCAGTGAGTGAATGTTGTCAGTGAATGTTGTCAGAGAGTCAATGTTGTCAGTGAATGTTGTCAGTGAGTGAATGTTGTCAGTGAGTGAATGTTGTCAGTGAATGTTGTCAGTGAGTGAATGTTGTCAGTGAATGTTGTCAGTGAATGTTGTCAGTGAGTGAATGTTGTCAGTGAGTGAATGTTGTCAGAGAGTGAATGTTGTCAGTGAGTGAATGTTCTCAGTGAATGTTGTCAGTGAGTGAATGTTGTCAGTGAGTGAATGTTGTCAGAGAGTGAATGTTGTCAGTGAGTGAATGTTGTCAGTGAATGTTGTCAGTGAGTGAATGTTGTCAGAGAGTGAATGTTGTCAGTGAGTGAATGTTGTCAGTGAATGTTGTCAGTGAGTGAATGTTGTCAGTGAGTGAATGTTGTCAGTGAATGTTGTCAGTGAGTGAATGTTGTCAGTGAGTGAATGTTGTCAGTGAATGTTGTCTGTGAGTGAATGTTGTCAGTTAGTGAATGTTGTCAGTGAATGTTGCCAGTGAGTGAATGTTGTCAGAGAGTCAATGTTGTCAGTGAATGTTGTCAGTGAGTGAATGTTGTCAGTGAATGTTGTCAGTGAGTGAATGTTGTCAGTGAGTGAATGTTGTCAGTGAATGTTGTCAGTTAATGTTGTCAGTGAATGTTGTCAGTGAGTGAATGTTGTCAGTGAATGTTGTCAGTGAGTGAATGTTGTCAGTGAGTGAATGTTGTCAGTGAATGTTGTCAGTGAATGTTATCAGTTAGTGAATGTTGTCAGTGAATGTTGTCAGTGAGTGAATGTTGTCAGTGAATGTTGTCAGTGAGTGAATGTTGTCAGTGAATGCTGTCAGTGAGTGAATGTTGTCAGTGAATATTGTCAGTGAATGTTGTCAGTGCGTGAATGTTGTCAGTGAATGTTGTCAGTGAATGTTGTCAGTGCGTGAATGTTATCAGTGAATGTTGTCAGTGAGTGAATGTTGTCAGTGAATGCTGTCAGTGAGTGAATGTTGTCAGTGAGTGAATGTTGTCAGAGAGTGAATGTTGTCAGTGAATGTTGTCAGTGAATGTTGTCAGTGAGTGTTGTCAGTGAATGTTGTCAGTGAGTGAATGTTGTCAGTGAATGTTGTCAGTGAGTGAATGTTGTCAGTGAATGTTGTCAGTGAGTGAATGTTGTCAGTGAATGTTGTCAGTGAGTGAATGCTGTCAGTGAGTGAATGTTGTCAGTGAGTGAATGTTGTCAGTGAATGTTGTCAGAGAGTGAATGTTGTCAGTGAATGTTGTCAGTGAGTGTTGTCAGTGAATGTTGTCAGTGAGTGTTGTCAGTGAATGTTGTCAGTTAGTGAATGTTGTCAGTGAATGTTGTCAGTGAGTGAATGTTGTCAGTGAGTGAATGTTGTCAGTGAATGTTGTCAGAGAGTCAATGTTGTCAGTGAATGTTGTCAGTGAGTGAATGTTGTCAGTGAGTGAATGTTGTCAGTGAATGTTGTCAGTGAGTGAATGTTGTCAGTGAATGTTGTCAGTGAATGTTGTCAGTGAGTGAATGTTGTCAGTGAGTGTTGTCAGTGAGTGAATGTTGTCAGAGAGTGAATGTTGTCAGTGAGTGAATGTTGTCAGTGAATGTTGTCAGTGAGTGAATGTTGTCAGTGAGTGAATGTTGTCAGTGAATGTTGTCAGTGAATGTTGTCAGTGAGTGAATGTTATCAGTGAATGTTGTCAGTGAGTGAATGTTGTCAGTGAGTGAATGTTGTCAGTGAATGTTGTCAGTGAATGTTATCAGTTAGTGAATGTTGTCAGTGAATGTTGTCAGTGAGTGAATGTTGTCAGTGAATGTTGTCAGTGAGTGAATGTTGTCAGTGAGTGAACGTTGTCAGTGAATGTTGTCTGTGAGTGAATGTTGTCAGTTAGTGAATGTTGTCAGTGAATGTTGTCAGAGAGTCAATGTTGTCAGTGAATGTTGTCAGTGAGTGAATGTTGTCAGTGAGTGAATGTTGTCAGTGAATGTTGTCAGTGAATGTTGTCAGTGAGTGAATGTTGTCAGTGAATGTTGTCAGTGAATGTTGTCAGTGAGTGAATGTTGTCAGTGAGTGTTGTCAGTGAGTGAATGTTGTCAGAGAGTGAATGTTGTCAGTGAGTGAATGTTGTCAGTGAATGTTGTCAGTGAGTGAATGTTGTCAGTGAGTGAATGTTGTCAGTGAATGTTGTCAGTGAATGTTGTCAGTGAGTGAATGTTATCAGTGAATGTTGTCAGTGAGTGAATGTTGTCAGTGAGTGAATGTTGTCAGTGAATGTTGTCAGTGAATGTTATCAGTTAGTGAATGTTGTCAGTGAATGTTGTCAGTGAGTGAATGTTGTCAGTGAATGTTGTCAGTGAGTGAATGTTGTCAGTGAGTGAATGTTGTCAGTGAATGTTGTCTGTGAGTGAATGTTGTCAGTTAGTGAATGTTGTCAGTGAATGTTGTCAGAGAGTCAATGTTGACAGTGAATGTTGTCAGTGAGTGAATGTTGTCAGTGAGTGAATGTTGTCAGTGAATGTTGTCAGTGAATGTTGTCAGAGAGTGAATGTTATCAGTGAATGTTGTCAGTGAGTGAATGTTGTCAGTGAGTGAATGTTGTCAGTGAATGTTGTCAGTGAGTGAATGTTGTCAGTGAATGTTGTCAGTGAGTGAATGCTGTCAGTGAGTGAATGTTGTCAGTGAGTGAATGTTGTCAGTGAATGTTGTCAGTGAGTGAATGTTATCAGTGAATGTTGTCAGTGAGTGAATGTTGTCAGTGAATGTTGTCAGTGAGTGAATGTTGTCAGTGAGTGAATGTTGTCAGTGAATGTTGTCAGTGAGTGAATGTTGTCAGTGAATGTTGTCAGTGAGTGAATGTTGTCAGTGAATGTTGTCAGTGAGTGAATGTTGTCAGTGAATGCTGTCAGTGAGTGAATGTTGTCAGTGAGTGAATGTTGTCAGAGAGTGAATGTTGTCAGTGAATGTTGTCAGTGAATGTTGTCAGTGAGTGTTGTCAGTGAATGTTGTCAGAGAGTGAATGTTGTCAGTGAGTGAATGTTGTCAGTGAATGTTGTCAGTGAGTGAATGTTGTCAGTGAATGTTGTCTGTGAGTGAATGTTGTCAGTTAGTGAATGTTGTCAGTGAATGTTGTCAGTGAGTGAATGTTGTCAGTGAGTGAATGATGTCAGTGAATGTTGTCAGAGAGTCAATGTTGTCAGTGAATGTTGTCAGTGAGTGAATGTTGTCAGTGAATGTTGTCAGTGAGTGAATGTTGTCAGTGAATGTTGTCAGTGAGTGAATGTTGTCAGAGAGTGAATGTTGTCAGTGAGTGAATGTTGTCAGTGAATGTTGTCAGTGAGTGAATGTTGTCAGAGAGTGAATGTTGTCAGTGAGTGAATGTTGTCAGTGAATGTTGTCAGTGAGTGAATGTTGTCAGTGAGTGAATGTTGTCAGTGAATGTTGTCAGTTAATGTTGTCAGTGAATGTTGTCAGTGAGTGAATGTTGTCAGTGAATGTTGTCAGTGAATGTTGTCAGTGAGTGAATGTTGTCAGTGAATGTTGTCAGTGAGTGAATGTTGTCAGTGAATGCTGTCAGTGAGTGAATGTTGTCAGTGAATATTGTCAGTGAGTGGATGTTGTCAGAGAGTGAATGTTGTAAGTGAATGTTGTCAGTGAGTGAATGTTGTCAGTGAATGTTGTCAGTGAATGTTGTCAGTGAGTGAATGTTGTCAGTGAATGTTGTCAGTGAGTGAATGTTGTCAGTGAATGCTGTCAGTGAGTGAATGTTGTCAGTGAGTGAATGTTGTCAGAGAGTGAATGTTGTCAGTGAATGTTGTCAGTGAGTGTTGTCAGTGAATGTTGTCAGTGAGTGAATGTTGTCAGTGAATGTTGTCAGTGAGTGAATGTTGTCAGTGAATGTTGTCAGTGAATGTTGTCAGTGAGTGAATGTTGTCAGTGAGTGAATGTTGTCAGTGAATGTTGTCAGTGAATGTTGTCAGTGAGTGAATGTTGTCAGTGAGTGAATGTTGTCAGTGAATGTTGTCTGTGAGTGAATGTTGTCAGTGAGTGAATGTTGTCAGTGAATGTTGTCAGTGAGTGAATGTTGTCAGTGAATGTCAGTGAGTGAATGTTGTCAGTGAATGTTGTCAGTGAGTGAATGTTGTCAGTGAGTGAATGTTGTCAGTGAATGTTGTCAGTGAGTGAATGTTGTCAGTGAGTGAATGTTGTCAGTGAATGTTGTCAGTGAATGTTATCAGTTAGTGAATGTTGTCAGTGAATGTTGTCAGTGAATGTTGTCAGTGAGTGAATGTTGTCAGTGAATGTTGTCAGTGAATGTTGTCAGTGAGTGAATGTTGTCAGTGAGTGAATGTTGTCAGTGAATGTTGTCAGTGAATGTTGTCAGTGAATGTTGTCAGTGAGTGAATGTTGTCAGTGAATGTTGTCAGTGAGTGAATGTTGTCAGTGAATGTTGTCAGAGAGTCAATGTTGTCAGTGAATGTTGTCAGTGAGTGAATGTTGTCAGTGAGTGAATGTTGTCAGTGAATGTTGTCAGTGAGTGAATGTTGTCAGTGAATGTTGTCAGTGAATGTTGTCAGTGAGTGAATGTTGTCAGTGAGTGTTGTCAGTGAGTGAATGTTGTCAGAGAGTGAATGTTGTCAGTGAGTGAATGTTGTCAGTGAATGTTGTCAGTGAGTGAATGTTGTCAGTGAGTGAATGTTGTCAGTGAATGTTGTCAGTGAATGTTGTCAGTGAGTGAATGTTATCAGTGAATGTTGTCAGTGAGTGAATGTTGTCAGTGAGTGAATGTTGTCAGTGAATGTTGTCAGTGAATGTTATCAGTTAGTGAATGTTGTCAGTGAATGTTGTCAGTGAGTGAATGTTGTCAGTGAATGTTGTCAGTGAGTGAATGTTGTCAGTGAGTGAATGTTGTCAGTGAATGTTGTCTGTGAGTGAATGTTGTCAGTTAGTGAATGTTGTCAGTGAATGTTGTCAGAGAGTCAATGTTGTCAGTGAATGTTGTCAGTGAGTGAATGTTGTCAGTGAGTGAATGTTGTTAGTGAATGTTGTCAGTGAATGTTGTCAGAGAGTGAATGTTGTCAGTGAATGTTGTCAGAGAGTGAATGTTATCAGTAAATGTTGTCAGTGAATGTTGTCAGAGAGTGAATGTTGTCAGTGAATGTTGTCAGTTAGTGAATGTTGTCAGTGAATGTTGTCAGTGAGTGAATGTTGTCAGTGAATGTTGTCAGTGAGTGAATGTTGTCAGTGAATGCTGTCAGTGAGTGAATGTTGTCAGTGAGTGAATGTTGTCAGTGAATATTGTCAGTGAGTGAATGTTGTCAGTGAATGTTGTCAGTGAGTGAATGTTGTCAGTGAATGTTGTCAGTGAATGTTGTCAGTGAGTGAATGTTGTCAGTGAATGCTGTCAGTGAGTGAATGTTGTCAGTGAGTGAATGTTGTCAGTGAATGTTGTCAGAGAGTGAATGTTGTCAGTGAATGTTGTCAGTGAATGTTGTCAGTGAGTGTTGTCAGTGAATGTTGTCAGTGAGTGAATGTTGTCAGTGAGTGAATGTTGTCAGTGAATGTTGTCTGTGAGTGAATGTTGTCAGTTAGTGAATGTTGTCAGTGAATGTTGTCAGTGAGTGAATGTTGTCAGTGAATGTTGTCAGAGAGTCAATGTTGTCAGTGAATGTTGTCAGTGAGTGAATGTTGTCAGTGAGTGAATGTTGTCAGTGAATGTTGTCAGTGAGTGAATGTTGTCAGTGAATGTTGTCAGTGAATGTTGTCAGTGAGTGAGTGTTGTCAGTGAGTGAATGTTGTCAGAGAGTGAATGTTGTCAGTGAGTGAATGTTGTCAGTGAATGTTGTCAGTGAGTGAATGTTGTCAGTGAGTGAATGTTGTCAGTGAATGTTGTCAGTGAATGTTGTCAGTGAGTGAATGTTGTCAGTGAATGTTGTCAGTGAGTGAATGTTGTCAGTGAGTGAATGTTGTCAGTGAATGTTGTCTGTGAGTGAATGTTGTCAGTTAGTGAATGTTGTCAGTGAATGTTGTCAGAGAGTCAATGTTGTCAGTGAATGTTGTCAGTGAGTGAATTTTGTCAGTGAGTGAATGTTGTCAGCGAATGTTGTCAGTGAATGTTGTCAGAGAGTGAATGTTGTCAGTGAATGTTGTCAGAGAGTGAATGTTATCAGTAAATGTTGTCAGAGAGTGAATGTTGTCAGTGAATGTTGTCAGTTAGTGAATGTTGTCAGTGAATGTTGTCAGTGAGTGAATGTTGTCAGTGAATGTTGTCAGTGAGTGAATGTTGTCAGTGAATGTTGTCAGTGAATGCTGTCAGTGAGTGAATGTTGTCAGTGAGTGAATGTTGTCAGTGAATATTGTCAGTGAGTGAATGTTGTCAGTGAATGTTGTCAGTGAGTGAATGTTGTCAGTGAATGTTGTCAGGGAATGTTGTCAGTGAGTGAATGTTGTCAGTGAATGCTGTCAGTGAGTGAATGTTGTCAGTGAATGTTGTCAGAGAGTGAATGTTGTCAGTGAATGTTGTCAGTGAGTGTTGTCAGTGAATGTTGTCAGTGAGTGAATGTTGTCAGTGAGTGAATGTTGTCAGTGAATGTTGTCTGTGAGTGAATGTTGTCAGTTAGTGAATGTTGTCAGTGAATGTTGTCAGTGAGTGAATGTTGTCAGTGAGTGAATGTTGTCAGTGAATGTTGTCAGAGAGTCAATGTTGTCAGTGAGTGTTGTCAGTGAGTGAATGTTGTCAGAGAGTGAATGTTGTCAGTGAGTGAATGTTGTCAGTGAATGTTGTCAGTGAGTGAATGTTGTCAGAGAGTGAATGTTGTCAGTGAGTGAATGTTGTCAGTGAATGTTGTCAGTGAGTGAATGTTGTCAGTGAGTGTTTGTTGTCAGTGAATGTTGTCAGTGAGTGAATGTTGTCAGTGAATGTTGTCAGTGAGTGAATGTTGTCAGTGAATGTTGTCAGTGAGTGAATGTTGTCAGTGAATGTTGTCAGTGAGTGAATGTTGTCAGTGAATGTTGTCAGTGAGTGAATGTTGTCAGTGAATGTTGTCAGTGAGTGAATGCTGTCAGTGAGTGAATGTTGTCAGTGAGTGAATGTTGTCAGTGAATGTTGTCAGAGAGTGAATGTTGTCAGTGAATGTTGTCAGTGAATGTTGTCAGTGAGTGTTGTCAGTGAATGTTGTCAGTGAGTGAATGTTGTCAGTGAGTGAATGTTGTCAGTGAGTGAATGTTGTCAGTGAATGTTGTCTGTGAGTGAATGTTGTCAGTTAGTGAATGTTGTCAGTGAATGTTGTCAGTGAGTGAATGTTGTCAGTGAGTGAATGTTGTCAGTGAATGTTGTCAGAGAGTCAATGTTGTCAGTGAATGTTGTCAGTGAGTGAATGTTGTCAGTGAGTGAATGTTGTCAGTGAATGTTGTCAGTGATTGAATGTTGTCAGTGAATGTTGTCAGTGAGTGAATGTTGTCAGTGAGTGTTGTCAGTGAGTGAATGTTGTCAGAGAGTGAATGTTGTCAGTGAGTGAATGTTGTCAGTGAATGTTGTCAGTGAGTGAATGTTGTCAGTGAGTGAATGTTGTCAGTGAATGTTGTCAGTGAGTGAATGTTATCAGTGAATGTTGTCAGTGAGTGAATGTTGTCAGTGAGTGAATGTTGTCAGTGAATGTTGTCAGTGAATGTTATCAGTTAGTGAATGTTGTCAGTGAATGTTGTCAGTGAGTGAATGTTGTCAGTGAATGTTGTCAGTGAGTGAATGTTGTCAGTGAATGTTGTCAGTGAGTGAATGTTGTCAGTGAATGTTGTCAGTGAGTGAATGTTGTCAGTGAATGCTGTCAGTGAGTGAATGTTGTCAGTGAGTGAATGTTGTCAGTGAATATTGTCAGTGAGTGAATGTTGTCAGTGAATGTTGTCAGTGAGTGAATGTTGTCAGTGAATGTTGTCAGTGAATGTTGTCAGTGAGTGAATGTTGTCAGTGAATGCTGTCAGTGAGTGAATGTTGTCAGTGAGTGAATGTTGTCAGTGAATGTTGTCAGAGAGTGAATGTTGTCAGTGAATGTTGTCAGTGAATGTTGTCAGTGAATGTTGTCAGTGAGTGAATGTTGTCAGTGAGTGAATGTTGTCAGTGAGTGAATGTTGTCAGTGAATGTTGTCTGTGAGTGAATGTTGTCAGTTAGTGAATGTTGTCAGTGAATGTTGTCAGTGAGTGAATGTTGTCAGTGAGTGAATGTTGTCAGTGAATGTTGTCAGAGAGTCAATGTTCTCAGTGAATGTTGTCAGTGAGTGAATGTTGTCAGTGAGTGAATGTTGTCAGTGAATGTTGTCAGTGAGTGAATGTTTTCAGTGAGTGTTGTCAGTGAGTGTTGTCAGAGAGTGAATGTTGTCAGTGAATGTTGTCAGTGAGTGAATGTTGTCAGTGAATGTTGTCAGTGAATGTTGTCAGTGAGTAAATGTTGTCAGTGAATGTTGTCAGTGAGTGAATGTTGTCAGTGAATGCTGTCAGTGAGTGAATGTTGTCAGTGAATATTGTCAGTGAGTGGATGTTGTCAGAGAGTGAATGTTGTAAGTGAATGTTGTCAGTGAGTGAATGTTGTCAGTGAATGTTGTCAGTGAATGTTGTCAGTGAGTGAATGTTGTCAGTGAATGTTGTCAGTGAGTGAATGTTGTCAGTGAATGCTGTCAGTGAGTGAATGTTGTCAGTGAGTGAATGTTGTCAGAGAGTGAATGTTGTCAGTGAATGTTGTCAGTGAGTGTTGTCAGTGAATGTTGTCAGTGAGTGAATGTTGTCAGTGAATGTTGTCAGTGAGTGAATGTTGTCAGTGAATGTTGTCAGTGAATGTTGTCAGTGAGTGAATGTTGTCAGTGAGTGAATGTTGTCAGTGAATGTTGTCAGTGAATGTTGTCAGTGAATGTTGTCAGTGAGTGAATGTTGTCAGTGAGTGAATGTTGTCAGTGAATGTTGTCTGTGAGTGAATGTTGTCAGTTAGTGAATGTTGTCAGTGAATGTTGTCAGAGAGTCAATGTTGTCAGTGAATGTTGTCAGTGAGTGAATGTTGTCAGTGAATGTTGTCAGTGAGTGAATGTTGTCAGTGAATGTCAGTGAGTGAATGTTGTCAGTGAATGTTGTCAGTGAGTGAATGTTGTCAGTGAGTGAATGTTGTCAGTGAATGTTGTCAGTGAGTGAATGTTGTCAGTGAGTGAATGTTGTCAGTGAATGCTGTCAGTGAGTGAATGTTGTCAGTGAGTGAATGTTGTCAGTGAATGTTGTCAGTGAGTGAATGTTGTCAGTGAGTGAATGTTGTCAGTGAATGTTGTCAGTGAATGTTGTCAGTGAGTGAATGTTATCAGTGAATGTTGTCAGTGAGTGAATGTTGTCAGTGAATGTTGTCAGTGAGTGAATGTTGTCAGTGAGTGAATGTTGTCAGTGAGTGAATGTTGTCAGTGAATGTTGTCAGTGAATGTTGTCAGTGAGTGAATGTTATCAGTGAATGTTGTCAGTGAGTGAATGTTGTCAGTGAGTGAATGTTGTCAGTGAGTGAATGTTGTCAGTGAATGTTGTCAGTGAATGTTATCAGTTAGTGAATGTTGTCAGTGAATGTTGTCAGTGAGTGAATGTTGTCAGTGAATGTTGTCAGTGAGTGAATGTTGTCAGTGAGTGAATGTTGTCAGTGAATGTTGTCTGTGAGTGAATGTTGTCAGTTAGTGAATGTTGTCAGTGAATGTTGTCAGAGAGTCAATGTTGTCAGTGAATGTTGTCAGTGAGTGAATGTTGTCAGTGAATGTTGTCAGTGAGTGAATGTTGTCAGTGAGTGAATGTTGTCAGTGAATGTTGTCAGTTAATGTTGTCAGTGAATGTTGTCAGTGAGTGAATGTTGTCAGTGAATGTTGTCAGTGAGTGAATGTTGTCAGTGAATGTTGTCAGTGAGTGAATGTTGTCAGTGAGTGAATGTTGTCAGTGAATGTTGTCAGTGAATGTTATCAGTTAGTGAATGTTGTCAGTGAATGTTGTCAGTGAGTGAATGTTGTCAGTGAATGTTGTCAGTGAGTGAATGTTGTCAGTGAATGCTGTCAGTGAGTGAATGTTGTCAGTGAATATTGTCAGTGAATGTTGTCAGTGCGTGAATGTTGTCAGTGAATGTTGTCAGTGCGTGAATGTTATCAGTGAATGTTGTCAGTGAGTGAATGTTGTCAGTGAATGCTGTCAGTGAGTGAATGTTGTCAGTGAGTGAATGTTGTCAGAGAGTGAATGTTGTCAGTGAATGTTGTCAGTGAATGTTGTCAGTGAGTGTTGTCAGTGAATGTTGTCAGTGAGTGAATGTTGTCAGTGAGTGAATGTTGTCAGTGAATGTTGTCTGTGAGTGAATGTTGTCAGTTAGTGAATGTTGTCAGTGAATGTTGTCAGTGAGTGAATGTTGTCAGTGAGTGAATGTTGTCAGTGAATGTTGTCAGAGAGTCAATGTTGTCAGTGAATGTTGTCAGTGAGTGAATGTTGTCAGTGAGTGAATGTTGTCAGTGAATGTTGTCAGAGAGTGAATGTTGTCAGTGAATGTTGTCAGTGAATGTTGTCAGTGAGTGAATGTTGTCAGTGAGTGTTGTCAGTGAGTGAATGTTGTCAGAGAGTGAATGTTGTCAGTGAGTGAATGTTGTCAGTGAATGTTGTCAGTGAGTGAATGTTGTCAGTGAATGTTGTCAGTGAATGTTGTCAGTGAGTGAATGTTGTCAGTGAGTGTTGTCAGTGAGTGAATGTTGTCAGAGAGTGAATGTTGTCAGTGAGTGAATGTTGTCAGTGAGTGTTGTCAGTAAGTGAATGTTGTCAGAGAGTGAATGTTGTCAGTGAGTGAATGTTGTCAGTGAATGTTGTCAGTGAGTGAATGTTATCAGTGAATGTTGTCAGTGAGTGAATGTTGTCAGTGAATGTTGTCAGTGAGTGAATGTTGTCAGTGAATGTTGTCAGAGAGTCAATGTTGTCAGTGAATGTTGTCAGTGAGTGAATGTTGTCAGTGAGTGAATGTTGTCAGTGAATGTTGTCAGTGAGTGAATGTTGTCAGTGAATGTCAGTGAGTGAATGTTGTCAGTGAATGTTGTCAGTGAGTGAATGTTGTCAGTGAATGTTGTCAGTGAGTGAATGTTGTCAGTGAATGCTGTCAGTGAGTGAATGTTGTCAGTGAGTGAATGTTGTCAGAGAGTGAATGTTGTCAGTGAATGTTGTCAGTGAATGTTGTCAGTGAGTGTTGTCAGTGAATGTTGTCAGTGAGTGAATGTTGTCAGTGAATGTCAGTGAGTGAATGTTGTCAGTGAATGTTGTCAGTGAATGTTGTCAGTGAGTGAATGTTGTCAGTGAATGTTGTCAGTGAGTGAATGTTGTCAGTGAATGCTGTCAGTGAGTGAATGTTGTTAGTGAGTGAATGTTGTCAGAGAGTGAATGTTGTCAGTGAATGTTGTCAGTGAATGTTGTCAGTGAGTGTTGTCAGTGAATGTTGTCAGTGAGTGAATGTTGTCAGTGAGTGAATGTTGTCAGTGAGTGAATGTTGTCAGTGAATGTTGTCAGTGAGTGAATGTTGTCAGTGAATGTTGTCAGTGAATGTTGTCAGAGAGTGAATGTTGTCAGTGAGTGAATGTTGTCAGTGAATGTTGTCAGAGAGTCAATGTTGTCAGTGAATGTTGTCAGTGAGTGAATGTTGTCAGTGAGTGAATGTTGTCAGTGAATGTTGTCAGTGAGTGAATGTTGTCAGTGAATGCTGTCAGTGAGTGAATGTTGTCAGTGAGTGAATGTTGTCAGAGAGTGAATGTTGTCAGTGAATGTTGTCAGTGAATGTTGTCAGTGAGTGTTGTCAGTGAATGTTGTCAGTGAGTGAATGTTGTCAGTGAGTGAATGTTGTCAGTGAATGTTGTCAGTGAGTGAATGTTGTCAGTGAATGTTGTCAGTGAATGTTGTCAGAGAGTGAATGTTGTCAGTGAGTGAATGTTGTCAGTGAATGTTGTCAGTGAATGTTGTCAGTGAGTGAATGTTGTCAGTGAGTGAATGTTGTCAGTGAGTGAATGTTGTCAGTGAATGTTGTCTGTGAGTGAATGTTGTCAGTTAGTGAATGTTGTCAGTGAGTGAATGTTGTCAGTGAATGTTGTCAGTGAGTGAATGTTGTCAGTGAGTGAATGTTGTCAGTGAGTGTTGTAAGTGAGTCAATGTTGTCAGTGAGTGTTGTCAGTGAATGTTGTCAGTGAGTGAATGTTATCAGTGAATGTTGTCAGTGAGTGAATGTTGTCAGTGAATGTTGTCAGTGAGTGAATGTTGTCAGTGAATGTTGTCAGTGAGTGAATGTTGTAAGTGAATGTTGTCAGTGAGTGAATGTTGTCAGTGAGTGAATGTTGTCAGTGAGTGAATGTTGTCAGTGAACGTTGTCAGTGAATGTTGTCAGAGAGTGAATGTTGTCAGTGAATGTTGTCAGAGAGTGAATGTTATCAGTAAATGTTGTCAGTGAATGTTGTCAGTGAGTGAATGTTGTCAGTGAATGTTGTCAGTTAGTGAATGTTGTCAGTGAATGTTGTCAGTGAGTGAATGTTGTCAGTGAATGTTGTCAGTGAGTGAATGTTGTCAGTGAATGCTGTCAGTGAGTGAATGTTGTCAGTGAGTGAATGTTGTCAGTGAATATTGTCAGTGAGTGAATGTTGTCAGTGAATGTTGTCAGTGAGTGAATGTTGTCAGTGAATGTTGTCAGTGAATGTTGTCAGTGAGTGAATGTTGTCAGTGAATGCTGTCAGTGAGTGAATGTTGTCAGTGAGTGAATGTTGTCAGTGAATGTTGTCAGAGAGTGAATGTTGTCAGTGAATGTTGTCAGTGAATGTTGTCAGTGAGTGTTGTCAGTGAATGTTGTCAGTGAGTGAATGTTGTCAGTGAGTGAATGTTGTCAGTGAATGTTGTCTGTGAGTGAATGTTGTCAGTTAGTGAATGTTGTCAGTGAGTGAATGTTGTCAGTGAATGTTGTCAGTGAGTGAATGTTGTCAGTGAGTGAATGTTGTCAGTGAATGTTGTCAGAGAGTCAATGTTGTCAGTGAATGTTGTCAGTGAGTGAATGTTGTCAGTGAATGTTGTCAGAGAGTGAATGTTGTCAGTGAATGTTGTCAGTGAGTGTTGTCAGTGAATGTTGTCAGTGAGTGAATGTTGTCAGTGAGTGAATGTTGTCAGTGAATGTTGTCTGTGAGTGAATGTTGTCAGTTAGTGAATGTTGTCAGTGAATGTTGTCAGTGAGTGAATGTTGTCAGTGAGTGAATGTTGTCAGTGAATGTTGTCAGAGAGTCAATGTTGTCAGTGAGTGTTGTCAGTGAGTGAATGTTGTCAGAGAGTGAATGTTGTCAGTGAGTGAATGTTGTCAGTGAATGTTGTCAGTGAGTGAATGTTGTCAGAGAGTGAATGTTGTCAGTGAGTGAATGTTGTCAGTGAATGTTGTCAGTGAGTGAATGTTGTCAGTGAGTGTTTGTTGTCAGTGAATGTTGTCAGTGAGTGAATGTTGTCAGTGAATGTTGTCAGTGAGTGAATGTTGTCAGTGAATGTTGTCAGTGAGTGAATGTTGTCAGTGAATGTTGTCAGTGAGTGAATGTTGTCAGTGAATGTTGTCAGTGAGTGAATGTTGTCAGTGAATGTTGTCAGTGAGTGAATGCTGTCAGTGAGTGAATGTTGTCAGTGAGTGAATGTTGTCAGTGAATGTTGTCAGAGAGTGAATGTTGTCAGTGAATGTTGTCAGTGAATGTTGTCAGTGAGTGTTGTCAGTGAATGTTGTCAGTGAGTGAATGTTGTCAGTGAGTGAATGTTGTCAGTGAGTGAATGTTGTCAGTGAATGTTGTCTGTGAGTGAATGTTGTCAGTTAGTGAATGTTGTCAGTGAATGTTGTCAGTGAGTGAATGTTGTCAGTGAGTGAATGTTGTCAGTGAATGTTGTCAGAGAGTCAATGTTGTCAGTGAATGTTGTCAGTGAGTGAATGTTGTCAGTGAGTGAATGTTGTCAGTGAATGTTGTCAGTGATTGAATGTTGTCAGTGAATGTTGTCAGTGAGTGAATGTTGTCAGTGAGTGTTGTCAGTGAGTGAATGTTGTCAGAGAGTGAATGTTGTCAGTGAGTGAATGTTGTCAGTGAATGTTGTCAGTGAGTGAATGTTGTCAGTGAGTGAATGTTGTCAGTGAATGTTGTCAGTGAGTGAATGTTATCAGTGAATGTTGTCAGTGAGTGAATGTTGTCAGTGAGTGAATGTTGTCAGTGAATGTTGTCAGTGAATGTTATCAGTTAGTGAATGTTGTCAGTGAATGTTGTCAGTGAGTGAATGTTGTCAGTGAATGTTGTCAGTGAGTGAATGTTGTCAGTGAATGTTGTCAGTGAGTGAATGTTGTCAGTGAATGTTGTCAGTGAGTGAATGTTGTCAGTGAATGCTGTCAGTGAGTGAATGTTGTCAGTGAGTGAATGTTGTCAGTGAATATTGTCAGTGAGTGAATGTTGTCAGTGAATGTTGTCAGTGAGTGAATGTTGTCAGTGAATGTTGTCAGTGAATGTTGTCAGTGAGTGAATGTTGTCAGTGAATGCTGTCAGTGAGTGAATGTTGTCAGTGAGTGAATGTTGTCAGTGAATGTTGTCAGAGAGTGAATGTTGTCAGTGAATGTTGTCAGTGAATGTTGTCAGTGAATGTTGTCAGTGAGTGAATGTTGTCAGTGAGTGAATGTTGTCAGTGAGTGAATGTTGTCAGTGAATGTTGTCTGTGAGTGAATGTTGTCAGTTAGTGAATGTTGTCAGTGAATGTTGTCAGTGAGTGAATGTTGTCAGTGAGTGAATGTTGTCAGTGAATGTTGTCAGAGAGTCAATGTTCTCAGTGAATGTTGTCAGTGAGTGAATGTTGTCAGTGAGTGAATGTTGTCAGTGAATGTTGTCAGTGAGTGAATGTTTTCAGTGAGTGTTGTCAGTGAGTGTTGTCAGAGAGTGAATGTTGTCAGTGAATGTTGTCAGTGAGTGAATGTTGTCAGTGAATGTTGTCAGTGAATGTTGTCAGTGAGTAAATGTTGTCAGTGAATGTTGTCAGTGAGTGAATGTTGTCAGTGAATGCTGTCAGTGAGTGAATGTTGTCAGTGAATATTGTCAGTGAGTGGATGTTGTCAGAGAGTGAATGTTGTAAGTGAATGTTGTCAGTGAGTGAATGTTGTCAGTGAATGTTGTCAGTGAATGTTGTCAGTGAGTGAATGTTGTCAGTGAATGTTGTCAGTGAGTGAATGTTGTCAGTGAATGCTGTCAGTGAGTGAATGTTGTCAGTGAGTGAATGTTGTCAGAGAGTGAATGTTGTCAGTGAATGTTGTCAGTGAGTGTTGTCAGTGAATGTTGTCAGTGAGTGAATGTTGTCAGTGAATGTTGTCAGTGAGTGAATGTTGTCAGTGAATGTTGTCAGTGAATGTTGTCAGTGAGTGAATGTTGTCAGTGAGTGAATGTTGTCAGTGAATGTTGTCAGTGAATGTTGTCAGTGAATGTTGTCAGTGAGTGAATGTTGTCAGTGAGTGAATGTTGTCAGTGAATGTTGTCTGTGAGTGAATGTTGTCAGTTAGTGAATGTTGTCAGTGAATGTTGTCAGAGAGTCAATGTTGTCAGTGAGTGAATGTTGTCAGTGAATGTTGTCAGTGAGTGAATGTTGTCAGTGAATGTCAGTGAGTGAATGTTGTCAGTGAATGTTGTCAGTGAGTGAATGTTGTCAGTGAGTGAATGTTGTCAGTGAATGTTGTCAGTGAGTGAATGTTGTCAGTGAGTGAATGTTGTCAGTGAATGCTGTCAGTGAGTGAATGTTGTCAGTGAGTGAATGTTGTCAGTGAATGTTGTCAGTGAGTGAATGTTGTCAGTGAGTGAATGTTGTCAGTGAATGTTGTCAGTGAATGTTGTCAGTGAGTGAATGTTATCAGTGAATGTTGTCAGTGAGTGAATGTTGTCAGTGAATGTTGTCAGTGAGTGAATGTTGTCAGTGAGTGAATGTTGTCAGTGAGTGAATGTTGTCAGTGAATGTTGTCAGTGAATGTTGTCAGTGAGTGAATGTTATCAGTGAATGTTGTCAGTGAGTGAATGTTGTCAGTGAGTGAATGTTGTCAGTGAGTGAATGTTGTCAGTGAATGTTGTCAGTGAATGTTATCAGTTAGTGAATGTTGTCAGTGAATGTTGTCAGTGAGTGAATGTTGTCAGTGAATGTTGTCAGTGAGTGAATGTTGTCAGTGAGTGAATGTTGTCAGTGAATGTTGTCTGTGAGTGAATGTTGTCAGTTAGTGAATGTTGTCAGTGAATGTTGTCAGAGAGTCAATGTTGTCAGTGAATGTTGTCAGTGAGTGAATGTTGTCAGTGAATGTTGTCAGTGAGTGAATGTTGTCAGTGAGTGAATGTTGTCAGTGAATGTTGTCAGTTAATGTTGTCAGTGAATGTTGTCAGTGAGTGAATGTTGTCAGTGAATGTTGTCAGTGAGTGAATGTTGTCAGTGAATGTTGTCAGTGAGTGAATGTTGTCAGTGAGTGAATGTTGTCAGTGAATGTTGTCAGTGAATGTTATCAGTTAGTGAATGTTGTCAGTGAATGTTGTCAGTGAGTGAATGTTGTCAGTGAATGTTGTCAGTGAGTGAATGTTGTCAGTGAATGCTGTCAGTGAGTGAATGTTGTCAGTGAATATTGTCAGTGAATGTTGTCAGTGCGTGAATGTTGTCAGTGAATGTTGTCAGTGCGTGAATGTTATCAGTGAATGTTGTCAGTGAGTGAATGTTGTCAGTGAATGCTGTCAGTGAGTGAATGTTGTCAGTGAGTGAATGTTGTCAGAGAGTGAATGTTGTCAGTGAATGTTGTCAGTGAATGTTGTCAGTGAGTGTTGTCAGTGAATGTTGTCAGTGAGTGAATGTTGTCAGTGAGTGAATGTTGTCAGTGAATGTTGTCTGTGAGTGAATGTTGTCAGTTAGTGAATGTTGTCAGTGAATGTTGTCAGTGAGTGAATGTTGTCAGTGAGTGAATGTTGTCAGTGAATGTTGTCAGAGAGTCAATGTTGTCAGTGAATGTTGTCAGTGAGTGAATGTTGTCAGTGAGTGAATGTTGTCAGTGAATGTTGTCAGAGAGTGAATGTTGTCAGTGAATGTTGTCAGTGAATGTTGTCAGTGAGTGAATGTTGTCAGTGAGTGTTGTCAGTGAGTGAATGTTGTCAGAGAGTGAATGTTGTCAGTGAGTGAATGTTGTCAGTGAATGTTGTCAGTGAGTGAATGTTGTCAGTGAATGTTGTCAGTGAATGTTGTCAGTGAGTGAATGTTGTCAGTGAGTGTTGTCAGTGAGTGAATGTTGTCAGAGAGTGAATGTTGTCAGTGAGTGAATGTTGTCAGTGAGTGTTGTCAGTAAGTGAATGTTGTCAGAGAGTGAATGTTGTCAGTGAGTGAATGTTGTCAGTGAATGTTGTCAGTGAGTGAATGTTATCAGTGAATGTTGTCAGTGAGTGAATGTTGTCAGTGAATGTTGTCAGTGAGTGAATGTTGTCAGTGAATGTTGTCAGAGAGTCAATGTTGTCAGTGAATGTTGTCAGTGAGTGAATGTTGTCAGTGAGTGAATGTTGTCAGTGAATGTTGTCAGTGAGTGAATGTTGTCAGTGAATGTCAGTGAGTGAATGTTGTCAGTGAATGTTGTCAGTGAGTGAATGTTGTCAGTGAATGTTGTCAGTGAGTGAATGTTGTCAGTGAATGCTGTCAGTGAGTGAATGTTGTCAGTGAGTGAATGTTGTCAGAGAGTGAATGTTGTCAGTGAATGTTGTCAGTGAATGTTGTCAGTGAGTGTTGTCAGTGAATGTTGTCAGTGAGTGAATGTTGTCAGTGAATGTCAGTGAGTGAATGTTGTCAGTGAATGTTGTCAGTGAATGTTGTCAGTGAGTGAATGTTGTCAGTGAATGTTGTCAGTGAGTGAATGTTGTCAGTGAATGCTGTCAGTGAGTGAATGTTGTTAGTGAGTGAATGTTGTCAGAGAGTGAATGTTGTCAGTGAATGTTGTCAGTGAATGTTGTCAGTGAGTGTTGTCAGTGAATGTTGTCAGTGAGTGAATGTTGTCAGTGAGTGAATGTTGTCAGTGAGTGAATGTTGTCAGTGAATGTTGTCAGTGAGTGAATGTTGTCAGTGAATGTTGTCAGTGAATGTTGTCAGAGAGTGAATGTTGTCAGTGAGTGAATGTTGTCAGTGAATGTTGTCAGAGAGTCAATGTTGTCAGTGAATGTTGTCAGTGAGTGAATGTTGTCAGTGAGTGAATGTTGTCAGTGAATGTTGTCAGTGAGTGAATGTTGTCAGTAAATGCTGTCAGTGAGTGAATGTTGTCAGTGAGTGAATGTTGTCAGAGAGTGAATGTTGTCAGTGAATGTTGTCAGTGAATGTTGTCAGTGAGTGTTGTCAGTGAATGTTGTCAGTGAGTGAATGTTGTCAGTGAGTGAATGTTGTCAGTGAATGTTGTCAGTGAGTGAATGTTGTCAGTGAATGTTGTCAGTGAATGTTGTCAGAGAGTGAATGTTGTCAGTGAGTGAATGTTGTCAGTGAATGTTGTCAGTGAATGTTGTCAGTGAGTGAATGTTGTCAGTGAGTGAATGTTGTCAGTGAGTGAATGTTGTCAGTGAATGTTGTCTGTGAGTGAATGTTGTCAGTTAGTGAATGTTGTCAGTGAGTGAATGTTGTCAGTGAATGTTGTCAGTGAGTGAATGTTGTCAGTGAGTGAATGTTGTCAGTGAGTGTTGTAAGTGAGTCAATGTTGTCAGTGAGTGTTGTCAGTGAATGTTGTCAGTGAGTGAATGTTATCAGTGAATGTTGTCAGTGAGTGAATGTTGTCAGTGAATGTTGTCAGTGAGTGAATGTTGTCAGTGAATGTTGTCAGTGAGTGAATGTTGTCAGTGAATGTTGTCAGTGAGTGAATGTTGTAAGTGAATGTTGTCAGTGAGTGAATGTTGTCAGTGAGTGAATGTTGTCAGTGAGTGAATGTTGTCAGTGAACGTTGTCAGTGAATGTTGTCAGAGAGTGAATGTTGTCAGTGAATGTTGTCAGAGAGTGAATGTTATCAGTAAATGTTGTCAGTGAATGTTGTCAGTGAGTGAATGTTGTCAGTGAATGTTGTCAGTTAGTGAATGTTGTCAGTGAATGTTGTCAGTGAGTGAATGTTGTCAGTGAATGTTGTCAGTGAGTGAATGTTGTCAGTGAATGCTGTCAGTGAGTGAATGTTGTCAGTGAGTGAATGTTGTCAGTGAATATTGTCAGTGAGTGAATGTTGTCAGTGAATGTTGTCAGTGAGTGAATGTTGTCAGTGAATGTTGTCAGTGAATGTTGTCAGTGAGTGAATGTTGTCAGTGAATGCTGTCAGTGAGTGAATGTTGTCAGTGAGTGAATGTTGTCAGTGAATGTTGTCAGAGAGTGAATGTTGTCAGTGAATGTTGTCAGTGAATGTTGTCAGTGAGTGTTGTCAGTGAATGTTGTCAGTGAGTGAATGTTGTCAGTGAGTGAATGTTGTCAGTGAATGTTGTCTGTGAGTGAATGTTGTCAGTTAGTGAATGTTGTCAGTGAGTGAATGTTGTCAGTGAATGTTGTCAGTGAGTGAATGTTGTCAGTGAGTGAATGTTGTCAGTGAATGTTGTCAGAGAGTCAATGTTGTCAGTGAATGTTGTCAGTGAGTGAATGTTGTCAGTGAGTGAATGTTGTCAGTGAATGTTGTCAGTGAGTGAATGTTGTCAGTGAATGTTGTCAGTGAATGTTGTCAGTGAGTGAATGTTGTCAGTGAGTGAATGTTGTCAGAGAGTGAATGTTGTCAGTGAGTGAATGTTCTCAGTGAATGTTGTCAGTGAGTGAATGTTGTCAGTGAGTGAATGTTGTCAGAGAGTGAATGTTGTCAGTGAGTGAATGTTGTCAGTGAATGTTGTCAGTGAGTGAATGTTGTCAGAGAGTGAATGTTGTCAGTGAGTGAATGTTGTCAGTGAATGTTGTCAGTGAGTGAATGTTGTCAGTGAGTGAATGTTGTCAGTGAATGTTGTCAGTGAGTGAATGTTGTCAGTGAATGTTGTCAGTGAGTGAATGCTGTCAGTGAGTGAATGTTGTCAGTGAGTGAATGTTGTCAGTGAATGTTGTCAGAGAGTGAATGTTGTCAGTGAATGTTGTCAGTGAATGTTGTCAGTGAGTGAATGTTGTCAGTGAGTGAATGTTGTCAGTGAGTGAATGTTGTCAGTGAATGTTGTCTGTGAGTGAATGTTGTCAGTGAACGTTGTCAGTGAATGTTGTCAGAGAGTGAATGTTGTCAGTGAATGTTGTCAGAGAGTGAATGTTATCAGTAAATGTTGTCAGTGAATGTTGTCAGTGAGTGAATGTTGTCAGTGAATGTTGTCAGTTAGTGAATGTTGTCAGTGAATGTTGTCAGTGAGTGAATGTTGTCAGTGAATGTTGTCAGTGAGTGAATGTTGTCAGTGAATGTTGTCAGTGAATGTTGTCAGTGAGTGAATGTTGTCAGTGAATGCTGTCAGTGAGTGAATGTTGTCAGTGAGTGAATGTTGTCAGTGAATGTTGTCAGAGAGTGAATGTTGTCAGTGAATGTTGTCAGTGAATGTTGTCAGTGAGTGTTGTCAGTGAATGTTGTCAGTGAGTGAATGTTGTCAGTGAGTGAATGTTGTCAGTGAATGTTGTCTGTGAGTGAATGTTGTCAGTTAGTGAATGTTGTCAGTGAGTGAATGTTGTCAGTGAATGTTGTCAGTGAGTGAATGTTGTCAGTGAGTGAATGTTGTCAGTGAATGTTGTCAGAGAGTCAATGTTGTCAGTGAATGTTGTCAGTGAGTGAATGTTGTCAGTGAGTGAATGTTGTCAGTGAATGTTGTCAGTGAGTGAATGTTGTCAGTGAATGTTGTCAGTGAATGTTGTCAGTGAGTGAATGTTGTCAGTGAGTGAATGTTGTCAGAGAGTGAATGTTGTCAGTGAGTGAATGTTCTCAGTGAATGTTGTCAGTGAGTGAATGTTGTCAGTGAGTGAATGTTGTCAGAGAGTGAATGTTGTCAGTGAGTGAATGTTGTCAGTGAATGTTGTCAGTGAGTGAATGTTGTCAGAGAGTGAATGTTGTCAGTGAGTGAATGTTGTCAGTGAATGTTGTCAGTGAGTGAATGTTGTCAGTGAGTGAATGTTGTCAGTGAATGTTGTCAGTGAGTGAATGTTGTCAGTGAATGTTGTCAGTGAGTGAATGCTGTCAGTGAGTGAATGTTGTCAGTGAGTGAATGTTGTCAGTGAATGTTGTCAGTGAGTGAATGTTATCAGTGAATGTTGTCAGTGAGTGAATGTTGTCAGTGAATGTTGTCAGTGAGTGAATGTTGTCAGTGAGTGAATGTTGTCAGTGAATGTTGTCAGTGAGTGAATGTTGTCAGTGAATGTTGTCAGTGAGTGAATGTTGTCAGTGAATGTTGTCAGTGAGTGAATGCTGTCAGTGAGTGAATGTTGTCAGTGAGTGAATGTTGTCAGTGAATGTTGTCAGAGAGTGAATGTTGTCAGTGAATGTTGTCAGTGAATGTTGTCAGTGAGTGAATGTTGTCAGTGAGTGAATGTTGTCAGTGAGTGAATGTTGTCAGTGAATGTTGTCTGTGAGTGAATGTTGTCAGTTAGTGAATGTTGTCAGTGAATGTTGTCAGTGAGTGAATGTTGTCAGTGAGTGAATGTTGTCAGTGAATGTTGTCTGTGAGTGAATGTTGTCAGTGAATGTTGTCAGTGAGTGAATGTTGTCAGTGAATGTTGTCAGTGAGTGAATGTTGTAAGTGAATGTTGTCAGTGAGTGAATGTTGTCAGTGAGTGAATGTTGTCAGTGAGTGAATGTTGTCAGTGAACGTTGTCAGTGAATGTTGTCAGAGAGTGAATGTTGTCAGTGAATGTTGTCAGAGAGTGAATGTTATCAGTAAATGTTGTCAGTGAATGTTGTCAGTGAGTGAATGTTGTCAGTGAATGTTGTCAGTTAGTGAATGTTGTCAGTGAATGTTGTCAGTGAGTGAATGTTGTCAGTGAATGTTGTCAGTGAGTGAATGTTGTCAGTGAATGCTGTCAGTGAGTGAATGTTGTCAGTGAGTGAATGTTGTCAGTGAATATTGTCAGTGAGTGAATGTTGTCAGTGAATGTTGTCAGTGAGTGAATGTTGTCAGTGAATGTTGTCAGTGAATGTTGTCAGTGAGTGAATGTTGTCAGTGAATGCTGTCAGTGAGTGAATGTTGTCAGTGAGTGAATGTTGTCAGTGAATGTTGTCAGAGAGTGAATGTTGTCAGTGAATGTTGTCAGTGAATGTTGTCAGTGAGTGTTGTCAGTGAATGTTGTCAGTGAGTGAATGTTGTCAGTGAGTGAATGTTGTCAGTGAATGTTGTCTGTGAGTGAATGTTGTCAGTTAGTGAATGTTGTCAGTGAGTGAATGTTGTCAGTGAATGTTGTCAGTGAGTGAATGTTGTCAGTGAGTGAATGTTGTCAGTGAATGTTGTCAGAGAGTCAATGTTGTCAGTGAATGTTGTCAGTGAGTGAATGTTGTCAGTGAGTGAATGTTGTCAGTGAATGTTGTCAGTGAGTGAATGTTGTCAGTGAATGTTGTCAGTGAATGTTGTCAGTGAGTGAATGTTGTCAGTGAGTGAATGTTGTCAGAGAGTGAATGTTGTCAGTGAGTGAATGTTCTCAGTGAATGTTGTCAGTGAGTGAATGTTGTCAGTGAGTGAATGTTGTCAGAGAGTGAATGTTGTCAGTGAGTGAATGTTGTCAGTGAATGTTGTCAGTGAGTGAATGTTGTCAGAGAGTGAATGTTGTCAGTGAGTGAATGTTGTCAGTGAATGTTGTCAGTGAGTGAATGTTGTCAGTGAGTGAATGTTGTCAGTGAATGTTGTCAGTGAGTGAATGTTGTCAGTGAATGTTGTCAGTGAGTGAATGCTGTCAGTGAGTGAATGTTGTCAGTGAGTGAATGTTGTCAGTGAATGTTGTCAGTGAGTGAATGTTATCAGTGAATGTTGTCAGTGAGTGAATGTTGTCAGTGAATGTTGTCAGTGAGTGAATGTTGTCAGTGAGTGAATGTTGTCAGTGAATGTTGTCAGTGAGTGAATGTTGTCAGTGAATGTTGTCAGTGAGTGAATGTTGTCAGTGAATGTTGTCAGTGAGTGAATGCTGTCAGTGAGTGAATGTTGTCAGTGAGTGAATGTTGTCAGTGAATGTTGTCAGAGAGTGAATGTTGTCAGTGAATGTTGTCAGTGAATGTTGTCAGTGAGTGAATGTTGTCAGTGAGTGAATGTTGTCAGTGAGTGAATGTTGTCAGTGAATGTTGTCTGTGAGTGAATGTTGTCAGTGAACGTTGTCAGTGAATGTTGTCAGAGAGTGAATGTTGTCAGTGAATGTTGTCAGAGAGTGAATGTTATCAGTAAATGTTGTCAGTGAATGTTGTCAGTGAGTGAATGTTGTCAGTGAATGTTGTCAGTTAGTGAATGTTGTCAGTGAATGTTGTCAGTGAGTGAATGTTGTCAGTGAATGTTGTCAGTGAGTGAATGTTGTCAGTGAATGCTGTCAGTGAGTGAATGTTGTCAGTGAGTGAATGTTGTCAGTGAATATTGTCAGTGGGTGAATGTTGTCAGTGAATGTTGTCAGTGAGTGAATGTTGTCAGTGAATGTTGTCAGTGAATGTTGTCAGTGAGTGAATGTTGTCAGTGAATGCTGTCAGTGAGTGAATGTTGTCAGTGAGTGAATGTTGTCAGTGAATGTTGTCAGAGAGTGAATGTTGTCAGTGAATGTTGTCAGTGAATGTTGTCAGTGAGTGTTGTCAGTGAATGTTGTCAGTGAGTGAATGTTGTCAGTGAGTGAATGTTGTCAGTGAATGTTGTCTGTGAGTGAATGTTGTCAGTTAGTGAATGTTGTCAGTGAGTGAATGTTGTCAGTGAATGTTGTCAGTGAGTGAATGTTGTCAGTGAATGTTGTCAGAGAGTCAATGTTGTCAGTGAATGTTGTCAGTGAGTGAATGTTGTCAGTGAGTGAATGTTGTCAGTGAATGTTGTCAGTGAGTGAATGTTGTCAGTGAATGTTGTCAGTGAATGTTGTCAGTGAGTGAATGTTGTCAGTGAGTGAATGTTGTCAGAGAGTGAATGTTGTCAGTGAGTGAATGTTGTCAGTGAATGTTGTCAGTGAGTGAATGTTGTCAGAGAGTGAATGTTGTCAGTGAGTGAATGTTGTCAGTGAATGTTGTCAGTGAGTGAATGTTGTCAGTGAGTGAATGTTGTCAGTGAATGTTGTCAGTGAGTGAATGTTGTCAGTGAATGTTGTCAGTGAGTGAATGCTGTCAGTGAGTGAATGTTGTCAGTGAGTGAATGTTGTCAGTGAATGTTGTCAGTGAGTGAATGTTATCAGTGAATGTTGTCAGTGAGTGAATGTTGTCAGTGAATGTTGTCAGTGAGTGAATGTTGTCAGTGAGTGAATGTTGTCAGTGAATGTTGTCAGTGAGTGAATGTTGTCAGTGAATGTTGTCAGTGAGTGAATGTTGTCAGTGAATGTTGTCAGTGAGTGAATGCTGTCAGTGAGTGAATGTTGTCAGTGAGTGAATGTTGTCAGTGAATGTTGTCAGAGAGTGAATGTTGTCAGTGAATGTTGTCAGTGAATGTTGTCAGTGAGTGAATGTTGTCAGTGAGTGAATGTTGTCAGTGAGTGAATGTTGTCAGTGAATGTTGTCTGTGAGTGAATGTTGTCAGTTAGTGAATGTTGTCAGTGAATGTTGTCAGTGAGTGAATGTTGTCAGTGAGTGAATGTTGTCAGTGAATGTTGTCAGAGAGTCAATGTTGTCAGTGAATGTTGTCAGTGAGTGAATGTTGTCAGTGAGTGAATGTTGTCAGTGAATGTTGTCAGTGAGTGAATGTTGTCAGTGAATGTTGTCAGTGAATGTTGTCAGTGAGTGAATGTTGTCAGTGAGTGAATGTTGTCAGAGAGTGAATGTTGTCAGTGAGTGAATGTTGTCAGTGAATGTTGTCAGTGAGTGAATGTTGTCAGTGAGTGAATGTTGTCAGTGAATGTTGTCAGTGAATGTTGTCAGTGAGTGAATGTTATCAGTGAATGTTGTCAGTGAGTGAATGTTGTCAGTGAGTGAATGTTGTCAGTGAATGTTGTCAGTGAATGTTATCAGTTAGTGAATGTTGTCAGTGAATGTTGTCAGTGAGTGAATGTTGTCAGTGAATGTTGTCAGTGAGTGAATGTTGTCAGTGAGTGAATGTTGTCAGTGAATGTTGTCTGTGAGTGAATGTTGTCAGTTAGTGAATGTTGTCAGTGAATGTTGTCAGAGAGTCAATGTTGTCAGTGAATGTTGTCAGTGAGTGAATGTTGTCAGTGAGTGAATGTTGTCAGTGAATGTTGTCAGAGAGTGAATGTTATCAGTGAATGTTGTCAGTGAGTGAATGTTGTCAGTGAGTGAATGTTGTCAGTGAATGTTGTCAGTGAGTGAATGTTGTCAGTGAATGTTGTCAGTGAGTGAATGCTGTCAGTGAGTGAATGTTGTCAGTGAGTGAATGTTATCAGTGAATGTTGTCAGTGAGTGAATGTTGTCAGTGAATGTTGTCAGTGAGTGAATGTTGTCAGTGAGTGAATGTTGTCAGTGAATGTTGTCAGTGAGTGAATGTTGTCAGTGAATGTTGTCAGTGAGTGAATGTTGTCAGTGAATGTTGTCAGTGAGTGAATGTTGTCAGTGAATGTTGTCAGTGAGTGAATGTTGTCAGTGAATGTTGTCAGTGAGTGAATGCTGTCAGTGAGTGAATGTTGTCAGTGAGTGAATGTTGTCAGTGAATGTTGTCAGAGAGTGAATGTTGTCAGTGAATGTTGTCAGTGAATGTTGTCAGTGAGTGTTGTCAGTGAATGTTGTCAGTGAGTGTTGTCAGTGAATGTTGTCAGTTAGTGAATGTTGTCAGTGAATGTTGTCAGTGAGTGAATGTTGTCAGTGAGTGAATGTTGTCAGTGAATGTTGTCAGAGAGTCAATGTTGTCAGTGAATGTTGTCAGTGAGTGAATGTTGTCAGTGAGTGAATGTTGTCAGTGAATGTTGTCAGTGAGTGAATGTTGTCAGTGAATGTTGTCAGTGAATGTTGTCAGTGAGTGAATGTTGTCAGTGAGTGTTGTCAGTGAGTGAATGTTGTCAGAGAGTGAATGTTGTCAGTGAGTGAATGTTGTCAGTGAATGTTGTCAGTGAGTGAATGTTGTCAGTGAGTGAATGTTGTCAGTGAATGTTGTCAGTGAATGTTGTCAGTGAGTGAATGTTATCAGTGAATGTTGTCAGTGAGTGAATGTTGTCAGTGAGTGAATGTTGTCAGTGAATGTTGTCAGTGAATGTTATCAGTTAGTGAATGTTGTCAGTGAATGTTGTCAGTGAGTGAATGTTGTCAGTGAATGTTGTCAGTGAGTGAATGTTGTCAGTGAGTGAACGTTGTCAGTGAATGTTGTCTGTGAGTGAATGTTGTCAGTTAGTGAATGTTGTCAGTGAATGTTGTCAGAGAGTCAATGTTGTCAGTGAATGTTGTCAGTGAGTGAATGTTGTCAGTGAGTGAATGTTGTCAGTGAATGTTGTCAGTGAATGTTGTCAGTGAGTGAATGTTGTCAGTGAATGTTGTCAGTGAATGTTGTCAGTGAGTGAATGTTGTCAGTGAGTGTTGTCAGTGAGTGAATGTTGTCAGAGAGTGAATGTTGTCAGTGAGTGAATGTTGTCAGTGAATGTTGTCAGTGAGTGAATGTTGTCAGTGAGTGAATGTTGTCAGTGAATGTTGTCAGTGAATGTTGTCAGTGAGTGAATGTTATCAGTGAATGTTGTCAGTGAGTGAATGTTGTCAGTGAGTGAATGTTGTCAGTGAATGTTGTCAGTGAATGTTATCAGTTAGTGAATGTTGTCAGTGAATGTTGTCAGTGAGTGAATGTTGTCAGTGAATGTTGTCAGTGAGTGAATGTTGTCAGTGAGTGAATGTTGTCAGTGAATGTTGTCTGTGAGTGAATGTTGTCAGTTAGTGAATGTTGTCAGTGAATGTTGTCAGAGAGTCAATGTTGACAGTGAATGTTGTCAGTGAGTGAATGTTGTCAGTGAGTGAATGTTGTCAGTGAATGTTGTCAGTGAATGTTGTCAGAGAGTGAATGTTATCAGTGAATGTTGTCAGTGAGTGAATGTTGTCAGTGAGTGAATGTTGTCAGTGAATGTTGTCAGTGAGTGAATGTTGTCAGTGAATGTTGTCAGTGAGTGAATGCTGTCAGTGAGTGAATGTTGTCAGTGAGTGAATGTTGTCAGTGAATGTTGTCAGTGAGTGAATGTTATCAGTGAATGTTGTCAGTGAGTGAATGTTGTCAGTGAATGTTGTCAGTGAGTGAATGTTGTCAGTGAGTGAATGTTGTCAGTGAATGTTGTCAGTGAGTGAATGTTGTCAGTGAATGTTGTCAGTGAGTGAATGTTGTCAGTGAATGTTGTCAGTGAGTGAATGTTGTCAGTGAATGTTGTCAGTGAGTGAATGTTGTCAGTGAATGTTGTCAGTGAGTGAATGCTGTCAGTGAGTGAATGTTGTCAGTGAGTGAATGTTGTCAGTGAATGTTGTCAGAGAGTGAATGTTGTCAGTGAATGTTGTCAGTGAATGTTGTCAGTGAGTGTTGTCAGTGAATGTTGTCAGTGAGTGAATGTTGTCAGTGAGTGAATGTTGTCAGTGAGTGAATGTTGTCAGTGAATGTTGTCTGTGAGTGAATGTTGTCAGTTAGTGAATGTTGTCAGTGAATGTTGTCAGTGAGTGAATGTTGTCAGTGAGTGAATGTTGTCAGTGAATGTTGTCAGAGAGTCAATGTTGTCAGTGAATGTTGTCAGTGAGTGAATGTTGTCAGTGAGTGAATGTTGTCAGTGAATGTTGTCAGTGAGTGAATGTTGTCAGTGAATGTTGTCAGTGAATGTTGTCAGTGAGTGAATGTTGTCAGTGAGTGTTGTCAGTGAGTGAATGTTGTCAGAGAGTGAATGTTGTCAGTGAGTGAATGTTGTCAGTGAATGTTGTCAGTGAGTGAATGTTGTCAGTGAGTGAATGTTGTCAGTGAATGTTGTCAGTGAATGTTGTCAGTGAGTGAATGTTATCAGTGAATGTTGTCAGTGAGTGAATGTTGTCAGTGAGTGAATGTTGTCAGTGAATGTTGTCAGTGAATGTTGTCAGTGAATGTTATCAGTTAGTGAATGTTGTCAGTGAATGTTGTCAGTCAGTGAATGTTGTCAGTGAATGTTGTCAGTGAGTGAATGTTGTCAGTGAGTGAATGTTGTCAGTGAATGTTGTCTGTGAGTGAATGTTGTCAGTTAGTGAATGTTGTCAGTGAATGTTGTCAGAGAGTCAATGTTGTCAGTGAATGTTGTCAGTGAGTGAATGTTGTCAGTGAGTGAATGTTGTCAGTGAATGTTGTCAGTGAATGTTGTCAGAGAGTGAATGTTGTCAGTGAATGTTGTCAGAGAGTGAATGTTATCAGTAAATGTTGTCAGTGAATGTTGTCAGAGAGTGAATGTTGTCAGTGAATGTTGTCAGTTAGTGAATGTTGTCAGTGAATGTTGTCAGTGAGTGAATGTTGTCAGTGAATGTTGTCAGTGAGTGAATGTTGTCAGTGAATGCTGTCAGTGAGTGAATGTTGTCAGTGAGTGAATGTTGTCAGTGAATATTGTCAGTGAGTGACTGTTGTCAGTGAATGTTGTCAGTGAGTGAATGTTGTCAGTGAATGTTGTCAGTGAATGTTGTCAGTGAGTGAATGTTGTCAGTGAATGCTGTCAGTGAGTGAATGTTGTCAGTGAGTGAATGTTGTCAGTGAATGTTGTCAGAGAGTGAATGTTGTCAGTGAATGTTGTCAGTGAATTTTGTCAGTGAGTGAATGTTGTCAGTGAGTGAATGTTGTCAGTGAGTGAATGTTGTCAGTGAATGTTGTCTGTGAGTGAATGTTGTCAGTTAGTGAATGTTGTCAGTGAATGTTGTCAGTGAGTGAATGTTGTCAGTGAGTGAATGTTGTCAGTGAATGTTGTCAGAGAGTCAATGTTGTCAGTGAATGTTGTCAGTGAGTGAATGTTGTCAGTGAGTGAATGTTGTCAGTGAATGTTGTCAGTGAGTGAATGTTGTCAGTGAATGTTGTCAGTGAGTGAATGTTGTCAGTGAGTGTTGTCAGTGAGTGAATGTTGTCAGAGAGTGAATGTTGTCAGTGAGTGAATGTTGTCAGTGAATGTTGTCAGTGAGTGAATGTTGTCAGTGAGTGAATGTTGTCAGTGAATGTTGTCAGTGAATGTTGTCAGTGAGTGAATGTTATCAGTGAATGTTGTCAGTGAGTGAATGTTGTCAGTGAATGTTGTCAGTGAGTGAATGTTGTCAGTGAGTGAATGTTGTCAGTGAATGTTGTCAGTGAATGTTATCAGTTAGTGAATGTTGTCAGTGAATGTTGTCAGTGAGTGAATGTTGTCAGTGAATGTTGTCAGTGAGTGAATGTTGTCAGTGAATGCTGTCAGTGAGTGAATGTTGTCAGTGAATATTGTCAGTGAGTGAATGTTGTCAGAGAGTGAATGTTGTCAGTGAATGTTGTCAGTGAGTGAATGTTGTCAGTGAATGTTGTCAGTGAATGTTGTCAGTGAGTGAATGTTGTCAGTGAATGTTGTCAGTGAGTGAATGTTGTCAGTGAATGCTGTCAGTGAGTGAATGTTGTCAGAGAGTGAATGTTGTCAGTGAATGTTGTCAGTGAATGTTGTCAGTGAGTGTTGTCAGTGAGTGAATGTTGTCAGAGAGTGAATGTTGTCAGTGAGTGAATGTTGTCAGTGAATGTTGTCAGTGAATGTTGTCAGTGAGTGAATGTTGTCAGTGAGTGAATGTTGTCAGTGAATGTTGTCTGTGAGTGAATGTTGTCAGTTAGTGAATGTTGTCAGTGAATGTTGCCAGTGAGTGAATGTTGTCAGAGAGTCAATGTTGTCAGTGAATGTTGTCAGTGAGTGAATGTTGTCAGTGAGTGAATGTTGTCAGTGAATGTTGTCAGTGAGTGAATGTTGTCAGTGAGTGTTGTCAGTGAGTGAATGTAGTCAGAGAGTGAATGTTGTCAGTGAGTGAATGTTGTCAGTGAGTGTTGTCAGTGAGTGAATGTAGTCAGAGAGTGAATGTTGTCAGTGAGTGAATGTTGTCAGTGAATGTTGTCAGTGAGTGAATGTTGTCAGTGAGTGAATGTTGTCAGTGAATGTTGTCAGTTAATGTTGTCAGTGAATGTTGTCAGTGAGTGAATGTTGTCAGTGAATGTTGTCAGTGAGTGAATGTTGTCAGTGAATGTTGTCAGTGAGTGAATGTTGTCAGTGAGTGAATGTTGTCAGTGAATGTTATCAGTTAGTGAATGTTGTCAGTGAATGTTGTCAGTGAGTGAATGTTGTCAGTGAATGTTGTCAGAGAGTGAATGTTGTCAGTGAATGTTGTCAGTGAATGTTGTCAGTGAATGTTGTCAGTGAGTGAATGTTGTCAGTGAATGTTGTCAGTGAGTGAATGTTGTCAGTGATTGCTGTCAGTGAGTGAATGTTGTCAGTGAGTGAATGTTGTCAGAGAGTGAATGTTGTCAGTGAATGTTGTCAGTGAGTGTTGTCAGTGAATGTTGTCAGTGAGTGAATGTTGTCAGTGAATGTTGTCAGTGAGTGAATGTTGTCAGTGAATGTTGTCAGTGAATGTTGTCAGTGAGTGAATGTTGTCAGTGAGTGAATGTTGTCAGTGAATGTTGTCAGTGAATGTTGTCAGTGAATGTTGTCAGTGAGTGAATGTTGTCAGTGAGTGAATGTTGTCAGTGAGTGAATGTTGTCAGTGAATGTTGTCTGTGAGTGAATGTTGTCAGTTAGTGAATGTTGTCAGTGAATGTTGTCAGAGAGTCAATGTTGTCAGTGAATGTTGTCAGTGAGTGAATGTTGTCAGTGAGTGAATGTTGTCAGTGAATGTTGTCAGAGAGTGAATGTTGTCAGTGAATGTTGTCAGTGAATGTTGTCAGAGAGTGAATGTTGTCAGTGAGTGTTGTCAGTGAGTGAATGTTGTCAGAGAGTGAATGTTGTCAGTGAGTGAATGTTGTCAGTGAATGTTGTCAGTGAGTGAATGTTGTCAGTGAATGTTGTCAGTGAATGTTGTCAGTGAGTGAATGTTGTCAGTGAGTGTTGTCAGTGAGTGAATGTTGTCAGAGAGTGAATGTTGTCAGTGAGTGAATGTTGTCAGTGAGTGTTGTCAGTGAGTGAATGTTGTCAGAGAGTGAATGTTGTCAGTGAGTGAATGTTGTCAGTGAATGTTGTCAGTGAGTGAATGTTATCAGTGAATGTTGTCAGTGAGTGAATGTTGTCAGTGAATGTTGTCAGTGAGTGAATGTTGTCAGTGAGTGAATGTTGTCAGTGAGTCAATGTTGTCAGTGAATGTTGTCAGTGAGTGAATGTTGTCAGTGAGTGAATGTTGTCAGTGAATGTCAGTGAGTGAATGTTGTCAGTGAATGTTGTCAGTGAGTGAATGTTGTCAGTGAGTGAATGTTGTCAGTGAATGTTGTCAGTGAGTGAATGTTGTCAGTGAGTGAATGTTGTCAGAGAGTGAATGTTGTCAGTGAATGTTGTCAGTGAATGTTGTCAGTGAGTGTTGTCAGTGAATGTTGTCAGTGAGTGAATGTTGTCAGTGAGTGAATGTTGTCAGTGAATGTTGTCAGTGAGTGAATGTTGTCAGTGAATGTTGTCAGTGAATGTTGTCAGAGAGTGAATGTTGTCAGTGAGTGAATGTTGTCAGTGAGTGTTGTCAGTGAGTGAATGTTGTCAGAGAGTGAATGTTGTCAGTGAGTGAATGTTGTCAGTGAATGTTGTCAGTGAGTGAATGTTATCAGTGAATGTTGTCAGTGAGTGAATGTTGTCAGTGAATGTTGTCAGTGAGTGAATGTTGTCAGTGAATGTTGTCAGAGAGTCAATGTTGTCAGTGAATGTTGTCAGTGAGTGAATGTTGTCAGTGAGTGAATGTTGTCAGTGAATGTTGTCAGTCGGTGAATGTTGTCAGTGAATGTCAGTGAGTGAATGTTGTCAGTGAATGTTGTCAGTGAGTGAATGTTGTCAATGAGTGAATGTTGTCAGTGAATGTTGTCAGTGAGTGAATGTTGTCAGTGAGTGAATGTTGTCAGAGAGTGAATGTTGTCAGTGAATGTTGTCAGTGAATGTTGTCAGTGAGTGTTGTCAGTGAATGTTGTCAGTGAGTGAATGTTGTCAGTGAGTGAATGTTGTCAGTGAATGTTGTCAGTGAGTGAATGTTGTCAGTGAATGTTGTCAGTGAATGTTGTCAGTGAATGTTGTCAGAGAGTGAATGTTGTCAGTGAGTGAATGTTGTCAGTGAGTGTTGTCAGTGAGTGAATGTTGTCAGAGAGTGAATGTTGTCAGTGAGTGAATGTTGTCAGTGAATGTTGTCAGTGAGTGAATGTTATCAGTGAATGTTGTCAGTGAGTGAATGTTGTCAGTGAATGTTGTCAGTGAGTGAATGTTGTCAGTGAATGTTGTCAGAGAGTCAATGTTGTCAGTGAATGTTGTCAGTGAGTGAATGTTGTCAGTGAGTGAATGTTGTCAGTGAATGTTGTCAGTGAGTGAATGTTGTCAGTGAATGTCAGTGAGTGAATGTTGTCAGTGAATGTTGTCAGTGAGTGAATGTTGTCAGTGAGTGAATGTTGTCAGTGAATGTTGTCAGTGAGTGAATGTTGTCAGTGAATGCTGTCAGTGAGTGAATGTTGTCAGTGAGTGAATGTTGTCAGTGAATGTTGTCAGTGAATGTTGTCAGTGAGTGTTGTCAGTGAATGTTGTCAGTGAGTGAATGTTGTCAGAGAGTGAATGTTGTCAGTGAGTGAATGTTGTCAGTGAATGTTGTCAGTGAGTGAATGTTGTCAGTGAGTGAATGTTGTCAGTGAATGTTGTCAGTGAGTGAATGTTGTCAGTGAATGTTGTCAGTGAATGTTGTCAGTGAGTGAATGTTGTCAGTGAGTGAATGTTGACAGTGAATGTTGTCAGTGAATGTTGTCAGTGAATGTTGTCAGTGAGTGAATGTTATCAGTGAATGTTGTCAGTGAGTGAATGTTGTCAGTGAATGTTGTCAGTGAGTGAATGTTGTCAGTGAGTGAATGTTGTCAGTGAATGTTGTCAGTTAGTGAATGTTGTCAGTGAATGTTGTCAGTGAGTGAATGTTGTCAGTGAATGTTGTCAGTGAGTGAATGTTGTCAGTGAGTGAATGTTGTCAGTGAATGTTGTCTGTGAGTGAATGTTGTCAGTTAGTGAATGTTGTCAGTGAATGTTGTCAGAGAGTCAATGTTGTCAGTGAATGTTGTCAGTGAGTGAATGTTGTCAGTGAGTGAATGTTGTCAGTGAATGTTGTCAGTGAGTGAATGTTGTCAGTGAATGTCAGTGAGTGAATGTTGTCAGTGAATGTTGTCAGTGAATGTTGTCAGTGAGTGAATGTTGTCAGTGAGTGAATGTTGTCAGTGAATGTTGTCAGAGAGTGAATGTTGTCAGTGAGTGAATGTTGTCAGTGAATGTTGTCAGTGAGTGAATGTTGTCAGTGAGTGAATGTTGTCAGTGAATGTTGTCAGTTAATGTTGTCAGTGAATGTTGTCAGTGAGTGAATGTTGTCAGTGAATGTTGTCAGTGAGTGAATGTTGTCAGTGAATGTTGTCAGTGAGTGAATGTTGTCAGTGAGTGAATGTTGTCAGTGAATGTTGTCAGTGAATGTTATCAGTGAGTGAATGTTGTCAGTGAGTGAATGTTGTCAGTGAGTGAATGTTGTCAGTGAATGTTGTCAGTGAATGTTGTCAGTGAGTGAATGTTGTCAGAGAGTGAATGTTGTCAGTGAGTGAATGTTGTCAGTGAATGTTGTCAGTGAATGTTGTCTGTGAGTGAATGTTGTCAGTGAATGTTGTCAGTGAGTGAATGTTGTCAGTGAATGTTGTCAGTGAGTGAATGTTGTCAGTGAATGTTGTCAGTGAGTGAATGTTGTCAGTGAATGTTGTCAGTGAGTGAATGTTGTCAGTGAATGCTGTCAGTGAGTGAATGTTGTCAGTGAATATTGTCAGTGAGTGAATGTTGTCAGAGAGTGAATGTTGTCAGTGAATGTTGTCAGTGAGTGAATGTTGTCAGTGAATGTTGTCAGTGAATGTTGTCAGTGAGTGAATGTTGTCAGTGAATGTTGTCAGTGAGTGAATGTTGTCAGTGAATGCTGTCAGTGAGTGAATGTTGTCAGTGAGTGAATGTTGTCAGAGAGTGAATGTTGTCAGTGAATGTTGTCAGTGAGTGTTGTCAGTGAATGTTGTCAGTGAGTGAATGTTGTCAGTGAATGTTGTCAGTGAGTGAATGTTGTCAGTGAATGTTGTCAGTGAATGTTGTCAGTGAGTGAATGTTGTCAGTGAGTGAATGTTGACAGTGAATGTTGTCAGAGAATGTTGTCAGTGAATGTTGTCAGTGAGTGAATGTTATCAGTGAATGTTGTCAGTGAGTGAATGTTGTCAGTGAATGTTGTCAGTGAGTGAATGTTGTCAGTGAGTGAATGTTGTCAGTGAATGTTGTCAGTTAGTGAATGTTGTCAGTGAATGTTGTCAGTGAGTGAATGTTGTCAGTGAATGTTGTCAGTGAGTGAATGTTGTCAGTGAGTGAATGTTGTCAGTGAATGTTGTCAGTGAGTGAATGTTGTCAGTGAGTGAATGTTGTCAGTGAATGTTGTCAGTGAGTGAATGTTGTCAGTGAATGTTGTCAGTGAGTGAATGTTGTCAGTGAATGTTGTCAGTGAGTGAATGTTGTCAGAGAGTGAATGTTGTCAGTGAGTGAATGTTGTCAGTGAATGTTGTCAGTGAGTGAATGTTGTCAGAGAGTGAATGTTGTCAGTGAGTGAATGTTGTCAGTGAATGTTGTCAGTGAGTGAATGTTGTCAGTGAGTGAATGTTGTCAGTGAATGTTGTCAGTTAATGTTGTCAGTGAATGTTGTCAGTGAGTGAATGTTGTCAGTGAATGTTGTCAGTGAATGTTGTCAGTGAGTGAATGTTGTCAGTGAATGTTGTCAGTGAATGTTGTCAGTGAGTGAATGTTGTCAGTGAATGTTGTCAGTGAGTGAATGTTGTCAGTGAATGCTGTCAGTGAGTGAATGTTGTCAGTGAATATTGTCAGTGAGTGGATGTTGTCAGAGAGTGAATGTTGTAAGTGAATGTTGTCAGTGAGTGAATGTTGTCAGTGAATGTTGTCAGTGAATGTTGTCAGTGAGTGAATGTTGTCAGTGAATGTTGTCAGTGAGTGAATGTTGTCAGTGAATGCTGTCAGTGAGTGAATGTTGTCAGTGAGTGAATGTTGTCAGAGAGTGAATGTTGTCAGTGAATGTTGTCAGTGAGTGTTGTCAGTGAATGTTGTCAGTGAGTGAATGTTGTCAGTGAATGTTGTCAGTGAGTGAATGTTGTCAGTGAATGTTGTCAGTGAATGTTGTCAGTGAGTGAATGTTGTCAGTGAGTGAATGTTGTCAGTGAATGTTGTCAGTGAATTTTGTCAGTGAGTGAATGTTGTCAGTGAGTGAATGTTGTCAGTGAATGTTGTCTGTGAGTGAATGTTGTCAGTTAGTGAATGTTGTCAGTGAATGTTGTCAGAGAGTCAATGTTGTCAGTGAATGTTGTCAGTGAGTGAATGTTGTCAGTGAGTGAATGTTGTCAGTGAATGTTGTCAGTTTGTGAATGTTGTCAGTGAATGTCAGTGAGTGAATGTTGTCAGTGAATGTTGTCAGTGAGTGAATGTTGTCAGTGAATGTTGTCAGTGAATGCTGTCAGTGAGTGAATGTTGTCAGTGAGTGAATGTTGTCAGTGAATATTGTCAGTGAGTGAATGTTGTCAGTGAATGTTGTCAGTGAGTGAATGTTGTCAGTGAATGTTGTCAGGGAATGTTGTCAGTGAGTGAATGTTGTCAGTGAATGCTGTCAGTGAGTGAATGTTGTCAGTGAATGTTGTCAGAGAGTGAATGTTGTCAGTGAATGTTGTCAGTGAGTGTTGTCAGTGAATGTTGTCAGTGAGTGAATGTTGTCAGTGAGTGAATGTTGTCAGTGAGTGAATGTTGTCAGTGAATGTTGTCTGTGAGTGAATGTTGTCAGTTAGTGAATGTTGTCAGTGAATGTTGTCAGTGAGTGAATGTTGTCAGTGAGTGAATGTTGTCAGTGAATGTTGTCAGAGAGTCAATGTTGTCAGTGAGTGTTGTCAGTGAGTGAATGTTGTCAGAGAGTGAATGTTGTCAGTGAGTGAATGTTGTCAGTGAATGTTGTCAGTGAGTGAATGTTGTCAGAGAGTGAATGTTGTCAGTGAGTGAATGTTGTCAGTGAATGTTGTCAGTGAGTGAATGTTGTCAGTGAGTGAATGTTGTCAGTGAATGTTGTCAGTGAGTGAATGTTGTCAGTGAATGTTGTCAGTGAGTGAATGTTGTCAGTGAATGTTGTCAGTGAGTGAATGTTGTCAGTGAATGTTGTCAGTGAGTGAATGTTGTCAGTGAATGTTGTCAGTGAGTGAATGTTGTCAGTGAATGTTGTCAGTGAGTGAATGCTGTCAGTGAGTGAATGTTGTCAGTGAGTGAATGTTGTCAGTGAATGTTGTCAGAGAGTGAATGTTGTCAGTGAATGTTGTCAGTGAATGTTGTCAGTGAGTGTTGTCAGTGAATGTTGTCAGTGAGTGAATGTTGTCAGTGAGTGAATGTTGTCAGTGAGTGAATGTTGTCAGTGAATGTTGTCTGTGAGTGAATGTTGTCAGTTAGTGAATGTTGTCAGTGAATGTTGTCAGTGAGTGAATGTTGTCAGTGAGTGAATGTTGTCAGTGAATGTTGTCAGAGAGTCAATGTTGTCAGTGAATGTTGTCAGTGAGTGAATGTTGTCAGTGAGTGAATGTTGTCAGTGAATGTTGTCAGAGAGTGAATGTTGTCAGTGAATGTTGTCAGTGAATGTTGTCAGTGAGTGAATGTTGTCAGTGAGTGTTGTCAGTGAGTGAATGTTGTCAGAGAGTGAATGTTGTCAGTGAGTGAATGTTGTCAGTGAATGTTGTCAGTGAGTGAATGTTGTCAGTGAATGTTGTCAGTGAATGTTGTCAGTGAGTGAATGTTGTCAGTGAGTGTTGTCAGTGAGTGAATGTTGTCAGAGAGTGAATGTTGTCAGTGAGTGAATGTTGTCAGTGAGTGTTGTCAGTAAGTGAATGTTGTCAGAGAGTGAATGTTGTCAGTGAGTGAATGTTGTCAGTGAATGTTGTCAGTGAGTGAATGTTATCAGTGAATGTTGTCAGTGAGTGAATGTTGTCAGTGAATGTTGTCAGTGAGTGAATGTTTTCAGTGAATGTTGTCAGAGAGTCAATGTTGTCAGTGAATGTTGTCAGTGAGTGAATGTTGTCAGTGAGTGAATGTTGTCAGTGAATGTTGTCAGTGAGTGAATGTTGTCAGTGAATGTCAGTGAGTGAATGTTGTCAGTGAATGTTGTCAGTGAGTGAATGTTGTCAGTGAATGTTGTCAGTGAGTGAATGTTGTCAGTGAATGCTGTCAGTGAGTGAATGTTGTCAGTGAGTGAATGTTGTCAGAGAGTGAATGTTGTCAGTGAATGTTGTCAGTGAATGTTGTCAGTGAGTGTTGTCAGTGAATGTTGTCAGTGAGTGAATGTTGTCAGTGAATGTCAGTGAGTGAATGTTGTCAGTGAATGTTGTCAGTGAATGTTGTCAGTGAGTGAATGTTGTCAGTGAATGTTGTCAGTGAGTGAATGTTGTCAGTGAATGCTGTCAGTGAGTGAATGTTGTTAGTGAGTGAATGTTGTCAGAGAGTGAATGTTGTCAGTGAATGTTGTCAGTGAATGTTGTCAGTGAGTGTTGTCAGTGAATGTTGTCAGTGAGTGAATGTTGTCAGTGAGTGAATGTTGTCAGTGAGTGAATGTTGTCAGTGAATGTTGTCAGTGAGTGAATGTTGTCAGTGAATGTTGTCAGTGAATGTTGTCAGAGAGTGAATGTTGTCAGTGAGTGAATGTTGTCAGTGAATGTTGTCAGTGAATGTTGTCAGTGAGTGAATGTTGTCAGTGAATGTTGTCAGTGAGTGAATGTTGTCAGTGAATGCTGTCAGTGAGTGAATGTTGTCAGTGAGTGAATGTTGTCAGAGAGTGAATGTTGTCAGTGAATGTTGTCAGTGAGTGTTGTCAGTGAATGTTGTCAGTGAGTGAATGTTGTCAGTGAGTGAATGTTGTCAGTGAATGTTGTCAGTGAGTGAATGTTGTCAGTGAATGTTGTCAGTGAATGTTGTCAGAGAGTGAATGTTGTCAGTGAGTGAATGTTGTCAGTGAATGTTGTCAGTGAATGTTGTCAGTGAGTGAATGTTGTCAGTGAGTGAATGTTGTCAGTGAGTGAATGTTGTCAGTGAATGTTGTCTGTGAGTGAATGTTGTCAGTTAGTGAATGTTGTCAGTGAGTGAATGTTGTCAGTGAATGTTGTCAGTGAGTGAATGTTGTCAGTGAATGTCAGTGAGTGAATGTTGTCAGTGAATGTTGTCAGTGAGTGAATGTTGTCAGTGAGTGAATGTTGTCAGTGAATGTTGTCAGAGAGTGAATGTTGTCAGTGAATGTTGTCAGTGAGTGTTGTCAGTGAATGTTGTCAGAGTGTGAATGTTGTCAGTGAGTGAATGTTGTCAGTGAGTGAATGTTGTCAGTGAATATTGTCAGTGAGTGAATGTTGTCAGAGAGTGAATGTTGTCAGTGAATGTTGTCAGTGAGTGAATGTTGTCAGTGAATGTTGTCAGTGAATGTTGTCAGAGAGTGAATGTTGTCAGTGAATGTTGTCAGTGAGTGAATGTTGTCAGTGAATGCTGTCAGTGAGTGAATGTTGTCAGTGAGTGAATGTTGTCAGAGAGTGAATGTTGTCAGTGAATGTTGTCAGTGAGTGTTGTCAGTGAATGTTGTCAGTGAGTGAATGTTGTCAGTGAATGTTGTCAGTGAGTGAATGTTGTCAGTGAATGTTGTCAGTGAATGTTGTCAGTGAGTGAATGTTGTCAGTGAGTGAATGTTGACAGTGAATGTTGTCAGTGAATGTTGTCAGTGAATGTTGTCAGTGAGTGAATGTTATCAGTGAATGTTGTCAGTGAGTGAATGTTGTCAGTGAATGTTGTCAGTGAGTGAAAGTTGTCAGTGAGTGAATGTTGTCAGTGAATGTTGTCAGTTAGTGAATGTTGTCAGTGAATGTTGTCAGTGAGTGAATGTTGTCAGTGAATGTTGTCAGTGAGTGAATGTTGTCAGTGAGTGAATGTTGTCAGTGAATGTTGTCTGTGAGTGAATGTTGTCAGTTAGTGAATGTTGTCAGTGAAAGTTGTCAGAGAGTCAATGTTGTCAGTGAATGTTGTCAGTGAGTGAATGTTGTCAGTGAGTGAATGTTGTCAGTGAATGTTGTCAGTGAGTGAATGTTGTCAGTGAATGTCAGTGAGTGAATGTTGTCAGTGAATGTTGTCAGTGAATGTTGTCAGTGAGTGAATGTTGTCAGTGAGTGAATGTTGTCAGTGAATGTTGTCAGAGAGTGAATGTTGTCAGTGAGTGAATGTTGTCAGTGAATGTTGTCAGTGAGTGAATGTTGTCAGTGAGTGAATGTTGTCAGTGAATGTTGTCAGTTAATGTTGTCAGTGAATGTTGTCAGTGAGTGAATGTTGTCAGTGAATGTTGTCAGTGAGTGAATGTTGTCAGTGAATGTTGTCAGTGAGTGAATGTTGTCAGTGAATGTTGTCAGTGAATGTTATCAGTGAGTGAATGTTGTCAGTGAGTGAATGTTGTCAGTGAGTGAATGTTGTCAGTGAATGTTGTCAGTGAATGTTGTCAGTGAGTGAATGTTGTCAGAGAGTGAATGTTGTCAGTGAGTGAATGTTGTCAGTGAATGTTGTCAGTGAATGTTGTCTGTGAGTGAATGTTGTCAGTGAATGTTGTCAGTGAGTGAATGTTGTCAGTGAATGTTGTCAGTGAGTGAATGTTGTCAGTGAATGTTGTCAGTGAGTGAATGTTGTCAGTGAATGTTGTCAGTGAGTGAATGTTGTCAGTGAATGCTGTCAGTGAGTGAATGTTGTCAGTGAATATTGTCAGTGAGTGAATGTTGTCAGAGAGTGAATGTTGTCAGTGAATGTTGTCAGTGAGTGAATGTTGTCAGTGAATGTTGTCAGTGAATGTTGTCAGTGAGTGAATGTTGTCAGTGAATGTTGTCAGTGAGTGAATGTTGTCAGTGAATGCTGTCAGTGAGTGAATGTTGTCAGTGAGTGAATGTTGTCAGAGAGTGAATGTTGTCAGTGAATGTTGTCAGTGAGTGTTGTCAGTGAATGTTGTCAGTGAGTGAATGTTGTCAGTGAATGTTGTCAGTGAGTGAATGTTGTCAGTGAATGTTGTCAGTGAATGTTGTCAGTGAGTGAATGTTGTCAGTGAGTGAATGTTGACAGTGAATGTTGTCAGAGAATGTTGTCAGTGAATGTTGTCAGTGAGTGAATGTTATCAGTGAATGTTGTCAGTGAGTGAATGTTGTCAGTGAATGTTGTCAGTGAGTGAATGTTGTCAGTGAGTGAATGTTGTCAGTGAATGTTGTCAGTTAGTGAATGTTGTCAGTGAATGTTGTCAGTGAGTGAATGTTGTCAGTGAATGTTGTCAGTGAGTGAATGTTGTCAGTGAGTGAATGTTGTCAGTGAATGTTGTCAGTGAGTGAATGTTGTCAGTGAGTGAATGTTGTCAGTGAATGTTGTCAGTGAGTGAATGTTGTCAGTGAATGTTGTCAGTGAGTGAATGTTGTCAGTGAATGTTGTCAGTGAGTGAATGTTGTCAGAGAGTGAATGTTGTCAGTGAGTGAATGTTGTCAGTGAATGTTGTCAGTGAGTGAATGTTGTCAGAGAGTGAATGTTGTCAGAGAGTGAATGTTGTCAGTGAATGTTGTCAGTGAGTGAATGTTGTCAGTGAGTGAATGTTGTCAGTGAATGTTGTCAGTTAATGTTGTCAGTGAATGTTGTCAGTGAGTGAATGTTGTCAGTGAATGTTGTCAGTGAATGTTGTCAGTGAGTGAATGTTGTCAGTGAGTGAATGTTGTCAGTGAATGTTGTCAGAGAGTGAATGTTGTCAGTGAGTGAATGTTGTCAGTGAATGTTGTCAGTGAGTGAATGTTGTCAGTGAGTGAATGTTGTCAGTGAATGTTGTCAGTTAATGTTGTCAGTGAATGTTGTCAGTGAGTGAATGTTGTCAGTGAATGTTGTCAGTGAGTGAATGTTGTCAGTGAATGTTGTCAGTGAGTGAATGTTGTCAGTGAGTGAATGTTGTCAGTGAATGTTGTCAGTGAATGTTATCAGTGAGTGAATGTTGTCAGTGAGTGAATGTTGTCAGTGAGTGAATGTTGTCAGTGAATGTTGTCAGTGAATGTTGTCAGTGAGTGAATGTTGTCAGAGAGTGAATGTTGTCAGTGAGTGAATGTTGTCAGTGAATGTTGTCAGTGAATGTTGTCTGTGAGTGAATGTTGTCAGTGAATGTTGTCAGTGAGTGAATGTTGTCAGTGAATGTTGTCAGTGAGTGAATGTTGTCAGTGAATGTTGTCAGTGAGTGAATGTTGTCAGTGAATGTTGTCAGTGAGTGAATGTTGTCAGTGAATGCTGTCAGTGAGTGAATGTTGTCAGTGAATATTGTCAGTGAGTGAATGTTGTCAGAGAGTGAATGTTGTCAGTGAATGTTGTCAGTGAGTGAATGTTGTCAGTGAATGTTGTCAGTGAATGTTGTCAGTGAGTGAATGTTGTCAGTGAATGTTGTCAGTGAGTGAATGTTGTCAGTGAATGCTGTCAGTGAGTGAATGTTGTCAGTGAGTGAATGTTGTCAGAGAGTGAATGTTGTCAGTGAATGTTGTCAGTGAGTGTTGTCAGTGAATGTTGTCAGTGAGTGAATGTTGTCAGTGAATGTTGTCAGTGAGTGAATGTTGTCAGTGAATGTTGTCAGTGAATGTTGTCAGTGAGTGAATGTTGTCAGTGAGTGAATGTTGACAGTGAATGTTGTCAGAGAATGTTGTCAGTGAATGTTGTCAGTGAGTGAATGTTATCAGTGAATGTTGTCAGTGAGTGAATGTTGTCAGTGAATGTTGTCAGTGAGTGAATGTTGTCAGTGAGTGAATGTTGTCAGTGAATGTTGTCAGTTAGTGAATGTTGTCAGTGAATGTTGTCAGTGAGTGAATGTTGTCAGTGAATGTTGTCAGTGAGTGAATGTTGTCAGTGAGTGAATGTTGTCAGTGAATGTTGTCAGTGAGTGAATGTTGTCAGTGAGTGAATGTTGTCAGTGAATGTTGTCAGTGAGTGAATGTTGTCAGTGAATGTTGTCAGTGAGTGAATGTTGTCAGTGAATGTTGTCAGTGAGTGAATGTTGTCAGAGAGTGAATGTTGTCAGTGAGTGAATGTTGTCAGTGAATGTTGTCAGTGAGTGAATGTTGTCAGAGAGTGAATGTTGTCAGTGAGTGAATGTTGTCAGTGAATGTTGTCAGTGAGTGAATGTTGTCAGTGAGTGAATGTTGTCAGTGAATGTTGTCAGTTAATGTTGTCAGTGAATGTTGTCAGTGAGTGAATGTTGTCAGTGAATGTTGTCAGTGAATGTTGTCAGTGAGTGAATGTTGTCAGTGAATGTTGTCAGTGAATGTTGTCAGTGAGTGAATGTTGTCAGTGAATGTTGTCAGTGAGTGAATGTTGTCAGTGAATGCTGTCAGTGAGTGAATGTTGTCAGTGAATATTGTCAGTGAGTGGATGTTGTCAGAGAGTGAATGTTGTAAGTGAATGTTGTCAGTGAGTGAATGTTGTCAGTGAATGTTGTCAGTGAATGTTGTCAGTGAGTGAATGTTGTCAGTGAATGTTGTCAGTGAGTGAATGTTGTCAGTGAATGCTGTCAGTGAGTGAATGTTGTCAGTGAGTGAATGTTGTCAGAGAGTGAATGTTGTCAGTGAATGTTGTCAGTGAGTGTTGTCAGTGAATGTTGTCAGTGAGTGAATGTTGTCAGTGAATGTTGTCAGTGAGTGAATGTTGTCAGTGAATGTTGTCAGTGAATGTTGTCAGTGAGTGAATGTTGTCAGTGAGTGAATGTTGTCAGTGAATGTTGTCAGTGAATTTTGTCAGTGAGTGAATGTTGTCAGTGAGTGAATGTTGTCAGTGAATGTTGTCTGTGAGTGAATGTTGTCAGTTAGTGAATGTTGTCAGTGAATGTTGTCAGAGAGTCAATGTTGTCAGTGAATGTTGTCAGTGAGTGAATGTTGTCAGTGAGTGAATGTTGTCAGTGAATGTTGTCAGTTTGTGAATGTTGTCAGTGAATGTCAGTGAGTGAATGTTGTCAGTGAATGTTGTCAGTGAGTGAATGTTGTCAGTGAATGTTGTCAGTGAATGCTGTCAGTGAGTGAATGTTGTCAGTGAGTGAATGTTGTCAGTGAATATTGTCAGTGAGTGAATGTTGTCAGTGAATGTTGTCAGTGAGTGAATGTTGTCAGTGAATGTTGTCAGGGAATGTTGTCAGTGAGTGAATGTTGTCAGTGAATGCTGTCAGTGAGTGAATGTTGTCAGTGAATGTTGTCAGAGAGTGAATGTTGTCAGTGAATGTTGTCAGTGAGTGTTGTCAGTGAATGTTGTCAGTGAGTGAATGTTGTCAGTGAGTGAATGTTGTCAGTGAGTGAATGTTGTCAGTGAATGTTGTCTGTGAGTGAATGTTGTCAGTTAGTGAATGTTGTCAGTGAATGTTGTCAGTGAGTGAATGTTGTCAGTGAGTGAATGTTGTCAGTGAATGTTGTCAGAGAGTCAATGTTGTCAGTGAGTGTTGTCAGTGAGTGAATGTTGTCAGAGAGTGAATGTTGTCAGTGAGTGAATGTTGTCAGTGAATGTTGTCAGTGAGTGAATGTTGTCAGAGAGTGAATGTTGTCAGTGAGTGAATGTTGTCAGTGAATGTTGTCAGTGAGTGAATGTTGTCAGTGAGTGAATGTTGTCAGTGAATGTTGTCAGTGAGTGAATGTTGTCAGTGAATGTTGTCAGTGAGTGAATGTTGTCAGTGAATGTTGTCAGTGAGTGAATGTTGTCAGTGAATGTTGTCAGTGAGTGAATGTTGTCAGTGAATGTTGTCAGTGAGTGAATGTTGTCAGTGAATGTTGTCAGTGAGTGAATGCTGTCAGTGAGTGAATGTTGTCAGTGAGTGAATGTTGTCAGTGAATGTTGTCAGAGAGTGAATGTTGTCAGTGAATGTTGTCAGTGAATGTTGTCAGTGAGTGTTGTCAGTGAATGTTGTCAGTGAGTGAATGTTGTCAGTGAGTGAATGTTGTCAGTGAGTGAATGTTGTCAGTGAATGTTGTCTGTGAGTGAATGTTGTCAGTTAGTGAATGTTGTCAGTGAATGTTGTCAGTGAGTGAATGTTGTCAGTGAGTGAATGTTGTCAGTGAATGTTGTCAGAGAGTCAATGTTGTCAGTGAATGTTGTCAGTGAGTGAATGTTGTCAGTGAGTGAATGTTGTCAGTGAATGTTGTCAGAGAGTGAATGTTGTCAGTGAATGTTGTCAGTGAATGTTGTCAGTGAGTGAATGTTGTCAGTGAGTGTTGTCAGTGAGTGAATGTTGTCAGAGAGTGAATGTTGTCAGTGAGTGAATGTTGTCAGTGAATGTTGTCAGTGAGTGAATGTTGTCAGTGAATGTTGTCAGTGAATGTTGTCAGTGAGTGAATGTTGTCAGTGAGTGTTGTCAGTGAGTGAATGTTGTCAGAGAGTGAATGTTGTCAGTGAGTGAATGTTGTCAGTGAGTGTTGTCAGTAAGTGAATGTTGTCAGAGAGTGAATGTTGTCAGTGAGTGAATGTTGTCAGTGAATGTTGTCAGTGAGTGAATGTTATCAGTGAATGTTGTCAGTGAGTGAATGTTGTCAGTGAATGTTGTCAGTGAGTGAATGTTTTCAGTGAATGTTGTCAGAGAGTCAATGTTGTCAGTGAATGTTGTCAGTGAGTGAATGTTGTCAGTGAGTGAATGTTGTCAGTGAATGTTGTCAGTGAGTGAATGTTGTCAGTGAATGTCAGTGAGTGAATGTTGTCAGTGAATGTTGTCAGTGAGTGAATGTTGTCAGTGAATGTTGTCAGTGAGTGAATGTTGTCAGTGAATGCTGTCAGTGAGTGAATGTTGTCAGTGAGTGAATGTTGTCAGAGAGTGAATGTTGTCAGTGAATGTTGTCAGTGAATGTTGTCAGTGAGTGTTGTCAGTGAATGTTGTCAGTGAGTGAATGTTGTCAGTGAATGTCAGTGAGTGAATGTTGTCAGTGAATGTTGTCAGTGAATGTTGTCAGTGAGTGAATGTTGTCAGTGAATGTTGTCAGTGAGTGAATGTTGTCAGTGAATGCTGTCAGTGAGTGAATGTTGTTAGTGAGTGAATGTTGTCAGAGAGTGAATGTTGTCAGTGAATGTTGTCAGTGAATGTTGTCAGTGAGTGTTGTCAGTGAATGTTGTCAGTGAGTGAATGTTGTCAGTGAGTGAATGTTGTCAGTGAGTGAATGTTGTCAGTGAATGTTGTCAGTGAGTGAATGTTGTCAGTGAATGTTGTCAGTGAATGTTGTCAGAGAGTGAATGTTGTCAGTGAGTGAATGTTGTCAGTGAATGTTGTCAGTGAATGTTGTCAGTGAGTGAATGTTGTCAGTGAATGTTGTCAGTGAGTGAATGTTGTCAGTGAATGCTGTCAGTGAGTGAATGTTGTCAGTGAGTGAATGTTGTCAGAGAGTGAATGTTGTCAGTGAATGTTGTCAGTGAGTGTTGTCAGTGAATGTTGTCAGTGAGTGAATGTTGTCAGTGAGTGAATGTTGTCAGTGAATGTTGTCAGTGAGTGAATGTTGTCAGTGAATGTTGTCAGTGAATGTTGTCAGAGAGTGAATGTTGTCAGTGAGTGAATGTTGTCAGTGAATGTTGTCAGTGAATGTTGTCAGTGAGTGAATGTTGTCAGTGAGTGAATGTTGTCAGTGAGTGAATGTTGTCAGTGAATGTTGTCTGTGAGTGAATGTTGTCAGTTAGTGAATGTTGTCAGTGAGTGAATGTTGTCAGTGAATGTTGTCAGTGAGTGAATGTTGTCAGTGAATGTCAGTGAGTGAATGTTGTCAGTGAATGTTGTCAGTGAGTGAATGTTGTCAGTGAGTGAATGTTGTCAGTGAATGTTGTCAGAGAGTGAATGTTGTCAGTGAATGTTGTCAGTGAGTGTTGTCAGTGAATGTTGTCAGAGTGTGAATGTTGTCAGTGAGTGAATGTTGTCAGTGAGTGAATGTTGTCAGTGAATATTGTCAGTGAGTGAATGTTGTCAGAGAGTGAATGTTGTCAGTGAATGTTGTCAGTGAGTGAATGTTGTCAGTGAATGTTGTCAGTGAATGTTGTCAGAGAGTGAATGTTGTCAGTGAATGTTGTCAGTGAGTGAATGTTGTCAGTGAATGCTGTCAGTGAGTGAATGTTGTCAGTGAGTGAATGTTGTCAGAGAGTGAATGTTGTCAGTGAATGTTGTCAGTGAGTGTTGTCAGTGAATGTTGTCAGTGAGTGAATGTTGTCAGTGAATGTTGTCAGTGAGTGAATGTTGTCAGTGAATGTTGTCAGTGAATGTTGTCAGTGAGTGAATGTTGTCAGTGAGTGAATGTTGACAGTGAATGTTGTCAGTGAATGTTGTCAGTGAATGTTGTCAGTGAGTGAATGTTATCAGTGAATGTTGTCAGTGAGTGAATGTTGTCAGTGAATGTTGTCAGTGAGTGAAAGTTGTCAGTGAGTGAATGTTGTCAGTGAATGTTGTCAGTTAGTGAATGTTGTCAGTGAATGTTGTCAGTGAGTGAATGTTGTCAGTGAATGTTGTCAGTGAGTGAATGTTGTCAGTGAGTGAATGTTGTCAGTGAATGTTGTCTGTGAGTGAATGTTGTCAGTTAGTGAATGTTGTCAGTGAAAGTTGTCAGAGAGTCAATGTTGTCAGTGAATGTTGTCAGTGAGTGAATGTTGTCAGTGAGTGAATGTTGTCAGTGAATGTTGTCAGTGAGTGAATGTTGTCAGTGAATGTCAGTGAGTGAATGTTGTCAGTGAATGTTGTCAGTGAATGTTGTCAGTGAGTGAATGTTGTCAGTGAGTGAATGTTGTCAGTGAATGTTGTCAGAGAGTGAATGTTGTCAGTGAGTGAATGTTGTCAGTGAATGTTGTCAGTGAGTGAATGTTGTCAGTGAGTGAATGTTGTCAGTGAATGTTGTCAGTTAATGTTGTCAGTGAATGTTGTCAGTGAGTGAATGTTGTCAGTGAATGTTGTCAGTGAGTGAATGTTGTCAGTGAATGTTGTCAGTGAGTGAATGTTGTCAGTGAGTGAATGTTGTCAGTGAATGTTGTCAGTGAATGTTATCAGTGAGTGAATGTTGTCAGTGAGTGAATGTTGTCAGTGAGTGAATGTTGTCAGTGAATGTTGTCAGTGAATGTTGTCAGTGAGTGAATGTTGTCAGAGAGTGAATGTTGTCAGTGAGTGAATGTTGTCAGTGAATGTTGTCAGTGAATGTTGTCTGTGAGTGAATGTTGTCAGTGAATGTTGTCAGTGAGTGAATGTTGTCAGTGAATGTTGTCAGTGAGTGAATGTTGTCAGTGAATGTTGTCAGTGAGTGAATGTTGTCAGTGAATGTTGTCAGTGAGTGAATGTTGTCAGTGAATGCTGTCAGTGAGTGAATGTTGTCAGTGAATATTGTCAGTGAGTGAATGTTGTCAGAGAGTGAATGTTGTCAGTGAATGTTGTCAGTGAGTGAATGTTGTCAGTGAATGTTGTCAGTGAATGTTGTCAGTGAGTGAATGTTGTCAGTGAATGTTGTCAGTGAGTGAATGTTGTCAGTGAATGCTGTCAGTGAGTGAATGTTGTCAGTGAGTGAATGTTGTCAGAGAGTGAATGTTGTCAGTGAATGTTGTCAGTGAGTGTTGTCAGTGAATGTTGTCAGTGAGTGAATGTTGTCAGTGAATGTTGTCAGTGAGTGAATGTTGTCAGTGAATGTTGTCAGTGAATGTTGTCAGTGAGTGAATGTTGTCAGTGAGTGAATGTTGACAGTGAATGTTGTCAGAGAATGTTGTCAGTGAATGTTGTCAGTGAGTGAATGTTATCAGTGAATGTTGTCAGTGAGTGAATGTTGTCAGTGAATGTTGTCAGTGAGTGAATGTTGTCAGTGAGTGAATGTTGTCAGTGAATGTTGTCAGTTAGTGAATGTTGTCAGTGAATGTTGTCAGTGAGTGAATGTTGTCAGTGAATGTTGTCAGTGAGTGAATGTTGTCAGTGAGTGAATGTTGTCAGTGAATGTTGTCAGTGAGTGAATGTTGTCAGTGAGTGAATGTTGTCAGTGAATGTTGTCAGTGAGTGAATGTTGTCAGTGAATGTTGTCAGTGAGTGAATGTTGTCAGTGAATGTTGTCAGTGAGTGAATGTTGTCAGAGAGTGAATGTTGTCAGTGAGTGAATGTTGTCAGTGAATGTTGTCAGTGAGTGAATGTTGTCAGAGAGTGAATGTTGTCAGTGAGTGAATGTTGTCAGTGAATGTTGTCAGTGAGTGAATGTTGTCAGTGAGTGAATGTTGTCAGTGAATGTTGTCAGTTAATGTTGTCAGTGAATGTTGTCAGTGAGTGAATGTTGTCAGTGAATGTTGTCAGTGAATGTTGTCAGTGAGTGAATGTTGTCAGTGAATGTTGTCAGTGAATGTTGTCAGTGAGTGAATGTTGTCAGTGAATGTTGTCAGTGAGTGAATGTTGTCAGTGAATGCTGTCAGTGAGTGAATGTTGTCAGTGAATATTGTCAGTGAGTGGATGTTGTCAGAGAGTGAATGTTGTAAGTGAATGTTGTCAGTGAGTGAATGTTGTCAGTGAATGTTGTCAGTGAATGTTGTCAGTGAGTGAATGTTGTCAGTGAATGTTGTCAGTGAGTGAATGTTGTCAGTGAATGCTGTCAGTGAGTGAATGTTGTCAGTGAGTGAATGTTGTCAGAGAGTGAATGTTGTCAGTGAATGTTGTCAGTGAGTGTTGTCAGTGAATGTTGTCAGTGAGTGAATGTTGTCAGTGAATGTTGTCAGTGAGTGAATGTTGTCAGTGAATGTTGTCAGTGAATGTTGTCAGTGAGTGAATGTTGTCAGTGAGTGAATGTTGTCAGTGAGTGAATGTTGTCAGTGAATGTTGTCTGTGAGTGAATGTTGTCAGTTAGTGAATGTTGTCAGTGAATGTTGTCAGAGAGTCAATGTTGTCAGTGAATGTTGTCAGTGAGTGAATGTTGTCAGTGAGTGAATGTTGTCAGTGAATGTTGTCAGTGAGTGAATGTTGTCAGTGAATGTCAGTGAGTGAATGTTGTCAGTGAATGTTGTCAGTGAGTGAATGTTGTCAGTGAATGTTGTCAGTGAATGCTGTCAGTGAGTGAATGTTGTCAGTGAGTGAATGTTGTCAGTGAATATTGTCAGTGAGTGAATGTTGTCAGTGAATGTTGTCAGTGAGTGAATGTTGTCAGTGAATGTTGTCAGGGAATGTTGTCAGTGAGTGAATGTTGTCAGTGAATGCTGTCAGTGAGTGAATGTTGTCAGTGAATGTTGTCAGAGAGTGAATGTTGTCAGTGAATGTTGTCAGTGAGTGTTTTCAGTGAATGTTGTCAGTGAGTGAATGTTGTCAGTGAGTGAATGTTGTCAGTGAGTGAATGTTGTCAGTGAATGTTGTCTGTGAGTGAATGTTGTCAGTTAGTGAATGTTGTCAGTGAATGTTGTCAGTGAGTGAATGTTGTCAGTGAGTGAATGTTGTCAGTGAATGTTGTCAGAGAGTCAATGTTGTCAGTGAGTGTTGTCAGTGAGTGAATGTTGTCAGAGAGTGAATGTTGTCAGTGAGTGAATGTTGTCAGTGAATGTTGTCAGTGAGTGAATGTTGTCAGAGAGTGAATGTTGTCAGTGAGTGAATGTTGTCAGTGAATGTTGTCAGTGAGTGAATGTTGTCAGTGAGTGAATGTTGTCAGTGAATGTTGTCAGTGAGTGAATGTTGTCAGTGAATGTTGTCAGTGAGTGAATGTTGTCAGTGAATGTTGTCAGTGAGTGAATGTTGTCAGTGAATGTTGTCAGTGAGTGAATGTTGTCAGTGAATGTTGTCAGTGAGTGAATGTTGTCAGTGAATGTTGTCAGTGAGTGAATGCTGTCAGTGAGTGAATGTTGTCAGTGAGTGAATGTTGTCAGTGAATGTTGTCAGAGAGTGAATGTTGTCAGTGAATGTTGTCAGTGAATGTTGTCAGTGAGTGTTGTCAGTGAATGTTGTCAGTGAGTGAATGTTGTCAGTGAGTGAATGTTGTCAGTGAGTGAATGTTGTCAGTGAATGTTGTCTGTGAGTGAATGTTGTCAGTTAGTGAATGTTGTCAGTGAATGTTGTCAGTGAGTGAATGTTGTCAGTGAGTGAATGTTGTCAGTGAATGTTGTCAGAGAGTCAATGTTGTCAGTGAATGTTGTCAGTGAGTGAATGTTGTCAGTGAGTGAATGTTGTCAGTGAATGTTGTCAGTGAGTGAATGTTGTCAGTGAATGTTGTCAGTGAATGTTGTCAGTGAGTGAATGTTGTCAGTGAGTGTTGTCAGTGAGTGAATGTTGTCAGAGAGTGAATGTTGTCAGTGAGTGAATGTTGTCAGTGAATGTTGTCAGTGAGTGAATGTTGTCAGTGAGTGAATGTTGTCAGTGAATGTTGTCAGTGAGTGAATGTTATCAGTGAATGTTGTCAGTGAGTGAATGTTGTCAGTGAGTGAATGTTGTCAGTGAATGTTGTCAGTGAATGTTATCAGTTAGTGAATGTTGTCAGTGAATGTTGTCAGTGAGTGAATGTTGTCAGTGAATGTTGTCAGTGAGTGAATGTTGTCAGTGAGTGAATGTTGTCAGTGAATGTTGTCTGTGAGTGAATGTTGTCAGTTAGTGAATGTTGTCAGTGAATGTTGTCAGAGAGTCAATGTTGTCAGTGAATGTTGTCAGTGAGTGAATGTTGTCAGTGAGTGAATGTTGTCAGTGAATGTTGTCAGTGAATGTTGTCAGAGAGTGAATGTTGTCAGTGAATGTTGTCAGAGAGTGAATGTTATCAGTAAATGTTGTCAGTGAATGTTGTCAGAGAGTGAATGTTGTCAGTGAATGTTGTCAGTTAGTGAATGTTGTCAGTGAATGTTGTCAGTGAGTGAATGTTGTCAGTGAATGTTGTCAGTGAGTGAATGTTGTCAGTGAATGCTGTCAGTGAGTGAATGTTGTCAGTGAGTGAATGTTGTCAGTGAATATTGTCAGTGAGTGAATGTTGTCAGTGAATGTTGTCAGTGAGTGAATGTTGTCAGTGAATGTTGTCAGTGAATGTTGTCAGTGAGTGAATGTTGTCAGTGAATGCTGTCAGTGAGTGAATGTTGTCAGTGAGTGAATGTTGTCAGTGAATGTTGTCAGAGAGTGAATGTTGTCAGTGAATGTTGTCAGTGAATGTTGTCAGTGAATGTTGTCAGTGAGTGAATGTTGTCAGTGAGTGAATGTTGTCAGTGAGTGAATGTTGTCAGTGAATGTTGTCTGTGAGTGAATGTTGTCAGTTAGTGAATGTTGTCAGTGAATGTTGTCAGTGAGTGAATGTTGTCAGTGAGTGAATTTTGTCAGTGAATGTTGTCAGAGAGTCAATGTTCTCAGTGAATGTTGTCAGTGAGTGAATGTTGTCAGTGAGTGAATGTTGTCAGTGAATGTTGTCAGTGAATGTTGTCAGTGAGTGAATGTTTTCAGTGAGTGTTGTCAGTGAGTGTTGTCAGAGACTGAATGTTGTCAGTGAATGTTGTCAGTGAGTGATTGTTGTCAGTGAATGTTGTCAGTGAGTAAATGTTGTCAGTGAATGTTGTCAGTGAGTGAATGTTGTCAGTGAATGCTGTCAGTGAGTGAATGTTGTCAGAGAGTGAATGTTGTCAGTGAATGTTGTCAGTGAATGTTGTCAGTGAGTGTTGTCAGTGAATGTTGTCAGTGAGTGAATGTTGTCAGTGAGTGAATGTTGTCAGTGAGTGAATGTTGTCAGTGAGTGAATGTTGTCAGTGAATGTTGTCAGTGAATGTTGTCAGTGAGTGAATGTTGTCAGAGAGTGAATGTTGTCAGTGAGTGAATGTTGTCAGTGAATGTTGTCAGTGAGTGAATGATTTCAGTGAGTGAATGTTGTCAGTGAATGTTGTCTGTGAGTGAATGTTGTCAGTTAGTGAATGTTGTCAGTGAATGTTGCCAGTGAGTGAATGTTGTCAGAGAGTCAATGTTGTCAGTGAATGTTGTCAGTGAGTGAATGTTGTCAGTGAATGTTGTCAGTTAATGTTGTCAGTGAATGTTGTCAGTGAGTGAATGTTGTCAGTGAATGTTGTCAGTGAGTGAATGTTGTCAGTGAATGTTGTCAGTGAGTGAATGTTGTCAGTGAGTGAATGTTGTCAGTGAATGTTGTCAGTGAATGTTATCAGTTAGTGAATGTTGTCAGTGAATGTTGTCAGTGAGTGAATGTTGTCAGTGAATGTTGTCAGTGAGTGAATGTTGTCAGTGAATGCTGTCAGTGAGTGAATGTTGTCAGTGAATATTGTCAGTGAATGTTGTCAGTGCGTGAATGTTGTCAGTGAATGTTGTCAGTGAATGTTGTCAGTGCGTGAATGTTATCAGTGAATGTTGTCAGTGAGTGAATGTTGTCAGTGAATGCTGTCAGTGAGTGAATGTTGTCAGTGAGTGAATGTTGTCAGTGAATGTTGTCAGTGAATGTTGTCAGTGAGTGTTGTCAGTGAATGTTGTCAGTGAGTGAATGTTGTCAGTGAGTGAATGTTGTCAGTGAATGTTGTCTGTGAGTGAATGTTGTCAGTTAGTGAATGTTGTCAGTGAATGTTGTCAGTGAGTGAATGTTGTCAGTGAGTGAATGTTGTCAGTGAATGTTGTCAGAGAGTCAATGTTGTCAGTGAATGTTGTCAGTGAGTGAATGTTGTCAGTGAGTGAATGTTGTCAGTGAATGTTGTCAGAGAGTGAATGTTGTCAGTGAATGTTGTCAGTGAATGTTGTCAGTGAGTGAATGTTGTCAGTGAGTGTTGTCAGTGAGTGAATGTTGTCAGAGAGTGAATGTTGTCAGTGAGTGAATGTTGTCAGTGAATGTTGTCAGTGAGTGAATGTTGTCAGTGAATGTTGTCAGTGAATGTTGTCAGTGAGTGAATGTTGTCAGTGAGTGTTGTCAGTGAGTGAATGTTCTCAGAGAGTGAATGTTGTCAGTGAGTGAATGTTGTCAGTGAGTGTTGTCAGTAAGTGAATGTTGTCAGAGAGTGAATGTTGTCAGTGAGTGAATGTTGTCAGTGAATGTTGTCAGTGAGTGAATGTTATCAGTGAATGTTGTCAGTGAGTGAATGTTGTCAGTGAATGTTGTCAGTGAGTGAATGTTGTCAGTGAATGTTGTCAGAGAGTCAATGTTGTCAGTGAATGTTGTCAGTGAGTGAATGTTGTCAGTGAGTGAATGTTGTCAGTGAATGTTGTCAGTGAGTGAATGTTGTCAGTGAATGTCAGTGAGTGAATGTTGTCAGTGAATGTTGTCAGTGAGTGAATGTTGTCAGTGAATGCTGTCAGTGAGTGAATGTTGTCAGTGAGTGAATGTTGTCAGAGAGTGAATGTTGTCAGTGAATGTTGTCAGTGAATGTTGTCAGTGAGTGTTGTCAGTGAATGTTGTCAGTGAGTGAATGTTGTCAGTGAATGTCAGTGAGTGAATGTTGTCAGTGAATGTTGTCAGTGAATGTTGTCAGTGAGTGAATGTTGTCAGTGAATGTTGTCAGTGAGTGAATGTTGTCAGTGAATGCTGTCAGTGAGTGAATGTTGTTAGTGAGTGAATGTTGTCAGAGAGTGAATGTTGTCAGTGAATGTTGTCAGTGAATGTTGTCAGTGAGTGTTGTCAGTGAATGTTGTCAGTGAGTGAATGTTGTCAGTGAGTGAATGTTGTCAGTGAGTGAATGTTGTCAGTGAATGTTGTCAGTGAGTGAATGTTGTCAGTGAATGTTGTCAGTGAATGTTGTCAGAGAGTGAATGTTGTCAGTGAGTGAATGTTGTCAGTGAATGTTGTCAGTGAATGTTGTCAGTGAGTGAATGTTGTCAGTGAGTGAATGTTGTCAGTGAATGTTGTCAGTGAGTGAATGTTGTCAGTGAATGCTGTCAGTGAGTGAATGTTGTCAGTGAGTGAATGTTGTCAGAGAGTGAATGTTGTCAGTGAATGTTGTCAGTGAGTGTTGTCAGTGAATGTTGTCAGTGAGTGAATGTTGTCAGTGAGTGAATGTTGTCAGTGAATGTTGTCAGTGAGTGAATGTTGTCAGTGAATGTTGTCAGTGAATGTTGTCAGAGAGTGAATGTTGTCAGTGAGTGAATGTTGTCAGTGAATGTTGTCAGTGAATGTTGTCAGTGAGTGAATGTTGTCAGTGAGTTAATGTTGTCAGTGAGTGAATGTTGTCAGTGAATGTTGTCTGTGAGTGAATGTTGTCAGTTAGTGAATGTTGTCAGTGAGTGAATGTTGTCAGTGAATGTTGTCAGTGAGTGTATGTTGTCAGTGAGTGAATGTTGTCAGTGAGTGTTGTAAGTGAGTCAATGTTGTCAGTGAGTGTTGTCAGTGAATGTTGTCAGTGAGTGAATGTTATCAGTGTATGTTGTCAGTGAGTGAATGTTGTCAGTGAATGTTGTCAGTGAGTGAATGTTGTCAGTGAATGTTGTCAGTGAGTGAATGTTGTCAGTGAATGTTGTCAGTGAGTGAATGTTGTAAGTGAATGTTGTCAGTGAGTGAATGTTGTCAGTGAGTGAATGTTGTCAGTGAGTGAATGTTGTCAGTGAACGTTGTCAGTGAATGTTGTCAGAGAGTGAATGTTGTCAGTGAATGTTGTCAGAGAGTGAATGTTATCAGTAAATGTTGTCAGTGAATGTTGTCAGTGAGTGAATGTTGTCAGTGAATGTTGTCAGTTAGTGAATGTTGTCAGTGAATGTTGTCAGTGAGTGAATGTTGTCAGTGAATGTTGTCAGTGAGTGAATGTTGTCAGTGAATGCTGTCAGTGAGTGAATGTTGTCAGTGAGTGAATGTTGTCAGTGAATATTGTCAGTGAGTGAATGTTGTCAGTGAATGTTGTCAGTGAGTGAATGTTGTCAGTGAATGTTGTCAGTGAATGTTGTCAGTGAGTGAATGTTGTCAGTGAATGCTGTCAGTGAGTGAATGTTGTCAGTGAGTGAATGTTGTCAGTGAATGTTGTCAGAGAGTGAATGTTGTCAGTGAATGTTGTCAGTGAATGTTGTCAGTGAGTGTTGTCAGTGAATGTTGTCAGTGAGTGAATGTTGTCAGTGAGTGAATGTTGTCAGTGAATGTTGTCTGTGAGTGAATGTTGTCAGTTAGTGAATGTTGTCAGTGAGTGAATGTTGTCAGTGAATGTTGTCAGTGAGTGAATGTTGTCAGTGAGTGAATGTTGTCAGTGAATGTTGTCAGAGAGTCAATGTTGTCAGTGAATGTTGTCAGTGAGTGAATGTTGTCAGTGAGTGAATGTTGTCAGTGAATGTTGTCAGTGAGTGAATGTTGTCAGTGAATGTTGTCAGTGAATGTTGTCAGTGAGTGAATGTTGTCAGTGAGTGAATGTTGTCAGAGAGTGAATGTTGTCAGTGAGTGAATGTTCTCAGTGAATGTTGTCAGTGAGTGAATGTTGTCAGTGAGTGAATGTTGTCAGAGAGTGAATGTTGTCAGTGAGTGAATGTTGTCAGTGAATGTTGTCAGTGAGTGAATGTTGTCAGAGAGTGAATGTTGTCAGTGAGTGAATGTTGTCAGTGAATGTTGTCAGTGAGTGAATGTTGTCAGTGAGTGAATGTTGTCAGTGAATGTTGTCAGTGAGTGAATGTTGTCAGTGAATGTTGTCAGTGAGTGAATGCTGTCAGTGAGTGAATGTTGTCAGTGAGTGAATGTTGTCAGTGAATGTTGTCAGTGAGTGAATGTTATCAGTGAATGTTGTCAGTGAGTGAATGTTGTCAGTGAATGTTGTCAGTGAGTGAATGTTGTCAGTGAGTGAATGTTGTCAGTGAATGTTGTCAGTGAGTGAATGTTGTCAGTGAATGTTGTCAGTGAGTGAATGTTGTCAGTGAATGTTGTCAGTGAGTGAATGTTGTCAGTGAATGTTGTCAGTGAGTGAATGTTGTCAGTGAGTGAATGTTGTCAGAGAGTGAATGTTGTCAGTGAATGTTGTCAGTGAGTGTTGTCAGTGAATGTTGTCAGTGAGTGAATGTTGTCAGTGAATGTTGTCAGTGAGTGAATGTTGTCAGTGAATGTTGTCAGTGAATGTTGTCAGTGAGTGAATGTTGTCAGTGAGTGAATGTTGTCAGTGAATGTTGTCAGTGAATGTTGTCAGTGAATGTTGTCAGTGAGTGAATGTTGTCAGTGAGTGAATGTTGTCAGTGAGTGAATGTTGTCAGTGAATGTTGTCTGTGAGTGAATGTTGTCAGTTAGTGAATGTTGTCAGTGAATGTTGTCAGAGAGTCAATGTTGTCAGTGAATGTTGTCAGTGAGTGAATGTTGTCAGTGAGTGAATGTTGTCAGGGAATGTTGTCAGAGAGTGAATGTTGTCAGTGAATGTTGTCAGTGAATGTTGTCAGTGAGTGAATGTTGTCAGTGAGTGTTGTCAGTGAGTGAATGTTGTCAGAGAGTGAATGTTGTCAGTGAGTGAATGTTGTCAGTGAATGTTGTCAGTGAGTGAATGTTGTCAGTGAATGTTGTCAGTGAATGTTGTCAGTGAGTGAATGTTGTCAGTGAGTGTTGTCAGTGAGTGAATGTTGTCAGAGAGTGAATGTTGTCAGTGAGTGAATGTTGTCAGTGAGTGTTGTCAGTGAGTGAATGTTGTCAGAGAGTGAATGTTGTCAGTGAGTGAATGTTGTCAGTGAATGTTGTCAGTGAGTGAATGTTATCAGTGAATGTTGTCAGTGAGTGAATGTTGTCAGTGAATGTTGTCAGTGAGTGAATGTTGTCAGTGAATGTTGTCAGTGAGTGAATGTTGTCAGTGAGTCAATGTTGTCAGTGAATGTTGTCAGTGAGTGAATGTTGTCAGTGAGTGAATGTTGTCAGTGAATGTCAGTGAGTGAATGTTGTCAGTGAATGTTGTCAGTGAGTGAATGTTGTCAGTGAGTGAATGTTGTCAGTGAATGTTGTCAGTGAGTGAATGTTGTCAGTGAATGTTGTCAGTGAGTGAATGTTGTCAGTGAATGCTGTCAGTGAGTGAATGTTGTCAGAGAGTGAATGTTGTCAGTGAATGTTGTCAGTGAATGTTGTCAGTGAGTGTTGTCAGTGAGTGAATGTTGTCAGAGAGTGAATGTTGTCAGTGAGTGAATGTTGTCAGTGAATGTTGTCAGTGAATGTTGTCAGTGAGTGAATGTTGTCAGTGAGTGAATGTTGTCAGTGAATGTTGTCTGTGAGTGAATGTTGTCAGTTAGTGAATGTTGTCAGTGAATGTTGCCAGTGAGTGAATGTTGTCAGAGAGTCAATGTTGTCAGTGAATGTTGTCAGTGAGTGAATGTTGTCAGTGAGTGAATGTTGTCAGTGAATGTTGTCAGTGAGTGAATGTTGTCAGTGAGTGTTGTCAGTGAGTGAATGTAGTCAGAGAGTGAATGTTGTCAGTGAGTGAATGTTGTCAGTGAATGTTGTCAGTGAGTGAATGTTGTCAGTGAGTGAATGTTGTCAGTGAATGTTGTCAGTTAATGTTGTCAGTGAATGTTGTCAGTGAGTGAATGTTGTCAGTGAGTGAATGTTGTCAGTGAATGTTATCAGTTAGTGAATGTTGTCAGTGAATGTTGTCAGTGAGTGAATGTTGTCAGTGAATGTTGTCAGAGAGTGAATGTTGTCAGTGAATGTTGTCAGTGAATGTTGTCAGTGAATGTTGTCAGTGAGTGAATGTTGTCAGTGAATGTTGTCAGTGAGTGAATGTTGTCAGTGATTGCTGTCAGTGAGTGAATGTTGTCAGTGAGTGAATGTTGTCAGAGAGTGAATGTTGTCAGTGAATGTTGTCAGTGAGTGTTGTCAGTGAATGTTGTCAGTGAGTGAATGTTGTCAGTGAATGTTGTCAGTGAGTGAATGTTGTCAGTGAATGTTGTCAGTGAATGTTGTCAGTGAATGTTGTCAGTGAGTGAATGTTGTCAGTGAGTGAATGTTGTCAGTGAATGTTGTCTGTGAGTGAATGTTGTCAGTTAGTGAATGTTGTCAGTGAATGTTGTCAGAGAGTCAATGTTGTCAGTGAATGTTGTCAGTGAGTGAATGTTGTCAGTGAGTGAATGTTGTCAGTGAATGTTGTCAGAGAGTGAATGTTGTCAGTGAATGTTGTCAGTGAATGTTGTCAGTGAGTGAATGTTGTCAGTGAGTGTTGTCAGTGAGTGAATGTTGTCAGAGAGTGAATGTTGTCAGTGAGTGAATGTTGTCAGTGAATGTTGTCAGTGAGTGAATGTTGTCAGTGAATGTTGTCAGTGAATGTTGTCAGTGAGTGAATGTTGTCAGTGAGTGTTGTCAGTGAGTGAATGTTGTCAGAGAGTGAATGTTGTCAGTGAGTGAATGTTGTCAGTGAGTGTTGTCAGTGAGTGAATGTTGTCAGAGAGTGAATGTTGTCAGTGAGTGAATGTTGTCAGTGAATGTTGTCAGTGAGTGAATGTTATCAGTGAATGTTGTCAGTGAGTGAATGTTGTCAGTGAATGTTGTCAGTGAGTGAATGTTGTCAGTGAATGTTGTCAGTGAGTGAATGTTGTCAGTGAGTCAATGTTGTCAGTGAATGTTGTCAGTGAGTGAATGTTGTCAGTGAGTGAATGTTGTCAGTGAATGTCAGTGAGTGAATGTTGTCAGTGAATGTTGTCAGTGAGTGAATGTTGTCAGTGAGTGAATGTTGTCAGTGAATGTTGTCAGTGAGTGAATGTTGTCAGTGAGTGAATGTTGTCAGAGAGTGAATGTTGTCAGTGAATGTTGTCAGTGAATGTTGTCAGTGAGTGTTGTCAGTGAATGTTGTCAGTGAGTGAATGTTGTCAGTGAGTGAATGTTGTCAGTGAATGTTGTCAGTGAGTGAATGTTGTCAGTGAATGTTGTCAGTGAATGTTGTCAGAGAGTGAATGTTGTCAGTGAGTGAATGTTGTCAGTGAGTGTTGTCAGTGAGTGAATGTTGTCAGAGAGTGAATGTTGTCAGTGAGTGAATGTTGTCAGTGAATGTTGTCAGTGAGTGAATGTTATCAGTGAATGTTGTCAGTGAGTGAATGTTGTCAGTGAATGTTGTCAGTGAGTGAATGTTGTCAGTGAATGTTGTCAGAGAGTCAATGTTGTCAGTGAATGTTGTCAGTGAGTGAATGTTGTCAGTGAGTGAATGTTGTCAGTGAATGTTGTCAGTCGGTGAATGTTGTCAGTGAATGTCAGTGAGTGAATGTTGTCAGTGAATGTTGTCAGTGAGTGAATGTTGTCAGTGAGTGAATGTTGTCAGTGAATGTTGTCAGTGAGTGAATGTTGTCAGTGAGTGAATGTTGTCAGAGAGTGAATGTTGTCAGTGAATGTTGTCAGTGAATGTTGTCAGTGAGTGTTGTCAGTGAATGTTGTCAGTGAGTGAATGTTGTCAGTGAGTGAATGTTGTCAGTGAATGTTGTCAGTGAGTGAATGTTGTCAGTGAATGTTGTCAGTGAATGTTGTCAGAGAGTGAATGTTGTCAGTGAGTGAATGTTGTCAGTGAGTGTTGTCAGTGAGTGAATGTTGTCAGAGAGTGAATGTTGTCAGTGAGTGAATGTTGTCAGTGAATGTTGTCAGTGAGTGAATGTTATCAGTGAATGTTGTCAGTGAGTGAATGTTGTCAGTGAATGTTGTCAGTGAGTGAATGTTGTCAGTGAATGTTGTCAGAGAGTCAATGTTGTCAGTGAATGTTGTCAGTGAGTGAATGTTGTCAGTGAGTGAATGTTGTCAGTGAATGTTGTCAGTGAGTGAATGTTGTCAGTGAATGTCAGTGAGTGAATGTTGTCAGTGAATGTTGTCAGTGAGTGAATGTTGTCAGTGAGTGAATGTTGTCAGTGAATGTTGTCAGTGAGTGAATGTTGTCAGTGAATGCTGTCAGTGAGTGAATGTTGTCAGTGAGTGAATGTTGTCAGTGAATGTTGTCAGTGAATGTTGTCAGTGAGTGTTGTCAGTGAATGTTGTCAGTGAGTGAATGTTGTCAGTGAGTGAATGTTGTCAGTGAGTGAATGTTGTCAGTGAATGTTGTCAGTGAGTGAATTTTGTCAGTGAATGTTGTCAGTGAATGTTGTCAGTGAATGTTGTCAGAGAGTGAATGTTGTCAGTGAGTGAATGTTGTCAGTGAATGTTGTCAGTGAGTGAATGTTGTCAGTGAGTGAATGTTGTCAGTGAATGTTGTCAGTGAGTGAATGTTGTCAGTGAATGTTGTCAGTGAATGTTGTCAGTGAGTGAATGTTGTCAGTGAGTGTTGTGAGTCAATGTTGTCAGTGAGTGTTGTCAGTGAATGTTGTCAGTGAGTGAATGTTGTCAGTGAATGTTGTCAGTGAGTGAATGTTGTCAGTGAATGTTGTCAGTGAGTGAATGTTGTCAGTGAATGTTGTCAGTGAGTGAATGCTGTCAGTGAGTGAATGTTGTCAGTGAGTGAATGTTGTCAGTGAATGTTGTCAGAGAGTAAATGTTGTCAGTGAATGTTGTCAGTGAATGTTGTCAGTGAGTGTTGTCAGTGAATGTTGTCAGTGAGTGAATGTTGTCAGTGAATGTCAGTGAGTGAATGTTGTCAGTGAATGTTGTCAGTGAATGTTGTCAGTGAGTGAATGTTGTCAGTGAGTGAATGTTGTCAGTGAATGTTGTCAGTGAGTGAATGTTGTCAGTGAATGCTGTCAGTGAGTGAATGTTGTCAGTGAGTGAATGTTGTCAGAGAGTGAATGTTGTCAGTGAATGTTGTCAGTGAATGTTGTCAGTGAGTGTTGTCATTGAGTGAATGTTGTCAGTGAGTGAATGTTGTCAGTGAATGTTGTCAGTGAGTGAATGTTGTCAGTGAATGTTGTCAGTGAGTGAATGTTGTCAGTGAATGTTGTCAGTGAGTGAATGTTGTCAGTGAGTGAATGTTGTCAGTGAGTGAATGTTGTCAGTGAATGTTGTCAGTGAATGTTGTCAGAGAGTGAATGATGTCAGTGAATGTTGTCAGAGAGTGAATGTTATCAGTAAATGTTGTCAGTGAATGTTGTCAGAGAGTGAATGTTGTCAGTGAATGTTGTCAGTTAGTGAATGTTGTCAGTGAATGTTGTCAGTGAGTGAATGTTGTCAGTGAGTGAATGTTGTCAGTGAATGTTGTCAGTGAATGTTGTCAGAGAGTGAATGATGTCAGTGAATGTTGTCAGAGAGTGAATGTTATCAGTAAATGTTGTCAGTGAATGTTGTCAGAGAGTGAATGTTGTCAGTGAATGTTGTCAGTTAGTGAATGTTGTCAGTGAATGTTGTCAGTGAGTGAATGTTGTCAGTGAATGTTGTCAGTGAGTGAATGTTGTCAGTGAATGCTGTCAGTGAGTGAATGTTGTCAGTGAGTGAATGTTGTCAGTGAATATTGTCAGTGAGTGAATGTTGTCAGTGAATGTTGTCAGTGAGTGAATGTTGTCAGTGAATGCTGTCAGTGAGTGAATGTTGTCAGTGAGTGAATGTTGTCAGTGAATGTTGTCAGAGAGTGAATGTTGTCAGTGAATGTTGTCAGTGAATGTTGTCAGTGAGTGTTGTCAGTGAGTGAATGTTGTCAGTGAGTGAATGTTGTCAGTGAGTGAATGTTGTCATTGAATGTTGTCTGTGAGTGAATGTTGTCAGTTTGTGAATGTTGTCAGTGAATGTTGTCAGTGAGTGAATGTTGTCAGTGAGTGAATGTTGTCAGTGAATGTTGTCAGTGAGTGAATGTTGTCAGTGAATGTTGTCAGTGAATGTTGTCAGTGAGTGAATGTTGTCAGTGAGTGAATGTTGTCAGAGAGTGAATGTTGTCAGTGAGTGAATGTTGTCAGTGAATGTTGTCAGTGAGTGAATGTTGTCAGAGAGTGAATGTTGTCAGTGAGTGAATGTTGTCAGTGAATGTTGTCAGTGAGTGAATGTTGTCAGTGAATGTTGTCAGTGAGTGAATGTTGTCAGTGAATGTTGTCAGTGAGTGAATGTTGTCAGTGAATGTTGTCAGTGAGTGAATGTTGTCAGTGAATGTTGTCAGTGAGTGAATGTTGTCAGTGAATGCTGTCAGTGAGTGAATGTTGTTAGTGAGTGAATGTTGTCAGAGAGTGAATGTTGTCAGTGAATGTTGTCAGTGAATGTTGTCAGTGAGTGTTGTCAGTGAATGTTGTCAGTGAGTGAATGTTGTCAGTGAGTGAATGTTGTCAGTGAGTGAATGTTGTCAGTGAATGTTGTCAGTGAGTGAATGTTGTCAGTGAATGTTGTCAGTGAATGTTGTCAGAGAGTGAATGTTGTCAGTGAGTGAATGTTGTCAGTGAATGTTGTCAGTGAATGTTGTCAGTGAGTGAATGTTGTCAGTGAGTGAATGTTGTCAGTGAATGTTGTCAGTGAGTGAATGTTGTCAGTGAATGCTGTCAGTGAGTGAATGTTGTCAGTGAGTGAATGTTGTCAGAGAGTGAATGTTGTCAGTGAATGTTGTCAGTGAGTGTTGTCAGTGAATGTTGTCAGTGAGTGAATGTTGTCAGTGAGTGAATGTTGTCAGTGAATGTTGTCAGTGAGTGAATGTTGTCAGTGAATGTTGTCAGTGAATGTTGTCAGAGAGTGAATGTTGTCAGTGAGTGAATGTTGTCAGTGAATGTTGTCAGTGAATGTTGTCAGTGAGTGAATGTTGTCAGTGAGTTAATGTTGTCAGTGAGTGAATGTTGTCAGTGAATGTTGTCTGTGAGTGAATGTTGTCAGTTAGTGAATGTTGTCAGTGAGTGAATGTTGTCAGTGAATGTTGTCTGTGAGTGAATGTTGTCAGTTAGTGAATGTTGTCAGTGAATGTTGTCAGAGAGTCAATGTTGTCAGTGAATGTTGTCAGTGAGTGAATGTTGTCAGTGAGTGAATGTTGTCAGTGAATGTTGTCAGAGAGTGAATGTTGTCAGTGAATGTTGTCAGTGAATGTTGTCAGTGAGTGAATGTTGTCAGTGAGTGTTGTCAGTGAGTGAATGTTGTCAGAGAGTGAATGTTGTCAGTGAGTGAATGTTGTCAGTGAATGTTGTCAGTGAGTGAATGTTGTCAGTGAATGTTGTCAGTGAATGTTGTCAGTGAGTGAATGTTGTCAGTGAGTGTTGTCAGTGAGTGAATGTTGTCAGAGAGTGAATGTTGTCAGTGAGTGAATGTTGTCAGTGAGTGTTGTCAGTGAGTGAATGTTGTCAGAGAGTGAATGTTGTCAGTGAGTGAATGTTGTCAGTGAATGTTGTCAGTGAGTGAATGTTATCAGTGAATGTTGTCAGTGAGTGAATGTTGTCAGTGAATGTTGTCAGTGAGTGAATGTTGTCAGTGAATGTTGTCAGTGAGTGAATGTTGTCAGTGAGTCAATGTTGTCAGTGAATGTTGTCAGTGAGTGAATGTTGTCAGTGAGTGAATGTTGTCAGTGAATGTCAGTGAGTGAATGTTGTCAGTGAATGTTGTCAGTGAGTGAATGTTGTCAGTGAGTGAATGTTGTCAGTGAATGTTGTCAGTGAGTGAATGTTGTCAGTGAGTGAATGTTGTCAGAGAGTGAATGTTGTCAGTGAATGTTGTCAGTGAATGTTGTCAGTGAGTGTTGTCAGTGAATGTTGTCAGTGAGTGAATGTTGTCAGTGAGTGAATGTTGTCAGTGAATGTTGTCAGTGAGTGAATGTTGTCAGTGAATGTTGTCAGTGAATGTTGTCAGAGAGTGAATGTTGTCAGTGAGTGAATGTTGTCAGTGAGTGTTGTCAGTGAGTGAATGTTGTCAGAGAGTGAATGTTGTCAGTGAGTGAATGTTGTCAGTGAATGTTGTCAGTGAGTGAATGTTATCAGTGAATGTTGTCAGTGAGTGAATGTTGTCAGTGAATGTTGTCAGTGAGTGAATGTTGTCAGTGAATGTTGTCAGAGAGTCAATGTTGTCAGTGAATGTTGTCAGTGAGTGAATGTTGTCAGTGAGTGAATGTTGTCAGTGAATGTTGTCAGTCGGTGAATGTTGTCAGTGAATGTCAGTGAGTGAATGTTGTCAGTGAATGTTGTCAGTGAGTGAATGTTGTCAGTGAGTGAATGTTGTCAGTGAATGTTGTCAGTGAGTGAATGTTGTCAGTGAGTGAATGTTGTCAGAGAGTGAATGTTGTCAGTGAATGTTGTCAGTGAATGTTGTCAGTGAGTGTTGTCAGTGAATGTTGTCAGTGAGTGAATGTTGTCAGTGAGTGAATGTTGTCAGTGAATGTTGTCAGTGAGTGAATGTTGTCAGTGAATGTTGTCAGTGAATGTTGTCAGAGAGTGAATGTTGTCAGTGAGTGAATGTTGTCAGTGAGTGTTGTCAGTGAGTGAATGTTGTCAGAGAGTGAATGTTGTCAGTGAGTGAATGTTGTCAGTGAATGTTGTCAGTGAGTGAATGTTATCAGTGAATGTTGTCAGTGAGTGAATGTTGTCAGTGAATGTTGTCAGTGAGTGAATGTTGTCAGTGAATGTTGTCAGAGAGTCAATGTTGTCAGTGAATGTTGTCAGTGAGTGAATGTTGTCAGTGAGTGAATGTTGTCAGTGAATGTTGTCAGTGAGTGAATGTTGTCAGTGAATGTCAGTGAGTGAATGTTGTCAGTGAATGTTGTCAGTGAGTGAATGTTGTCAGTGAGTGAATGTTGTCAGTGAATGTTGTCAGTGAGTGAATGTTGTCAGTGAATGCTGTCAGTGAGTGAATGTTGTCAGTGAGTGAATGTTGTCAGTGAATGTTGTCAGTGAATGTTGTCAGTGAGTGTTGTCAGTGAATGTTGTCAGTGAGTGAATGTTGTCAGTGAGTGAATGTTGTCAGTGAGTGAATGTTGTCAGTGAATGTTGTCAGTGAGTGAATTTTGTCAGTGAATGTTGTCAGTGAATGTTGTCAGTGAATGTTGTCAGAGAGTGAATGTTGTCAGTGAGTGAATGTTGTCAGTGAATGTTGTCAGTGAGTGAATGTTGTCAGTGAGTGAATGTTGTCAGTGAATGTTGTCAGTGAGTGAATGTTGTCAGTGAATGTTGTCAGTGAATGTTGTCAGTGAGTGAATGTTGTCAGTGAGTGTTGTGAGTCAATGTTGTCAGTGAGTGTTGTCAGTGAATGTTGTCAGTGAGTGAATGTTGTCAGTGAATGTTGTCAGTGAGTGAATGTTGTCAGTGAATGTTGTCAGTGAGTGAATGTTGTCAGTGAATGTTGTCAGTGAGTGAATGCTGTCAGTGAGTGAATGTTGTCAGTGAGTGAATGTTGTCAGTGAATGTTGTCAGAGAGTAAATGTTGTCAGTGAATGTTGTCAGTGAATGTTGTCAGTGAGTGTTGTCAGTGAATGTTGTCAGTGAGTGAATGTTGTCAGTGAATGTCAGTGAGTGAATGTTGTCAGTGAATGTTGTCAGTGAATGTTGTCAGTGAGTGAATGTTGTCAGTGAGTGAATGTTGTCAGTGAATGTTGTCAGTGAGTGAATGTTGTCAGTGAATGCTGTCAGTGAGTGAATGTTGTCAGTGAGTGAATGTTGTCAGAGAGTGAATGTTGTCAGTGAATGTTGTCAGTGAATGTTGTCAGTGAGTGTTGTCATTGAGTGAATGTTGTCAGTGAGTGAATGTTGTCAGTGAATGTTGTCAGTGAGTGAATGTTGTCAGTGAATGTTGTCAGTGAGTGAATGTTGTCAGTGAATGTTGTCAGTGAGTGAATGTTGTCAGTGAGTGAATGTTGTCAGTGAGTGAATGTTGTCAGTGAATGTTGTCAGTGAATGTTGTCAGAGAGTGAATGATGTCAGTGAATGTTGTCAGAGAGTGAATGTTATCAGTAAATGTTGTCAGTGAATGTTGTCAGAGAGTGAATGTTGTCAGTGAATGTTGTCAGTTAGTGAATGTTGTCAGTGAATGTTGTCAGTGAGTGAATGTTGTCAGTGAGTGAATGTTGTCAGTGAATGTTGTCAGTGAATGTTGTCAGAGAGTGAATGATGTCAGTGAATGTTGTCAGAGAGTGAATGTTATCAGTAAATGTTGTCAGTGAATGTTGTCAGAGAGTGAATGTTGTCAGTGAATGTTGTCAGTTAGTGAATGTTGTCAGTGAATGTTGTCAGTGAGTGAATGTTGTCAGTGAATGTTGTCAGTGAGTGAATGTTGTCAGTGAATGCTGTCAGTGAGTGAATGTTGTCAGTGAGTGAATGTTGTCAGTGAATATTGTCAGTGAGTGAATGTTGTCAGTGAATGTTGTCAGTGAGTGAATGTTGTCAGTGAATGCTGTCAGTGAGTGAATGTTGTCAGTGAGTGAATGTTGTCAGTGAATGTTGTCAGAGAGTGAATGTTGTCAGTGAATGTTGTCAGTGAATGTTGTCAGTGAGTGTTGTCAGTGAGTGAATGTTGTCAGTGAGTGAATGTTGTCAGTGAGTGAATGTTGTCATTGAATGTTGTCTGTGAGTGAATGTTGTCAGTTTGTGAATGTTGTCAGTGAATGTTGTCAGTGAGTGAATGTTGTCAGTGAGTGAATGTTGTCAGTGAATGTTGTCAGTGAGTGAATGTTGTCAGTGAATGTTGTCAGTGAATGTTGTCAGTGAGTGAATGTTGTCAGTGAGTGAATGTTGTCAGAGAGTGAATGTTGTCAGTGAGTGAATGTTGTCAGTGAATGTTGTCAGTGAGTGAATGTTGTCAGAGAGTGAATGTTGTCAGTGAGTGAATGTTGTCAGTGAATGTTGTCAGTGAGTGAATGTTGTCAGTGAATGTTGTCAGTGAGTGAATGTTGTCAGTGAATGTTGTCAGTGAGTGAATGTTGTCAGTGAATGTTGTCAGTGAGTGAATGTTGTCAGTGAATGTTGTCAGTGAGTGAATGTTGTCAGTGAATGCTGTCAGTGAGTGAATGTTGTTAGTGAGTGAATGTTGTCAGAGAGTGAATGTTGTCAGTGAATGTTGTCAGTGAATGTTGTCAGTGAGTGTTGTCAGTGAATGTTGTCAGTGAGTGAATGTTGTCAGTGAGTGAATGTTGTCAGTGAGTGAATGTTGTCAGTGAATGTTGTCAGTGAGTGAATGTTGTCAGTGAATGTTGTCAGTGAATGTTGTCAGAGAGTGAATGTTGTCAGTGAGTGAATGTTGTCAGTGAATGTTGTCAGTGAATGTTGTCAGTGAGTGAATGTTGTCAGTGAGTGAATGTTGTCAGTGAATGTTGTCAGTGAGTGAATGTTGTCAGTGAATGCTGTCAGTGAGTGAATGTTGTCAGTGAGTGAATGTTGTCAGAGAGTGAATGTTGTCAGTGAATGTTGTCAGTGAGTGTTGTCAGTGAATGTTGTCAGTGAGTGAATGTTGTCAGTGAGTGAATGTTGTCAGTGAATGTTGTCAGTGAGTGAATGTTGTCAGTGAATGTTGTCAGTGAATGTTGTCAGAGAGTGAATGTTGTCAGTGAGTGAATGTTGTCAGTGAATGTTGTCAGTGAATGTTGTCAGTGAGTGAATGTTGTCAGTGAGTTAATGTTGTCAGTGAGTGAATGTTGTCAGTGAATGTTGTCTGTGAGTGAATGTTGTCAGTTAGTGAATGTTGTCAGTGAGTGAATGTTGTCAGTGAGTGTATGTTGTCAGTGAGTGAATGTTGTCAGTGAGTGTTGTAAGTGAGTCAATGTTGTCAGTGAGTGTTGTCAGTGAATGTTGTCAGTGAGTGAATGTTATCAGTGTATGTTGTCAGTGAGTGAATGTTGTCAGTGAATGTTGTCAGTGAGTGAATGTTGTCAGTGAATGTTGTCAGTGAGTGAATGTTGTCAGTGAATGTTGTCAGTGAGTGAATGTTGTAAGTGAATGTTGTCAGTGAGTGAATGTTGTCAGTGAGTGAATGTTGTCAGTGAGTGAATGTTGTCAGTGAACGTTGTCAGTGAATGTTGTCAGAGAGTGAATGTTGTCAGTGAATGTTGTCAGAGAGTGAATGTTATCAGTAAATGTTGTCAGTGAATGTTGTCAGTGAGTGAATGTTGTCAGTGAATGTTGTCAGTTAGTGAATGTTGTCAGTGAATGTTGTCAGTGAGTGAATGTTGTCAGTGAATGTTGTCAGTGAGTGAATGTTGTCAGTGAATGCTGTCAGTGAGTGAATGTTGTCAGTGAGTGAATGTTGTCAGTGAATATTGTCAGTGAGTGAATGTTGTCAGTGAATGTTGTCAGTGAGTGAATGTTGTCAGTGAATGTTGTCAGTGAATGTTGTCAGTGAGTGAATGTTGTCAGTGAATGCTGTCAGTGAGTGAATGTTGTCAGTGAGTGAATGTTGTCAGTGAATGTTGTCAGAGAGTGAATGTTGTCAGTGAATGTTGTCAGTGAATGTTGTCAGTGAGTGTTGTCAGTGAATGTTGTCAGTGAGTGAATGTTGTCAGTGAGTGAATGTTGTCAGTGAATGTTGTCTGTGAGTGAATGTTGTCAGTTAGTGAATGTTGTCAGTGAGTGAATGTTGTCAGTGAATGTTGTCAGTGAGTGAATGTTGTCAGTGAGTGAATGTTGTCAGTGAATGTTGTCAGAGAGTCAATGTTGTCAGTGAATGTTGTCAGTGAGTGAATGTTGTCAGTGAGTGAATGTTGTCAGTGAATGTTGTCAGTGAGTGAATGTTGTCAGTGAATGTTGTCAGTGAATGTTGTCAGTGAGTGAATGTTGTCAGTGAGTGAATGTTGTCAGAGAGTGAATGTTGTCAGTGAGTGAATGTTCTCAGTGAATGTTGTCAGTGAGTGAATGTTGTCAGTGAGTGAATGTTGTCAGAGAGTGAATGTTGTCAGTGAGTGAATGTTGTCAGTGAATGTTGTCAGTGAGTGAATGTTGTCAGAGAGTGAATGTTGTCAGTGAGTGAATGTTGTCAGTGAATGTTGTCAGTGAGTGAATGTTGTCAGTGAGTGAATGTTGTCAGTGAATGTTGTCAGTGAGTGAATGTTGTCAGTGAATGTTGTCAGTGAGTGAATGCTGTCAGTGAGTGAATGTTGTCAGTGAGTGAATGTTGTCAGTGAATGTTGTCAGTGAGTGAATGTTATCAGTGAATGTTGTCAGTGAGTGAATGTTGTCAGTGAATGTTGTCAGTGAGTGAATGTTGTCAGTGAGTGAATGTTGTCAGTGAATGTTGTCAGTGAGTGAATGTTGTCAGTGAATGTTGTCAGTGAGTGAATGTTGTCAGTGAATGTTGTCAGTGAGTGAATGTTGTCAGTGAATGTTGTCAGTGAGTGAATGTTGTCAGTGAGTGAATGTTGTCAGAGAGTGAATGTTGTCAGTGAATGTTGTCAGTGAGTGTTGTCAGTGAATGTTGTCAGTGAGTGAATGTTGTCAGTGAATGTTGTCAGTGAGTGAATGTTGTCAGTGAATGTTGTCAGTGAATGTTGTCAGTGAGTGAATGTTGTCAGTGAGTGAATGTTGTCAGTGAATGTTGTCAGTGAATGTTGTCAGTGAATGTTGTCAGTGAGTGAATGTTGTCAGTGAGTGAATGTTGTCAGTGAGTGAATGTTGTCAGTGAATGTTGTCTGTGAGTGAATGTTGTCAGTTAGTGAATGTTGTCAGTGAATGTTGTCAGAGAGTCAATGTTGTCAGTGAATGTTGTCAGTGAGTGAATGTTGTCAGTGAGTGAATGTTGTCAGTGAATGTTGTCAGAGAGTGAATGTTGTCAGTGAATGTTGTCAGTGAATGTTGTCAGTGAGTGAATGTTGTCAGTGAGTGTTGTCAGTGAGTGAATGTTGTCAGAGAGTGAATGTTGTCAGTGAGTGAATGTTGTCAGTGAATGTTGTCAGTGAGTGAATGTTGTCAGTGAATGTTGTCAGTGAATGTTGTCAGTGAGTGAATGTTGTCAGTGAGTGTTGTCAGTGAGTGAATGTTGTCAGAGAGTGAATGTTGTCAGTGAGTGAATGTTGTCAGTGAGTGTTGTCAGTGAGTGAATGTTGTCAGAGAGTGAATGTTGTCAGTGAGTGAATGTTGTCAGTGAATGTTGTCAGTGAGTGAATGTTATCAGTGAATGTTGTCAGTGAGTGAATGTTGTCAGTGAATGTTGTCAGTGAGTGAATGTTGTCAGTGAATGTTGTCAGTGAGTGAATGTTGTCAGTGAGTCAATGTTGTCAGTGAATGTTGTCAGTGAGTGAATGTTGTCAGTGAGTGAATGTTGTCAGTGAATGTCAGTGAGTGAATGTTGTCAGTGAATGTTGTCAGTGAGTGAATGTTGTCAGTGAGTGAATGTTGTCAGTGAATGTTGTCAGTGAGTGAATGTTGTCAGTGAATGTTGTCAGTGAGTGAATGTTGTCAGTGAATGCTGTCAGTGAGTGAATGTTGTCAGAGAGTGAATGTTGTCAGTGAATGTTGTCAGTGAATGTTGTCAGTGAGTGTTGTCAGTGAGTGAATGTTGTCAGAGAGTGAATGTTGTCAGTGAGTGAATGTTGTCAGTGAATGTTGTCAGTGAATGTTGTCAGTGAGTGAATGTTGTCAGTGAGTGAATGTTGTCAGTGAATGTTGTCTGTGAGTGAATGTTGTCAGTTAGTGAATGTTGTCAGTGAATGTTGCCAGTGAGTGAATGTTGTCAGAGAGTCAATGTTGTCAGTGAATGTTGTCAGTGAGTGAATGTTGTCAGTGAGTGAATGTTGTCAGTGAATGTTGTCAGTGAGTGAATGTTGTCAGTGAGTGTTGTCAGTGAGTGAATGTAGTCAGAGAGTGAATGTTGTCAGTGAGTGAATGTTGTCAGTGAATGTTGTCAGTGAGTGAATGTTGTCAGTGAGTGAATGTTGTCAGTGAATGTTGTCAGTTAATGTTGTCAGTGAATGTTGTCAGTGAGTGAATGTTGTCAGTGAATGTTGTCAGTGAGTGAATGTTGTCAGTGAATGTTGTCAGTGAGTGAATGTTGTCAGTGAGTGAATGTTGTCAGTGAATGTTATCAGTTAGTGAATGTTGTCAGTGAATGTTGTCAGTGAGTGAATGTTGTCAGTGAATGTTGTCAGAGAGTGAATGTTGTCAGTGAATGTTGTCAGTGAATGTTGTCAGTGAGTGAATGTTGTCAGTGAATGTTGTCAGTGAGTGAATGTTGTCAGTGATTGCTGTCAGTGAGTGAATGTTGTCAGTGAGTGAATGTTGTCAGAGAGTGAATGTTGTCAGTGAATGTTGTCAGTGAGTGTTGTCAGTGAATGTTGTCAGTGAGTGAATGTTGTCAGTGAATGTTGTCAGTGAGTGAATGTTGTCAGTGAATGTTGTCAGTGAATGTTGTCAGTGAATGTTGTCAGTGAGTGAATGTTGTCAGTGAGTGAATGTTGTCAGTGAGTGAATGTTGTCAGTGAATGTTGTCTGTGAGTGAATGTTGTCAGTTAGTGAATGTTGTCAGTGAATGTTGTCAGAGAGTCAATGTTGTCAGTGAATGTTGTCAGTGAGTGAATGTTGTCAGTGAGTGAATGTTGTCAGTGAATGTTGTCAGAGAGTGAATGTTGTCAGTGAATGTTGTCAGTGAATGTTGTCAGTGAGTGAATGTTGTCAGTGAGTGTTGTCAGTGAGTGAATGTTGTCAGAGAGTGAATGTTGTCAGTGAGTGAATGTTGTCAGTGAGTGTTGTCAGTGAGTGAATGTTGTCAGAGAGTGAATGTTGTCAGTGAGTGAATGTTGTCAGTGAATGTTGTCAGTGAGTGAATGTTATCAGTGAATGTTGTCAGTGAGTGAATGTTGTCAGTGAATGTTGTCAGTGAGTGAATGTTGTCAGTGAATGTTGTCAGTGAGTGAATGTTGTCAGTGAGTCAATGTTGTCAGTGAATGTTGTCAGTGAGTGAATGTTGTCAGTGAGTGAATGTTGTCAGTGAATGTCAGTGAGTGAATGTTGTCAGTGAATGTTGTCAGTGAGTGAATGTTGTCAGTGAGTGAATGTTGTCAGTGAATGTTGTCAGTGAGTGAATGTTGTCAGTGAGTGAATGTTGTCAGAGAGTGAATGTTGTCAGTGAATGTTGTCAGTGAATGTTGTCAGTGAGTGTTGTCAGTGAATGTTGTCAGTGAGTGAATGTTGTCAGTGAGTGAATGTTGTCAGTGAATGTTGTCAGTGAGTGAATGTTGTCAGTGAATGTTGTCAGTGAATGTTGTCAGAGAGTGAATGTTGTCAGTGAGTGAATGTTGTCAGTGAGTGTTGTCAGTGAGTGAATGTTGTCAGAGAGTGAATGTTGTCAGTGAGTGAATGTTGTCAGTGAATGTTGTCAGTGAGTGAATGTTATCAGTGAATGTTGTCAGTGAGTGAATGTTGTCAGTGAATGTTGTCAGTGAGTGAATGTTGTCAGTGAATGTTGTCAGAGAGTCAATGTTGTCAGTGAATGTTGTCAGTGAGTGAATGTTGTCAGTGAGTGAATGTTGTCAGTGAATGTTGTCAGTCGGTGAATGTTGTCAGTGAATGTCAGTGAGTGAATGTTGTCAGTGAATGTTGTCAGTGAGTGAATGTTGTCAGTGAGTGAATGTTGTCAGTGAATGTTGTCAGTGAGTGAATGTTGTCAGTGAGTGAATGTTGTCAGAGAGTGAATGTTGTCAGTGAATGTTGTCAGTGAATGTTGTCAGTGAGTGTTGTCAGTGAATGTTGTCAGTGAGTGAATGTTGTCAGTGAGTGAATGTTGTCAGTGAATGTTGTCAGTGAGTGAATGTTGTCAGTGAATGTTGTCAGTGAATGTTGTCAGTGAATGTTGTCAGAGAGTGAATGTTGTCAGTGAGTGAATGTTGTCAGTGAGTGTTGTCAGTGAGTGAATGTTGTCAGAGAGTGAATGTTGTCAGTGAGTGAATGTTGTCAGTGAATGTTGTCAGTGAGTGAATGTTATCAGTGAATGTTGTCAGTGAGTGAATGTTGTCAGTGAATGTTGTCAGTGAGTGAATGTTGTCAGTGAATGTTGTCAGAGAGTCAATGTTGTCAGTGAATGTTGTCAGTGAGTGAATGTTGTCAGTGAGTGAATGTTGTCAGTGAATGTTGTCAGTGAGTGAATGTTGTCAGTGAATGTCAGTGAGTGAATGTTGTCAGTGAATGTTGTCAGTGAGTGAATGTTGTCAGTGAGTGAATGTTGTCAGTGAATGTTGTCAGTGAGTGAATGTTGTCAGTGAATGCTGTCAGTGAGTGAATGTTGTCAGTGAGTGAATGTTGTCAGTGAATGTTGTCAGTGAATGTTGTCAGTGAGTGTTGTCAGTGAATGTTGTCAGTGAGTGAATGTTGTCAGTGAGTGAATGTTGTCAGTGAGTGAATGTTGTCAGTGAATGTTGTCAGTGAGTGAATTTTGTCAGTGAATGTTGTCAGTGAATGTTGTCAGTGAATGTTGTCAGAGAGTGAATGTTGTCAGTGAGTGAATGTTGTCAGTGAATGTTGTCAGTGAGTGAATGTTGTCAGTGAGTGAATGTTGTCAGTGAATGTTGTCAGTGAGTGAATGTTGTCAGTGAATGTTGTCAGTGAATGTTGTCAGTGAGTGAATGTTGTCAGTGAGTGTTGTGAGTCAATGTTGTCAGTGAGTGTTGTCAGTGAATGTTGTCAGTGAGTGAATGTTGTCAGTGAATGTTGTCAGTGAGTGAATGTTGTCAGTGAATGTTGTCAGTGAGTGAATGTTGTCAGTGAATGTTGTCAGTGAGTGAATGCTGTCAGTGAGTGAATGTTGTCAGTGAGTGAATGTTGTCAGTGAATGTTGTCAGAGAGTAAATGTTGTCAGTGAATGTTGTCAGTGAATGTTGTCAGTGAGTGTTGTCAGTGAATGTTGTCAGTGAGTGAATGTTGTCAGTGAATGTCAGTGAGTGAATGTTGTCAGTGAATGTTGTCAGTGAATGTTGTCAGTGAGTGAATGTTGTCAGTGAGTGAATGTTGTCAGTGAATGTTGTCAGTGAGTGAATGTTGTCAGTGAATGCTGTCAGTGAGTGAATGTTGTCAGTGAGTGAATGTTGTCAGAGAGTGAATGTTGTCAGTGAATGTTGTCAGTGAATGTTGTCAGTGAGTGTTGTCATTGAGTGAATGTTGTCAGTGAGTGAATGTTGTCAGTGAATGTTGTCAGTGAGTGAATGTTGTCAGTGAATGTTGTCAGTGAGTGAATGTTGTCAGTGAATGTTGTCAGTGAGTGAATGTTGTCAGTGAATGTTGTCAGTGAGTGAATGTTGTCAGTGAATGCTGTCAGTGAGTGAATGTTGTCAGTGAGTGAATGTTGTCAGAGAGTGAATGTTGTCAGTGAATGTTGTCAGTGAGTGTTGTCAGTGAATGTTGTCAGTGAGTGAATGTTGTCAGTGAATGTTGTCAGTGAGTGAATGTTGTCAGTGAATGTTGTCAGTGAATGTTGTCAGTGAGTGAATGTTGTCAGTGAGTGAATGTTGTCAGTGAGTGAATGTTGTCAGTGAATGTTGTCTGTGAGTGAATGTTGTCAGTTAGTGAATGTTGTCAGTGAATGTTGTCAGAGAGTCAATGTTGTCAGTGAATGTTGTCAGTGAGTGAATGTTGTCAGTGAGTGAATGTTGTCAGTGAATGTTGTCAGTGAGTGAATGTTGTCAGTGAATGTCAGTGAGTGAATGTTGTCAGTGAATGTTGTCAGTGAGTGAATGTTGTCAGTGAATGTTGTCAGTGAATGCTGTCAGTGAGTGAATGTTGTCAGTGAGTGAATGTTGTCAGTGAATATTGTCAGTGAGTGAATGTTGTCAGTGAATGTTGTCAGTGAGTGAATGTTGTCAGTGAATGTTGTCAGGGAATGTTGTCAGTGAGTGAATGTTGTCAGTGAATGCTGTCAGTGAGTGAATGTTGTCAGTGAATGTTGTCAGAGAGTGAATGTTGTCAGTGAATGTTGTCAGTGAGTGTTTTCAGTGAATGTTGTCAGTGAGTGAATGTTGTCAGTGAGTGAATGTTGTCAGTGAGTGAATGTTGTCAGTGAATGTTGTCTGTGAGTGAATGTTGTCAGTTAGTGAATGTTGTCAGTGAATGTTGTCAGTGAGTGAATGTTGTCAGTGAGTGAATGTTGTCAGTGAATGTTGTCAGAGAGTCAATGTTGTCAGTGAGTGTTGTCAGTGAGTGAATGTTGTCAGAGAGTGAATGTTGTCAGTGAGTGAATGTTGTCAGTGAATGTTGTCAGTGAGTGAATGTTGTCAGAGAGTGAATGTTGTCAGTGAGTGAATGTTGTCAGTGAATGTTGTCAGGGAATGTTGTCAGTGAGTGAATGTTGTCAGTGAATGCTGTCAGTGAGTGAATGTTGTCAGTGAATGTTGTCAGAGAGTGAATGTTGTCAGTGAATGTTGTCAGTGAGTGTTTTCAGTGAATGTTGTCAGTGAGTGAATGTTGTCAGTGAGTGAATGTTGTCAGTGAGTGAATGTTGTCAGTGAATGTTGTCTGTGAGTGAATGTTGTCAGTTAGTGAATGTTGTCAGTGAATGTTGTCAGTGAGTGAATGTTGTCAGTGAGTGAATGTTGTCAGTGAATGTTGTCAGAGAGTCAATGTTGTCAGTGAGTGTTGTCAGTGAGTGAATGTTGTCAGAGAGTGAATGTTGTCAGTGAGTGAATGTTGTCAGTGAATGTTGTCAGTGAGTGAATGTTGTCAGAGAGTGAATGTTGTCAGTGAGTGAATGTTGTCAGTGAATGTTGTCAGTGAGTGAATGTTGTCAGTGAGTGAATGTTGTCAGTGAATGTTGTCAGTGAGTGAATGTTGTCAGTGAATGTTGTCAGTGAGTGAATGCTGTCAGTGAGTGAATGTTGTCAGTGAGTGAATGTTGTCAGTGAATGTTGTCAGAGAGTGAATGTTGTCAGTGAATGTTGTCAGTGAATGTTGTCAGTGAGTGTTGTCAGTGAATGTTGTCAGTGAGTGAATGTTGTCAGTGAGTGAATGTTGTCAGTGAGTGAATGTTGTCAGTGAATGTTGTCTGTGAGTGAATGTTGTCAGTTAGTGAATGTTGTCAGTGAATGTTGTCAGTGAGTGAATGTTGTCAGTGAGTGAATGTTGTCAGTGAATGTTGTCAGAGAGTCAATGTTGTCAGTGAATGTTGTCAGTGAGTGAATGTTGTCAGTGAGTGAATGTTGTCAGTGAATGTTGTCAGTGAGTGAATGTTGTCAGTGAATGTTGTCAGTGAATGTTGTCAGTGAGTGAATGTTGTCAGTGAGTGTTGTCAGTGAGTGAATGTTGTCAGAGAGTGAATGTTGTCAGTGAGTGAATGTTGTCAGTGAATGTTGTCAGTGAGTGAATGTTGTCAGTGAGTGAATGTTGTCAGTGAATGTTGTCAGTGAGTGAATGTTATCAGTGAATGTTGTCAGTGAGTGAATGTTGTCAGTGAGTGAATGTTGTCAGTGAATGTTGTCAGTGAATGTTATCAGTTAGTGAATGTTGTCAGTGAATGTTGTCAGTGAGTGAATGTTGTCAGTGAATGTTGTCAGTGAGTGAATGTTGTCAGTGAGTGAATGTTGTCAGTGAATGTTGTCTGTGAGTGAATGTTGTCAGTTAGTGAATGTTGTCAGTGAATGTTGTCAGAGAGTCAATGTTGTCAGTGAATGTTGTCAGTGAGTGAATGTTGTCAGTGAGTGAATGTTGTCAGTGAATGTTGTCAGTGAATGTTGTCAGAGAGTGAATGTTGTCAGTGAATGTTGTCAGAGAGTGAATGTTATCAGTAAATGTTGTCAGTGAATGTTGTCAGAGAGTGAATGTTGTCAGTGAATGTTGTCAGTTAGTGAATGTTGTCAGTGAATGTTGTCAGTGAGTGAATGTTGTCAGTGAATGTTGTCAGTGAGTGAATGTTGTCAGTGAATGCTGTCAGTGAGTGAATGTTGTCAGTGAGTGAATGTTGTCAGTGAATATTGTCAGTGAGTGAATGTTGTCAGTGAATGTTGTCAGTGAGTGAATGTTGTCAGTGAATGTTGTCAGTGAATGTTGTCAGTGAGTGAATGTTGTCAGTGAATGCTGTCAGTGAGTGAATGTTGTCAGTGAGTGAATGTTGTCAGTGAATGTTGTCAGAGAGTGAATGTTGTCAGTGAATGTTGTCAGTGAATGTTGTCAGTGAATGTTGTCAGTGAGTGAATGTTGTCAGTGAGTGAATGTTGTCAGTGAGTGAATGTTGTCAGTGAATGTTGTCTGTGAGTGAATGTTGTCAGTTAGTGAATGTTGTCAGTGAATGTTGTCAGTGAGTGAATGTTGTCAGTGAGTGAATGTTGTCAGTGAATGTTGTCAGAGAGTCAATGTTCTCAGTGAATGTTGTCAGTGAGTGAATGTTGTCAGTGAGTGAATGTTGTCAGTGAATGTTGTCAGTGAATGTTGTCAGTGAGTGAATGTTTTCAGTGAGTGTTGTCAGTGAGTGTTGTCAGAGAGTGAATGTTGTCAGTGAATGTTGTCAGTGAGTGAATGTTGTCAGTGAATGTTGTCAGTGAGTAAATGTTGTCAGTGAATGTTGTCAGTGAGTGAATGTTGTCAGTGAATGCTGTCAGTGAGTGAATGTTGTCAGAGAGTGAATGTTGTCAGTGAATGTTGTCAGTGAATGTTGTCAGTGAGTGTTGTCAGTGAATGTTGTCAGTGAGTGAATGTTGTCAGTGAGTGAATGTTGTCAGTGAGTGAATGTTGTCAGTGAATGTTGTCAGTGAGTGAATGTTGTCAGTGAATGTTGTCAGTGAATGTTGTCAGTGAGTGAATGTTGTCAGAGAGTGAATGTTGTCAGTGAGTGAATGTTGTCAGTGAATGTTGTCAGTGAGTGAATGTTGTCAGTGAGTGAATGTTGTCAGTGAATGTTGTCTGTGAGTGAATGTTGTCAGTTAGTGAATGTTGTCAGTGAATGTTGCCAGTGAGTGAATGTTGTCAGAGAGTCAATGTTGTCAGTGAATGTTGTCAGTGAGTGAATGTTGTCAGTGAATGTTGTCAGTGAGTGAATGTTGTCAGTGAGTGAATGTTGTCAGTGAATGTTGTCAGTTAATGTTGTCAGTGAATGTTGTCAGTGAGTGAATGTTGTCAGTGAATGTTGTCAGTGAGTGAATGTTGTCAGTGAATGTTGTCAGTGAGTGAATGTTGTCAGTGAGTGAATGTTGTCAGTGAATGTTGTCAGTGAATGTTATCAGTTAGTGAATGTTGTCAGTGAATGTTGTCAGTGAGTGAATGTTGTCAGTGAATGTTGTCAGTGAGTGAATGTTGTCAGTGAATGCTGTCAGTGAGTGAATGTTGTCAGTGAATATTGTCAGTGAATGTTGTCAGTGCGTGAATGTTGTCAGTGAATGTTGTCAGTGAATGTTGTCAGTGCGTGAATGTTATCAGTGAATGTTGTCAGTGAGTGAATGTTGTCAGTGAATGCTGTCAGTGAGTGAATGTTGTCAGTGAGTGAATGTTGTCAGTGAATGTTGTCAGTGAATGTTGTCAGTGAGTGTTGTCAGTGAATGTTGTCAGTGAGTGAATGTTGTCAGTGAGTGAATGTTGTCAGTGAATGTTGTCTGTGAGTGAATGTTGTCAGTTAGTGAATGTTGTCAGTGAATGTTGTCAGTGAGTGAATGTTGTCAGTGAGTGAATGTTGTCAGTGAATGTTGTCAGAGAGTCAATGTTGTCAGTGAATGTTGTCAGTGAGTGAATGTTGTCAGTGAGTGAATGTTGTCAGTGAATGTTGTCAGAGAGTGAATGTTGTCAGTGAATGTTGTCAGTGAATGTTGTCAGTGAGTGAATGTTGTCAGTGAGTGTTGTCAGTGAGTGAATGTTGTCAGAGAGTGAATGTTGTCAGTGAGTGAATGTTGTCAGTGAATGTTGTCAGTGAGTGAATGTTGTCAGTGAATGTTGTCAGTGAATGTTGTCAGTGAGTGAATGTTGTCAGTGAGTGTTGTCAGTGAGTGAATGTTGTCAGAGAGTGAATGTTGTCAGTGAGTGAATGTTGTCAGTGAGTGTTGTCAGTAAGTGAATGTTGTCAGAGAGTGAATGTTGTCAGTGAGTGAATGTTGTCAGTGAATGTTGTCAGTGAGTGAATGTTATCAGTGAATGTTGTCAGTGAGTGAATGTTGTCAGTGAATGTTGTCAGTGAGTGAATGTTGTCAGTGAATGTTGTCAGAGAGTCAATGTTGTCAGTGAATGTTGTCAGTGAGTGAATGTTGTCAGTGAGTGAATGTTGTCAGTGAATGTTGTCAGTGAGTGAATGTTGTCAGTGAATGTCAGTGAGTGAATGTTGTCAGTGAATGTTGTCAGTGAGTGAATGTTGTCAGTGAATGTTGTCAGTGAGTGAATGTTGTCAGTGAATGCTGTCAGTGAGTGAATGTTGTCAGTGAGTGAATGTTGTCAGAGAGTGAATGTTGTCAGTGAATGTTGTCAGTGAATGTTGTCAGTGAGTGTTGTCAGTGAATGTTGTCAGTGAGTGAATGTTGTCAGTGAATGTCAGTGAGTGAATGTTGTCAGTGAATGTTGTCAGTGAATGTTGTCAGTGAGTGAATGTTGTCAGTGAATGTTGTCAGTGAGTGAATGTTGTCAGTGAATGCTGTCAGTGAGTGAATGTTGTTAGTGAGTGAATGTTGTCAGAGAGTGAATGTTGTCAGTGAATGTTGTCAGTGAATGTTGTCAGTGAGTGTTGTCAGTGAATGTTGTCAGTGAGTGAATGTTGTCAGTGAGTGAATGTTGTCAGTGAGTGAATGTTGTCAGTGAATGTTGTCAGTGAGTGAATGTTGTCAGTGAATGTTGTCAGTGAATGTTGTCAGAGAGTGAATGTTGTCAGTGAGTGAATGTTGTCAGTGAATGTTGTCAGTGAATGTTGTCAGTGAGTGAATGTTGTCAGTGAGTGAATGTTGTCAGTGAATGTTGTCAGTGAGTGAATGTTGTCAGTGAATGCTGTCAGTGAGTGAATGTTGTCAGTGAGTGAATGTTGTCAGAGAGTGAATGTTGTCAGTGAATGTTGTCAGTGAGTGTTGTCAGTGAATGTTGTCAGTGAGTGAATGTTGTCAGTGAGTGAATGTTGTCAGTGAATGTTGTCAGTGAGTGAATGTTGTCAGTGAATGTTGTCAGTGAATGTTGTCAGAGAGTGAATGTTGTCAGTGAGTGAATGTTGTCAGTGAATGTTGTCAGTGAATGTTGTCAGTGAGTGAATGTTGTCAGTGAGTTAATGTTGTCAGTGAGTGAATGTTGTCAGTGAATGTTGTCTGTGAGTGAATGTTGTCAGTTAGTGAATGTTGTCAGTGAGTGAATGTTGTCAGTGAATGTTGTCAGTGAGTGTATGTTGTCAGTGAGTGAATGTTGTCAGTGAGTGTTGTAAGTGAGTCAATGTTGTCAGTGAGTGTTGTCAGTGAATGTTGTCAGTGAGTGAATGTTATCAGTGTATGTTGTCAGTGAGTGAATGTTGTCAGTGAATGTTGTCAGTGAGTGAATGTTGTCAGTGAATGTTGTCAGTGAGTGAATGTTGTCAGTGAATGTTGTCAGTGAGTGAATGTTGTAAGTGAATGTTGTCAGTGAGTGAATGTTGTCAGTGAGTGAATGTTGTCAGTGAGTGAATGTTGTCAGTGAACGTTGTCAGTGAATGTTGTCAGAGAGTGAATGTTGTCAGTGAATGTTGTCAGAGAGTGAATGTTATCAGTAAATGTTGTCAGTGAATGTTGTCAGTGAGTGAATGTTGTCAGTGAATGTTGTCAGTTAGTGAATGTTGTCAGTGAATGTTGTCAGTGAGTGAATGTTGTCAGTGAATGTTGTCAGTGAGTGAATGTTGTCAGTGAATGCTGTCAGTGAGTGAATGTTGTCAGTGAGTGAATGTTGTCAGTGAATATTGTCAGTGAGTGAATGTTGTCAGTGAATGTTGTCAGTGAGTGAATGTTGTCAGTGAATGTTGTCAGTGAATGTTGTCAGTGAGTGAATGTTGTCAGTGAATGCTGTCAGTGAGTGAATGTTGTCAGTGAGTGAATGTTGTCAGTGAATGTTGTCAGAGAGTGAATGTTGTCAGTGAATGTTGTCAGTGAATGTTGTCAGTGAGTGTTGTCAGTGAATGTTGTCAGTGAGTGAATGTTGTCAGTGAGTGAATGTTGTCAGTGAATGTTGTCTGTGAGTGAATGTTGTCAGTTAGTGAATGTTGTCAGTGAGTGAATGTTGTCAGTGAATGTTGTCAGTGAGTGAATGTTGTCAGTGAGTGAATGTTGTCAGTGAATGTTGTCAGAGAGTCAATGTTGTCAGTGAATGTTGTCAGTGAGTGAATGTTGTCAGTGAGTGAATGTTGTCAGTGAATGTTGTCAGTGAGTGAATGTTGTCAGTGAATGTTGTCAGTGAATGTTGTCAGTGAGTGAATGTTGTCAGTGAGTGAATGTTGTCAGAGAGTGAATGTTGTCAGTGAGTGAATGTTCTCAGTGAATGTTGTCAGTGAGTGAATGTTGTCAGTGAGTGAATGTTGTCAGAGAGTGAATGTTGTCAGTGAGTGAATGTTGTCAGTGAATGTTGTCAGTGAGTGAATGTTGTCAGAGAGTGAATGTTGTCAGTGAGTGAATGTTGTCAGTGAATGTTGTCAGTGAGTGAATGTTGTCAGTGAGTGAATGTTGTCAGTGAATGTTGTCAGTGAGTGAATGTTGTCAGTGAATGTTGTCAGTGAGTGAATGCTGTCAGTGAGTGAATGTTGTCAGTGAGTGAATGTTGTCAGTGAATGTTGTCAGTGAGTGAATGTTATCAGTGAATGTTGTCAGTGAGTGAATGTTGTCAGTGAATGTTGTCAGTGAGTGAATGTTGTCAGTGAGTGAATGTTGTCAGTGAATGTTGTCAGTGAGTGAATGTTGTCAGTGAATGTTGTCAGTGAGTGAATGTTGTCAGTGAATGTTGTCAGTGAGTGAATGTTGTCAGTGAATGTTGTCAGTGAGTGAATGTTGTCAGTGAGTGAATGTTGTCAGAGAGTGAATGTTGTCAGTGAATGTTGTCAGTGAGTGTTGTCAGTGAATGTTGTCAGTGAGTGAATGTTGTCAGTGAATGTTGTCAGTGAGTGAATGTTGTCAGTGAATGTTGTCAGTGAATGTTGTCAGTGAGTGAATGTTGTCAGTGAGTGAATGTTGTCAGTGAATGTTGTCAGTGAATGTTGTCAGTGAATGTTGTCAGTGAGTGAATGTTGTCAGTGAGTGAATGTTGTCAGTGAGTGAATGTTGTCAGTGAATGTTGTCTGTGAGTGAATGTTGTCAGTTAGTGAATGTTGTCAGTGAATGTTGTCAGAGAGTCAATGTTGTCAGTGAATGTTGTCAGTGAGTGAATGTTGTCAGTGAGTGAATGTTGTCAGTGAATGTTGTCAGAGAGTGAATGTTGTCAGTGAATGTTGTCAGTGAATGTTGTCAGTGAGTGAATGTTGTCAGTGAGTGTTGTCAGTGAGTGAATGTTGTCAGAGAGTGAATGTTGTCAGTGAGTGAATGTTGTCAGTGAATGTTGTCAGTGAGTGAATGTTGTCAGTGAATGTTGTCAGTGAATGTTGTCAGTGAGTGAATGTTGTCAGTGAGTGTTGTCAGTGAGTGAATGTTGTCAGAGAGTGAATGTTGTCAGTGAGTGAATGTTGTCAGTGAGTGTTGTCAGTGAGTGAATGTTGTCAGAGAGTGAATGTTGTCAGTGAGTGAATGTTGTCAGTGAATGTTGTCAGTGAGTGAATGTTATCAGTGAATGTTGTCAGTGAGTGAATGTTGTCAGTGAATGTTGTCAGTGAGTGAATGTTGTCAGTGAATGTTGTCAGTGAGTGAATGTTGTCAGTGAGTCAATGTTGTCAGTGAATGTTGTCAGTGAGTGAATGTTGTCAGTGAGTGAATGTTGTCAGTGAATGTCAGTGAGTGAATGTTGTCAGTGAATGTTGTCAGTGAGTGAATGTTGTCAGTGAGTGAATGTTGTCAGTGAATGTTGTCAGTGAGTGAATGTTGTCAGTGAATGTTGTCAGTGAGTGAATGTTGTCAGTGAATGCTGTCAGTGAGTGAATGTTGTCAGAGAGTGAATGTTGTCAGTGAATGTTGTCAGTGAATGTTGTCAGTGAGTGTTGTCAGTGAGTGAATGTTGTCAGAGAGTGAATGTTGTCAGTGAGTGAATGTTGTCAGTGAATGTTGTCAGTGAATGTTGTCTGTGAGTGAATGTTGTCAGTTAGTGAATGTTGTCAGTGAATGTTGCCAGTGAGTGAATGTTGTCAGAGAGTCAATGTTGTCAGTGAATGTTGTCAGTGAGTGAATGTTGTCAGTGAGTGAATGTTGTCAGTGAATGTTGTCAGTGAGTGAATGTTGTCAGTGAGTGTTGTCAGTGAGTGAATGTAGTCAGAGAGTGAATGTTGTCAGTGAGTGAATGTTGTCAGTGAATGTTGTCAGTGAGTGAATGTTGTCAGTGAGTGAATGTTGTCAGTGAATGTTGTCAGTTAATGTTGTCAGTGAATGTTGTCAGTGAGTGAATGTTGTCAGTGAATGTTGTCAGTGAGTGAATGTTGTCAGTGAATGTTGTCAGTGAGTGAATGTTGTCAGTGAGTGAATGTTGTCAGTGAATGTTATCAGTTAGTGAATGTTGTCAGTGAATGTTGTCAGTGAGTGAATGTTGTCAGTGAATGTTGTCAGAGAGTGAATGTTGTCAGTGAATGTTGTCAGTGAATGTTGTCAGTGAATGTTGTCAGTGAGTGAATGTTGTCAGTGAATGTTGTCAGTGAGTGAATGTTGTCAGTGATTGCTGTCAGTGAGTGAATGTTGTCAGTGAGTGAATGTTGTCAGAGAGTGAATGTTGTCAGTGAATGTTGTCAGTGAGTGTTGTCAGTGAATGTTGTCAGTGAGTGAATGTTGTCAGTGAATGTTGTCAGTGAGTGAATGTTGTCAGTGAATGTTGTCAGTGAATGTTGTCAGTGAATGTTGTCAGTGAGTGAATGTTGTCAGTGAGTGAATGTTGTCAGTGAGTGAATGTTGTCAGTGAATGTTGTCTGTGAGTGAATGTTGTCAGTTAGTGAATGTTGTCAGTGAATGTTGTCAGAGAGTCAATGTTGTCAGTGAATGTTGTCAGTGAGTGAATGTTGTCAGTGAGTGAATGTTGTCAGTGAATGTTGTCAGAGAGTGAATGTTGTCAGTGAATGTTGTCAGTGAATGTTGTCAGTGAGTGAATGTTGTCAGTGAGTGTTGTCAGTGAGTGAATGTTGTCAGAGAGTGAATGTTGTCAGTGAGTGAATGTTGTCAGTGAATGTTGTCAGTGAGTGAATGTTGTCAGTGAATGTTGTCAGTGAATGTTGTCAGTGAGTGAATGTTGTCAGTGAGTGTTGTCAGTGAGTGAATGTTGTCAGAGAGTGAATGTTGTCAGTGAGTGAATGTTGTCAGTGAGTGTTGTCAGTGAGTGAATGTTGTCAGAGAGTGAATGTTGTCAGTGAGTGAATGTTGTCAGTGAATGTTGTCAGTGAGTGAATGTTATCAGTGAATGTTGTCAGTGAGTGAATGTTGTCAGTGAATGTTGTCAGTGAGTGAATGTTGTCAGTGAATGTTGTCAGTGAGTGAATGTTGTCAGTGAGTCAATGTTGTCAGTGAATGTTGTCAGTGAGTGAATGTTGTCAGTGAGTGAATGTTGTCAGTGAATGTCAGTGAGTGAATGTTGTCAGTGAATGTTGTCAGTGAGTGAATGTTGTCAGTGAGTGAATGTTGTCAGTGAATGTTGTCAGTGAGTGAATGTTGTCAGTGAGTGAATGTTGTCAGAGAGTGAATGTTGTCAGTGAATGTTGTCAGTGAATGTTGTCAGTGAGTGTTGTCAGTGAATGTTGTCAGTGAGTGAATGTTGTCAGTGAGTGAATGTTGTCAGTGAATGTTGTCAGTGAGTGAATGTTGTCAGTGAATGTTGTCAGTGAATGTTGTCAGAGAGTGAATGTTGTCAGTGAGTGAATGTTGTCAGTGAGTGTTGTCAGTGAGTGAATGTTGTCAGAGAGTGAATGTTGTCAGTGAGTGAATGTTGTCAGTGAATGTTGTCAGTGAGTGAATGTTATCAGTGAATGTTGTCAGTGAGTGAATGTTGTCAGTGAATGTTGTCAGTGAGTGAATGTTGTCAGTGAATGTTGTCAGAGAGTCAATGTTGTCAGTGAATGTTGTCAGTGAGTGAATGTTGTCAGTGAGTGAATGTTGTCAGTGAATGTTGTCAGTCGGTGAATGTTGTCAGTGAATGTCAGTGAGTGAATGTTGTCAGTGAATGTTGTCAGTGAGTGAATGTTGTCAGTGAGTGAATGTTGTCAGTGAATGTTGTCAGTGAGTGAATGTTGTCAGTGAGTGAATGTTGTCAGAGAGTGAATGTTGTCAGTGAATGTTGTCAGTGAATGTTGTCAGTGAGTGTTGTCAGTGAATGTTGTCAGTGAGTGAATGTTGTCAGTGAGTGAATGTTGTCAGTGAATGTTGTCAGTGAGTGAATGTTGTCAGTGAATGTTGTCAGTGAATGTTGTCAGTGAATGTTGTCAGAGAGTGAATGTTGTCAGTGAGTGAATGTTGTCAGTGAGTGTTGTCAGTGAGTGAATGTTGTCAGAGAGTGAATGTTGTCAGTGAGTGAATGTTGTCAGTGAATGTTGTCAGTGAGTGAATGTTATCAGTGAATGTTGTCAGTGAGTGAATGTTGTCAGTGAATGTTGTCAGTGAGTGAATGTTGTCAGTGAATGTTGTCAGAGAGTCAATGTTGTCAGTGAATGTTGTCAGTGAGTGAATGTTGTCAGTGAGTGAATGTTGTCAGTGAATGTTGTCAGTGAGTGAATGTTGTCAGTGAATGTCAGTGAGTGAATGTTGTCAGTGAATGTTGTCAGTGAGTGAATGTTGTCAGTGAGTGAATGTTGTCAGTGAATGTTGTCAGTGAGTGAATGTTGTCAGTGAATGCTGTCAGTGAGTGAATGTTGTCAGTGAGTGAATGTTGTCAGTGAATGTTGTCAGTGAATGTTGTCAGTGAGTGAATTTTGTCAGTGAATGTTGTCAGTGAATGTTGTCAGTGAATGTTGTCAGAGAGTGAATGTTGTCAGTGAGTGAATGTTGTCAGTGAATGTTGTCAGTGAGTGAATGTTGTCAGTGAGTGAATGTTGTCAGTGAATGTTGTCAGTGAGTGAATGTTGTCAGTGAATGTTGTCAGTGAATGTTGTCAGTGAGTGAATGTTGTCAGTGAGTGTTGTGAGTCAATGTTGTCAGTGAGTGTTGTCAGTGAATGTTGTCAGTGAGTGAATGTTGTCAGTGAATGTTGTCAGTGAGTGAATGTTGTCAGTGAATGTTGTCAGTGAGTGAATGTTGTCAGTGAATGTTGTCAGTGAGTGAATGCTGTCAGTGAGTGAATGTTGTCAGTGAGTGAATGTTGTCAGTGAATGTTGTCAGAGAGTAAATGTTGTCAGTGAATGTTGTCAGTGAATGTTGTCAGTGAGTGTTGTCAGTGAATGTTGTCAGTGAGTGAATGTTGTCAGTGAATGTCAGTGAGTGAATGTTGTCAGTGAATGTTGTCAGTGAATGTTGTCAGTGAGTGAATGTTGTCAGTGAGTGAATGTTGTCAGTGAATGTTGTCAGTGAGTGAATGTTGTCAGTGAATGCTGTCAGTGAGTGAATGTTGTCAGTGAGTGAATGTTGTCAGAGAGTGAATGTTGTCAGTGAATGTTGTCAGTGAATGTTGTCAGTGAGTGTTGTCATTGAGTGAATGTTGTCAGTGAGTGAATGTTGTCAGTGAATGTTGTCAGTGAGTGAATGTTGTCAGTGAATGTTGTCAGTGAGTGAATGTTGTCAGTGAATGTTGTCAGTGAGTGAATGTTGTCAGTGAGTGAATGTTGTCAGTGAGTGAATGTTGTCAGTGAATGTTGTCAGTGAATGTTGTCAGAGAGTGAATGATGTCAGTGAATGTTGTCAGAGAGTGAATGTTATCAGTAAATGTTGTCAGTGAATGTTGTCAGAGAGTGAATGTTGTCAGTGAATGTTGTCAGTTAGTGAATGTTGTCAGTGAATGTTGTCAGTGAGTGAATGTTGTCAGTGAGTGAATGTTGTCAGTGAATGTTGTCAGTGAATGTTGTCAGAGAGTGAATGATGTCAGTGAATGTTGTCAGAGAGTGAATGTTATCAGTAAATGTTGTCAGTGAATGTTGTCAGAGAGTGAATGTTGTCAGTGAATGTTGTCAGTTAGTGAATGTTGTCAGTGAATGTTGTCAGTGAGTGAATGTTGTCAGTGAATGTTGTCAGTGAGTGAATGTTGTCAGTGAATGCTGTCAGTGAGTGAATGTTGTCAGTGAGTGAATGTTGTCAGTGAATATTGTCAGTGAGTGAATGTTGTCAGTGAATGTTGTCAGTGAGTGAATGTTGTCAGTGAATGCTGTCAGTGAGTGAATGTTGTCAGTGAGTGAATGTTGTCAGTGAATGTTGTCAGAGAGTGAATGTTGTCAGTGAATGTTGTCAGTGAATGTTGTCAGTGAGTGTTGTCAGTGAGTGAATGTTGTCAGTGAGTGAATGTTGTCAGTGAGTGAATGTTGTCATTGAATGTTGTCTGTGAGTGAATGTTGTCAGTTTGTGAATGTTGTCAGTGAATGTTGTCTGTGAGTGAATGTTGTCAGTGAGTGAATGTTGTCAGTGAGTGAATGTTGTCATTGAATGTTGTCTGTGAGTGAATGTTGTCAGTGAGTGAATGTTGTCAGTGAGTGAATGTTGTCAGTGAATGTTGTCAGTGAGTGAATGTTGTCAGTGAATGTTGTCAGTGAATGTTGTCAGTGAGTGAATGTTGTCAGTGAGTGAATGTTGTCAGAGAGTGAATGTTGTCAGTGAGTGAATGTTGTCAGTGAATGTTGTCAGTGAGTGAATGTTGTCAGAGAGTGAATGTTGTCAGTGAGTGAATGTTGTCAGTGAATGTTGTCAGTGAGTGAATGTTGTCAGTGAATGTTGTCAGAGAGTGAATGTTGTCAGTGAATGTTGTCAGTGAATGTTGTCAGTGAGTGTTGTCAGTGAATGTTGTCAGTGAGTGAATGTTGTCAGTGAGTGAATGTTGTCAGTGAGTGAATGTTGTCAGTGAATGTTGTCAGAGTCAATGTTGTCAGTGAATGTTGTCAGTGAGTGAATGTTGTCAGTGAGTGAATGTTGTCAGAGAGTCAATGTTGTCAGTGAATGTTGTCAGTGAGTGAATGTTGTCAGTGAGTGAATGTTGTCAGTGAATGTTGTCAGAGTCAATGTTGTCAGTGAATGTTGTCAGTGAGTGAATGTTGTCAGTGAGTGAATGTTGTCAGAGAGTCAATGTTGTCAGTGAATGTTGTCAGTGAGTGAATGTTGTCAGTGAATGTCAGTGAGTGAATGTTGTCAGTGAATGTTGTCAGTGAATGTTGTCAGTGAGTGAATGTTGTCAGTGAGTGAATGTTGTCAGTGAATGTTGTCAGTGAGTGAATGTTGTCAGTGAATGCTGTCAGTGAGTGAATGTTGTCAGTGAATGTTGTCAGTGAATGTTGTCAGTGAGTGTTGTCAGTGAATGTTGTCAGTGAGTGAATGTTGTCAGTGAGTGAATGTTGTCAGTGAGTAAATGTTGTCAGTGAATGTTGTCAGTGAGTGAATGTTGTCAGTGAATGTTGTCAGTGAATGTTGTCAGAGTGTGAATGTTGTCAGTGAGTGAATGTTGTCAGTGAGTGAATGTTGTCAGTGAATATTGTCAGTGAGTGAATGTTGTCAGAGAGTGAATGTTGTCAGTGAGTGAATGTTGTCAGTGAATGTTGTCAGTGAATGTTGTCAGAGAGTGAATGTTGTCAGTGAATGTTGTCAGTGAGTGAATGTTGTCAGTGAATGCTGTCAGTGAGTGAATGTTGTCAGTGAGTGAATGTTGTCAGAGAGTGAATGTTGTCAGTGAATGTTGTCAGTGAGTGTTGTCAGTGAATGTTGTCAGTGAGTGAATGTTGTCAGTGAATGTTGTCAGTGAGTGAATGTTGTCAGTGAATGTTGTCAGTGAATGTTGTCAGTGAGTGAATGTTGTCAGTGAGTGAATGTTGACAGTGAATGTTGTCAGTGAATGTTGTCAGTGAATGTTGTCAGTGAGTGAATGTTATCAGTGAATGTTGTCAGTGAGTGAATGTTGTCAGTGAATGTTGTCAGTGAGTGAATGTTGTCAGTGAGTGAATGTTGTCAGTGAATGTTGTCAGTTAGTGAATGTTGTCAGTGAATGTTGTCAGTGAATGTTGTCAGTGAGTGAATGTTGTCAGTGAGTGAATGTTGTCAGTGAATGTTGTCTCTGAGTGAATGTTGTCAGTTAGTGAATGTTGTCAGTGAATGTTGTCAGAGAGTCAATGTTGTCAGTGAATGTTGTCAGTGAGTGAATGTTGTCAGTGAGTGAATGTTGTCAGTGAATGTTGTCAGTGAGTGAATGTTGTCAGTGAATGTCAGTGAGTGAATGTTGTCAGTGAATGTTGTCAGTGAATGTTGTCAGTGAGTGAATGTTGTCAGTGAGTGAATGTTGTCAGTGAATGTTGTCAGAGAGTGAATGTTGTCAGTGAGTGAATGTTGTCAGTGAATGTTGTCAGTGAGTGAATGTTGTCAGTGAGTGAATGTTGTCAGTGAATGTTGTCAGTTAATGTTGTCAGTGAATGTTGTCAGTGAGTGAATGTTGTCAGTGAATGTTGTCAGTGAGTGAATGTTGTCAGTGAATGTTGTCAGTGAGTGAATGTTGTCAGTGAGTGAATGTTGTCAGTGAATGTTGTCAGTGAATGTTATCAGTGAGTGAATGTTGTCAGTGAGTGAATGTTGTCAGTGAGTGAATGTTGTCAGTGAATGTTGTCAGTGAATGTTGTCAGTGAGTGAATGTTGTCAGAGAGTGACTGTTGTCAGTGAGTGAATGTTGTCAGTGAATGTTGTCAGTGAATGTTGTCTGTGAGTGAATGTTGTCAGTGAATGTTGTCAGTGAGTGAATGTTGTCAGTGAATGTTGTCAGTGAGTGAATGTTGTCAGTGAATGTTGTCAGTGAGTGAATGTTGTCAGTGAATGTTGTCAGTGAGTGAATGTTGTCAGTGAATGCTGTCAGTGAGTGAATGTTGTCAGTGAATATTGTCAGTGAGTGAATGTTGTCAGAGAGTGAATGTTGTCAGTGAATGTTGTCAGTGAGTGAATGTTGTCAGTGAATGTTGTCAGTGAATGTTGTCAGTGAGTGAATGTTGTCAGTGAATGTTGTCAGTGAGTGAATGTTGTCAGTGAATGCTGTCAGTGAGTGAATGTTGTCAGTGAGTGAATGTTGTCAGAGAGTGAATGTTGTCAGTGAATGTTGTCAGTGAGTGTTGTCAGTGAATGTTGTCAGTGAGTGAATGTTGTCAGTGAATGTTGTCAGTGAGTGAATGTTGTCAGTGAATGTTGTCAGTGAATGTTGTCAGTGAGTGAATGTTGTCAGTGAGTGAATGTTGACAGTGAATGTTGTCAGTGAATGTTGTCAGTGAATGTTGTCAGTGAGTGAATGTTATCAGTGAATGTTGTCAGTGAGTGAATGTTGTCAGTGAATGTTGTCAGTGAGTGAATGTTGTCAGTGAGTGAATGTTGTCAGTGAATGTTGTCAGTTAGTGAATGTTGTCAGTGAATGTTGTCAGTGAGTGAATGTTGTCAGTGAATGTTGTCAGTGAGTGAATGTTGTCAGTGAGTGAATGTTGTCAGTGAATGTTGTCTGTGAGTGAATGTTGTCAGTGAGTGAATGTTGTCAGTGAATGTTGTCAGTGAGTGAATGTTGTCAGTTAGTGAATGTTGTCAGTGAATGTTGTCAGTGAGTGAATGTTGTCAGTGAATGTCAGTGAGTGAATGTTGTCAGTGAATGTTGTCAGTGAATGTTGTCAGTGAGTGAATGTTGTCAGTGAGTGAATGTTGTCAGTGAATGTTGTCAGTGAGTGAATGTTGTCAGTGAATGCTGTCAGTGAGTGAATGTTGTCAGTGAGTGAATGTTGTCAGAGAGTGAATGTTGTCAGTGAATGTTGTCAGTGAATGTTGTCAGTGAGTGTTGTCAGTGAATGTTGTCAGAGAGTGAATGTTGTCAGTGAGTGAATGTTGTCAGTGAATGTTGTCAGTGAGTGAATGTTGTCAGTGAATGTTGTCTGTGAGTGAATGTTGTCAGTTAGTGAATGTTGTCAGTGAATGTTGTCAGTGAGTGAATGTTGTCAGTGAGTGAATGATGTCAGTGAATGTTGTCAGAGAGTCAATGTTGTCAGTGAATGTTGTCAGTGAGTGAATGTTGTCAGTGAGTGAATGTTGTCAGTGAATGTTGTCAGTGAGTGAATGTTGTCAGTGAATGTTGTCAGTGAGTGAATGTTGTCAGTGAATGTTGTCAGTGAGTGAATGTTGTCAGAGAGTGAATGTTGTCAGTGAGTGAATGTTGTCAGTGAATGTTGTCAGTGAGTGAATGTTGTCAGAGAGTGAATGTTGTCAGTGAGTGAATGTTGTCAGTGAATGTTGTCAGTGAGTGAATGTTGTCAGTGAGTGAATGTTGTCAGTGAATGTTGTCAGTTAATGTTGTCAGTGAATGTTGTCAGTGAGTGAATGTTGTCAGTGAATGTTGTCAGTGAATGTTGTCAGTGAGTGAATGTTGTCAGTGAATGTTGTCAGTGAATGTTGTCAGTGAGTGAATGTTGTCAGTGAATGTTGTCAGTGAGTGAATGTTGTCAGTGAATGCTGTCAGTGAGTGAATGTTGTCAGTGAATATTGTCAGTGAGTGGATGTTGTCAGAGAGTGAATGTTGTAAGTGAATGTTGTCAGTGAGTGAATGTTGTCAGTGAATGTTGTCAGTGAATGTTGTCAGTGAGTGAATGTTGTCAGTGAATGTTGTCAGTGAGTGAATGTTGTCAGTGAATGCTGTCAGTGAGTGAATGTTGTCAGTGAGTGAATGTTGTCAGAGAGTGAATGTTGTCAGTGAATGTTGTCAGTGAGTGTTGTCAGTGAATGTTGTCAGTGAGTGAATGTTGTCAGTGAATGTTGTCAGTGAGTGAATGTTGTCAGTGAATGTTGTCAGTGAATGTTGTCAGTGAGTGAATGTTGTCAGTGAGTGAATGTTGTCAGTGAATGTTGTCAGTGAATGTTGTCAGTGAGTGAATGTTGTCAGTGAGTGAATGTTGTCAGTGAATGTTGTCTGTGAGTGAATGTTGTCAGTTAGTGAATGTTGTCAGTGAATGTTGTCAGAGAGTCAATGTTGTCAGTGAATGTTGTCAGTGAGTGAATGTTGTCAGTGAGTGAATGTTGTCAGTGAATGTTGTCAGTGAGTGAATGTTGTCAGTGAATGTCAGTGAGTGAATGTTGTCAGTGAATGTTGTCAGTGAGTGAATGTTGTCAGTGAGTGAATGTTGTCAGTGAATGTTGTCAGAGAGTGAATGTTGTCAGTGAATGTTGTCAGTGAATGTTGTCAGTGAGTGTTGTCAGTGAATGTTGTCAGTGAGTGAATGTTGTCAGTGAGTGAATGTTGTCAGTGAGTGAATGTTGTCAGTGAATGTTGTCAGTGAGTGAATGTTGTCAGTGAGTGAATGTTGTCAGTGAATGTTGTCAGTGAATGTTGTCAGTGAGTGAATGTTATCAGTGAATGTTGTCAGTGAGTGAATGTTGTCAGTGAATGTTGTCAGTGAGTGAATGTTGTCAGTGAGTGAATGTTGTCAGTGAATGTTGTCAGTGAATGTTATCAGTTAGTGAATGTTGTCAGTGAATGTTGTCAGTGAATGTTGTCAGTGAGTGAATGTTGTCAGTGAATGTTGTCAGTGAATGTTGTCAGTGAGTGAATGTTGTCAGTGAGTGAATGTTGTCAGTGAATGTTGTCAGTGAATGTTGTCAGTGAGTGAATGTTGTCAGTGAATGTTGTCAGTGAGTGAATGTTGTCAGTGAATGTTGTCAGTGAGTGAATGTTGTCAGTGAATGTTGTCAGAGAGTCAATGTTGTCAGTGAATGTTGTCAGTGAGTGAATGTTGTCAGTGAGTGAATGTTGTCAGTGAATGTTGTCAGTGAGTGAATGTTGTCAGTGAATGTTGTCAGTGAATGTTGTCAGTGAGTGAATGTTGTCAGTGAGTGTTGTCAGTGAGTGAATGTTGTCAGAGAGTGAATGTTGTCAGTGAGTGAATGTTGTCAGTGAATGTTGTCAGTGAGTGAATGTTGTCAGTGAGTGAATGTTGTCAGTGAATGTTGTCAGTGAATGTTGTCAGTGAGTGAATGTTATCAGTGAATGTTGTCAGTGAGTGAATGTTGTCAGTGAATGTTGTCAGTGAGTGAATGTTGTCAGTGAGTGAATGTTGTCAGTGAATGTTGTCAGTGAATGTTATCAGTTAGTGAATGTTGTCAGTGAATGTTGTCAGTGAGTGAATGTTGTCAGTGAATGTTGTCAGTGAGTGAATGTTGTCAGTGAGTGAATGTTGTCAGTGAATGTTGTCTGTGAGTGAATGTTGTCAGTTAGTGAATGTTGTCAGTGAATGTTGTCAGAGAGTCAATGTTGTCAGTGAATTTTGTCAGTGAGTGAATGTTGTCAGTGAGTGAATGTTGTCAGTGAATGTTGTCAGAGAGTGAATGTTGTCAGTGAATGTTGTCAGAGAGTGAATGTTATCAGTAAATGTTGTCAGTGAATGTTGTCAGAGAGTGAATGTTGTCAGTGAATGTTGTCAGTTAGTGAATGTTGTCAGTGAATGTTGTCAGTGAGTGAATGTTGTCAGTGAATGTTGTCAGTGAGTGAATGTTGTCAGTGAATGCTGTCAGTGAGTGAATGTTGTCAGTGAGTGAATGTTGTCAGTGAATATTGTCAGTGAGTGAATGTTGTCAGTGAATGTTGTCAGTGAGTGAATGTTGTCAGTGAATGTTGTCAGTGAATGTTGTCAGTGAGTGAATGTTGTCAGTGAATGCTGTCAGTGAGTGAATGTTGTCAGTGAGTGAATGTTGTCAGTGAATGTTGTCAGAGAGTGAATGTTGTCAGTGAATGTTGTCAGTGAATGTTGTCAGTGAGTGTTGTCAGTGAATGTTGTCAGTGAGTGAATGTTGTCAGTGAGTGAATGTTGTCAGTGAGTGAATGTTGTCTGTGAGTGAATGTTGTCAGTTAGTGAATGTTGTCAGTGAATGTTGTCAGTGAGTGAATGTTGTCAGAGAGTCAATGTTGTCAGTGAATGTTGTCAGTGAGTGAATGTTGTCAGTGAGTGAATGTTGTCAGTGAATGTTGTCAGTGAGTGAATGTTGTCAGTGAATGTTGTCAGTGAATGTTGTCAGTGAGTGAATGTTGTCAGTGAGTGTTGTCAGTGAGTGAATGTTGTCAGAGAGTGAATGTTGTCAGTGAGTGAATGTTGTCAGTGAATGTTGTCAGTGAGTGAATGTTGTCAGTGAGTGAATGTTGTCAGTGAATGTTGTCAGTGAGTGAATGTTGTCAGTGAATGTTGTCAGTGAGTGAATGTTGTCAGTGAGTGAATGTTGTCAGTGAATGTTGTCAGTTAGTGAATGTTGTCAGTGAATGTTGTCAGTGAGTGAATGTTGTCAGTGAATGTTGTCAGTGAGTGAATGTTGTCAGTGAGTGAATGTTGTCAGTGAATGTTGTCTGTGAGTGAATGTTGTCAGTTAGTGAATGTTGTCAGTGAATGTTGTCAGAGAGTCAATGTTGTCAGTGAATGTTGTCAGTGAGTGAATGTTGTCAGTGAGTGAATGTTGTCAGTGAATGTTGTCAGTGAGTGAATGTTGTCAGTGAATGTCAGTGAGTGAATGTTGTCAGTGAATGTTGTCAGTGAATGTTGTCAGTGAGTGAATGTTGTCAGTGAGTGAATGTTGTCAGTGAATGTTGTCAGTGAGTGAATGTTGTCAGTGAATGCTGTCAGTGAGTGAATGTTGTCAGTGAGTGAATGTTGTCAGAGAGTGAATGTTGTCAGTGAATGTTGTCAGTGAATGTTGTCAGTGAGTGTTGTCAGTGAATGTTGTCAGAGAGTGAATGTTGTCAGTGAGTGAATGTTGTCAGTGAATGTTGTCAGTGAGTGAATGTTGTCAGTGAATGTTGTCTGTGAGTGAATGTTGTCAGTTAGTGAATGTTGTCAGTGAGTGAATGTTGTCAGTGAGTGAATGATGTCAGTGAATGTTGTCAGAGAGTCAATGTTGTCAGTGAATGTTGTCAGTGAGTGAATGTTGTCAGTGAATGTTGTCAGTGAGTGAATGTTGTCAGTGAATGTTGTCAGTGAGTGAATGTTGTCAGAGAGTGAATGTTGTCAGTGAGTGAATGTTGTCAGTGAATGTTGTCAGTGAGTGAATGTTGTCAGAGAGTGAATGTTGTCAGTGAGTGAATGTTGTCAGTGAATGTTGTCAGTGAGTGAATGTTGTCAGTGAGTGAATGTTGTCAGTGAATGTTGTCAGTTAATGTTGTCAGTGAATGTTGTCAGTGAGTGAATGTTGTCAGTGAATGTTGTCAGTGAATGTTGTCAGTGAGTGAATGTTGTCAGTGAATGTTGTCAGTGAGCGAATGTTGTCAGTGAATGCTGTCAGTGAGTGAATGTTGTCAGTGAATATTGTCAGTGAGTGGATGTTGTCAGAGAGTGAATGTTGTAAGTGAATGTTGTCAGTGAGTGAATGTTGTCAGTGAATGTTGTCAGTGAATGTTGTCAGTGAGTGAATGTTGTCAGTGAATGTTGTCAGTGAGTGAATGTTGTCAGTGAATGCTGTCAGTGAGTGAATGTTGTCAGTGAGTGAATGTTGTCAGAGAGTGAATGTTGTCAGTGAATGTTGTCAGTGAGTGTTGTCAGTGAATGTTGTCAGTGAGTGAATGTTGTCAGTGAATGTTGTCAGTGAGTGAATGTTGTCAGTGAATGTTGTCAGTGAATGTTGTCAGTGAGTGAATGTTGTCAGTGAGTGAATGTTGTCAGTGAATGTTGTCAGTGAATGTTGTCAGTGAATGTTGTCAGTGAGTGAATGTTGTCAGTGAGTGAATGTTGTCAGTGAATGTTGTCTGTGAGTGAATGTTGTCAGTTAGTGAATGTTGTCAGTGAATGTTGTCAGAGAGTCAATGTTGTCAGTGAATGTTGTCAGTGAGTGAATGTTGTCAGTGAATGTTGTCAGTGAGTGAATGTTGTCAGTGAATGTCAGTGAGTGAATGTTGTCAGTGAATGTTGTCAGTGAGTGAATGTTGTCAGTGAGTGAATGTTGTCAGTGAATGTTGTCAGTGAATGTTATCAGTTAGTGAATGTTGTCAGTGAATGTTGTCAGTGAATGTTGTCAGTGAGTGAATGTTGTCAGTGAATGTTGTCAGTGAATGTTGTCAGTGAGTGAATATTGTCAGTGAGTGAATGTTGTCAGTGAATGTTGTCAGTGAATGTTGTCAGTGAGTGAATGTTGTCAGTGAATGTTGTCAGTGAGTGAATGTTGTCAGTGAATGTTGTCAGAGAGTCAATGTTGTCAGTGAATGTTGTCAGTGAGTGAATGTTGTCAGTGAGTGAATGTTGTCAGTGAATGTTGTCAGTGAGTGAATGTTGTCAGTGAATGTTGTCAGTGAATGTTGTCAGTGAGTGAATGTTGTCAGTGAGTGTTGTCAGTGAGTGAATGTTGTCAGAGAGTGAATGTTGTCAGTGAGTGAATGTTGTCAGTGAATGTTGTCAGTGAGTGAATGTTGTCAGTGAGTGAATGTTGTCAGTGAATGTTGTCAGTGAATGTTGTCAGTGAGTGAATGTTATCAGTGAATGTTGTCAGTGAGTGAATGTTGTCAGTGAATGTTGTCAGTGAGTGAATGTTGTCAGTGAGTGAATGTTGTCAGTGAATGTTGTCAGTGAATGTTATCAGTTAGTGAATGTTGTCAGTGAATGTTGTCAGTGAGTGAATGTTGTCAGTGAATGTTGTCAGTGAGTGAATGTTGTCAGTGAGTGAATGTTGTCAGTGAATGTTGTCTGTGAGTGAATGTTGTCAGTTAGTGAATGTTGTCAGTGAATGTTGTCAGAGAGTCAATGTTGTCAGTGAATGTTGTCAGTGAGTGAATGTTGTCAGTGAGTGAATGTTGTTAGTGAATGTTGTCAGTGAATGTTGTCAGAGAGTGAATGTTGTCAGTGAATGTTGTCAGAGAGTGAATGTTATCAGTAAATGTTGTCAGTGAATGTTGTCAGAGAGTGAATGTTGTCAGTGAATGTTGTCAGTTAGTGAATGTTGTCAGTGAATGTTGTCAGTGAGTGAATGTTGTCAGTGAATGTTGTCAGTGAGTGAATGTTGTCAGTGAATGCTGTCAGTGAGTGAATGTTGTCAGTGAGTGAATGTTGTCAGTGAATATTGTCAGTGAGTGAATGTTGTCAGTGAATGTTGTCAGTGAGTGAATGTTGTCAGTGAATGTTGTCAGTGAATGTTGTCAGTGAGTGAATGTTGTCAGTGAATGCTGTCAGTGAGTGAATGTTGTCAGTGAGTGAATGTTGTCAGTGAATGTTGTCAGAGAGTGAATGTTGTCAGTGAATGTTGTCAGTGAATGTTGTCAGTGAGTGTTGTCAGTGAATGTTGTCAGTGAGTGAATGTTGTCAGTGAGTGAATGTTGTCAGTGAGTGAATGTTGTCAGTGAGTGAATGTTGTCTGTGAGTGAATGTTGTCAGTTAGTGAATGTTGTCAGTGAATGTTGTCAGTGAGTGAATGTTGTCAGTGAGTGAATGTTGTCAGTGAATGTTGTCAGAGAGTCAATGTTGTCAGTGAATGTTGTCAGTGAGTGAATGTTGTCAGTGAGTGAATGTTGTCAGTGAATGTTGTCAGTGAGTGAATGTTGTCAGTGAATGTTGTCAGTGAATGTTGTCAGTGAGTGAATGTTGTCAGTGAGTGTTGTCAGTGAGTGAATGTTGTCAGAGAGTGAATGTTGTCAGTGAGTGAATGTTGTCAGTGAATGTTGTCAGTGAGTGAATGTTGTCAGTGAGTGAATGTTGTCAGTGAATGTTGTCAGTGAATGTTGTCAGTGAGTGAATGTTATCAGTGAATGTTGTCAGTGAGTGAATGTTGTCAGTGAATGTTGTCAGTGAGTGAATGTTGTCAGTGAGTGAATGTTGTCAGTGAATGTTGTCAGTTAGTGAATGTTGTCAGTGAATGTTGTCAGTGAGTGAATGTTGTCAGTGAATGTTGTCAGTGAGTGAATGTTGTCAGTGAGTGAATGTTGTCAGTGAATGTTGTCTGTGAGTGAATGTTGTCAGTTAGTGAATGTTGTCAGTGAATGTTGTCAGAGAGTCAATGTTGTCAGTGAATGTTGTCAGTGAGTGAATGTTGTCAGTGAGTGAATGTTGTCAGTGAATGTTGTCAGTGAGTGAATGTTGTCAGTGAATGTCAGTGAGTGAATGTTGTCAGTGAATGTTGTCAGTGAATGTTGTCAGTGAGTGAATGTTGTCAGTGAGTGAATGTTGTCAGTGAATGTTGTCAGTGAGTGAATGTTGTCAGTGAATGCTGTCAGTGAGTGAATGTTGTCAGTGAGTGAATGTTGTCAGAGAGTGAATGTTGTCAGTGAATGTTGTCAGTGAATGTTGTCAGTGAGTGTTGTCAGTGAATGTTGTCAGAGAGTGAATGTTGTCAGTGAGTGAATGTTGTCAGTGAATGTTGTCAGTGAGTGAATGTTGTCAGTGAATGTTGTCTGTGAGTGAATGTTGTCAGTTAGTGAATGTTGTCAGTGAATGTTGTCAGTGAGTGAATGTTGTCAGTGAGTGAATGATGTCAGTGAATGTTGTCAGAGAGTCAATGTTGTCAGTGAATGTTGTCAGTGAGTGAATGTTGTCAGTGAATGTTGTCAGTGAGTGAATGTTGTCAGTGAATGTTGTCAGTGAGTGAATGTTGTCAGAGAGTGAATGTTGTCAGTGAGTGAATGTTGTCAGTGAATGTTGTCAGTGAGTGAATGTTGTCAGAGAGTGAATGTTGTCAGTGAGTGAATGTTGTCAGTGAATGTTGTCAGTGAGTGAATGTTGTCAGTGAGTGAATGTTGTCAGTGAATGTTGTCAGTTAATGTTGTCAGTGAATGTTGTCAGTGAGTGAATGTTGTCAGTGAATGTTGTCAGTGAATGTTGTCAGTGAGTGAATGTTGTCAGTGAATGTTGTCAGTGAGTGAATGTTGTCAGTGAATGCTGTCAGTGAGTGAATGTTGTCAGTGAATATTGTCAGTGAGTGGATGTTGTCAGAGAGTGAATGTTGTAAGTGAATGTTGTCAGTGAGTGAATGTTGTCAGTGAATGTTGTCAGTGAATGTTGTCAGTGAGTGAATGTTGTCAGTGAATGTTGTCAGTGAGTGAATGTTGTCAGTGAATGCTGTCAGTGAGTGAATGTTGTCAGAGAGTGAATGTTGTCAGTGAATGTTGTCAGTGAGTGTTGTCAGTGAATGTTGTCAGTGAGTGAATGTTGTCAGTGAATGTTGTCAGTGAGTGAATGTTGTCAGTGAATGTTGTCAGTGAATGTTGTCAGTGAGTGAATGTTGTCAGTGAGTGAATGTTGTCAGTGAATGTTGTCAGTGAATGTTGTCAGTGAATGTTGTCAGTGAGTGAATGTTGTCAGTGAGTGAATGTTGTCAGTGAATGTTGTCTGTGAGTGAATGTTGTCAGTTAGTGAATGTTGTCAGTGAATGTTGTCAGAGAGTCAATGTTGTCAGTGAATGTTGTCAGTGAGTGAATGTTGTCAGTGAATGTTGTCAGTGAGTGAATGTTGTCAGTGAATGTCAGTGAGTGAATGTTGTCAGTGAATGTTGTCAGTGAGTGAATGTTGTCAGTGAGTGAATGTTGTCAGTGAATGTTGTCAGTGAGTGAATGTTGTCAGTGAGTGAATGTTGTCAGTGAATGTTGTCAGTGAATGTTGTCAGTGAGTGAATGTTATCAGTGAATGTTGTCAGTGAGTGAATGTTGTCAGTGAATGTTGTCAGTGAGTGAATGTTGTCAGTGAGTGAATGTTGTCAGTGAATGTTGTCAGTGAATGTTATCAGTTAGTGAATGTTGTCAGTGAATGTTGTCAGTGAATGTTGTCAGTGAGTGAATGTTGTCAGTGAATGTTGTCAGTGAATGTTGTCAGTGAGTGAATGTTGTCAGTGAGTGAATGTTGTCAGTGAATGTTGTCAGTGAATGTTGTCAGTGAGTGAATGCTGTCAGTGAATGTTGTCAGTGAGGGAATGTTGTCAGTGAATGTTGTCAGTGAGTGAATGTTGTCAGTGAATGTTGTCAGAGAGTCAATGTTGTCAGTGAATGTTGTCAGTGAGTGAATGTTGTCAGTGAGTGAATGTTGTCAGTGAATGTTGTCAGTGAGTGAATGTTGTCAGTGAATGTTGTCAGTGAATGTTGTCAGTGAGTGAATGTTGTCAGTGAGTGTTGTCAGTGAGTGAATGTTGTCAGAGAGTGAATGTTGTCAGTGAGTGAATGTTGTCAGTGAATGTTGTCAGTGAGTGAATGTTGTCAGTGAGTGAATGTTGTCAGTGAATGTTGTCAGTGAATGTTGTCAGTGAGTGAATGTTATCAGTGAATGTTGTCAGTGAGTGAATGTTGTCAGTGAGTGAATGTTGTCAGTGAGTGAATGTTGTCAGTGAATGTTGTCAGTGAATGTTATCAGTTAGTGAATGTTGTCAGTGAATGTTGTCAGTGAGTGAATGTTGTCAGTGAATGTTGTCAGTGAGTGAATGTTGTCAGTGAGTGAATGTTGTCAGTGAATGTTGTCTGTGAGTGAATGTTGTCAGTTAGTGAATGTTGTCAGTGAATGTTGTCAGAGAGTCAATGTTGTCAGTGAATGTTGTCAGTGAGTGAATGTTGTCAGTGAGTGAATGTTGTTAGTGAATGTTGTCAGTGAATGTTGTCAGAGAGTGAATGTTGTCAGTGAGTGAATGTTGTCAGTGAATGTTGTCAGAGAGTGAATGTTATCAGTGAGTGAATGTTGTCAGTGAGTGAATGTTGTCAGAGAGTGAATGTTGTCAGTGAATGTTGTCAGAGAGTGAATGTTGTCAGAGAGTGAATGTTATCAGTGAGTGAATGTTGTCAGTGAGTGAATGTTGTCAGTGAGTGAATGTTGTCAGAGAGTGAATGTTGTCAGTGAATGTTGTCAGAGAGTGAATGTTATCAGTAAATGTTGTCAGTGAATGTTGTCAGAGAGTGAATGTTGTCAGTGAATGTTGTCAGTTAGTGAATGTTGTCAGTGAATGTTGTCAGTGAGTGAATGTTGTCAGTGAATGTTGTCAGTGAGTGAATGTTGTCAGTGAATGCTGTCAGTGAGTGAATGTTGTCAGTGAGTGAATGTTGTCAGTGAATATTGTCAGTGAGTGAATGTTGTCAGTGAATGTTGTCAGTGAGTGAATGTTGTCAGTGAATGTTGTCAGTGAATGTTGTCAGTGAGTGAATGTTGTCAGTGAATGCTGTCAGTGAGTGAATGTTGTCAGTGAGTGAATGTTGTCAGTGAATGTTGTCAGAGAGTGAATGTTGTCAGTGAATGTTGTCAGTGAATGTTGTCAGTGAGTGTTGTCAGTGAATGTTGTCAGTGAGTGAATGTTGTCAGTGAGTGAATGTTGTCAGTGAATGTTGTCTGTGAGTGAATGTTGTCAGTTAGTGAATGTTGTCAGTGAATGTTGTCAGTGAGTGAATGTTGTCAGTGAGTGAATGTTGTCAGTGAATGTTGTCAGAGAGTCAATGTTGTCAGTGAATGTTGTCAGTGAGTGAATGTTGTCAGTGAATGTTGTCAGTGAGTGAATGTTGTCAGTGAATGTTGTCAGTGAATGTTGTCAGTGAGTGAGTGTTGTCAGTGAGTGAATGTTGTCAGAGAGTGAATGTTGTCAGTGAATGTTGTCAGTGAGTGAATGTTGTCAGTGAGTGAATGTTGTCAGTGAATGTTGTCAGTGAATGTTGTCAGTGAGTGAATGTTGTCAGTGAATGTTGTCAGTGAGTGAATGTTGTCAGTGAGTGAATGTTGTCAGTGAATGTTGTCTGTGAGTGAATGTTGTCAGTTAGTGAATGTTGTCAGTGAATGTTGTCAGAGAGTCAATGTTGTCAGTGAATGTTGTCAGTGAGTGAATTTTGTCAGTGAGTGAATGTTGTCAGCGAATGTTGTCAGTGAATGTTGTCAGAGAGTGAATGTTGTCAGTGAATGTTGTCAGAGAGTGAATGTTATCAGTAAATGTTGTCAGAGAGTGAATGTTGTCAGTGAATGTTGTCAGTTAGTGAATGTTGTCAGTGAATGTTGTCAGTGAGTGAATGTTGTCAGTGAATGTTGTCAGTGAGTGAATGTTGTCAGTGAATGTTGTCAGTGAATGCTGTCAGTGAGTGAATGTTGTCAGTGAGTGAATGTTGTCAGTGAATATTGTCAGTGAGTGAATGTTGTCAGTGAATGTTGTCAGTGAGTGAATGTTGTCAGTGAATGTTGTCAGGGAATGTTGTCAGTGAGTGAATGTTGTCAGTGAATGCTGTCAGTGAGTGAATGTTGTCAGTGAATGTTGTCAGAGAGTGAATGTTGTCAGTGAATGTTGTCAGTGAGTGTTGTCAGTGAATGTTGTCAGTGAGTGAATGTTGTCAGTGAGTGAATGTTGTCAGTGAATGTTGTCTGTGAGTGAATGTTGTCAGTTAGTGAATGTTGTCAGTGAATGTTGTCAGTGAGTGAATGTTGTCAGTGAGTGAATGTTGTCAGTGAATGTTGTCAGAGAGTCAATGTTGTCAGTGAGTGTTGTCAGTGAGTGAATGTTGTCAGAGAGTGAATGTTGTCAGTGAGTGAATGTTGTCAGTGAATGTTGTCAGTGAGTGAATGTTGTCAGAGAGTGAATGTTGTCAGTGAGTGAATGTTGTCAGTGAATGTTGTCAGTGAGTGAATGTTGTCAGTGAGTGAATGTTGTCAGTGAATGTTGTCAGTGAGTGAATGTTGTCAGTGAATGTTGTCAGTGAGTGAATGTTGTCAGTGAATGTTGTCAGTGAGTGAATGTTGTCAGTGAATGTTGTCAGTGAGTGAATGTTGTCAGTGAATGTTGTCAGTGAGTGAATGTTGTCAGTGAATGTTGTCAGTGAGTGAATGCTGTCAGTGAGTGAATGTTGTCAGTGAGTGAATGTTGTCAGTGAATGTTGTCAGAGAGTGAATGTTGTCAGTGAATGTTGTCAGTGAATGTTGTCAGTGAGTGTTGTCAGTGAATGTTGTCAGTGAGTGAATGTTGTCAGTGAGTGAATGTTGTCAGTGAGTGAATGTTGTCAGTGAATGTTGTCTGTGAGTGAATGTTGTCAGTTAGTGAATGTTGTCAGTGAATGTTGTCAGTGAGTGAATGTTGTCAGTGAGTGAATGTTGTCAGTGAATGTTGTCAGAGAGTCAATGTTGTCAGTGAATGTTGTCAGTGAGTGAATGTTGTCAGTGAGTGAATGTTGTCAGTGAATGTTGTCAGTGAGTGAATGTTGTCAGTGAATGTTGTCAGTGAATGTTGTCAGTGAGTGAATGTTGTCAGTGAGTGTTGTCAGTGAGTGAATGTTGTCAGAGAGTGAATGTTGTCAGTGAGTGAATGTTGTCAGTGAATGTTGTCAGTGAGTGAATGTTGTCAGTGAGTGAATGTTGTCAGTGAATGTTGTCAGTGAGTGAATGTTATCAGTGAATGTTGTCAGTGAGTGAATGTTGTCAGTGAGTGAATGTTGTCAGTGAATGTTGTCAGTGAATGTTGTCAGTTAGTGAATGTTGTCAGTGAATGTTGTCAGTGAGTGAATGTTGTCAGTGAATGTTGTCAGTGAGTGAATGTTGTCAGTGAATGCTGTCAGTGAGTGAATGTTGTCAGTGAGTGAATGTTGTCAGTGAATATTGTCAGTGAGTGAATGTTGTCAGTGAATGTTGTCAGTGAGTGAATGTTGTCAGTGAATGTTGTCAGTGAATGTTGTCAGTGAGTGAATGTTGTCAGTGAATGCTGTCAGTGAGTGAATGTTGTCAGTGAGTGAATGTTGTCAGTGAATGTTGTCAGAGAGTGAATGTTGTCAGTGAATGTTGTCAGTGAATGTTGTCAGTGAGTGTTGTCAGTGAATGTTGTCAGTGAGTGAATGTTGTCAGTGAGTGAATGTTGTCAGTGAATGTTGTCTGTGAGTGAATGTTGTCAGTTAGTGAATGTTGTCAGTGAGTGAATGTTGTCAGTGAATGTTGTCAGTGAGTGAATGTTGTCAGTGAGTGAATGTTGTCAGTGAATGTTGTCAGAGAGTCAATGTTGTCAGTGAATGTTGTCAGTGAGTGAATGTTGTCAGTGAGTGAATGTTGTCAGTGAATGTTGTCAGTGAGTGAATGTTGTCAGTGAATGTTGTCAGTGAATGTTGTCAGTGAGTGAATGTTGTCAGTGAGTGAATGTTGTCAGAGAGTGAATGTTGTCAGTGAGTGAATGTTCTCAGTGAATGTTGTCAGTGAGTGAATGTTGTCAGTGAGTGAATGTTGTCAGAGAGTGAATGTTGTCAGTGAGTGAATGTTGTCAGTGAATGTTGTCAGTGAGTGAATGTTGTCAGAGAGTGAATGTTGTCAGTGAGTGAATGTTGTCAGTGAATGTTGTCAGTGAGTGAATGTTGTCAGTGAGTGAATGTTGTCAGTGAATGTTGTCAGTGAGTGAATGTTGTCAGTGAATGTTGTCAGTGAGTGAATGCTGTCAGTGAGTGAATGTTGTCAGTGAGTGAATGTTGTCAGTGAATGTTGTCAGTGAGTGAATGTTATCAGTGAATGTTGTCAGTGAGTGAATGTTGTCAGTGAATGTTGTCAGTGAGTGAATGTTGTCAGTGAATGTTGTCAGTGAGTGAATGTTGTCAGTGAATGTTGTCAGTGAGTGAATGTTGTCAGTGAATGTTGTCAGTGAGTGAATGTTGTCAGTGAATGTTGTCAGTGAGTGAATGTTGTCAGTGAATGTTGTCAGTGAGTGAATGCTGTCAGTGAGTGAATGTTGTCAGTGAGTGAATGTTGTCAGTGAATGTTGTCAGAGAGTGAATGTTGTCAGTGAATGTTGTCAGTGAATGTTGTCAGTGAGTGAATGTTGTCAGTGAGTGAATGTTGTCAGTGAGTGAATGTTGTCAGTGAATGTTGTCTGTGAGTGAATGTTGTCAGTTAGTGAATGTTGTCAGTGAATGTTGTCAGTGAGTGAATGTTGTCAGTGAGTGAATGTTGTCAGTGAATGTTGTCAGAGAGTCAATGTTGTCAGTGAATGTTGTCAGTGAGTGAATGTTGTCAGTGAGTGAATGTTGTCAGTGAATGTTGTCAGTGAGTGAATGTTGTCAGTGAATGTTGTCAGTGAATGTTGTCAGTGAGTGAATGTTGTCAGTGAGTGAATGTTGTCAGAGAGTGAATGTTGTCAGTGAGTGAATGTTGTCAGTGAATGTTGTCAGTGAGTGAATGTTGTCAGTGAGTGAATGTTGTCAGTGAATGTTGTCAGTGAATGTTGTCAGTGAGTGAATGTTATCAGTGAATGTTGTCAGTGAGTGAATGTTGTCAGTGAGTGAATGTTGTCAGTGAATGTTGTCAGTGAATGTTATCAGTTAGTGAATGTTGTCAGTGAATGTTGTCAGTGAGTGAATGTTGTCAGTGAATGTTGTCAGTGAGTGAATGTTGTCAGTGAGTGAATGTTGTCAGTGAATGTTGTCTGTGAGTGAATGTTGTCAGTTAGTGAATGTTGTCAGTGAATGTTGTCAGAGAGTCAATGTTGTCAGTGAATGTTGTCAGTGAGTGAATGTTGTCAGTGAGTGAATGTTGTCAGTGAATGTTGTCAGAGAGTGAATGTTATCAGTGAATGTTGTCAGTGAGTGAATGTTGTCAGTGAGTGAATGTTGTCAGTGAATGTTGTCAGTGAGTGAATGTTGTCAGTGAATGTTGTCAGTGAGTGAATGCTGTCAGTGAGTGAATGTTGTCAGTGAGTGAATGTTGTCAGTGAATGTTGTCAGTGAGTGAATGTTATCAGTGAATGTTGTCAGTGAGTGAATGTTGTCAGTGAATGTTGTCAGTGAGTGAATGTTGTCAGTGAGTGAATGTTGTCAGTGAATGTTGTCAGTGAGTGAATGTTGTCAGTGAATGTTGTCAGTGAGTGAATGTTGTCAGTGAATGTTGTCAGTGAGTGAATGTTGTCAGTGAATGTTGTCAGTGAGTGAATGCTGTCAGTGAGTGAATGTTGTCAGTGAGTGAATGTTGTCAGTGAATGTTGTCAGAGAGTGAATGTTGTCAGTGAATGTTGTCAGTGAATGTTGTCAGTGAGTGTTGTCAGTGAATGTTGTCAGTGAGTGTTGTCAGTGAATGTTGTCAGTTAGTGAATGTTGTCAGTGAATGTTGTCAGTGAGTGAATGTTGTCAGTGAGTGAATGTTGTCAGTGAATGTTGTCAGAGAGTCAATGTTGTCAGTGAATGTTGTCAGTGAGTGAATGTTGTCAGTGAGTGAATGTTGTCAGTGAATGTTGTCAGTGAGTGAATGTTGTCAGTGAATGTTGTCAGTGAATGTTGTCAGTGAGTGAATGTTGTCAGTGAGTGTTGTCAGTGAGTGAATGTTGTCAGAGAGTGAATGTTGTCAGTGAGTGAATGTTGTCAGTGAATGTTGTCAGTGAGTGAATGTTGTCAGTGAGTGAATGTTGTCAGTGAATGTTGTCAGTGAATGTTGTCAGTGAGTGAATGTTATCAGTGAATGTTGTCAGTGAGTGAATGTTGTCAGTGAGTGAATGTTGTCAGTGAATGTTGTCAGTGAATGTTATCAGTTAGTGAATGTTGTCAGTGAATGTTGTCAGTGAGTGAATGTTGTCAGTGAATGTTGTCAGTGAGTGAATGTTGTCAGTGAGTGAACGTTGTCAGTGAATGTTGTCTGTGAGTGAATGTTGTCAGTTAGTGAATGTTGTCAGTGAATGTTGTCAGAGAGTCAATGTTGTCAGTGAATGTTGTCAGTGAGTGAATGTTGTCAGTGAGTGAATGTTGTCAGTGAATGTTGTCAGTGAATGTTGTCAGTGAGTGAATGTTGTCAGTGAATGTTGTCAGTGAATGTTGTCAGTGAGTGAATGTTGTCAGTGAGTGTTGTCAGTGAGTGAATGTTGTCAGAGAGTGAATGTTGTCAGTGAGTGAATGTTGTCAGTGAATGTTGTCAGTGAGTGAATGTTGTCAGTGAGTGAATGTTGTCAGTGAATGTTGTCAGTGAATGTTGTCAGTGAGTGAATGTTATCAGTGAATGTTGTCAGTGAGTGAATGTTGTCAGTGAGTGAATGTTGTCAGTGAATGTTGTCAGTGAATGTTATCAGTTAGTGAATGTTGTCAGTGAATGTTGTCAGTGAGTGAATGTTGTCAGTGAATGTTGTCAGTGAGTGAATGTTGTCAGTGAATGTTGTCAGTGAATGTTGTCAGTGAGTGAATGTTGTCAGTGAATGTTGTCAGTGAGTGAATGTTGTCAGTGAATGCTGTCAGTGAGTGAATGTTGTCAGAGAGTGAATGTTGTCAGTGAATGTTGTCAGTGAGTGTTGTCAGTGAATGTTGTCAGTGAGTGAATGTTGTCAGTGAATGTTGTCAGTGAGTGAATGTTGTCAGTGAATGTTGTCAGTGAATGTTGTCAGTGAGTGAATGTTGTCAGTGAGTGAATGTTGTCAGTGAATGTTGTCAGTGAATGTTGTCAGTGAATGTTGTCAGTGAGTGAATGTTGTCAGTGAGTGAATGTTGTCAGTGAATGTTGTCTGTGAGTGAATGTTGTCAGTTAGTGAATGTTGTCAGTGAATGTTGTCAGAGAGTCAATGTTGTCAGTGAATGTTGTCAGTGAGTGAATGTTGTCAGTGAATGTTGTCAGTGAGTGAATGTTGTCAGTGAATGTCAGTGAGTGAATGTTGTCAGTGAATGTTGTCAGTGAGTGAATGTTGTCAGTGAGTGAATGTTGTCAGTGAATGTTGTCAGTGAGTGAATGTTGTCAGTGAGTGAATGTTGTCAGTGAATGCTGTCAGTGAGTGAATGTTGTCAGTGAGTGAATGTTGTCAGTGAGTGAATGTTGTCAGTGAATGTTGTCAGTGAGTGAATGTTGTCAGTGAGTGAATGTTGTCAGTGAATGTTGTCAGTGAATGTTGTCAGTGAGTGAATGTTATCAGTGAATGTTGTCAGTGAGTGAATGTTGTCAGTGAATGTTGTCAGTGAGTGAATGTTGTCAGTGAGTGAATGTTGTCAGTGAATGTTGTCAGTGAATGTTATCAGTTAGTGAATGTTGTCAGTGAATGTTGTCAGTGAATGTTGTCAGTGAGTGAATGTTGTCAGTGAATGTTGTCAGTGAATGTTGTCAGTGAGTGAATGTTGTCAGTGAGTGAATGTTGTCAGTGAATGTTGTCAGTGAATGTTGTCAGTGAGTGAATGCTGTCAGTGAATGTTGTCAGTGAGTGAATGTTGTCAGTGAATGTTGTCAGTGAGTGAATGTTGTCAGTGAATGTTGTCAGAGAGTCAATGTTGTCAGTGAATGTTGTCAGTGAGTGAATGTTGTCAGTGAGTGAATGTTGTCAGTGAATGTTGTCAGTGAGTGAATGTTGTCAGTGAATGTTGTCAGTGAATGTTGTCAGTGAGTGAATGTTGTCAGTGAGTGTTGTCAGTGAGTGAATGTTGTCAGAGAGTGAATGTTGTCAGTGAGTGAATGTTGTCAGTGAATGTTGTCAGTGAGTGAATGTTGTCAGTGAGTGAATGTTGTCAGTGAATGTTGTCAGTGAATGTTGTCAGTGAGTGAATGTTATCAGTGAATGTTGTCAGTGAGTGAATGTTGTCAGTGAGTGAATGTTGTCAGTGAGTGAATGTTGTCAGTGAATGTTGTCAGTGAATGTTATCAGTTAGTGAATGTTGTCAGTGAATGTTGTCAGTGAGTGAATGTTGTCAGTGAATGTTGTCAGTGAGTGAATGTTGTCAGTGAGTGAATGTTGTCAGTGAATGTTGTCTGTGAGTGAATGTTGTCAGTTAGTGAATGTTGTCAGTGAATGTTGTCAGAGAGTCAATGTTGTCAGTGAATGTTGTCAGTGAGTGAATGTTGTCAGTGAGTGAATGTTGTTAGTGAATGTTGTCAGTGAATGTTGTCAGAGAGTGAATGTTGTCAGTGAATGTTGTCAGAGAGTGAATGTTATCAGTAAATGTTGTCAGTGAATGTTGTCAGAGAGTGAATGTTGTCAGTGAATGTTGTCAGTTAGTGAATGTTGTCAGTGAATGTTGTCAGTGAGTGAATGTTGTCAGTGAATGTTGTCAGTGAGTGAATGTTGTCAGTGAATGCTGTCAGTGAGTGAATGTTGTCAGTGAGTGAATGTTGTCAGTGAATATTGTCAGTGAGTGAATGTTGTCAGTGAATGTTGTCAGTGAGTGAATGTTGTCAGTGAATGTTGTCAGGGAATGTTGTCAGTGAGTGAATGTTGTCAGTGAATGCTGTCAGTGAGTGAATGTTGTCAGTGAATGTTGTCAGAGAGTGAATGTTGTCAGTGAATGTTGTCAGTGAGTGTTGTCAGTGAATGTTGTCAGTGAGTGAATGTTGTCAGTGAGTGAATGTTGTCAGTGAATGTTGTCTGTGAGTGAATGTTGTCAGTTAGTGAATGTTGTCAGTGAATGTTGTCAGTGAGTGAATGTTGTCAGTGAGTGAATGTTGTCAGTGAATGTTGTCAGAGAGTCAATGTTGTCAGTGAGTGTTGTCAGTGAGTGAATGTTGTCAGAGAGTGAATGTTGTCAGTGAGTGAATGTTGTCAGTGAATGTTGTCAGTGAGTGAATGTTGTCAGAGAGTGAATGTTGTCAGTGAGTGAATGTTGTCAGTGAATGTTGTCAGTGAGTGAATGTTGTCAGTGAGTGAATGTTGTCAGTGAATGTTGTCAGTGAGTGAATGTTGTCAGTGAATGTTGTCAGTGAGTGAATGTTGTCAGTGAATGTTGTCAGTGAGTGAATGTTGTCAGTGAATGTTGTCAGTGAGTGAATGTTGTCAGTGAATGTTGTCAGTGAGTGAATGTTGTCAGTGAATGTTGTCAGTGAGTGAATGCTGTCAGTGAGTGAATGTTGTCAGTGAGTGAATGTTGTCAGTGAATGTTGTCAGAGAGTGAATGTTGTCAGTGAATGTTGTCAGTGAATGTTGTCAGTGAGTGTTGTCAGTGAATGTTGTCAGTGAGTGAATGTTGTCAGTGAGTGAATGTTGTCAGTGAGTGAATGTTGTCAGTGAATGTTGTCTGTGAGTGAATGTTGTCAGTTAGTGAATGTTGTCAGTGAATGTTGTCAGTGAGTGAATGTTGTCAGTGAGTGAATGTTGTCAGTGAATGTTGTCAGAGAGTCAATGTTGTCAGTGAATGTTGTCAGTGAGTGAATGTTGTCAGTGAGTGAATGTTGTCAGTGAATGTTGTCAGTGAGTGAATGTTGTCAGTGAATGTTGTCAGTGAATGTTGTCAGTGAGTGAATGTTGTCAGTGAGTGTTGTCAGTGAGTGAATGTTGTCAGAGAGTGAATGTTGTCAGTGAGTGAATGTTGTCAGTGAATGTTGTCAGTGAGTGAATGTTGTCAGTGAGTGAATGTTGTCAGTGAATGTTGTCAGTGAGTGAATGTTATCAGTGAATGTTGTCAGTGAGTGAATGTTGTCAGTGAGTGAATGTTGTCAGTGAATGTTGTCAGTGAATGTTGTCAGTTAGTGAATGTTGTCAGTGAATGTTGTCAGTGAGTGAATGTTGTCAGTGAATGTTGTCAGTGAGTGAATGTTGTCAGTGAATGCTGTCAGTGAGTGAATGTTGTCAGTGAGTGAATGTTGTCAGTGAATATTGTCAGTGAGTGAATGTTGTCAGTGAATGTTGTCAGTGAGTGAATGTTGTCAGTGAATGTTGTCAGTGAATGTTGTCAGTGAGTGAATGTTGTCAGTGAATGCTGTCAGTGAGTGAATGTTGTCAGTGAGTGAATGTTGTCAGTGAATGTTGTCAGAGAGTGAATGTTGTCAGTGAATGTTGTCAGTGAATGTTGTCAGTGAGTGTTGTCAGTGAATGTTGTCAGTGAGTGAATGTTGTCAGTGAGTGAATGTTGTCAGTGAATGTTGTCTGTGAGTGAATGTTGTCAGTTAGTGAATGTTGTCAGTGAGTGAATGTTGTCAGTGAATGTTGTCAGTGAGTGAATGTTGTCAGTGAGTGAATGTTGTCAGTGAATGTTGTCAGAGAGTCAATGTTGTCAGTGAATGTTGTCAGTGAGTGAATGTTGTCAGTGAGTGAATGTTGTCAGTGAATGTTGTCAGTGAGTGAATGTTGTCAGTGAATGTTGTCAGTGAATGTTGTCAGTGAGTGAATGTTGTCAGTGAGTGAATGTTGTCAGAGAGTGAATGTTGTCAGTGAGTGAATGTTCTCAGTGAATGTTGTCAGTGAGTGAATGTTGTCAGTGAGTGAATGTTGTCAGAGAGTGAATGTTGTCAGTGAGTGAATGTTGTCAGTGAATGTTGTCAGTGAGTGAATGTTGTCAGAGAGTGAATGTTGTCAGTGAGTGAATGTTGTCAGTGAATGTTGTCAGTGAGTGAATGTTGTCAGTGAGTGAATGTTGTCAGTGAATGTTGTCAGTGAGTGAATGTTGTCAGTGAATGTTGTCAGTGAGTGAATGCTGTCAGTGAGTGAATGTTGTCAGTGAGTGAATGTTGTCAGTGAATGTTGTCAGTGAGTGAATGTTATCAGTGAATGTTGTCAGTGAGTGAATGTTGTCAGTGAATGTTGTCAGTGAGTGAATGTTGTCAGTGAGTGAATGTTGTCAGTGAATGTTGTCAGTGAGTGAATGTTGTCAGTGAATGTTGTCAGTGAGTGAATGCTGTCAGTGAGTGAATGTTGTCAGTGAGTGAATGTTGTCAGTGAATGTTGTCAGAGAGTGAATGTTGTCAGTGAATGTTGTCAGTGAATGTTGTCAGTGAGTGAATGTTGTCAGTGAGTGAATGTTGTCAGTGAGTGAATGTTGTCAGTGAATGTTGTCTGTGAGTGAATGTTGTCAGTTAGTGAATGTTGTCAGTGAATGTTGTCAGTGAGTGAATGTTGTCAGTGAGTGAATGTTGTCAGTGAATGTTGTCAGAGAGTCAATGTTGTCAGTGAATGTTGTCAGTGAGTGAATGTTGTCAGTGAGTGAATGTTGTCAGTGAATGTTGTCAGTGAGTGAATGTTGTCAGTGAATGTTGTCAGTGAATGTTGTCAGTGAGTGAATGTTGTCAGTGAGTGAATGTTGTCAGAGAGTGAATGTTGTCAGTGAGTGAATGTTGTCAGTGAATGTTGTCAGTGAGTGAATGTTGTCAGTGAGTGAATGTTGTCAGTGAATGTTGTCAGTGAATGTTGTCAGTGAGTGAATGTTATCAGTGAATGTTGTCAGTGAGTGAATGTTGTCAGTGAGTGAATGTTGTCAGTGAATGTTATCAGTTAGTGAATGTTGTCAGTGAATGTTGTCAGTGAGTGAATGTTGTCAGTGAATGTTGTCAGTGAGTGAATGTTGTCAGTGAGTGAATGTTGTCATCGAATGTTGTCTGTGAGTGAATGTTGTCAGTTAGTGAATGTTGTCAGTGAATGTTGTCAGAGAGTCAATGTTGTCAGTGAATGTTGTCAGTGAGTGAATGTTGTCAGTGAGTGAATGTTGTCAGTGAATGTTGTCAGAGAGTGAATGTTATCAGTGAATGTTGTCAGTGAGTGAATGTTGTCAGTGAGTGAATGTTGTCAGTGAATGTTGTCAGTGAGTGAATGTTGTCAGTGAATGTTGTCAGTGAGTGAATGCTGTCAGTGAGTGAATGTTGTCAGTGAGTGAATGTTGTCAGTGAATGTTGTCAGTGAGTGAATGTTATCAGTGAATGTTGTCAGTGAGTGAATGTTGTCAGTGAATGTTGTCAGTGAGTGAATGTTGTCAGTGAGTGAATGTTGTCAGTGAATGTTGTCAGTGAGTGAATGTTGTCAGTGAATGTTGTCAGTGAGTGAATGTTGTCAGTGAATGTTGTCAGTGAGTGAATGTTGTCAGTGAATGTTGTCAGTGAGTGAATGTTGTCAGTGAATGTTGTCAGTGAGTGAATGCTGTCAGTGAGTGAATGTTGTCAGTGAGTGAATGTTGTCAGTGAATGTTGTCAGAGAGTGAATGTTGTCAGTGAATGTTGTCAGTGAATGTTGTCAGTGAGTGTTGTCAGTGAATGTTGTCAGTGAGTGTTGTCAGTGAATGTTGTCAGTTAGTGAATGTTGTCAGTGAATGTTGTCAGTGAGTGAATGTTGTCAGTGAGTGAATGTTGTCAGTGAATGTTGTCAGAGAGTCAATGTTGTCAGTGAATGTTGTCAGTGAGTGAATGTTGTCAGTGAGTGAATGTTGTCAGTGAATGTTGTCAGTGAGTGAATGTTGTCAGTGAATGTTGTCAGTGAATGTTGTCAGTGAGTGAATGTTGTCAGTGAGTGTTGTCAGTGAGTGAATGTTGTCAGAGAGTGAATGTTGTCAGTGAGTGAATGTTGTCAGTGAATGTTGTCAGTGAGTGAATGTTGTCAGTGAGTGAATGTTGTCAGTGAATGTTGTCAGTGAATGTTGTCAGTGAGTGAATGTTATCAGTGAATGTTGTCAGTGAGTGAATGTTGTCAGTGAGTGAATGTTGTCAGTGAATGTTGTCAGTGAATGTTATCAGTTAGTGAATGTTGTCAGTGAATGTTGTCAGTGAGTGAATGTTGTCAGTGAATGTTGTCAGTGAGTGAATGTTGTCAGTGAGTGAACGTTGTCAGTGAATGTTGTCTGTGAGTGAATGTTGTCAGTTAGTGAATGTTGTCAGTGAATGTTGTCAGAGAGTCAATGTTGTCAGTGAATGTTGTCAGTGAGTGAATGTTGTCAGTGAGTGAATGTTGTCAGTGAATGTTGTCAGTGAATGTTGTCAGTGAGTGAATGTTGTCAGTGAATGTTGTCAGTGAATGTTGTCAGTGAGTGAATGTTGTCAGTGAGTGTTGTCAGTGAGTGAATGTTGTCAGAGAGTGAATGTTGTCAGTGAGTGAATGTTGTCAGTGAATGTTGTCAGTGAGTGAATGTTGTCAGTGAGTGAATGTTGTCAGTGAATGTTGTCAGTGAATGTTGTCAGTGAGTGAATGTTATCAGTGAATGTTGTCAGTGAGTGAATGTTGTCAGTGAGTGAATGTTGTCAGTGAATGTTGTCAGTGAATGTTATCAGTTAGTGAATGTTGTCAGTGAATGTTGTCAGTGAGTGAATGTTGTCAGTGAATGTTGTCAGTGAGTGAATGTTGTCAGTGAGTGAATGTTGTCAGTGAATGTTGTCTGTGAGTGAATGTTGTCAGTTAGTGAATGTTGTCAGTGAATGTTGTCAGAGAGTCAATGTTGTCAGTGAATGTTGTCAGTGAGTGAATGTTGTCAGTGAGTGAATGTTGTCAGTGAATGTTGTCAGTGAATGTTGTCAGAGAGTGAATGTTATCAGTGAATGTTGTCAGTGAGTGAATGTTGTCAGTGAGTGAATGTTGTCAGTGAATGTTGTCAGTGAGTGAATGTTGTCAGTGAATGTTGTCAGTGAGTGAATGCTGTCAGTGAGTGAATGTTGTCAGTGAGTGAATGTTGTCAGTGAATGTTGTCAGTGAGTGAATGTTATCAGTGAATGTTGTCAGTGAGTGAATGTTGTCAGTGAATGTTGTCAGTGAGTGAATGTTGTCAGTGAGTGAATGTTGTCAGTGAATGTTGTCAGTGAGTGAATGTTGTCAGTGAATGTTGTCAGTGAGTGAATGTTGTCAGTGAATGTTGTCAGTGAGTGAATGTTGTCAGTGAATGTTGTCAGTGAGTGAATGTTGTCAGTGAATGTTGTCAGTGAGTGAATGCTGTCAGTGAGTGAATGTTGTCAGTGAGTGAATGTTGTCAGTGAATGTTGTCAGAGAGTGAATGTTGTCAGTGAATGTTGTCAGTGAATGTTGTCAGTGAGTGTTGTCAGTGAATGTTGTCAGTGAGTGAATGTTGTCAGTGAGTGAATGTTGTCAGTGAGTGAATGTTGTCAGTGAATGTTGTCTGTGAGTGAATGTTGTCAGTTAGTGAATGTTGTCAGTGAATGTTGTCAGTGAGTGAATGTTGTCAGTGAGTGAATGTTGTCAGTGAATGTTGTCAGAGAGTCAATGTTGTCAGTGAATGTTGTCAGTGAGTGAATGTTGTCAGTGAGTGAATGTTGTCAGTGAATGTTGTCAGTGAGTGAATGTTGTCAGTGAATGTTGTCAGTGAATGTTGTCAGTGAGTGAATGTTGTCAGTGAGTGTTGTCAGTGAGTGAATGTTGTCAGAGAGTGAATGTTGTCAGTGAGTGAATGTTGTCAGTGAATGTTGTCAGTGAGTGAATGTTGTCAGTGAGTGAATGTTGTCAGTGAATGTTGTCAGTGAATGTTGTCAGTGAGTGAATGTTATCAGTGAATGTTGTCAGTGAGTGAATGTTGTCAGTGAGTGAATGTTGTCAGTGAATGTTGTCAGTGAATGTTATCAGTTAGTGAATGTTGTCAGTGAATGTTGTCAGTGAGTGAATGTTGTCAGTGAATGTTGTCAGTGAGTGAATGTTGTCAGTGAGTGAATGTTGTCAGTGAATGTTGTCTGTGAGTGAATGTTGTCAGTTAGTGAATGTTGTCAGTGAATGTTGTCAGAGAGTCAATGTTGTCAGTGAATGTTGTCAGTGAGTGAATGTTGTCAGTGAGTGAATGTTGTCAGTGAATGTTGTCAGTGAATGTTGTCAGAGAGTGAATGTTGTCAGTGAATGTTGTCAGAGAGTGAATGTTATCAGTAAATGTTGTCAGTGAATGTTGTCAGAGAGTGAATGTTGTCAGTGAATGTTGTCAGTTAGTGAATGTTGTCAGTGAATGTTGTCAGTGAGTGAATGTTGTCAGTGAATGTTGTCAGTGAGTGAATGTTGTCAGTGAATGCTGTCAGTGAGTGAATGTTGTCAGTGAGTGAATGTTGTCAGTGAATATTGTCAGTGAGTGACTGTTGTCAGTGAATGTTGTCAGTGAGTGAATGTTGTCAGTGAATGTTGTCAGTGAATGTTGTCAGTGAGTGAATGTTGTCAGTGAATGCTGTCAGTGAGTGAATGTTGTCAGTGAGTGAATGTTGTCAGTGAATGTTGTCAGAGAGTGAATGTTGTCAGTGAATGTTGTCAGTGAATGTTGTCAGTGAGTGAATGTTGTCAGTGAGTGAATGTTGTCAGTGAGTGAATGTTGTCAGTGAATGTTGTCTGTGAGTGAATGTTGTCAGTTAGTGAATGTTGTCAGTGAATGTTGTCAGTGAGTGAATGTTGTCAGTGAGTGAATGTTGTCAGTGAATGTTGTCAGAGAGTCAATGTTGTCAGTGAATGTTGTCAGTGAGTGAATGTTGTCAGTGAGTGAATGTTGTCAGTGAATGTTGTCAGTGAGTGAATGTTGTCAGTGAATGTTGTCAGTGAGTGAATGTTGTCAGTGAGTGTTGTCAGTGAGTGAATGTTGTCAGAGAGTGAATGTTGTCAGTGAGTGAATGTTGTCAGTGAATGTTGTCAGTGAGTGAATGTTGTCAGTGAGTGAATGTTGTCAGTGAATGTTGTCAGTGAATGTTGTCAGTGAGTGAATGTTATCAGTGAATGTTGTCAGTGAGTGAATGTTGTCAGTGAATGTTGTCAGTGAGTGAATGTTGTCAGTGAGTGAATGTTGTCAGTGAATGTTGTCAGTGAATGTTATCAGTTAGTGAATGTTGTCAGTGAATGTTGTCAGTGAGTGAATGTTGTCAGTGAATGTTGTCAGTGAGTGAATGTTGTCAGTGAATGCTGTCAGTGAGTGAATGTTGTCAGTGAATATTGTCAGTGAGTGAATGTTGTCAGAGAGTGAATGTTGTCAGTGAATGTTGTCAGTGAGTGAATGTTGTCAGTGAATGTTGTCAGTGAGTGAATGTTGTCAGTGAATGTTGTCAGTGAGTGAATGTTGTCAGTGAATGCTGTCAGTGAGTGAATGTTGTCAGAGAGTGAATGTTGTCAGTGAATGTTGTCAGTGAATGTTGTCAGTGAGTGTTGTCAGTGAGTGAATATTGTCAGAGAGTGAATGTTGTCAGTGAGTGAATGTTGTCAGTGAATGTTGTCAGTGAATGTTGTCAGTGAGTGAATGTTGTCAGTGAATGTTGTCTGTGAGTGAATGTTGTCAGTTAGTGAATGTTGTCAGTGAATGTTGCCAGTGAGTGAATGTTGTCAGAGAGTCAATGTTGTCAGTGAATGTTGTCAGTGAGTGAATGTTGTCAGTGAGTGAATGTTGTCAGTGAATGTTGTCAGTGAGTGAATGTTGTCAGTGAGTGTTGTCAGTGAGTGAATGTAGTCAGAGAGTGAATGTTGTCAGTGAGTGAATGTTGTCAGTGAATGTTGTCAGTGAGTGAATGTTGTCAGTGAGTGAATGTTGTCAGTGAATGTTGTCAGTTAATGTTGTCAGTGAATGTTGTCAGTGAGTGAATGTTGTCAGTGAATGTTGTCAGTGAGTGAATGTTGTCAGTGAATGTTGTCAGTGAGTGAATGTTGTCAGTGAGTGAATGTTGTCAGTGAATGTTATCAGTTAGTGAATGTTGTCAGTGAATGTTGTCAGTGAGTGAATGTTGTCAGTGAATGTTGTCAGAGAGTGAATGTTGTCAGTGAATGTTGTCAGTGAATGTTGTCAGTGAATGTTGTCAGTGAGTGAATGTTGTCAGTGAATGTTGTCAGTGAGTGAATGTTGTCAGTGATTGCTGTCAGTGAGTGAATGTTGTCAGTGAGTGAATGTTGTCAGAGAGTGAATGTTGTCAGTGAATGTTGTCAGTGAGTGTTGTCAGTGAATGTTGTCAGTGAGTGAATGTTGTCAGTGAATGTTGTCAGTGAGTGAATGTTGTCAGTGAATGTTGTCAGTGAATGTTGTCAGTGAGTGAATGTTGTCAGTGAGTGAATGTTGTCAGTGAATGTTGTCAGTGAATGTTGTCAGTGAATGTTGTCAGTGAGTGAATGTTGTCAGTGAGTGAATGTTGTCAGTGAATGTTGTCTGTGAGTGAATGTTGTCAGTTAGTGAATGTTGTCAGTGAATGTTGTCAGAGAGTCAATGTTGTCAGTGAATGTTGTCAGTGAGTGAATGTTGTCAGTGAGTGAATGTTGTCAGTGAATGTTGTCAGAGAGTGAATGTTGTCAGTGAATGTTGTCAGTGAATGTTGTCAGTGAGTGAATGTTGTCAGTGAGTGTTGTCAGTGAGTGAATGTTGTCAGAGAGTGAATGTTGTCAGTGAGTGAATGTTGTCAGTGAATGTTGTCAGTGAGTGAATGTTGTCAGTGAATGTTGTCAGTGAATGTTGTCAGTGAGTGAATGTTGTCAGTGAGTGTTGTCAGTGAGTGAATGTTGTCAGAGAGTGAATGTTGTCAGTGAGTGAATGTTGTCAGTGAGTGTTGTCAGTGAGTGAATGTTGTCAGAGAGTGAATGTTGTCAGTGAGTGAATGTTGTCAGTGAATGTTGTCAGTGAGTGAATGTTATCAGTGAATGTTGTCAGTGAGTGAATGTTGTCAGTGAATGTTGTCAGTGAGTGAATGTTGTCAGTGAATGTTGTCAGTGAGTGAATGTTGTCAGTGAGTCAATGTTGTCAGTGAATGTTGTCAGTGAGTGAATGTTGTCAGTGAGTGAATGTTGTCAGTGAATGTCAGTGAGTGAATGTTGTCAGTGAATGTTGTCAGTGAGTGAATGTTGTCAGTGAGTGAATGTTGTCAGTGAATGTTGTCAGTGAGTGAATGTTGTCAGTGAGTGAATGTTGTCAGAGAGTGAATGTTGTCAGTGAATGTTGTCAGTGAATGTTGTCAGTGAGTGTTGTCAGTGAATGTTGTCAGTGAGTGAATGTTGTCAGTGAGTGAATGTTGTCAGTGAATGTTGTCAGTGAGTGAATGTTGTCAGTGAATGTTGTCAGTGAATGTTGTCAGAGAGTGAATGTTGTCAGTGAGTGAATGTTGTCAGTGAGTGTTGTCAGTGAGTGAATGTTGTCAGAGAGTGAATGTTGTCAGTGAGTGAATGTTGTCAGTGAATGTTGTCAGTGAGTGAATGTTATCAGTGAATGTTGTCAGTGAGTGAATGTTGTCAGTGAATGTTGTCAGTGAGTGAATGTTGTCAGTGAATGTTGTCAGAGAGTCAATGTTGTCAGTGAATGTTGTCAGTGAGTGAATGTTGTCAGTGAGTGAATGTTGTCAGTGAATGTTGTCAGTCGGTGAATGTTGTCAGTGAATGTCAGTGAGTGAATGTTGTCAGTGAATGTTGTCAGTGAGTGAATGTTGTCAGTGAATGTTGTCAGTGAGTGAATGTTGTCAGTGAGTGAATGTTGTCAGAGAGTGAATGTTGTCAGTGAATGTTGTCAGTGAATGTTGTCAGTGAGTGTTGTCAGTGAATGTTGTCAGTGAGTGAATGTTGTCAGTGAGTGAATGTTGTCAGTGAATGTTGTCAGTGAGTGAATGTTGTCAGTGAATGTTGTCAGTGAATGTTGTCAGTGAATGTTGTCAGAGAGTGAATGTTGTCAGTGAGTGAATGTTGTCAGTGAGTGTTGTCAGTGAGTGAATGTTGTCAGAGAGTGAATGTTGTCAGTGAGTGAATGTTGTCAGTGAATGTTGTCAGTGAGTGAATGTTATCAGTGAATGTTGTCAGTGAGTGAATGTTGTCAGTGAATGTTGTCAGTGAGTGAATGTTGTCAGTGAATGTTGTCAGAGAGTCAATGTTGTCAGTGAATGTTGTCAGTGAGTGAATGTTGTCAGTGAGTGAATGTTGTCAGTGAATGTTGTCAGTGAGTGAATGTTGTCAGTGAATGTCAGTGAGTGAATGTTGTCAGTGAATGTTGTCAGTGAGTGAATGTTGTCAGTGAGTGAATGTTGTCAGTGAATGTTGTCAGTGAGTGAATGTTGTCAGTGAATGCTGTCAGTGAGTGAATGTTGTCAGTGAGTGAATGTTGTCAGTGAATGTTGTCAGTGAATGTTGTCAGTGAGTGTTGTCAGTGAATGTTGTCAGTGAGTGAATGTTGTCAGTGAGTGAATGTTGTCAGTGAATGTTGTCAGTGAGTGAATTTTGTCAGTGAATGTTGTCAGTGAATGTTGTCAGTGAATGTTGTCAGAGAGTGAATGTTGTCAGTGAGTGAATGTTGTCAGTGAATGTTGTCAGTGAGTGAATGTTGTCAGTGAGTGAATGTTGTCAGTGAATGTTGTCAGTGAGTGAATGTTGTCAGTGAATGTTGTCAGTGAATGTTGTCAGTGAGTGAATGTTGTCAGTGAGTGTTGTGAGTCAATGTTGTCAGTGAGTGTTGTCAGTGAATGTTGTCAGTGAGTGAATGTTGTCAGTGAATGTTGTCAGTGAGTGAATGCTGTCAGTGAGTGAATGTTGTCAGTGAGTGAATGTTGTCAGTGAATGTTGTCAGAGAGTAAATGTTGTCAGTGAATGTTGTCAGTGAATGTTGTCAGTGAGTGTTGTCAGTGAATGTTGTCAGTGAGTGAATGTTGTCAGTGAATGTCAGTGAGTGAATGTTGTCAGTGAATGTTGTCAGTGAATGTTGTCAGTGAGTGAATGTTGTCAGTGAGTGAATGTTGTCAGTGAATGTTGTCAGTGAGTGAATGTTGTCAGTGAATGCTGTCAGTGAGTGAATGTTGTCAGTGAGTGAATGTTGTCAGAGAGTGAATGTTGTCAGTGAATGTTGTCAGTGAATGTTGTCAGTGAGTGTTGTCAGTGAATATTGTCAGTGAGTGAATGTTGTCAGTGAGTGAATGTTGTCAGTGAATGTTGTCAGTGAGTGAATGTTGTCAGTGAATGTTGTCTGTGAGTGAATGTTGTCAGTTAGTGAATGTTGTCAGTGAGTGAATGTTGTCAGTGAATGTTGTCAGTGAGTGAATGTTGTCAGTGAGTGAATGTTGTCAGTGAGTGTTGTAAGTGAGTCAATGTTGTCAGTGAGTGTTGTCAGTGAATGTTGTCAGTGAATGTTGTCATTGAGTGAATGTTGTCAGTGAGTGAATGTTGTCAGTGAATGTTGTCAGTGAGTGAATGTTGTCAGTGAATGTTGTCAGTGAGTGAATGTTGTCAGTGAATGTTGTCAGTGAGTGAATGTTGTCAGTGAGTGAATGTTGTCAGTGAGTGAATGTTGTCAGTGAATGTTGTCAGTGAATGTTGTCAGAGAGTGAATGATGTCAGTGAATGTTGTCAGAGAGTGAATGTTATCAGTAAATGTTGTCAGTGAATGTTGTCAGAGAGTGAATGTTGTCAGTGAATGTTGTCAGTTAGTGAATGTTGTCAGTGAATGTTGTCAGTGAGTGAATGTTGTCAGTGAATGTTGTCAGTGAGTGAATGTTGTCAGTGAATGCTGTCAGTGAGTGAATGTTGTCAGTGAGTGAATGTTGTCAGTGAATATTGTCAGTGAGTGAATGTTGTCAGTGAATGTTGTCAGTGAGTGAATGTTGTCAGTGAATGCTGTCAGTGAGTGAATGTTGTCAGTGAGTGAATGTTGTCAGTGAATGTTGTCAGAGAGTGAATGTTGTCAGTGAATGTTGTCAGTGAATGTTGTCAGTGAGTGTTGTCAGTGAGTGAATGTTGTCAGTGAGTGAATGTTGTCAGTGAGTGAATGTTGTCATTGAATGTTGTCTGTGAGTGAATGTTGTCAGTTTGTGAATGTTGTCAGTGAATGTTGTCAGTGAGTGAATGTTGTCAGTGAGTGAATGTTGTCAGTGAATGTTGTCAGTGAGTGAATGTTGTCAGTGAATGTTGTCAGTGAGTGAATGTTGTCAGTGAGTGAATGTTGTCAGAGAGTGAATGTTGTCAGTGAGTGAATGTTGTCAGTGAATGTTGTCAGTGAGTGAATGTTGTCAGAGAGTGAATGTTGTCAGTGAGTGAATGTTGTCAGTGAATGTTGTCAGTGAGTGAATGTTGTCAGTGAATGTTGTCAGTGAGTGAATGTTGTCAGTGAATGTTGTCAGTGAGTGAATGTTGTCAGTGAATGTTGTCAGTGAGTGAATGCTGTCAGTGAGTGAATGTTGTCAGTGAGTGAATGTTGTCAGTGAATGTTGTCAGAGAGTGAATGTTGTCAGTGAATGTTGTCAGTGAATGTTGTCAGTGAGTATTGTCAGTGAATGTTGTCAGTGAGTGAATGTTGTCAGTGAGTGAATGTTGTCAGTGAGTGAATGTTGTCAGTGAATGTTGTCAGAGTCAATGTTGTCAGTGAATGTTGTCAGTGAGTGAATGTTGTCAGTGAGTGAATGTTGTCAGAGAGTCAATGTTGTCAGTGAATGTTGTCAGTGAGTGAATGTTGTCAGTGAGTGAATGTTGTCAGTGAATGTTGTCAGAGTCAATGTTGTCAGTGAATGTTGTCAGTGAGTGAATGTTGTCAGTGAGTGAATGTTGTCAGAGAGTCAATGTTGTCAGTGAATGTTGTCAGTGAGTGAATGTTGTCAGTGAATGTCAGTGAGTGAATGTTGTCAGTGAATGTTGTCAGTGAATGTTGTCAGTGAGTGAATGTTGTCAGTGAGTGAATGTTGTCAGTGAATGTTGTCAGTGAGTGAATGTTGTCAGTGAATGCTGTCAGTGAGTGAATGTTGTCAGTGAATGTTGTCAGTGAATGTTGTCAGTGAGTGTTGTCAGTGAATGTTGTCAGTGAGTGAATGTTGTCAGTGAGTGAATGTTGTCAGTGAGTAAATGTTGTCAGTGAATGTTGTCAGTGAGTGAATGTTGTCAGTGAATGTTGTCAGTGAATGTTGTCAGAGTGTGAATGTTGTCAGTGAGTGAATGTTGTCAGTGAGTGAATGTTGTCAGTGAATATTGTCAGTGAGTGAATGTTGTCAGAGAGTGAATGTTGTCAGTGAATGTTGTCAGTGAGTGAATGTTGTCAGTGAATGTTGTCAGTGAGTGAATGTTGTCAGTGAATGTTGTCAGTGAGTGAATGTTGTCAGTGAATGTTGTCAGTGAGTGAATGTTGTCAGTGAATGTTGTCAGTGAGTGAATGCTGTCAGTGAGTGAATGTTGTCAGTGAGTGAATGTTGTCAGTGAATGTTGTCAGAGAGTGAATGTTGTCAGTGAATGTTGTCAGTGAATGTTGTCAGTGAGTGTTGTCAGTGAATGTTGTCAGTGAGTGAATGTTGTCAGTGAGTGAATGTTGTCAGTGAATGTTGTCTGTGAGTGAATGTTGTCAGTTAGTGAATGTTGTCAGTGAATGTTGTCAGTGAGTGAATGTTGTCAGTGAGTGAATGTTGTCAGTGAATGTTGTCAGAGAGTCAATGTTGTCAGTGAATGTTGTCAGTGAGTGAATGTTGTCAGTGAGTGAATGTTGTCAGTGAATGTTGTCAGTGAGTGAATGTTGTCAGTGAATGTTGTCAGTGAATGTTGTCAGTGAGTGAATGTTGTCAGTGAGTGTTGTCAGTGAGTGAATGTTGTCAGAGAGTGAATGTTGTCAGTGAGTGAATGTTGTCAGTGAATGTTGTCAGTGAGTGAATGTTGTCAGTGAGTGAATGTTGTCAGTGAATGTTGTCAGTGAATGTTGTCAGTGAGTGAATGTTATCAGTGAATGTTGTCAGTGAGTGAATGTTGTCAGTGAGTGAATGTTGTCAGTGAATGTTGTCAGTGAATGTTATCAGTTAGTGAATGTTGTCAGTGAATGTTGTCAGTGAGTGAATGTTGTCAGTGAATGTTGTCAGTGAGTGAATGTTGTCAGTGAGTGAATGTTGTCAGTGAATGTTGTCTGTGAGTGAATGTTGTCAGTTAGTGAATGTTGTCAGTGAATGTTGTCAGAGAGTCAATGTTGTCAGTGAATGTTGTCAGTGAGTGAATGTTGTCAGTGAGTGAATGTTGTCAGTGAATGTTGTCAGTGAATGTTGTCAGAGAGTGAATGTTGTCAGTGAATGTTGTCAGAGAGTGAATGTTATCAGTAAATGTTGTCAGTGAATGTTGTCAGAGAGTGAATGTTGTCAGTGAATGTTGTCAGTTAGTGAATGTTGTCAGTGAATGTTGTCAGTGAGTGAATGTTGTCAGTGAATGTTGTCAGTGAGTGAATGTTGTCAGTGAATGCTGTCAGTGAGTGAATGTTGTCAGTGAGTGAATGTTGTCAGTGAATATTGTCAGTGAGTGACTGTTGTCAGTGAATGTTGTCAGTGAGTGAATGTTGTCAGTGAATGTTGTCAGTGAATGTTGTCAGTGAGTGAATGTTGTCAGTGAATGCTGTCAGTGAGTGAATGTTGTCAGTGAGTGAATGTTGTCAGTGAATGTTGTCAGAGAGTGAATGTTGTCAGTGAATGTTGTCAGTGAATGTTGTCAGTGAGTGAATGTTGTCAGTGAGTGAATGTTGTCAGTGAGTGAATGTTGTCAGTGAATGTTGTCTGTGAGTGAATGTTGTCAGTTAGTGAATGTTGTCAGTGAATGTTGTCAGTGAGTGAATGTTGTCAGTGAGTGAATGTTGTCAGTGAATGTTGTCAGAGAGTCAATGTTGTCAGTGAATGTTGTCAGTGAGTGAATGTTGTCAGTGAGTGAATGTTGTCAGTGAATGTTGTCAGTGAGTGAATGTTGTCAGTGAATGTTGTCAGTGAGTGAATGTTGTCAGTGAGTGTTGTCAGTGAGTGAATGTTGTCAGAGAGTGAATGTTGTCAGTGAGTGAATGTTGTCAGTGAATGTTGTCAGTGAGTGAATGTTGTCAGTGAGTGAATGTTGTCAGTGAATGTTGTCAGTGAATGTTGTCAGTGAGTGAATGTTATCAGTGAATGTTGTCAGTGAGTGAATGTTGTCAGTGAATGTTGTCAGTGAGTGAATGTTGTCAGTGAGTGAATGTTGTCAGTGAATGTTGTCAGTGAATGTTATCAGTTAGTGAATGTTGTCAGTGAATGTTGTCAGTGAGTGAATGTTGTCAGTGAATGTTGTCAGTGAGTGAATGTTGTCAGTGAATGCTGTCAGTGAGTGAATGTTGTCAGTGAATATTGTCAGTGAGTGAATGTTGTCAGAGAGTGAATGTTGTCAGTGAATGTTGTCAGTGAGTGAATGTTGTCAGTGAATGTTGTCAGTGAATGTTGTCAGTGAGTGAATGTTGTCAGTGAATGTTGTCAGTGAGTGAATGTTGTCAGTGAATGCTGTCAGTGAGTGAATGTTGTCAGAGAGTGAATGTTGTCAGTGAATGTTGTCAGTGAATGTTGTCAGTGAGTGTTGTCAGTGAGTGAATGTTGTCAGAGAGTGAATGTTGTCAGTGAGTGAATGTTGTCAGTGAATGTTGTCAGTGAATGTTGTCAGTGAGTGAATGTTGTCAGTGAGTGAATGTTGTCAGTGAATGTTGTCTGTGAGTGAATGTTGTCAGTTAGTGAATGTTGTCAGTGAATGTTGCCAGTGAGTGAATGTTGTCAGAGAGTCAATGTTGTCAGTGAATGTTGTCAGTGAGTGAATGTTGTCAGTGAGTGAATGTTGTCAGTGAATGTTGTCAGTGAGTGAATGTTGTCAGTGAGTGTTGTCAGTGAGTGAATGTAGTCAGAGAGTGAATGTTGTCAGTGAGTGAATGTTGTCAGTGAATGTTGTCAGTGAGTGAATGTTGTCAGTGAGTGAATGTTGTCAGTGAATGTTGTCAGTTAATGTTGTCAGTGAATGTTGTCAGTGAGTGAATGTTGTCAGTGAGTGAATGTTGTCAGTGAATGTTGTCAGTGAGTGAATGTTGTCAGTGAGTGAATGTTGTCAGTGAATGTTATCAGTTAGTGAATGTTGTCAGTGAATGTTGTCAGTGAGTGAATGTTGTCAGTGAATGTTGTCAGAGAGTGAATGTTGTCAGTGAATGTTGTCAGTGAATGTTGTCAGTGAATGTTGTCAGTGAGTGAATGTTGTCAGTGAATGTTGTCAGTGAGTGAATGTTGTCAGTGATTGCTGTCAGTGAGTGAATGTTGTCAGTGAGTGAATGTTGTCAGAGAGTGAATGTTGTCAGTGAATGTTGTCAGTGAGTGTTGTCAGTGAATGTTGTCAGTGAGTGAATGTTGTCAGTGAATGTTGTCAGCGAGTAAATGTTGTCAGTGAATGTTGTCAGTGAATGTTGTCTGTGAGTGAATGTTGTCAGTTAGTGAATGTTGTCAGTGAATGTTGTCAGAGAGTCAATGTTGTCAGTGAATGTTGTCAGTGAGTGAATGTTGTCAGTGAGTGAATGTTGTCAGTGAATGTTGTCAGAGAGTGAATGTTGTCAGTGAATGTTGTCAGTGAATGTTGTCAGTGAGTGAATGTTGTCAGTGAGTGTTGTCAGTGAGTGAATGTTGTCAGAGAGTGAATGTTGTCAGTGAGTGAATGTTGTCAGTGAATGTTGTCAGTGAGTGAATGTTGTCAGTGAATGTTGTCAGTGAATGTTGTCAGTGAGTGAATGTTGTCAGTGAGTGTTGTCAGTGAGTGAATGTTGTCAGAGAGTGAATGTTGTCAGTGAGTGAATGTTGTCAGTGAGTGTTGTCAGTGAGTGAATGTTGTCAGAGAGTGAATGTTGTCAGTGAGTGAATGTTGTCAGTGAATGTTGTCAGTGAGTGAATGTTATCAGTGAATGTTGTCAGTGAGTGAATGTTGTCAGTGAATGTTGTCAGTGAGTGAATGTTGTCAGTGAATGTTGTCAGTGAGTGAATGTTGTCAGTGAGTCAATGTTGTCAGTGAATGTTGTCAGTGAGTGAATGTTGTCAGTGAGTGAATGTTGTCAGTGAATGTCAGTGAGTGAATGTTGTCAGTGAATGTTGTCAGTGAGTGAATGTTGTCAGTGAGTGAATGTTGTCAGTGAATGTTGTCAGTGAGTGAATGTTGTCAGTGAATGTTGTCAGTGAGTGAATGTTGTCAGTGAATGCTGTCAGTGAGTGAATGTTGTCAGAGAGTGAATGTTGTCAGTGAATGTTGTCAGTGAATGTTGTCAGTGAGTGTTGTCAGTGAGTGAATGTTGTCAGAGAGTGAATGTTGTCAGTGAGTGAATGTTGTCAGTGAATGTTGTCAGTGAATGTTGTCAGTGAGTGAATGTTGTCAGTGAGTGAATGTTGTCAGTGAATGTTGTCTGTGAGTGAATGTTGTCAGTTAGTGAATGTTGTCAGTGAATGTTGCCAGTGAGTGAATGTTGTCAGAGAGTCAATGTTGTCAGTGAATGTTGTCAGTGAGTGAATGTTGTCAGTGAGTGAATGTTGTCAGTGAATGTTGTCAGTGAGTGAATGTTGTCAGTGAGTGTTGTCAGTGAGTGAATGTAGTCAGAGAGTGAATGTTGTCAGTGAGTGAATGTTGTCAGTGAATGTTGTCAGTGAGTGAATGTTGTCAGTGAGTGAATGTTGTCAGTGAATGTTGTCAGTTAATGTTGTCAGTGAATGTTGTCAGTGAGTGAATGTTGTCAGTGAATGTTGTCAGTGAGTGAATGTTGTCAGTGAATGTTGTCAGTGAGTGAATGTTGTCAGTGAGTGAATGTTGTCAGTGAATGTTATCAGTTAGTGAATGTTGTCAGTGAATGTTGTCAGTGAGTGAATGTTGTCAGTGAATGTTGTCAGAGAGTGAATGTTGTCAGTGAATGTTGTCAGTGAATGTTGTCAGTGAGTGAATGTTGTCAGTGAATGTTGTCAGTGAGTGAATGTTGTCAGTGATTGCTGTCAGTGAGTGAATGTTGTCAGTGAGTGAATGTTGTCAGAGAGTGAATGTTGTCAGTGAATGTTGTCAGTGAGTGTTGTCAGTGAATGTTGTCAGTGAGTGAATGTTGTAAGTGAATGTTGTCAGTGAGTGAATGTTGTCAGTGAATGTTGTCAGTGAATGTTGTCAGTGAGTGAATGTTGTCAGTGAGTGAATGTTGTCAGTGAATGTTGTCAGTGAATGTTGTCAGTGAGTGAATGTTGTCAGTGAGTGAATGTTGTCAGTGAGTGAATGTTGTCAGTGAATGTTGTCTGTGAGTGAATGTTGTCAGTTAGTGAATGTTGTCAGTGAATGTTGTCAGAGAGTCAATGTTGTCAGTGAATGTTGTCAGTGAGTGAATGTTGTCAGTGAGTGAATGTTGTCAGTGAATGTTGTCAGAGAGTGAATGTTGTCAGTGAATGTTGTCAGTGAATGTTGTCAGTGAGTGAATGTTGTCAGTGAGTGTTGTCAGTGAGTGAATGTTGTCAGAGAGTGAATGTTGTCAGTGAGTGAATGTTGTCAGTGAATGTTGTCAGTGAGTGAATGTTGTCAGTGAATGTTGTCAGTGAATGTTGTCAGTGAGTGTTGTCAGTGAGTGAATGTTGTCAGAGAGTGAATGTTGTCAGTGAGTGAATGTTGTCAGTGAATGTTGTCAGTGAGTGAATGTTATCAGTGAATGTTGTCAGTGAGTGAATGTTGTCAGTGAATGTTGTCAGTGAGTGAATGTTGTCAGTGAATGTTGTCAGTGAGTGAATGTTGTCAGTGAGTCAATGTTGTTAGTGAATGTTGTCAGTGAGTGAATGTTGTCAGTGAGTGAATGTTGTCAGTGAATGTCAGTGAGTGAATGTTGTCAGTGAATGTTGTCAGTGAGTGAATGTTGTCAGTGAGTGAATGTTGTCAGTGAATGTTGTCAGTGAGTGAATGTTGTCAGTGAGTGAATGTTGTCAGAGAGTGAATGTTGTCAGTGAATGTTGTCAGTGAATGTTGTCAGTGAGTGTTGTCAGTGAATGTTGTCAGTGAGTGAATGTTGTCAGTGAGTGAATGTTGTCAGTGAATGTTGTCAGTGAGTGAATGTTGTCAGTGAATGTTGTCAGTGAATGTTGTCAGAGAGTGAATGTTGTCAGTGAGTGAATGTTGTCAGTGAGTGTTGTCAGTGAGTGAATGTTGTCAGAGAGTGAATGTTGTCAGTGAGTGAATGTTGTCAGTGAATGTTGTCAGTGAGTGAATGTTATCAGTGAATGTTGTCAGTGAGTGAATGTTGTCAGTGAATGTTGTCAGTGAGTGAATGTTGTCAGTGAATGTTGTCAGAGAGTCAATGTTGTCAGTGAATGTTGTCAGTGAGTGAATGTTGTCAGTGAGTGAATGTTGTCAGTGAATGTTGTCAGTGAGTGAATGTTGTCAGTGAATGTCAGTGAGTGAATGTTGTCAGTGAATGTTGTCAGTGAGTGAATGTTGTCAGTGAGTGAATGTTGTCAGTGAATGTTGTCAGTGAGTGAATGTTGTCAGTGAATGCTGTCAGTGAGTGAATGTTGTCAGTGAGTGAATGTTGTCAGTGAATGTTGTCAGTGAATGTTGTCAGTGAGTGTTGTCAGTGAATGTTGTCAGTGAGTGAATGTTGTCAGTGAGTGAATGTTGTCAGTGAATGTTGTCAGTGAGTGAATTTTGTCAGTGAATGTTGTCAGTGAATGTTGTCAGTGAATGTTGTCAGAGAGTGAATGTTGTCAGTGAGTGAATGTTGTCAGTGAATGTTGTCAGTGAGTGAATGTTGTCAGTGAGTGAATGTTGTCAGTGAATGTTGTCAGTGAGTGAATGTTGTCAGTGAATGTTGTCAGTGAATGTTGTCAGTGAGTGAATGTTGTCAGTGAGTGTTGTGAGTCAATGTTGTCAGTGAGTGTTGTCAGTGAATGTTGTCAGTGAGTGAATGTTGTCAGTGAATGTTGTCAGTGAGTGAATGTTGTCAGTGAATGTTGTCAGTGAGTGAATGTTGTCAGTGAATGTTGTCAGTGAGTGAATGCTGTCAGTGAGTGAATGTTGTCAGTGAGTGAATGTTGTCAGTGAATGTTGTCAGAGAGTAAATGTTGTCAGTGAATGTTGTCAGTGAATGTTGTCAGTGAGTGTTGTCAGTGAATGTTGTCAGTGAGTGAATGTTGTCAGTGAATGTCAGTGAGTGAATGTTGTCAGTGAATGTTGTCAGTGAATGTTGTCAGTGAGTGAATGTTGTCAGTGAGTGAATGTTGTCAGTGAATGTTGTCAGTGAGTGAATGTTGTCAGTGAATGCTGTCAGTGAGTGAATGTTGTCAGTGAGTGAATGTTGTCAGAGAGTGAATGTTGTCAGTGAATGTTGTCAGTGAATGTTGTCAGTGAGTGTTGTCAGTGAATATTGTCAGTGAGTGAATGTTGTCAGTGAGTGAATGTTGTCAGTGAATGTTGTCAGTGAGTGAATGTTGTCAGTGAATGTTGTCTGTGAGTGAATGTTGTCAGTTAGTGAATGTTGTCAGTGAGTGAATGTTGTCAGTGAATGTTGTCAGTGAGTGAATGTTGTCAGTGAGTGAATGTTGTCAGTGAGTGTTGTAAGTGAGTCAATGTTGTCAGTGAGTGTTGTCAGTGAATGTTGTCAGTGAATGTTGTCATTGAGTGAATGTTGTCAGTGAGTGAATGTTGTCAGTGAATGTTGTCAGTGAGTGAATGTTGTCAGTGAATGTTGTCAGTGAGTGAATGTTGTCAGTGAATGTTGTCAGTGAGTGAATGTTGTCAGTGAGTGAATGTTGTCAGTGAGTGAATGTTGTCAGTGAATGTTGTCAGTGAATGTTGTCAGAGAGTGAATGATGTCAGTGAATGTTGTCAGAGAGTGAATGTTATCAGTAAATGTTGTCAGTGAATGTTGTCAGAGAGTGAATGTTGTCAGTGAATGTTGTCAGTTAGTGAATGTTGTCAGTGAATGTTGTCAGTGAGTGAATGTTGTCAGTGAATGTTGTCAGTGAGTGAATGTTGTCAGTGAATGCTGTCAGTGAGTGAATGTTGTCAGTGAGTGAATGTTGTCAGTGAATATTGTCAGTGAGTGAATGTTGTCAGTGAATGTTGTCAGTGAGTGAATGTTGTCAGTGAATGCTGTCAGTGAGTGAATGTTGTCAGTGAGTGAATGTTGTCAGTGAATGTTGTCAGAGAGTGAATGTTGTCAGTGAATGTTGTCAGTGAATGTTGTCAGTGAGTGTTGTCAGTGAGTGAATGTTGTCAGTGAGTGAATGTTGTCAGTGAGTGAATGTTGTCATTGAATGTTGTCTGTGAGTGAATGTTGTCAGTTTGTGAATGTTGTCAGTGAATGTTGTCAGTGAGTGAATGTTGTCAGTGAGTGAATGTTGTCAGTGAATGTTGTCAGTGAGTGAATGTTGTCAGTGAATGTTGTCAGTGAATGTTGTCAGTGAGTGAATGTTGTCAGTGAGTGAATGTTGTCAGAGAGTGAATGTTGTCAGTGAGTGAATGTTGTCAGTGAATGTTGTCAGTGAGTGAATGTTGTCAGAGAGTGAATGTTGTCAGTGAGTGAATGTTGTCAGTGAATGTTGTCAGTGAGTGAATGTTGTCAGTGAATGTTGTCAGTGAGTGAATGTTGTCAGTGAATGTTGTCAGTGAGTGAATGTTGTCAGTGAATGTTGTCAGTGAGTGAATGCTGTCAGTGAGTGAATGTTGTCAGTGAGTGAATGTTGTCAGTGAATGTTGTCAGAGAGTGAATGTTGTCAGTGAATGTTGTCAGTGAATGTTGTCAGTGAGTGTTGTCAGTGAGTGAATGCTGTCAGTGAGTGAATGTTGTCAGAGTCAATGTTGTCAGTGAATGTTGTCAGTGAGTGAATGTTGTCAGTGAGTGAATGTTGTCAGAGAGTCAATGTTGTCAGTGAATGTTGTCAGTGAGTGAATGTTGTCAGTGAGTGAATGTTGTCAGTGAATGTTGTCAGAGTCAATGTTGTCAGTGAATGTTGTCAGTGAGTGAATGTTGTCAGTGAGTGAATGTTGTCAGAGAGTCAATGTTGTCAGTGAATGTTGTCAGTGAGTGAATGTTGTCAGTGAATGTCAGTGAGTGAATGTTGTCAGTGAATGTTGTCAGTGAATGTTGTCAGTGAGTGAATGTTGTCAGTGAGTGAATGTTGTCAGTGAATGTTGTCAGTGAGTGAATGTTGTCAGTGAATGCTGTCAGTGAGTGAATGTTGTCAGTGAATGTTGTCAGTGAGTGTTGTCAGTGAATGTTGTCAGTGAGTGAATGTTGTCAGTGAGTGAATGTTGTCAGTGAGTAAATGTTGTCAGTGAATGTTGTCAGTGAGTGAATGTTGTCAGTGAATGTTGTCAGTGAATGTTGTCAGAGTGTGAATGTTGTCAGTGAGTGAATGTTGTCAGTGAGTGAATGTTGTCAGTGAATATTGTCAGTGAGTGAATGTTGTCAGAGAGTGAATGTTGTCAGTGAATGTTGTCAGTGAGTGAATGTTGTCAGTGAATGTTGTCAGTGAATGTTGTCAGAGAGTGAATGTTGTCAGTGAATGTTGTCAGTGAGTGAATGTTGTCAGTGAATGCTGTCAGTGAGTGAATGTTGTCAGTGAGTGAATGTTGTCAGAGAGTGAATGTTGTCAGTGAATGTTGTCAGTGAGTGTTGTCAGTGAATGTTGTCAGTGAGTGAATGTTGTCAGTGAATGTTGTCAGTGAGTGAATGTTGTCAGTGAATGTTGTCAGTGAATGTTGTCAGTGAGTGAATGTTGTCAGTGAGTGAATGTTGACAGTGAATGTTGTCAGTGAATGTTGTCAGTGAATGTTGTCAGTGAGTGAATGTTATCAGTGAATGTTGTCAGTGAGTGAATGTTGTCAGTGAATGTTGTCAGTGAGTGAATGTTGTCAGTGAGTGAATGTTGTCAGTGAATGTTGTCAGTTAGTGAATGTTGTCAGTGAATGTTGTCAGTGAGTGAATGTTGTCAGTGAATGTTGTCAGTGAGTGAATGTTGTCAGTGAATGTTGTCTGTGAGTGAATGTTGTCAGTTAGTGAATGTTGTCAGTGAATGTTGTCAGAGAGTCAATGTTGTCAGTGAATGTTGTCAGTGAGTGAATGTTGTCAGTGAGTGAATGTTGTCAGTGAATGTTGTCAGTGAGTGAATGTTGTCAGTGAATGTCAGTGAGTGAATGTTGTCAGTGAATGTTGTCAGTGAATGTTGTCAGTGAGTGAATGTTGTCAGTGAGTGAATGTTGTCAGTGAGTGTTGTCAGTGAATGTTGTCAGTGAGTGAATGTTGTCAGTGAGTGAATGTTGTCAGTGAGTAAATGTTGTCAGTGAATGTTGTCAGTGAGTGAATGTTGTCAGTGAATGTTGTCAGTGAATGTTGTCAGAGTGTGAATGTTGTCAGTGAGTGAATGTTGTCAGTGAGTGAATGTTGTCAGTGAATATTGTCAGTGAGTGAATGTTGTCAGAGAGTGAATGTTGTCAGTGAATGTTGTCAGTGAGTGAATGTTGTCAGTGAATGTTGTCAGTGAATGTTGTCAGAGAGTGAATGTTGTCAGTGAATGTTGTCAGTGAGTGAATGTTGTCAGTGAATGCTGTCAGTGAGTGAATGTTGTCAGTGAGTGAATGTTGTCAGAGAGTGAATGTTGTCAGTGAATGTTGTCAGTGAGTGTTGTCAGTGAATGTTGTCAGTGAGTGAATGTTGTCAGTGAATGTTGTCAGTGAGTGAATGTTGTCAGTGAATGTTGTCAGTGAATGTTGTCAGTGAGTGAATGTTGTCAGTGAGTGAATGTTGACAGTGAATGTTGTCAGTGAATGTTGTCAGTGAATGTTGTCAGTGAGTGAATGTTATCAGTGAATGTTGTCAGTGAGTGAATGTTGTCAGTGAATGTTGTCAGTGAGTGAATGTTGTCAGTGAGTGAATGTTGTCAGTGAATGTTGTCAGTTAGTGAATGTTGTCAGTGAATGTTGTCAGTGAGTGAATGTTGTCAGTGAATGTTGTCAGTGAGTGAATGTTGTCAGTGAGTGAATGTTGTCAGTGAATGTTGTCTGTGAGTGAATGTTGTCAGTTAGTGAATGTTGTCAGTGAATGTTGTCAGAGAGTCAATGTTGTCAGTGAATGTTGTCAGTGAGTGAATGTTGTCAGTGAGTGAATGTTGTCAGTGAATGTTGTCAGTGAGTGAATGTTGTCAGTGAATGTCAGTGAGTGAATGTTGTCAGTGAATGTTGTCAGTGAATGTTGTCAGTGAGTGAATGTTGTCAGTGAGTGAATGTTGTCAGTGAATGTTGTCAGAGAGTGAATGTTGTCAGTGAGTGAATGTTGTCAGTGAATGTTGTCAGTGAGTGAATGTTGTCAGTGAGTGAATGTTGTCAGTGAATGTTGTCAGTTAATGTTGTCAGTGAATGTTGTCAGTGAGTGAATGTTGTCAGTGAATGTTGTCAGTGAGTGAATGTTGTCAGTGAATGTTGTCAGTGAGTGAATGTTGTCAGTGAATGTTGTCAGTGAGTGAATGTTGTCAGTGAATGTTGTCAGTGAATGTTATAAGTGAGTGAATGTTGTCAGTGAGTGAATGTTGTCAGTGAATGTTGTCAGTGAATGTTGTCAGTGAGTGAATGTTGTCAGAGAGTGAATGTTGTCAGTGAGTGAATGTTGTCAGTGAATGTTGTCAGTGAATGTTGTCTGTGAGTGAATGTTGTCAGTGAATGTTGTCAGTGAGTGAATGTTGTCAGTGAATGTTGTCAGTGAGTGAATGTTGTCAGTGAATGTTGTCAGTGAGTGAATGTTGTCAGTGAATGCTGTCAGTGAGTGAATGTTGTCAGTGAATATTGTCAGTGAGTGAATGTTGTCAGAGAGTGAATGTTGTCAGTGAATGTTGTCAGTGAGTGAATGTTGTCAGTGAATGTTGTCAGTGAATGTTGTCAGTGAGTGAATGTTGTCAGTGAATGTTGTCAGTGAGTGAATGTTGTCAGTGAATGCTGTCAGTGAGTGAATGTTGTCAGTGAGTGAATGTTGTCAGAGAGTGAATGTTGTCAGTGAATGTTGTCAGTGAGTGTTGTCAGTGAATGTTGTCAGTGAGTGAATGTTGTCAGTGAGTGAATGTTGACAGTGAATGTTGTCAGTGAATGCTGTCAGTGAGTGAATGTTGTCAGTGAATATTGTCAGTGAGTGAATGTTGTCAGTGAGTGAATGTTATCAGTGAATGTTGTCAGTGAGTGAATGTTGTCAGTGAATGTTGTCAGTGAGTGAATGTTGTCAGTGAGTGAATGTTGTCAGTGAATGTTGTCAGTTAGTGAATGTTGTCAGTGAATGTTGTCAGTGAGTGAATGTTGTCAGTGAATGTTGTCAGTGAGTGAATGTTGTCAGTGAGTGAATGTTGTCAGTGAATGTTGTCAGTGAGTGAATGTTGTCAGTGAATGTCAGTGAGTGAATGTTGTCAGTGAATGTTGTCAGTGAGTGAATGTTGTCAGTGAGTGAATGTTGTCAGTGAATGTTGTCAGTGAGTGAATGTTGTCAGTGAATGTCAGTGAGTGAATGTTGTCAGTGAATGTTGTCAGTGAGTGAATGTTGTCAGTGAGTGAATGTTGTCAGTGAATGTTGTCAGAGAGTGAATGTTGTCAGTGAATGCTGTCAGTGAGTGAATGTTGTCAGTGAATGTTGTCAGTGAATGTTGTCAGTGAGTGTTGTCAGTGAATGTTGTCAGTGAGTGAATGTTGTCAGTGAGTGAATGTTGTCAGTGAGTAAATGTTGTCAGTGAATGTTGTCAGTGAGTGAATGTTGTCAGTGAATGTTGTCAGTGAATGTTGTCAGAGTGTGAATGTTGTCAGTGAGTGAATGTTGTCAGTGAGTGAATGTTGTCAGTGAATATTGTCAGTGAGTGAATGTTGTCAGAGAGTGAATGTTGTCAGTGAATGTTGTCAGTGAGTGAATGTTGTCAGTGAATGTTGTCAGTGAATGTTGTCAGAGAGTGAATGTTGTCAGTGAATGTTGTCAGTGAGTGAATGTTGTCAGTGAATGCTGTCAGTGAGTGAATGTTGTCAGTGAGTGAATGTTGTCAGAGAGTGAATGTTGTCAGTGAATGTTGTCAGTGAGTGTTGTCAGTGAATGTTGTCAGTGAGTGAATGTTGTCAGTGAATGTTGTCAGTGAGTGAATGTTGTCAGTGAATGTTGTCAGTGAATGTTGTCAGTGAGTGAATGTTGTCAGTGAGTGAATGTTGACAGTGAATGTTGTCAGTGAATGTTGTCAGTGAATGTTGTCAGTGAGTGAATGTTATCAGTGAATGTTGTCAGTGAGTGAATGTTGTCAGTGAATGTTGTCAGTGAGTGAATGTTGTCAGTGAGTGAATGTTGTCAGTGAATGTTGTCAGTTAGTGAATGTTGTCAGTGAATGTTGTCAGTGAGTGAATGTTGTCAGTGAATGTTGTCAGTGAGTGAATGTTGTCAGTGAATGTTGTCTGTGAGTGAATGTTGTCAGTTAGTGAATGTTGTCAGTGAATGTTGTCAGAGAGTCAATGTTGTCAGTGAATGTTGTCAGTGAGTGAATGTTGTCAGTGAGTGAATGTTGTCAGTGAATGTTGTCAGTGAGTGAATGTTGTCAGTGAATGTCAGTGAGTGAATGTTGTCAGTGAATGTTGTCAGTGAATGTTGTCAGTGAGTGAATGTTGTCAGTGAGTGTTGTCAGTGAATGTTGTCAGTGAGTGAATGTTGTCAGTGAGTGAATGTTGTCAGTGAGTAAATGTTGTCAGTGAATGTTGTCAGTGAGTGAATGTTGTCAGTGAATGTTGTCAGTGAATGTTGTCAGAGTGTGAATGTTGTCAGTGAGTGAATGTTGTCAGTGAGTGAATGTTGTCAGTGAATATTGTCAGTGAGTGAATGTTGTCAGAGAGTGAATGTTGTCAGTGAATGTTGTCAGTGAGTGAATGTTGTCAGTGAATGTTGTCAGTGAATGTTGTCAGAGAGTGAATGTTGTCAGTGAATGTTGTCAGTGAGTGAATGTTGTCAGTGAATGCTGTCAGTGAGTGAATGTTGTCAGTGAGTGAATGTTGTCAGAGAGTGAATGTTGTCAGTGAATGTTGTCAGTGAGTGTTGTCAGTGAATGTTGTCAGTGAGTGAATGTTGTCAGTGAATGTTGTCAGTGAGTGAATGTTGTCAGTGAATGTTGTCAGTGAATGTTGTCAGTGAGTGAATGTTGTCAGTGAGTGAATGTTGACAGTGAATGTTGTCAGTGAATGTTGTCAGTGAATGTTGTCAGTGAGTGAATGTTATCAGTGAATGTTGTCAGTGAGTGAATGTTGTCAGTGAATGTTGTCAGTTAGTGAATGTTGTCAGTGAATGTTGTCAGTGAGTGAATGTTGTCAGTGAATGTTGTCAGTGAGTGAATGTTGTCAGTGAGTGAATGTTGTCAGTGAATGTTGTCTGTGAGTGAATGTTGTCAGTTAGTGAATGTTGTCAGTGAATGTTGTCAGAGAGTCAATGTTGTCAGTGAATGTTGTCAGTGAGTGAATGTTGTCAGTGAGTGAATGTTGTCAGTGAATGTTGTCAGTGAGTGAATGTTGTCAGTGAATGTCAGTGAGTGAATGTTGTCAGTGAATGTTGTCAGTGAATGTTGTCAGTGAGTGAATGTTGTCAGTGAGTGAATGTTGTCAGTGAATGTTGTCAGAGAGTGAATGTTGTCAGTGAGTGAATGTTGTCAGTGAATGTTGTCAGTGAGTGAATGTTGTCAGTGAGTGAATGTTGTCAGTGAATGTTGTCAGTTAATGTTGTCAGTGAATGTTGTCAGTGAGTGAATGTTGTCAGTGAATGTTGTCAGTGAGTGAATGTTGTCAGTGAATGTTGTCAGTGAGTGAATGTTGTCAGTGAATGTTGTCAGTGAGTGAATGTTGTCAGTGAATGTTGTCAGTGAATGTTATAAGTGAGTGAATGTTGTCAGTGAGTGAATGTTGTCAGTGAGTGAATGTTGTCAGTGAATGTTGTCAGTGAATGTTGTCAGTGAGTGAATGTTGTCAGAGAGTGAATGTTGTCAGTGAGTGAATGTTGTCAGTGAATGTTGTCAGTGAATGTTGTCTGTGAGTGAATGTTGTCAGTGAATGTTGTCAGTGAGTGAATGTTGTCAGTGAATGTTGTCAGTGAGTGAATGTTGTCAGTGAATGTTGTCAGTGAGTGAATGTTGTCAGTGAATGTTGTCAGTGAGTGAATGTTGTCAGTGAATGCTGTCAGTGAGTGAATGTTGTCAGTGAATATTGTCAGTGAGTGAATGTTGTCAGAGAGTGAATGTTGTCAGTGAATGTTGTCAGTGAGTGAATGTTGTCAGTGAATGTTGTCAGTGAATGTTGTCAGTGAGTGAATGTTGTCAGTGAATGTTGTCAGTGAGTGAATGTTGTCAGTGAATGCTGTCAGTGAGTGAATGTTGTCAGTGAGTGAATGTTGTCAGAGAGTGAATGTTGTCAGTGAATGTTGTCAGTGAGTGTTGTCAGTGAATGTTGTCAGTGAGTGAATGTTGTCAGTGAGTGAATGTTGACAGTGAATGTTGTCAGTGAATGTTGTCAGTGAATGTTGTCAGTGAGTGAATGTTATCAGTGAATGTTGTCAGTGAGTGAATGTTGTCAGTGAATGTTGTCAGTGAGTGAATGTTGTCAGTGAGTGAATGTTGTCAGTGAATGTTGTCAGTTAGTGAATGTTGTCAGTGAATGTTGTCAGAGAGTCAATGTTGTCAGTGAATGTTGTCAGTGAGTGAATGTTGTCAGTGAGTGAATGTTGTCAGTGAATGTTGTCAGTGAGTGAATGTTGTCAGTGAATGTCAGTGAGTGAATGTTGTCAGTGAATGTTGTCAGTGAATGTTGTCAGTGAGTGAATGTTGTCAGTGAGTGAATGTTGTCAGTGAATGTTGTCAGTGAGTGAATGTTGTCAGTGAATGCTGTCAGTGAGTGAATGTTGTCAGTGAGTGAATGTTGTCAGAGAGTGAATGTTGTCAGTGAATGTTGTCAGTGAATGTTGTCAGTGAGTGTTGTCAGTGAATGTTGTCAGAGAGTGAATTTTGTCAGTGAGTGAATGTTGTCAGTGAATGTTGTCAGTGAGTGAATGTTGTCAGTGAATGTTGTCTGTGAGTGAATGTTGTCAGTTAGTGAATGTTGTCAGTGAATGTTGTCAGTGAGTGAATGTTGTCAGTGAGTGAATGATGTCAGTGAATGTTGTCAGAGAGTCAATGTTGTCAGTGAATGTTGTCAGTGAGTGAATGTTGTCAGTGAGTGAATGTTGTCAGTGAATGTTGTCAGTGAGTGAATGTTGTCAGTGAATGTTGTCAGTGAGTGAATGTTGTCAGTGAATGTTGTCAGTGAGTGAATGTTGTCAGAGAGTGAATGTTGTCAGTGAGTGAATGTTGTCAGTGAATGTTGTCAGTGAGTGAATGTTGTCAGAGAGTGAATGTTGTCAGTGAGTGAATGTTGTCAGTGAATGTTGTCAGTGAGTGAATGTTGTCAGTGAGTGAATGTTGTCAGTGAATGTTGTCAGTTAATGTTGTCAGTGAATGTTGTCAGTGAGTGAATGTTGTCAGTGAATGTTGTCAGTGAATGTTGTCAGTGAGTGAATGTTGTCAGTGAATGTTGTCAGTGAATGTTGTCAGTGAGTGAATGTTGTCAGTGAATGTTGTCAGTGAGTGAATGTTGTCAGTGAATGCTGTCAGTGAGTGAATGTTGTCAGTGAATATTGTCAGTGAGTGGATGTTGTCAGAGAGTGAATGTTGTAAGTGAATGTTGTCAGTGAGTGAATGTTGTCAGTGAATGTTGTCAGTGAATGTTGTCAGTGAGTGAATGTTGTCAGTGAATGTTGTCAGTGAGTGAATGTTGTCAGTGAATGCTGTCAGTGAGTGAATGTTGTCAGTGAGTGAATGTTGTCAGAGAGTGAATGTTGTCAGTGAATGTTGTCAGTGAGTGTTGTCAGTGAATGTTGTCAGTGAGTGAATGTTGTCAGTGAATGTTGTCAGTGAGTGAATGTTGTCAGTGAATGTTGTCAGTGAATGTTGTCAGTGAGTGAATGTTGTCAGTGAGTGAATGTTGTCAGTGAATGTTGTCAATGAATGTTGTCAGTGAGTGAATGTTGTCAGTGAGTGAATGTTGTCAGTGAATGTTGTCTGTGAGTGAATGTTGTCAGTTAGTGAATGTTGTCAGTGAATGTTGTCAGAGAGTCAATGTTGTCAGTGAATGTTGTCAGTGAGTGAATGTTGTCAGTGAGTGAATGTTGTCAGTGAATGTTGTCAGTGAGTGAATGTTGTCAGTGAATGTCAGTGAGTGAATGTTGTCAGTGAATGTTGTCAGTGAGTGAATGTTGTCAGTGAGTGAATGTTGTCAGTGAATGTTGTCAGAGAGTGAATGTTGTCAGTGAATGTTGTCAGTGAATGTTGTCAGTGAGTGTTGTCAGTGAATGTTGTCAGTGAGTGAATGTTGTCAGTGAGTGAATGTTGTCAGTGAGTGAATGTTGTCAGTGAATGTTGTCAGTGAGTGAATGTTGTCAGTGAGTGAATGTTGTCAGTGAATGTTGTCAGTGAATGTTGTCAGTGAGTGAATGTTATCAGTGAATGTTGTCAGTGAGTGAATGTTGTCAGTGAATGTTGTCAGTGAGTGAATGTTGTCAGTGAGTGAATGTTGTCAGTGAATGTTGTCAGTGAATGTTATCAGTTAGTGAATGTTGTCAGTGAATGTTGTCAGTGAATGTTGTCAGTGAGTGAATGTTGTCAGTGAATGTTGTCAGTGAGTGAATGTTGTCAGTGAGTGAATGTTGTCAGTGAATGTTGTCAGTGAATGTTGTCAGTGAGTGAATGTTGTCAGTGAATGTTGTCAGTGAGTGAATGTTGTCAGTGAATGTTGTCAGTGAGTGAATGTTGTCAGTGAATGTTGTCAGAGAGTCAATGTTGTCAGTGAATGTTGTCAGTGAGTGAATGTTGTCAGTGAGTGAATGTTGTCAGTGAGTGAATGTTGTCAGAGAGTGAATGTTGTCAGTGAATGTTGTCAGTGAGTGTTGTCAGTGAATGTTGTCAGTGAGTGAATGTTGTCAGTGAGTGAATGTTGACAGTGAATGTTGTCAGTGAATGTTGTCAGTGAATGTTGTCAGTGAGTGAATGTTATCAGTGAATGTTGTCAGTGAGTGAATGTTGTCAGTGAATGTTGTCAGTGAGTGAATGTTGTCAGTGAGTGAATGTTGTCAGTGAATGTTGTCAGTTAGTGAATGTTGTCAGTGAATGTTGTCAGAGAGTCAATGTTGTCAGTGAATGTTGTCAGTGAGTGAATGTTGTCAGTGAGTGAATGTTGTCAGTGAATGTTGTCAGTGAGTGAATGTTGTCAGTGAATGTCAGTGAGTGAATGTTGTCAGTGAATGTTGTCAGTGAATGTTGTCAGTGAGTGAATGTTGTCAGTGAGTGAATGTTGTCAGTGAATGTTGTCAGTGAGTGAATGTTGTCAGTGAATGCTGTCAGTGAGTGAATGTTGTCAGTGAGTGAATGTTGTCAGAGAGTGAATGTTGTCAGTGAATGTTGTCAGTGAATGTTGTCAGTGAGTGTTGTCAGTGAATGTTGTCAGAGAGTGAATTTTGTCAGTGAGTGAATGTTGTCAGTGAATGTTGTCAGTGAGTGAATGTTGTCAGTGAATGTTGTCTGTGAGTGAATGTTGTCAGTTAGTGAATGTTGTCAGTGAATGTTGTCAGTGAGTGAATGTTGTCAGTGAGTGAATGATGTCAGTGAATGTTGTCAGAGAGTCAATGTTGTCAGTGAATGTTGTCAGTGAGTGAATGTTGTCAGTGAGTGAATGTTGTCAGTGAATGTTGTCAGTGAGTGAATGTTGTCAGTGAATGTTGTCAGTGAGTGAATGTTGTCAGTGAATGTTGTCAGTGAGTGAATGTTGTCAGAGAGTGAATGTTGTCAGTGAGTGAATGTTGTCAGTGAATGTTGTCAGTGAGTGAATGTTGTCAGAGAGTGAATGTTGTCAGTGAGTGAATGTTGTCAGTGAATGTTGTCAGTGAGTGAATGTTGTCAGTGAGTGAATGTTGTCAGTGAATGTTGTCAGTTAATGTTGTCAGTGAATGTTGTCAGTGAGTGAATGTTGTCAGTGAATGTTGTCAGTGAATGTTGTCAGTGAGTGAATGTTGTCAGTGAATGTTGTCAGTGAATGTTGTCAGTGAGTGAATGTTGTCAGTGAATGTTGTCAGTGAGTGAATGTTGTCAGTGAATGCTGTCAGTGAGTGAATGTTGTCAGTGAATATTGTCAGTGAGTGGATGTTGTCAGAGAGTGAATGTTGTAAGTGAATGTTGTCAGTGAGTGAATGTTGTCAGTGAATGTTGTCAGTGAATGTTGTCAGTGAGTGAATGTTGTCAGTGAATGTTGTCAGTGAGTGAATGTTGTCAGTGAATGCTGTCAGTGAGTGAATGTTGTCAGTGAGTGAATGTTGTCAGAGAGTGAATGTTGTCAGTGAATGTTGTCAGTGAGTGTTGTCAGTGAATGTTGTCAGTGAGTGAATGTTGTCAGTGAATGTTGTCAGTGAGTGAATGTTGTCAGTGAATGTTGTCAGTGAATGTTGTCAGTGAGTGAATGTTGTCAGTGAGTGAATGTTGTCAGTGAATGTTGTCAATGAATGTTGTCAGTGAGTGAATGTTGTCAGTGAGTGAATGTTGTCAGTGAATGTTGTCTGTGAGTGAATGTTGTCAGTTAGTGAATGTTGTCAGTGAATGTTGTCAGAGAGTCAATGTTGTCAGTGAATGTTGTCAGTGAGTGAATGTTGTCAGTGAGTGAATGTTGTCAGTGAATGTTGTCAGTGAGTGAATGTTGTCAGTGAATGTCAGTGAGTGAATGTTGTCAGTGAATGTTGTCAGTGAGTGAATGTTGTCAGTGAGTGAATGTTGTCAGTGAATGTTGTCAGAGAGTGAATGTTGTCAGTGAATGTTGTCAGTGAATGTTGTCAGTGAGTGTTGTCAGTGAATGTTGTCAGTGAGTGAATGTTGTCAGTGAGTGAATGTTGTCAGTGAGTGAATGTTGTCAGTGAATGTTGTCAGTGAGTGAATGTTGTCAGTGAGTGAATGTTGTCAGTGAATGTTGTCAGTGAATGTTGTCAGTGAGTGAATGTTATCAGTGAATGTTGTCAGTGAGTGAATGTTGTCAGTGAATGTTGTCAGTGAGTGAATGTTGTCAGTGAGTGAATGTTGTCAGTGAATGTTGTCAGTGAATGTTATCAGTTAGTGAATGTTGTCAGTGAATGTTGTCAGTGAATGTTGTCAGTGAGTGAATGTTGTCAGTGAATGTTGTCAGTGAGTGAATGTTGTCAGTGAGTGAATGTTGTCAGTGAATGTTGTCAGTGAATGTTGTCAGTGAGTGAATGTTGTCAGTGAATGTTGTCAGTGAGTGAATGTTGTCAGTGAATGTTGTCAGTGAGTGAATGTTGTCAGTGAATGTTGTCAGAGAGTCAATGTTGTCAGTGAATGTTGTCAGTGAGTGAATGTTGTCAGTGAGTGAATGTTGTCAGTGAATGTTGTCAGTGAGTGAATGTTGTCAGTGAATGTTGTCAGTGAATGTTGTCAGTGAGTGAATGTTGTCAGTGAGTGTTGTCAGTGAGTGAATGTTGTCAGAGAGTGAATGTTGTCAGTGAGTGAATGTTGTCAGTGAATGTTGTCAGTGAGTGAATGTTGTCAGTGAGTGAATGTTGTCAGTGAATGTTGTCAGTGAATGTTGTCAGTGAGTGAATGTTATCAGTGAATGTTGTCAGTGAGTGAATGTTGTCAGTGAATGTTGTCAGTGAGTGAATGTTGTCAGTGAGTGAATGTTGTCAGTGAATGTTGTCAGTGAATGTTATCAGTTAGTGAATGTTGTCAGTGAATGTTGTCAGTGAGTGAATGTTGTCAGTGAATGTTGTCAGTGAGTGAATGTTGTCAGTGAGTGAATGTTGTCAGTGAATGTTGTCTGTGAGTGAATGTTGTCAGTTAGTGAATGTTGTCAGTGAATGTTGTCAGAGAGTCAATGTTGTCAGTGAATGTTGTCAGTGAGTGAATGTTGTCAGTGAGTGAATGTTGTCAGTGAGTGAATGTTGTCAGTGAATGTCAGTGAGTGAATGTTGTCAGTGAATGTTGTCAGTGAGTGAATGTTGTCAGTGAGTGAATGTTGTCAGTGAATGTTGTCAGAGAGTGAATGTTGTCAGTGAATGTTGTCAGTGAGTGTTGTCAGTGAATGTTGTCAGAGTGTGAATGTTGTCAGTGAGTGAATGTTGTCAGTGAGTGAATGTTGTCAGTGAATATTGTCAGTGAGTGAATGTTGTCAGAGAGTGAATGTTGTCAGTGAATGTTGTCAGTGAGTGAATGTTGTCAGTGAATGTTGTCAGTGAATGTTGTCAGAGAGTGAATGTTGTCAGTGAATGTTGTCAGTGAGTGAATGTTGTCAGTGAATGCTGTCAGTGAGTGAATGTTGTCAGTGAGTGAATGTTGTCAGAGAGTGAATGTTGTCAGTGAATGTTGTCAGTGAGTGTTGTCAGTGAATGTTGTCAGTGAGTGAATGTTGTCAGTGAATGTTGTCAGTGAGTGAATGTTGTCAGTGAATGTTGTCAGTGAATGTTGTCAGTGAGTGAATGTTGTCAGTGAGTGAATGTTGACAGTGAATGTTGTCAGTGAATGTTGTCAGTGAATGTTGTCAGTGAGTGAATGTTATCAGTGAATGTTGTCAGTGAGTGAATGTTGTCAGTGAATGTTGTCAGTGAGTGAATGTTGTCAGTGAGTGAATGTTGTCAGTGAATGTTGTCAGTTAGTGAATGTTGTCAGTGAATGTTGTCAGTGAGTGAATGTTGTCAGTGAATGTTGTCAGTGAGTGAATGTTGTCAGTGAGTGAATGTTGTCAGTGAATGTTGTCTGTGAGTGAATGTTGTCAGTTAGTGAATGTTGTCAGTGAATGTTGTCAGAGAGTCAATGTTGTCAGTGAATGTTGTCAGTGAGTGAATGTTGTCAGTGAGTGAATGTTGTCAGTGAATGTTGTCAGTGAGTGAATGTTGTCAGTGAATGTCAGTGAGTGAATGTTGTCAGTGAATGTTGTCAGTGAATGTTGTCAGTGAGTGAATGTTGTCAGTGAGTGAATGTTGTCAGTGAATGTTGTCAGAGAGTGAATGTTGTCAGTGAGTGAATGTTGTCAGTGAATGTTGTCAGTGAGTGAATGTTGTCAGTGAGTGAATGTTGTCAGTGAATGTTGTCAGTTAATGTTGTCAGTGAATGTTGTCAGTGAGTGAATGTTGTCAGTGAATGTTGTCAGTGAGTGAATGTTGTCAGTGAATGTTGTCAGTGAGTGAATGTTGTCAGTGAGTGAATGTTGTCAGTGAATGTTGTCAGTGAATGTTATCAGTGAGTGAATGTTGTCAGTGAGTGAATGTTGTCAGTGAGTGAATGTTGTCAGTGAATGTTGTCAGTGAATGTTGTCAGTGAGTGAATGTTGTCAGAGAGTTAATGTTGTCAGTGAGTGAATGTTGTCAGTGAATGTTGTCAGTGAATGTTGTCTGTGAGTGAATGTTGTCAGTGAATGTTGTCAGTGAGTGAATGTTGTCAGTGAATGTTGTCAGTGAGTGAATGTTGTCAGTGAATGTTGTCAGTGAGTGAATGTTGTCAGTGAATGCTGTCAGTGAGTGAATGTTGTCAGTGAATATTGTCAGTGAGTGAATGTTGTCAGAGAGTGAATGTTGTCAGTGAATGTTGTCAGTGAGTGAATGTTGTCAGTGAATGTTGTCAGTGAATGTTGTCAGTGAGTGAATGTTGTCAGTGAATGTTGTCAGTGAGTGAATGTTGTCAGTGAATGCTGTCAGTGAGTGAATGTTGTCAGTGAGTGAATGTTGTCAGAGAGTGAATGTTGTCAGTGAATGTTGTCAGTGAGTGTTGTCAGTGAATGTTGTCAGTGAGTGAATGTTGTCAGTGAATGTTGTCAGTGAGTGAATGTTGTCAGTGAATGTTGTCAGTGAATGTTGTCAGTGAGTGAATGTTGTCAGTGAGTGAATGTTGACAGTGAATGTTGTCAGAGAATGTTGTCAGTGAATGTTGTCAGTGAATGTTATCAGTGAATGTTGTCAGTGAGTGAATGTTGTCAGTAAATGTTGTCAGTGAGTGAATGTTGTCAGTGAGTGAATGTTGTCAGTGAATGTTGTCAGTTAGTGAATGTTGTCAGTGAATGTTGTCAGTGAGTGAATGTTGTCAGTGAATGTTGTCAGTGAGTGAATGTTGTCAGTGAGTGAATGTTGTCAGTGAATGTTGTCAGTGAGTGAATGTTGTCAGTGAGTGAATGTTGTCAGTGAATGTTGTCAGTGAGTGAATGTTGTCAGTGAATGTTGTCAGTGAGTGAATGTTGTCAGTGAATGTTGTCAGTGAGTGAATGTTGTCAGAGAGTGAATGTTGTCAGTGAGTGAATGTTGTCAGTGAATGTTGTCAGTGAGTGAATGTTGTCAGAGCGTGAATGTTGTCAGTGAGTGAATGTTGTCAGTGAATGTTGTCAGTGAGTGAATGTTGTCAGTGAGTGAATGTTGTCAGTGAATGTTGTCAGTTAATGTTGTCAGTGAATGTTGTCAGTGAGTGAATGTTGTCAGTGAATGTTGTCAGTGAATGTTGTCAGTGAGTGAATGTTGTCAGTGAATGTTGTCAGTGAATGTTGTCAGTGAGTGAATGTTGTCAGTGAATGTTGTCAGTGAGTGAATGTTGTCAGTGAATGCTGTCAGTGAGTGAATGTTGTCAGTGAATATTGTCAGTGAGTGGATGTTGTCAGAGAGTGAATGTTGTAAGTGAATGTTGTCAGTGAGTGAATGTTGTCAGTGAATGTTGTCAGTGAATGTTGTCAGTGAGTGAATGTTGTCAGTGAATGTTGTCAGTGAGTGAATGTTGTCAGTGAATGCTGTCAGTGAGTGAATGTTGTCAGTGAGTGAATGTTGTCAGAGAGTGAATGTTGTCAGTGAATGTTGTCAGTGAGTGTTGTCAGTGAATGTTGTCAGTGAGTGAATGTTGTCAGTGAATGTTGTCAGTGAGTGAATGTTGTCAGTGAATGTTGTCAGTGAATGTTGTCAGTGAGTGAATGTTGTCAGTGAGTGAATGTTGTCAGTGAATGTTGTCAGTGAATTTTGTCAGTGAGTGAATGTTGTCAGTGAGTGAATGTTGTCAGTGAATGTTGTCTGTGAGTGAATGTTGTCAGTTAGTGAATGTTGTCAGTGAATGTTGTCAGAGAGTCAATGTTGTCAGTGAATGTTGTCAGTGAGTGAATGTTGTCAGTGAGTGAATGTTGTCAGTGAATGTCAGTGAGTGAATGTTGTCAGTGAATGTTGTCAGTGAGTGAATGTTGTCAGTGAATGTTGTCAGTGAATGCTGTCAGTGAGTGAATGTTGTCAGTGAGTGAATGTTGTCAGTGAATATTGTCAGTGAGTGAATGTTGTCAGTGAATGTTGTCAGTGAGTGAATGTTGTCAGTGAATGTTGTCAGGGAATGTTGTCAGTGAGTGAATGTTGTCAGTGAATGCTGTCAGTGAGTGAATGTTGTCAGTGAATGTTGTCAGAGAGTGAATGTTGTCAGTGAATGTTGTCAGTGAGTGTTGTCAGTGAATGTTGTCAGTGAGTGAATGTTGTCAGTGAGTGAATGTTGTCAGTGAGTGAATGTTGTCAGTGAATGTTGTCTGTGAGTGAATGTTGTCAGTTAGTGAATGTTGTCAGTGAATGTTGTCAGTGAGTGAATGTTGTCAGTGAGTGAATGTTGTCAGTGAATGTTGTCAGAGAGTCAATGTTGTCAGTGAGTGTTGTCAGTGAGTGAATGTTGTCAGAGAGTGAATGTTGTCAGTGAGTGAATGTTGTCAGTGAATGTTGTCAGTGAGTGAATGTTGTCAGAGAGTGAATGTTGTCAGTGAGTGAATGTTGTCAGTGAATGTTGTCAGTGAGTGAATGTTGTCAGTGAGTGAATGTTGTCAGTGAATGTTGTCAGTGAGTGAATGTTGTCAGTGAATGTTGTCAGTGAGTGAATGTTGTCAGTGAATGTTGTCAGTGAGTGAATGTTGTCAGTGAATGTTGTCAGTGAGTGAATGTTGTCAGTGAATGTTGTCAGTGAGTGAATGTTGTCAGTGAATGTTGTCAGTGAGTGAATGCTGTCAGTGAGTGAATGTTGTCAGTGAGTGAATGTTGTCAGTGAATGTTGTCAGAGAGTGAATGTTGTCAGTGAATGTTGTCAGTGAATGTTGTCAGTGAGTGTTGTCAGTGAATGTTGTCAGTGAGTGAATGTTGTCAGTGAGTGAATGTTGTCAGTGAGTGAATGTTGTCAGTGAATGTTGTCAGTGAATGTTGTCTGTGAGTGAATGTTGTCAGTGAATGTTGTCAGTGAGTGAATGTTGTCAGTGAATGTTGTCAGTGAGTGAATGTTGTCAGTGAATGTTGTCAGTGAGTGAATGTTGTCAGTGAATGTTGTCAGTGAGTGAATGTTGTCAGTGAATGCTGTCAGTGAGTGAATGTTGTCAGTGAATATTGTCAGTGAGTGAATGTTGTCAGAGAGTGAATGTTGTCAGTGAATGTTGTCAGTGAGTGAATGTTGTCAGTGAATGTTGTCAGTGAATGTTGTCAGTGAGTGAATGTTGTCAGTGAATGTTGTCAGTGAGTGAATGTTGTCAGTGAATGCTGTCAGTGAGTGAATGTTGTCAGTGAGTGAATGTTGTCAGAGAGTGAATGTTGTCAGTGAATGTTGTCAGTGAGTGTTGTCAGTGAATGTTGTCAGTGAGTGAATGTTGTCAGTGAATGTTGTCAGTGAGTGAATGTTGTCAGTGAATGTTGTCAGTGAATGTTGTCAGTGAGTGAATGTTGTCAGTGAGTGAATGTTGACAGTGAATGTTGTCAGAGAATGTTGTCAGTGAATGTTGTCAGTGAATGTTATCAGTGAATGTTGTCAGTGAGTGAATGTTGTCAGTAAATGTTGTCAGTGAGTGAATGTTGTCAGTGAGTGAATGTTGTCAGTGAATGTTGTCAGTTAGTGAATGTTGTCAGTGAATGTTGTCAGTGAGTGAATGTTGTCAGTGAATGTTGTCAGTGAGTGAATGTTGTCAGTGAGTGAATGTTGTCAGTGAATGTTGTCAGTGAGTGAATGTTGTCAGTGAGTGAATGTTGTCAGTGAATGTTGTCAGTGAGTGAATGTTGTCAGTGAATGTTGTCAGTGAGTGAATGTTGTCAGTGAATGTTGTCAGTGAGTGAATGTTGTCAGAGAGTGAATGTTGTCAGTGAGTGAATGTTGTCAGTGAATGTTGTCAGTGAGTGAATGTTGTCAGAGAGTGAATGTTGTCAGTGAGTGAATGTTGTCAGTGAATGTTGTCAGTGAGTGAATGTTGTCAGTGAGTGAATGTTGTCAGTGAATGTTGTCAGTTAATGTTGTCAGTGAATGTTGTCAGTGAGTGAATGTTGTCAGTGAATGTTGTCAGTGAATGTTGTCAGTGAGTGAATGTTGTCAGTGAATGTTGTCAGTGAATGTTGTCAGTGAGTGAATGTTGTCAGTGAATGTTGTCAGTGAGTGAATGTTGTCAGTGAATGCTGTCAGTGAGTGAATGTTGTCAGTGAATATTGTCAGTGAGTGGATGTTGTCAGAGAGTGAATGTTGTAAGTGAATGTTGTCAGTGAGTGAATGTTGTCAGTGAATGTTGTCAGTGAATGTTGTCAGTGAGTGAATGTTGTCAGTGAATGTTGTCAGTGAGTGAATGTTGTCAGTGAATGCTGTCAGTGAGTGAATGTTGTCAGTGAGTGAATGTTGTCAGAGAGTGAATGTTGTCAGTGAATGTTGTCAGTGAGTGTTGTCAGTGAATGTTGTCAGTGAGTGAATGTTGTCAGTGAATGTTGTCAGTGAGTGAATGTTGTCAGTGAATGTTGTCAGTGAATGTTGTCAGTGAGTGAATGTTGTCAGTGAGTGAATGTTGTCAGTGAATGTTGTCAGTGAATTTTGTCAGTGAGTGAATGTTGTCAGTGAGTGAATGTTGTCAGTGAATGTTGTCTGTGAGTGAATGTTGTCAGTTAGTGAATGTTGTCAGTGAATGTTGTCAGAGAGTCAATGTTGTCAGTGAATGTTGTCAGTGAGTGAATGTTGTCAGTGAATGTTGTCAGTGAGTGAATGTTGTCAGTGAATGTCAGTGAGTGAATGTTGTCAGTGAATGTTGTCAGTGAGTGAATGTTGTCAGTGAATGTTGTCAGTGAATGCTGTCAGTGAGTGAATGTTGTCAGTGAGTGAATGTTGTCAGTGAATATTGTCAGTGAGTGAATGTTGTCAGTGAATGTTGTCAGTGAGTGAATGTTGTCAGTGAATGTTGTCAGGGAATGTTGTCAGTGAGTGAATGTTGTCAGTGAATGCTGTCAGTGAGTGAATGTTGTCAGTGAATGTTGTCAGAGAGTGAATGTTGTCAGTGAATGTTGTCAGTGAGTGTTGTCAGTGAATGTTGTCAGTGAGTGAATGTTGTCAGTGAGTGAATGTTGTCAGTGAGTGAATGTTGTCAGTGAATGTTGTCTGTGAGTGAATGTTGTCAGTTAGTGAATGTTGTCAGTGAATGTTGTCAGTGAGTGAATGTTGTCAGTGAGTGAATGTTGTCAGTGAATGTTGTCAGAGAGTCAATGTTGTCAGTGAGTGTTGTCAGTGAGTGAATGTTGTCAGAGAGTGAATGTTGTCAGTGAGTGAATGTTGTCAGTGAATGTTGTCAGTGAGTGAATGTTGTCAGAGAGTGAATGTTGTCAGTGAGTGAATGTTGTCAGTGAATGTTGTCAGTGAGTGAATGTTGTCAGTGAGTGAATGTTGTCAGTGAATGTTGTCAGTGAGTGAATGTTGTCAGTGAATGTTGTCAGTGAGTGAATGTTGTCAGTGAATGTTGTCAGTGAGTGAATGTTGTCAGTGAATGTTGTCAGTGAGTGAATGTTGTCAGTGAATGTTGTCAGTGAGTGAATGTTGTCAGTGAATGTTGTCAGTGAGTGAATGCTGTCAGTGAGTGAATGTTGTCAGTGAGTGAATGTTGTCAGTGAATGTTGTCAGAGAGTGAATGTTGTCAGTGAATGTTGTCAGTGAATGTTGTCAGTGAGTGTTGTCAGTGAATGTTGTCAGTGAGTGAATGTTGTCAGTGAGTGAATGTTGTCAGTGAGTGAATGTTGTCAGTGAATGTTGTCTGTGAGTGAATGTTGTCAGTTAGTGAATGTTGTCAGTGAATGTTGTCAGTGAGTGAATGTTGTCAGTGAGTGAATGTTGTCAGTGAATGTTGTCAGAGAGTCAATGTTGTCAGTGAATGTTGTCAGTGAGTGAATGTTGTCAGTGAGTGAATGTTGTCAGTGAATGTTGTCAGAGAGTGAATGTTGTCAGTGAATGTTGTCAGTGAATGTTGTCAGTGAGTGAATGTTGTCAGTGAGTGTTGTCAGTGAGTGAATGTTGTCAGAGAGTGAATGTTGTCAGTGAGTGAATGTTGTCAGTGAATGTTGTCAGTGAGTGAATGTTGTCAGTGAATGTTGTCAGTGAATGTTGTCAGTGAGTGAATGTTGTCAGTGAGTGTTGTCAGTGAGTGAATGTTGTCAGAGAGTGAATGTTGTCAGTGAGTGAATGTTGTCAGTGAGTGTTGTCAGTAAGTGAATGTTGTCAGAGAGTGAATGTTGTCAGTGAGTGAATGTTGTCAGTGAATGTTGTCAGTGAGTGAATGTTATCAGTGAATGTTGTCAGTGAGTGAATGTTGTCAGTGAATGTTGTCAGTGAGTGAATGTTGTCAGTGAATGTTGTCAGAGAGTCAATGTTGTCAGTGAATGTTGTCAGTGAGTGAATGTTGTCAGTGAGTGAATGTTGTCAGTGAATGTTGTCAGTGAGTGAATGTTGTCAGTGAATGTCAGTGAGTGAATGTTGTCAGTGAATGTTGTCAGTGAGTGAATGTTGTCAGTGAATGTTGTCAGTGAGTGAATGTTGTCAGTGAATGCTGTCAGTGAGTGAATGTTGTCAGTGAGTGAATGTTGTCAGAGAGTGAATGTTGTCAGTGAATGTTGTCAGTGAATGTTGTCAGTGAGTGTTGTCAGTGAATGTTGTCAGTGAGTGAATGTTGTCAGTGAATGTCAGTGAGTGAATGTTGTCAGTGAATGTTGTCAGTGAATGTTGTCAGTGAGTGAATGTTGTCAGTGAATGTTGTCAGTGAGTGAATGTTGTCAGTGAATGCTGTCAGTGAGTGAATGTTGTTAGTGAGTGAATGTTGTCAGAGAGTGAATGTTGTCAGTGAATGTTGTCAGTGAATGTTGTCAGTGAGTGTTGTCAGTGAATGTTGTCAGTGAGTGAATGTTGTCAGTGAGTGAATGTTGTCAGTGAGTGAATGTTGTCAGTGAATGTTGTCAGTGAGTGAATGTTGTCAGTGAATGTTGTCAGTGAATGTTGTCAGAGAGTGAATGTTGTCAGTGAGTGAATGTTGTCAGTGAATGTTGTCAGTGAATGTTGTCAGTGAGTGAATGTTGTCAGTGAGTGAATGTTGTCAGTGAATGTTGTCAGTGAGTGAATGTTGTCAGTGAATGCTGTCAGTGAGTGAATGTTGTCAGTGAGTGAATGTTGTCAGAGAGTGAATGTTGTCAGTGAATGTTGTCAGTGAGTGTTGTCAGTGAATGTTGTCAGTGAGTGAATGTTGTCAGTGAGTGAATGTTGTCAGTGAAAGTTGTCAGTGAGTGAATGTTGTCAGTGAATGTTGTCAGTGAATGTTGTCAGAGAGTGAATGTTGTCAGTGAGTGAATGTTGTCAGTGAATGTTGTCAGTGAATGTTGTCAGTGAGTGAATGTTGTCAGTGAGTGAATGTTGTCAGTGAATGTTGTCTGTGAGTGAATGTTGTCAGTTAGTGAATGTTGTCAGTGAGTGAATGTTGTCAGTGAATGTTGTCAGTGAGTGAATGTTGTCAGTGAATGTCAGTGAGTGAATGTTGTCAGTGAATGTTGTCAGTGAGTGAATGTTGTCAGTGAGTGAATGTTGTCAGTGAATGTTGTCAGAGAGTGAATGTTGTCAGTGAATGTTGTCAGTGAGTGTTGTCAGTGAATGTTGTCAGAGTGTGAATGTTGTCAGTGAGTGAATGTTGTCAGTGAGTGAATGTTGTCAGTGAATATTGTCAGTGAGTGAATGTTGTCAGAGAGTGAATGTTGTCAGTGAATGTTGTCAGTGAGTGAATGTTGTCAGTGAATGTTGTCAGTGAATGTTGTCAGAGAGTGAATGTTGTCAGTGAATGTTGTCAGTGAGTGAATGTTGTCAGTGAATGCTGTCAGTGAGTGAATGTTGTCAGTGAGTGAATGTTGTCAGAGAGTGAATGTTGTCAGTGAATGTTGTCAGTGAGTGTTGTCAGTGAATGTTGTCAGTGAGTGAATGTTGTCAGTGAATGTTGTCAGTGAGTGAATGTTGTCAGTGAATGTTGTCAGTGAATGTTGTCAGTGAGTGAATGTTGTCAGTGAGTGAATGTTGACAGTGAATGTTGTCAGTGAATGTTGTCAGTGAATGTTGTCAGTGAGTGAATGTTATCAGTGAATGTTGTCAGTGAGTGAATGTTGTCAGTGAATGTTGTCAGTGAGTGAATGTTGTCAGTGAGTGAATGTTGTCAGTGAATGTTGTCAGTTAGTGAATGTTGTCAGTGAATGTTGTCAGTGAGTGAATGTTGTCAGTGAATGTTGTCAGTGAGTGAATGTTGTCAGTGAGTGAATGTTGTCAGTGAATGTTGTCTGTGAGTGAATGTTGTCAGTTAGTGAATGTTGTCAGTGAAAGTTGTCAGAGAGTCAATGTTGTCAGTGAATGTTGTCAGTGAGTGAATGTTGTCAGTGAGTGAATGTTGTCAGTGAATGTTGTCAGTGAGTGAATGTTGTCAGTGAATGTCAGTGAGTGAATGTTGTCAGTGAATGTTGTCAGTGAATGTTGTCAGTGAGTGAATGTTGTCAGTGAGTGAATGTTGTCAGTGAATGTTGTCAGAGAGTGAATGTTGTCAGTGAGTGAATGTTGTCAGTGAATGTTGTCAGTGAGTGAATGTTGTCAGTGAGTGAATGTTGTCAGTGAATGTTGTCAGTTAATGTTGTCAGTGAATGTTGTCAGTGAGTGAATGTTGTCAGTGAATGTTGTCAGTGAGTGAATGTTGTCAGTGAATGTTGTCAGTGAGTGAATGTTGCCAGTGAGTGAATGTTGTCAGTGAATGTTGTCAGTGAATGTTATCAGTGAGTGAATGTTGTCAGTGAGTGAATGTTGTCAGTGAGTGAATGTTGTCAGTGAATGTTGTCAGTGAATGTTGTCAGTGAGTGAATGTTGTCAGAGAGTGAATGTTGTCAGTGAGTGAATGTTGTCAGTGAATGTTGTCAGTGAATGTTGTCTGTGAGTGAATGTTGTCAGTGAATGTTGTCAGTGAGTGAATGTTGTCAGTGAATGTTGTCAGTGAGTGAATGTTGTCAGTGAATGTTGTCAGTGAGTGAATGTTGTCAGTGAATGTTGTCAGTGAGTGAATGTTGTCAGTGAATGCTGTCAGTGAGTGAATGTTGTCAGTGAATATTGTCAGTGAGTGAATGTTGTCAGAGAGTGAATGTTGTCAGTGAATGTTGTCAGTGAGTGAATGTTGTCAGTGAATGTTGTCAGTGAATGTTGTCAGTGAGTGAATGTTGTCAGTGAATGTTGTCAGTGAGTGAATGTTGTCAGTGAATGCTGTCAGTGAGTGAATGTTGTCAGTGAGTGAATGTTGTCAGAGAGTGAATGTTGTCAGTGAATGTTGTCAGTGAGTGTTGTCAGTGAATGTTGTCAGTGAGTGAATGTTGTCAGTGAATGTTGTCAGTGAGTGAATGTTGTCAGTGAATGTTGTCAGTGAATGTTGTCAGTGAGTGAATGTTGTCAGTGAGTGAATGTTGACAGTGAATGTTGTCAGAGAATGTTGTCAGTGAATGTTGTCAGTGAGTGAATGTTATCAGTGAATGTTGTCAGTGAGTGAATGTTGTCAGTGAATGTTGTCAGTGAGTGAATGTTGTCAGTGAGTGAATGTTGTCAGTGAATGTTGTCAGTTAGTGAATGTTGTCAGTGAATGTTGTCAGTGAGTGAATGTTGTCAGTGAATGTTGTCAGTGAGTGAATGTTGTCAGTGAGTGAATGTTGTCAGTGAATGTTGTCAGTGAGTGAATGTTGTCAGTGAGTGAATGTTGTCAGTGAATGTTGTCAGTGAGTGAATGTTGTCAGTGAATGTTGTCAGTGAGTGAATGTTGTCAGTGAATGTTGTCAGTGAGTGAATGTTGTCAGAGAGTGAATGTTGTCAGTGAGTGAATGTTGTCAGTGAATGTTGTCAGTGAGTGAATGTTGTCAGAGAGTGAATGTTGTCAGTGAGTGAATGTTGTCAGTGAATGTTGTCAGTGAGTGAATGTTGTCAGTGAGTGAATGTTGTCAGTGAATGTTGTCAGTTAATGTTGTCAGTGAATGTTGTCAGTGAGTGAATGTTGTCAGTGAATGTTGTCAGTGAATGTTGTCAGTGAGTGAATGTTGTCAGTGAATGTTGTCAGTGAGTGAATGTTGTCAGTGAATGTTGTCAGTGAATGTTGTCAGTGAGTGAATGTTGTCAGTGAGTGAATGTTGTCAGTGAATGTTGTCAGTGAATGTTGTCAGTGAATGTTGTCAGTGAGTGAATGTTGTCAGTGAGTGAATGTTGTCAGTGAATGTTGTCAGTGAATGTTGTCAGTGAGTGAATGTTGTCAGTGAATGTTGTCAGTGAGTGAATGTTGTCAGTGAATGCTGTCAGTGAGTGAATGTTGTCAGTGAGTGAATGTTGTCAGAGAGTGAATGTTGTCAGTGAATGTTGTCAGTGAGTGTTGTCAGTGAATGTTGTCAGTGAGTGAATGTTGTCAGTGAATGTTGTCAGTGAGTGAATGTTGTCAGTGAATGTTGTCAGTGAGTGAATGTTGTCAGTGAGTGAATGTTGTCAGTGAATGTTGTCAGTGAATGTTGTCAGTGAGTGAATGTTGTCAGTGAGTGAATGTTGTCAGTGAATGTTGTCTGTGAGTGAATGTTGTCAGTTAGTGAATGTTGTCAGTGAATGTTGTCAGAGAGTCAATGTTGTCAGTGAATGTTGTCAGTGAGTGAATGTTGTCAGTGAGTGAATGTTGTCAGTGAATGTTGTCAGAGAGTGAATGTTGTCAGTGAATGTCAGTGAGTGAATGTTGTCAGTGAATGTTGTCAGTGAGTGAATGTTGTCAGTGAATGTTGTCAGTGAATGCTGTCAGTGAGTGAATGTTGTCAGTGAGTGAATGTTGTCAGTGAATATTGTCAGTGAGTGAATGTTGTCAGTGAATGTTGTCAGTGAGTGAATGTTGTCAGTGAATGTTGTCAGGGAATGTTGTCAGTGAGTGAATGTTGTCAGTGAATGCTGTCAGTGAGTGAATGTTGTCAGTGAATGTTGTCAGAGAGTGAATGTTGTCAGTGAATGTTGTCAGTGAGTGTTGTCAGTGAATGTTGTCAGTGAGTGAATGTTGTCAGTGAGTGAATGTTGTCAGTGAGTGAATGTTGTCAGTGAATGTTGTCTGTGAGTGAATGTTGTCAGTTAGTGAATGTTGTCAGTGAATGTTGTCAGTGAGTGAATGTTGTCAGTGAGTGAATGTTGTCAGTGAATGTTGTCAGAGAGTCAATGTTGTCAGTGAGTGTTGTCAGTGAGTGAATGTTGTCAGAGAGTGAATGTTGTCAGTGAGTGAATGTTGTCAGTGAATGTTGTCAGTGAGTGAATGTTGTCAGAGAGTGAATGTTGTCAGTGAGTGAATGTTGTCAGTGAATTTTGTCAGTGAGTGAATGTTGTCAGTGAGTGAATGTTGTCAGTGAATGTTGTCAGTGAGTGAATGTTGTCAGTGAATGTTGTCAGTGAGTGAATGTTGTCAGTGAATGTTGTCAGTGAGTGAATGTTGTCAGTGAATGTTGTCAGTGAGTGAATGTTGTCAGTGAATGTTGTCAGTGAGTGAATGTTGTCAGTGAATGTTGTCAGTGAGTGAATGCTGTCAGTGAGTGAATGTTGTCAGTGAGTGAATGTTGTCAGTGAATGTTGTCAGAGAGTGAATGTTGTCAGTGAATGTTGTCAGTGAATGTTGTCAGTGAGTGTTGTCAGTGAATGTTGTCAGTGAGTGAATGTTGTCAGTGAGTGAATGTTGTCAGTGAGTGAATGTTGTCAGTGAATGTTGTCTGTGAGTGAATGTTGTCAGTTAGTGAATGTTGTCAGTGAATGTTGTCAGTGAGTGAATGTTGTCAGTGAGTGAATGTTGTCAGTGAATGTTGTCAGAGAGTCAATGTTGTCAGTGAATGTTGTCAGTGAGTGAATGTTGTCAGTGAGTGAATGTTGTCAGTGAATGTTGTCAGTGAGTGAATGTTGTCAGTGAATGTTGTCAGTGAATGTTGTCAGTGAGTGAATGTTGTCAGTGAGTGTTGTCAGTGAGTGAATGTTGTCAGAGAGTGAATGTTGTCAGTGAGTGAATGTTGTCAGTGAATGTTGTCAGTGAGTGAATGTTGTCAGTGAGTGAATGTTGTCAGTGAATGTTGTCAGTGAGTGAATGTTATCAGTGAATGTTGTCAGTGAGTGAATGTTGTCAGTGAGTGAATGTTGTCAGTGAATGTTGTCAGTGAATGTTATCAGTTAGTGAATGTTGTCAGTGAATGTTGTCAGTGAGTGAATGTTGTCAGTGAATGTTGTCAGTGAGTGAATGTTGTCAGTGAGTGAATGTTGTCAGTGAATGTTGTCTGTGAGTGAATGTTGTCAGTTAGTGAATGTTGTCAGTGAATGTTGTCAGAGAGTCAATGTTGTCAGTGAATGTTGTCAGTGAGTGAATGTTGTCAGTGAGTGAATGTTGTCAGTGAATGTTGTCAGTGAATGTTGTCAGAGAGTGAATGTTGTCAGTGAATGTTGTCAGAGAGTGAATGTTATCAGTAAATGTTGTCAGTGAATGTTGTCAGAGAGTGAATGTTGTCAGTGAATGTTGTCAGTTAGTGAATGTTGTCAGTGAATGTTGTCAGTGAGTGAATGTTGTCAGTGAATGTTGTCAGTGAGTGAATGTTGTCAGTGAATGCTGTCAGTGAGTGAATGTTGTCAGTGAGTGAATGTTGTCAGTGAATATTGTCAGTGAGTGAATGTTGTCAGTGAATGTTGTCAGTGAGTGAATGTTGTCAGTGAATGTTGTCAGTGAATGTTGTCAGTGAGTGAATGTTGTCAGTGAATGCTGTCAGTGAGTGAATGTTGTCAGTGAGTGAATGTTGTCAGTGAATGTTGTCAGAGAGTGAATGTTGTCAGTGAATGTTGTCAGTGAATGTTGTCAGTGAATGTTGTCAGTGAGTGAATGTTGTCAGTGAGTGAATGTTGTCAGTGAGTGAATGTTGTCAGTGAATGTTGTCTGTGAGTGAATGTTGTCAGTTAGTGAATGTTGTCAGTGAATGTTGTCAGTGAGTGAATGTTGTCAGTGAGTGAATGTTGTCAGTGAATGTTGTCAGAGAGTCAATGTTCTCAGTGAATGTTGTCAGTGAGTGAATGTTGTCAGTGAGTGAATGTTGTCAGTGAATGTTGTCAGTGAATGTTGTCAGTGAGTGAATGTTTTCAGTGAGTGTTGTCAGTGAGTGTTGTCAGAGAGTGAATGTTGTCAGTGAATGTTGTCAGTGAGTGAATGTTGTCAGTGAATGTTGTCAGTGAGTAAATGTTGTCAGTGAATGTTGTCAGTGAGTGAATGTTGTCAGTGAATGCTGTCAGTGAGTGAATGTTGTCAGAGAGTGAATGTTGTCAGTGAATGTTGTCAGTGAATGTTGTCAGTGAGTGTTGTCAGTGAATGTTGTCAGTGAGTGAATGTTGTCAGTGAGTGAATGTTGTCAGTGAGTGAATGTTGTCAGTGAATGTTGTCAGTGAGTGAATGTTGTCAGTGAATGTTGTCAGTGAATGTTGTCAGTGAGTGAATGTTGTCAGAGAGTGAATGTTGTCAGTGAGTGAATGTTGTCAGTGAATGTTGTCAGTGAGTGAATGTTGTCAGTGAGTGAATGTTGTCAGTGAATGTTGTCTGTGAGTGAATGTTGTCAGTTAGTGAATGTTGTCAGTGAATGTTGCCAGTGAGTGAATGTTGTCAGAGAGTCAATGTTGTCAGTGAATGTTGTCAGTGAGTGAATGTTGTCAGTGAATGTTGTCAGTGAGTGAATGTTGTCAGTGAGTGAATGTTGTCAGTGAATGTTGTCAGTTAATGTTGTCAGTGAATGTTGTCAGTGAGTGAATGTTGTCAGTGAATGTTGTCAGTGAGTGAATGTTGTCAGTGAATGTTGTCAGTGAGTGAATGTTGTCAGTGAGTGAATGTTGTCAGTGAATGTTGTCAGTGAATGTTATCAGTTAGTGAATGTTGTCAGTGAATGTTGTCAGTGAGTGAATGTTGTCAGTGAATGTTGTCAGTGAGTGAATGTTGTCAGTGAATGCTGTCAGTGAGTGAATGTTGTCAGTGAATATTGTCAGTGAATGTTGTCAGTGCGTGAATGTTGTCAGTGAATGTTGTCAGTGAATGTTGTCAGTGCGTGAATGTTATCAGTGAATGTTGTCAGTGAGTGAATGTTGTCAGTGAATGCTGTCAGTGAGTGAATGTTGTCAGTGAGTGAATGTTGTCAGTGAATGTTGTCAGTGAATGTTGTCAGTGAGTGTTGTCAGTGAATGTTGTCAGTGAGTGAATGTTGTCAGTGAGTGAATGTTGTCAGTGAATGTTGTCTGTGAGTGAATGTTGTCAGTTAGTGAATGTTGTCAGTGAATGTTGTCAGTGAGTGAATGTTGTCAGTGAGTGAATGTTGTCAGTGAATGTTGTCAGAGAGTCAATGTTGTCAGTGAATGTTGTCAGTGAGTGAATGTTGTCAGTGAGTGAATGTTGTCAGTGAATGTTGTCAGAGAGTGAATGTTGTCAGTGAATGTTGTCAGTGAATGTTGTCAGTGAGTGAATGTTGTCAGTGAGTGTTGTCAGTGAGTGAATGTTGTCAGAGAGTGAATGTTGTCAGTGAGTGAATGTTGTCAGTGAATGTTGTCAGTGAGTGAATGTTGTCAGTGAATGTTGTCAGTGAATGTTGTCAGTGAGTGAATGTTGTCAGTGAGTGTTGTCAGTGAGTGAATGTTGTCAGAGAGTGAATGTTGTCAGTGAGTGAATGTTGTCAGTGAGTGTTGTCAGTAAGTGAATGTTGTCAGAGAGTGAATGTTGTCAGTGAGTGAATGTTGTCAGTGAATGTTGTCAGTGAGTGAATGTTATCAGTGAATGTTGTCAGTGAGTGAATGTTGTCAGTGAATGTTGTCAGTGAGTGAATGTTGTCAGTGAATGTTGTCAGAGAGTCAATGTTGTCAGTGAATGTTGTCAGTGAGTGAATGTTGTCAGTGAGTGAATGTTGTCAGTGAATGTTGTCAGTGAGTGAATGTTGTCAGTGAATGTCAGTGAGTGAATGTTGTCAGTGAATGTTGTCAGTGAGTGAATGTTGTCAGTGAATGTTGTCAGTGAGTGAATGTTGTCAGTGAATGCTGTCAGTGAGTGAATGTTGTCAGTGAGTGAATGTTGTCAGAGAGTGAATGTTGTCAGTGAATGTTGTCAGTGAATGTTGTCAGTGAGTGTTGTCAGTGAATGTTGTCAGTGAGTGAATGTTGTCAGTGAATGTCAGTGAGTGAATGTTGTCAGTGAATGTTGTCAGTGAATGTTGTCAGTGAGTGAATGTTGTCAGTGAATGTTGTCAGTGAGTGAATGTTGTCAGTGAATGCTGTCAGTGAGTGAATGTTGTCAGAGAGTGAATGTTGTCAGTGAATGTTGTCAGTGAATGTTGTCAGTGAGTGTTGTCAGTGAATGTTGTCAGTGAGTGAATGTTGTCAGTGAGTGAATGTTGTCAGTGAGTGAATGTTGTCAGTGAATGTTGTCAGTGAGTGAATGTTGTCAGTGAATGTTGTCAGTGAATGTTGTCAGAGAGTGAATGTTGTCAGTGAGTGAATGTTGTCAGTGAATGTTGTCAGTGAATGTTGTCAGTGAGTGAATGTTGTCAGTGAGTGAATGTTGTCAGTGAATGTTGTCAGTGAGTGAATGTTGTCAGTGAATGCTGTCAGTGAGTGAATGTTGTCAGTGAGTGAATGTTGTCAGAGAGTGAATGTTGTCAGTGAATGTTGTCAGTGAGTGTTGTCAGTGAATGTTGTCAGTGAGTGAATGTTGTCAGTGAGTGAATGTTGTCAGTGAATGTTGTCAGTGAGTGAATGTTGTCAGTGAATGTTGTCAGTGAATGTTGTCAGAGAGTGAATGTTGTCAGTGAGTGAATGTTGTCAGTGAATGTTGTCAGTGAATGTTGTCAGTGAGTGAATGTTGTCAGTGAGTGAATGTTGTCAGTGAATGTTGTCTGTGAGTGAATGTTGTCAGTTAGTGAATGTTGTCAGTGAGTGAATGTTGTCAGTGAATGTTGTCAGTGAGTGTATGTTGTCAGTGAGTGAATGTTGTCAGTGAGTGTTGTAAGTGAGTCAATGTTGTCAGTGAGTGTTGTCAGTGAATGTTGTCAGTGAGTGAATGTTATCAGTGTATGTTGTCAGTGAGTGAATGTTGTCAGTGAATGTTGTCAGTGAGTGAATGTTGTCAGTGAATGTTGTCAGTGAGTGAATGTTGTCAGTGAATGTTGTCAGTGAGTGAATGTTGTAAGTGAATGTTGTCAGTGAGTGAATGTTGTCAGTGAGTGAATGTTGTCAGTGAGTGAATGTTGTCAGTGAACGTTGTCAGTGAATGTTGTCAGTGAATGTTGTCAGAGAGTGAATGTTATCAGTAAATGTTGTCAGTGAATGTTGTCAGTGAGTGAATGTTGTCAGTGAATGTTGTCAGTTAGTGAATGTTGTCAGTGAATGTTGTCAGTGAGTGAATGTTGTCAGTGAATGTTGTCAGTGAGTGAATGTTGTCAGTGAATGCTGTCAGTGAGTGAATGTTGTCAGTGAGTGAATGTTGTCAGTGAATATTGTCAGTGAGTGAATGTTGTCAGTGAATGTTGTCAGTGAGTGAATGTTGTCAGTGAATGTTGTCAGTGAATGTTGTCAGTGAGTGAATGTTGTCAGTGAATGCTGTCAGTGAGTGAATGTTGTCAGTGAGTGAATGTTGTCAGTGAATGTTGTCAGAGAGTGAATGTTGTCAGTGAATGTTGTCAGTGAATGTTGTCAGTGAGTGTTGTCAGTGAATGTTGTCAGTGAGTGAATGTTGTCAGTGAGTGAATGTTGTCAGTGAATGTTGTCTGTGAGTGAATGTTGTCAGTTAGTGAATGTTGTCAGTGAATGAATGTTGTCAGTGAATGTTGTCAGTGAGTGAATGTTGTCAGTGAGTGAATGTTGTCAGTGAATGTTGTCAGAGAGTCAATGTTGTCAGTGAATGTTGTCAGTGAGTGAATGTTGTCAGTGAGTGAATGTTGTCAGTGAATGTTGTCAGTGAGTGAATGTTGTCAGTGAATGTTGTCAGTGAATGTTGTCAGTGAGTGAATGTTGTCAGTGAGTGAATGTTGTCAGAGAGTGAATGTTGTCAGTGAGTGAATGTTCTCAGTGAATGTTGTCAGTGAGTGAATGTTGTCAGTGAGTGAATGTTGTCAGTGAGTGAATGTTGTCAGTGAATGTTGTCAGTGAGTGAATGTTGTCAGAGAGTGAATGTTGTCAGTGAGTGAATGTTGTCAGTGAATGTTGTCAGTGAGTGAATGTTGTCAGTGAGTGAATGTTGTCAGTGAATGTTGTCAGTGAGTGAATGTTGTCAGTGAATGTTGTCAGTGAGTGAATGCTGTCAGTGAGTGAATGTTGTCAGTGAGTGAATGTTGTCAGTGAATGTTGTCAGTGAGTGAATGTTATCAGTGAATGTTGTCAGTGAGTGAATGTTGTCAGTGAATGTTGTCAGTGAGTGAATGTTGTCAGTGAGTGAATGTTGTCAGTGAATGTTGTCAGTGAGTGAATGTTGTCAGTGAATGTTGTCAGTGAGTGAATGTTGTCAGTGAATGTTGTCAGTGAGTGAATGTTGTCAGTGAATGTTGTCAGTGAGTGAATGTTGTCAGTGAGTGAATGTTGTCAGAGAGTGAATGTTGTCAGTGAATGTTGTCAGTGAGTGTTGTCAGTGAATGTTGTCAGTGAGTGAATGTTGTCAGTGAATGTTGTCAGTGAGTGAATGTTGTCAGTGAATGTTGTCAGTGAATGTTGTCAGTGAGTGAATGTTGTCAGTGAGTGAATGTTGTCAGTGAATGTTGTCAGTGAATGTTGTCAGTGAGTGAATGTTGTCAGTGAGTGAATGTTGTCAGTGAGTGAATGTTGTCAGTGAATGTTGTCTGTGAGTGAATGTTGTCAGTTAGTGAATGTTGTCAGTGAATGTTGTCAGAGAGTCAATGTTGTCAGTGAATGTTGTCAGTGAGTGAATGTTGTCAGTGAGTGAATGTTGTCAGTGAATGTTGTCAGAGAGTGAATGTTGTCAGTGAATGTTGTCAGTGAATGTTGTCAGTGAGTGAATGTTGTCAGTGAGTGTTGTCAGTGAGTGAATGTTGTCAGAGAGTGAATGTTGTCAGTGAGTGAATGTTGTCAGTGAATGTTGTCAGTGAGTGAATGTTGTCAGTGAATGTTGTCAGTGAATGTTGTCAGTGAGTGAATGTTGTCAGTGAGTGTTGTCAGTGAGTGAATGTTGTCAGAGAGTGAATGTTGTCAGTGAGTGAATGTTGTCAGTGAGTGTTGTCAGTGAGTGAATGTTGTCAGAGAGTGAATGTTGTCAGTGAGTGAATGTTGTCAGTGAATGTTGTCAGTGAGTGAATGTTATCAGTGAATGTTGTCAGTGAGTGAATGTTGTCAGTGAATGTTGTCAGTGAGTGAATGTTGTCAGTGAATGTTGTCAGTGAGTGAATGTTGTCAGTGAGTCAATGTTGTCAGTGAATGTTGTCAGTGAGTGAATGTTGTCAGTGAGTGAATGTTGTCAGTGAATGTCAGTGAGTGAATGTTGTCAGTGAATGTTGTCAGTGAGTGAATGTTGTCAGTGAGTGAATGTTGTCAGTGAATGTTGTCAGTGAGTGAATGTTGTCAGTGAATGTTGTCAGTGAGTGAATGTTGTCAGAGAGTGAATGTTGTCAGTGAGTGAATGTTGTCAGTGAATGTTGTCAGTGAATGTTGTCAGTGAGTGAATGTTGTCAGTGAGTGAATGTTGTCAGTGAATGTTGTCTGTGAGTGAATGTTGTCAGTTAGTGAATGTTGTCAGTGAATGTTGCCAGTGAGTGAATGTTGTCAGAGAGTCAATGTTGTCAGTGAATGTTGTCAGTGAGTGAATGTTGTCAGTGAGTGAATGTTGTCAGTGAATGTTGTCAGTGAGTGAATGTTGTCAGTGAGTGTTGTCAGTGAGTGAATGTAGTCAGAGAGTGAATGTTGTCAGTGAGTGAATGTTGTCAGTGAATGTTGTCAGTGAGTGAATGTTGTCAGTGAGTGAATGTTGTCAGTGAATGTTGTCAGTTAATGTTGTCAGTGAATGTTGTCAGTGAGTGAATGTTGTCAGTGAATGTTGTCAGTGAGTGAATGTTGTCAGTGAATGTTGTCAGTGAGTGAATGTTGTCAGTGAGTGAATGTTGTCAGTGAATGTTATCAGTTAGTGAATGTTGTCAGTGAATGTTGTCAGTGAGTGAATGTTGTCAGTGAATGTTGTCAGAGAGTGAATGTTGTCAGTGAATGTTGTCAGTGAATGTTGTCAGTGAGTGAATGTTGTCAGTGAGTGAATGTTGTCAGTGAATGTTGTCAGTGAATGTTGTCAGTGAGTGAATGTTGTCAGTGAATGTTGTCAGTGAGTGAATGTTGTCAGTGAATGTTGTCAGTGAGTGAATGTTGTCAGTGAATGTTGTCAGAGAGTCAATGTTGTCAGTGAATGTTGTCAGTGAGTGAATGTTGTCAGTGAGTGAATGTTGTCAGTGAATGTTGTCAGTGAGTGAATGTTGTCAGTGAATGTTGTCAGTGAATGTTGTCAGTGAGTGAATGTTGTCAGTGAGTGTTGTCAGTGAGTGAATGTTGTCAGAGAGTGAATGTTGTCAGTGAGTGAATGTTGTCAGTGAATGTTGTCAGTGAGTGAATGTTGTCAGTGAATGTTGTCAGTGAGTGAATGTTATCAGTGAATGTTGTCAGTGAGTGAATGTTGTCAGTGAATGTTGTCAGTGAGTGAATGTTGTCAGTGAGTGAATGTTGTCAGTGAATGTTGTCAGTGAATGTTATCAGTTAGTGAATGTTGTCAGTGAATGTTGTCAGTGAGTGAATGTTGTCAGTGAATGTTGTCAGTGAGTGAATGTTGTCAGTGAGTGAATGTTGTCAGTGAATGTTGTCTGTGAGTGAATGTTGTCAGTTAGTGAATGTTGTCAGTGAATGTTGTCAGAGAGTCAATGTTGTCAGTGAATGTTGTCAGTGAGTGAATGTTGTCAGTGAGTGAATGTTGTTAGTGAATGTTGTCAGTGAATGTTGTCAGAGAGTGAATGTTGTCAGTGAATGTTGTCAGAGAGTGAATGTTATCAGTAAATGTTGTCAGTGAATGTTGTCAGAGAGTGAATGTTGTCAGTGAATGTTGTCAGTTAGTGAATGTTGTCAGTGAGTGAATGTTGTCAGTGAATGTTGTCAGTGAGTGAATGTTGTCAGTGAATGCTGTCAGTGAGTGAATGTTGTCAGTGAGTGAATGTTGTCAGTGAATATTGTCAGTGAGTGAATGTTGTCAGTGAATGTTGTCAGTGAGTGAATGTTGTCAGTGAATGTTGTCAGTTAATGTTGTCAGTGAATGTTGTCAGTGAGTGAATGTTGTCAGTGAATGCTGTCAGTGAGTGAATGTTGTCAGTGAGTGAATGTTGTCAGAGAGTGAATGTTGTCAGTGAATGTTGTCAGTGAGTGTTGTCAGTGAATGTTGTCAGTGAGTGAATGTTGTCAGTGAATGTTGTCAGTGAGTGAATGTTGTCAGTGAATGTTGTCAGTGAATGTTGTCAGTGAGTGAATGTTGTCAGTGAGTGAATGTTGACAGTGAATGTTGTCAGTGAATGTTGTCAGTGAATGTTGTCAGTGAGTGAATGTTATCAGTGAATGTTGTCAGTGAGTGAATGTTGTCAGTGAATGTTGTCAGTTAGTGAATGTTGTCAGTGAATGTTGTCAGTGAGTGAATGTTGTCAGTGAATGTTGTCAGTGAGTGAATGTTGTCAGTGAGTGAATGTTGTCAGTGAATGTTGTCTGTGAGTGAATGTTGTCAGTTAGTGAATGTTGTCAGTGAATGTTGTCAGAGAGTCAATGTTGTCAGTGAATGTTGTCAGTGAGTGAATGTTGTCAGTGAGTGAATGTTGTCAGTGAATGTTGTCAGTGAGTGAATGTTGTCAGTGAATGTCAGTGAGTGAATGTTGTCAGTGAATGTTGTCAGTGAATGTTGTCAGTGAGTGAATGTTGTCAGTGAGTGAATGTTGTCAGTGAATGTTGTCAGAGAGTGAATGTTGTCAGTGAGTGAATGTTGTCAGTGAATGTTGTCAGTGAGTGAATGTTGTCAGTGAGTGAATGTTGTCAGTGAATGTTGTCAGTTAATGTTGTCAGTGAATGTTGTCAGTGAGTGAATGTTGTCAGTGAATGTTGTCAGTGAGTGAATGTTGTCAGTGAATGTTGTCAGTGAGTGAATGTTGTCAGTGAATGTTGTCAGTGAGTGAATGTTGTCAGTGAATGTTGTCAGTGAATGTTATAAGTGAGTGAATGTTGTCAGTGAGTGAATGTTGTCAGTGAGTGAATGTTGTCAGTGAATGTTGTCAGTGAATGTTGTCAGTGAGTGAATGTTGTCAGAGAGTGAATGTTGTCAGTGAGTGAATGTTGTCAGTGAATGTTGTCAGTGAATGTTGTCTGTGAGTGAATGTTGTCAGTGAATGTTGTCAGTGAGTGAATGTTGTCAGTGAATGTTGTCAGTGAGTGAATGTTGTCAGTGAATGTTGTCAGTGAGTGAATGTTGTCAGTGAATGTTGTCAGTGAGTGAATGTTGTCAGTGAATGCTGTCAGTGAGTGAATGTTGTCAGTGAATATTGTCAGTGAGTGAATGTTGTCAGAGAGTGAATGTTGTCAGTGAATGTTGTCAGTGAGTGAATGTTGTCAGTGAATGTTGTCAGTGAATGTTGTCAGTGAGTGAATGTTGTCAGTGAATGTTGTCAGTGAGTGAATGTTGTCAGTGAATGCTGTCAGTGAGTGAATGTTGTCAGTGAGTGAATGTTGTCAGAGAGTGAATGTTGTCAGTGAATGTTGTCAGTGAGTGTTGTCAGTGAATGTTGTCAGTGAGTGAATGTTGTCAGTGAGTGAATGTTGACAGTGAATGTTGTCAGTGAATGTTGTCAGTGAATGTTGTCAGTGAGTGAATGTTATCAGTGAATGTTGTCAGTGAGTGAATGTTGTCAGTGAATGTTGTCAGTGAGTGAATGTTGTCAGTGAGTGAATGTTGTCAGTGAATGTTGTCAGTTAGTGAATGTTGTCAGTGAATGTTGTCAGAGAGTCAATGTTGTCAGTGAATGTTGTCAGTGAGTGAATGTTGTCAGTGAGTGAATGTTGTCAGTGAATGTTGTCAGTGAGTGAATGTTGTCAGTGAATGTCAGTGAGTGAATGTTGTCAGTGAATGTTGTCAGTGAATGTTGTCAGTGAGTGAATGTTGTCAGTGAGTGAATGTTGTCAGTGAATGTTGTCAGTGAGTGAATGTTGTCAGTGAATGCTGTCAGTGAGTGAATGTTGTCAGTGAGTGAATGTTGTCAGAGAGTGAATGTTGTCAGTGAATGTTGTCAGTGAATGTTGTCAGTGAGTGTTGTCAGTGAATGTTGTCAGAGAGTGAATTTTGTCAGTGAGTGAATGTTGTCAGTGAATGTTGTCAGTGAGTGAATGTTGTCAGTGAATGTTGTCTGTGAGTGAATGTTGTCAGTTAGTGAATGTTGTCAGTGAATGTTGTCAGTGAGTGAATGTTGTCAGTGAGTGAATGATGTCAGTGAATGTTGTCAGAGAGTCAATGTTGTCAGTGAATGTTGTCAGTGAGTGAATGTTGTCAGTGAGTGAATGTTGTCAGTGAATGTTGTCAGTGAGTGAATGTTGTCAGTGAATGTTGTCAGTGAGTGAATGTTGTCAGTGAATGTTGTCAGTGAGTGAATGTTGTCAGAGAGTGAATGTTGTCAGTGAGTGAATGTTGTCAGTGAATGTTGTCAGTGAGTGAATGTTGTCAGAGAGTGAATGTTGTCAGTGAGTGAATGTTGTCAGTGAATGTTGTCAGTGAGTGAATGTTGTCAGTGAGTGAATGTTGTCAGTGAATGTTGTCAGTTAATGTTGTCAGTGAATGTTGTCAGTGAGTGAATGTTGTCAGTGAATGTTGTCAGTGAATGTTGTCAGTGAGTGAATGTTGTCAGTGAATGTTGTCAGTGAATGTTGTCAGTGAGTGAATGTTGTCAGTGAATGTTGTCAGTGAGTGAATGTTGTCAGTGAATGCTGTCAGTGAGTGAATGTTGTCAGTGAATATTGTCAGTGAGTGGATGTTGTCAGAGAGTGAATGTTGTAAGTGAATGTTGTCAGTGAGTGAATGTTGTCAGTGAATGTTGTCAGTGAATGTTGTCAGTGAGTGAATGTTGTCAGTGAATGTTGTCAGTGAGTGAATGTTGTCAGTGAATGCTGTCAGTGAGTGAATGTTGTCAGTGAGTGAATGTTGTCAGAGAGTGAATGTTGTCAGTGAATGTTGTCAGTGAGTGTTGTCAGTGAATGTTGTCAGTGAGTGAATGTTGTCAGTGAATGTTGTCAGTGAGTGAATGTTGTCAGTGAATGTTGTCAGTGAATGTTGTCAGTGAGTGAATGTTGTCAGTGAGTGAATGTTGTCAGTGAATGTTGTCAATGAATGTTGTCAGTGAGTGAATGTTGTCAGTGAGTGAATGTTGTCAGTGAATGTTGTCTGTGAGTGAATGTTGTCAGTTAGTGAATGTTGTCAGTGAATGTTGTCAGAGAGTCAATGTTGTCAGTGAATGTTGTCAGTGAGTGAATGTTGTCAGTGAGTGAATGTTGTCAGTGAATGTTGTCAGTGAGTGAATGTTGTCAGTGAATGTCAGTGAGTGAATGTTGTCAGTGAATGTTGTCAGTGAGTGAATGTTGTCAGTGAGTGAATGTTGTCAGTGAATGTTGTCAGAGAGTGAATGTTGTCAGTGAATGTTGTCAGTGAATGTTGTCAGTGAGTGTTGTCAGTGAATGTTGTCAGTGAGTGAATGTTGTCAGTGAGTGAATGTTGTCAGTGAGTGAATGTTGTCAGTGAATGTTGTCAGTGAGTGAATGTTGTCAGTGAGTGAATGTTGTCAGTGAATGTTGTCAGTGAATGTTGTCAGTGAGTGAATGTTATCAGTGAATGTTGTCAGTGAGTGAATGTTGTCAGTGAATGTTGTCAGTGAGTGAATGTTGTCAGTGAGTGAATGTTGTCAGTGAATGTTGTCAGTGAATGTTATCAGTTAGTGAATGTTGTCAGTGAATGTTGTCAGTGAATGTTGTCAGTGAGTGAATGTTGTCAGTGAATGTTGTCAGTGAGTGAATGTTGTCAGTGAGTGAATGTTGTCAGTGAATGTTGTCAGTGAATGTTGTCAGTGAGTGAATGTTGTCAGTGAATGTTGTCAGTGAGTGAATGTTGTCAGTGAATGTTGTCAGTGAGTGAATGTTGTCAGTGAATGTTGTCAGAGAGTCAATGTTGTCAGTGAATGTTGTCAGTGAGTGAATGTTGTCAGTGAGTGAATGTTGTCAGTGAATGTTGTCAGTGAGTGAATGTTGTCAGTGAATGTTGTCAGTGAATGTTGTCAGTGAGTGAATGTTGTCAGTGAGTGTTGTCAGTGAGTGAATGTTGTCAGAGAGTGAATGTTGTCAGTGAGTGAATGTTGTCAGTGAATGTTGTCAGTGAGTGAATGTTGTCAGTGAGTGAATGTTGTCAGTGAATGTTGTCAGTGAATGTTGTCAGTGAGTGAATGTTATCAGTGAATGTTGTCAGTGAGTGAATGTTGTCAGTGAATGTTGTCAGTGAGTGAATGTTGTCAGTGAGTGAATGTTGTCAGTGAATGTTGTCAGTGAATGTTATCAGTTAGTGAATGTTGTCAGTGAATGTTGTCAGTGAGTGAATGTTGTCAGTGAATGTTGTCAGTGAGTGAATGTTGTCAGTGAGTGAATGTTGTCAGTGAATGTTGTCTGTGAGTGAATGTTGTCAGTTAGTGAATGTTGTCAGTGAATGTTGTCAGAGAGTCAATGTTGTCAGTGAATGTTGTCAGTGAGTGAATGTTGTCAGTGAGTGAATGTTGTCAGTGAGTGAATGTTGTCAGTGAATGTCAGTGAGTGAATGTTGTCAGTGAATGTTGTCAGTGAGTGAATGTTGTCAGTGAGTGAATGTTGTCAGTGAATGTTGTCAGAGAGTGAATGTTGTCAGTGAATGTTGTCAGTGAGTGTTGTCAGTGAATGTTGTCAGAGTGTGAATGTTGTCAGTGAGTGAATGTTGTCAGTGAGTGAATGTTGTCAGTGAATATTGTCAGTGAGTGAATGTTGTCAGAGAGTGAATGTTGTCAGTGAATGTTGTCAGTGAGTGAATGTTGTCAGTGAATGTTGTCAGTGAATGTTGTCAGAGAGTGAATGTTGTCAGTGAATGTTGTCAGTGAGTGAATGTTGTCAGTGAATGCTGTCAGTGAGTGAATGTTGTCAGTGAGTGAATGTTGTCAGAGAGTGAATGTTGTCAGTGAATGTTGTCAGTGAGTGTTGTCAGTGAATGTTGTCAGTGAGTGAATGTTGTCAGTGAATGTTGTCAGTGAGTGAATGTTGTCAGTGAATGTTGTCAGTGAATGTTGTCAGTGAGTGAATGTTGTCAGTGAGTGAATGTTGACAGTGAATGTTGTCAGTGAATGTTGTCAGTGAATGTTGTCAGTGAGTGAATGTTATCAGTGAATGTTGTCAGTGAGTGAATGTTGTCAGTGAATGTTGTCAGTGAGTGAATGTTGTCAGTGAGTGAATGTTGTCAGTGAATGTTGTCAGTTAGTGAATGTTGTCAGTGAATGTTGTCAGTGAGTGAATGTTGTCAGTGAATGTTGTCAGTGAGTGAATGTTGTCAGTGAGTGAATGTTGTCAGTGAATGTTGTCTGTGAGTGAATGTTGTCAGTTAGTGAATGTTGTCAGTGAATGTTGTCAGAGAGTCAATGTTGTCAGTGAATGTTGTCAGTGAGTGAATGTTGTCAGTGAGTGAATGTTGTCAGTGAATGTTGTCAGTGAGTGAATGTTGTCAGTGAATGTCAGTGAGTGAATGTTGTCAGTGAATGTTGTCAGTGAATGTTGTCAGTGAGTGAATGTTGTCAGTGAGTGAATGTTGTCAGTGAATGTTGTCAGAGAGTGAATGTTGTCAGTGAGTGAATGTTGTCAGTGAATGTTGTCAGTGAGTGAATGTTGTCAGTGAGTGAATGTTGTCAGTGAATGTTGTCAGTTAATGTTGTCAGTGAATGTTGTCAGTGAGTGAATGTTGTCAGTGAATGTTGTCAGTGAGTGAATGTTGTCAGTGAATGTTGTCAGTGAGTGAATGTTGTCAGTGAGTGAATGTTGTCAGTGAATGTTGTCAGTGAATGTTATCAGTGAGTGAATGTTGTCAGTGAGTGAATGTTGTCAGTGAGTGAATGTTGTCAGTGAATGTTGTCAGTGAATGTTGTCAGTGAGTGAATGTTGTCAGAGAGTTAATGTTGTCAGTGAGTGAATGTTGTCAGTGAATGTTGTCAGTGAATGTTGTCTGTGAGTGAATGTTGTCAGTGAATGTTGTCAGTGAGTGAATGTTGTCAGTGAATGTTGTCAGTGAGTGAATGTTGTCAGTGAATGTTGTCAGTGAGTGAATGTTGTCAGTGAATGTTGTCAGTGAGTGAATGTTGTCAGTGAATGCTGTCAGTGAGTGAATGTTGTCAGTGAATATTGTCAGTGAGTGAATGTTGTCAGAGAGTGAATGTTGTCAGTGAATGTTGTCAGTGAGTGAATGTTGTCAGTGAATGTTGTCAGTGAATGTTGTCAGTGAGTGAATGTTGTCAGTGAATGTTGTCAGTGAGTGAATGTTGTCAGTGAATGCTGTCAGTGAGTGAATGTTGTCAGTGAGTGAATGTTGTCAGAGAGTGAATGTTGTCAGTGAATGTTGTCAGTGAGTGTTGTCAGTGAATGTTGTCAGTGAGTGAATGTTGTCAGTGAATGTTGTCAGTGAGTGAATGTTGTCAGTGAATGTTGTCAGTGAATGTTGTCAGTGAGTGAATGTTGTCAGTGAGTGAATGTTGACAGTGAATGTTGTCAGAGAATGTTGTCAGTGAATGTTGTCAGTGAATGTTATCAGTGAATGTTGTCAGTGAGTGAATGTTGTCAGTAAATGTTGTCAGTGAGTGAATGTTGTCAGTGAGTGAATGTTGTCAGTGAATGTTGTCAGTTAGTGAATGTTGTCAGTGAATGTTGTCAGTGAGTGAATGTTGTCAGTGAATGTTGTCAGTGAGTGAATGTTGTCAGTGAGTGAATGTTGTCAGTGAATGTTGTCAGTGAGTGAATGTTGTCAGTGAGTGAATGTTGTCAGTGAATGTTGTCAGTGAGTGAATGTTGTCAGTGAATGTTGTCAGTGAGTGAATGTTGTCAGTGAATGTTGTCAGTGAGTGAATGTTGTCAGAGAGTGAATGTTGTCAGTGAGTGAATGTTGTCAGTGAATGTTGTCAGTGAGTGAATGTTGTCAGAGAGTGAATGTTGTCAGTGAGTGAATGTTGTCAGTGAATGTTGTCAGTGAGTGAATGTTGTCAGTGAGTGAATGTTGTCAGTGAATGTTGTCAGTTAATGTTGTCAGTGAATGTTGTCAGTGAGTGAATGTTGTCAGTGAATGTTGTCAGTGAATGTTGTCAGTGAGTGAATGTTGTCAGTGAATGTTGTCAGTGAATGTTGTCAGTGAGTGAATGTTGTCAGTGAATGTTGTCAGTGAGTGAATGTTGTCAGTGAATGCTGTCAGTGAGTGAATGTTGTCAGTGAATATTGTCAGTGAGTGGATGTTGTCAGAGAGTGAATGTTGTAAGTGAATGTTGTCAGTGAGTGAATGTTGTCAGTGAATGTTGTCAGTGAATGTTGTCAGTGAGTGAATGTTGTCAGTGAATGTTGTCAGTGAGTGAATGTTGTCAGTGAATGCTGTCAGTGAGTGAATGTTGTCAGTGAGTGAATGTTGTCAGAGAGTGAATGTTGTCAGTGAATGTTGTCAGTGAGTGTTGTCAGTGAATGTTGTCAGTGAGTGAATGTTGTCAGTGAATGTTGTCAGTGAGTGAATGTTGTCAGTGAATGTTGTCAGTGAATGTTGTCAGTGAGTGAATGTTGTCAGTGAGTGAATGTTGTCAGTGAATGTTGTCAGTGAATTTTGTCAGTGAGTGAATGTTGTCAGTGAGTGAATGTTGTCAGTGAATGTTGTCTGTGAGTGAATGTTGTCAGTTAGTGAATGTTGTCAGTGAATGTTGTCAGAGAGTCAATGTTGTCAGTGAATGTTGTCAGTGAGTGAATGTTGTCAGTGAGTGAATGTTGTCAGTGAATGTTGTCAGTGAGTGAATGTTGTCAGTGAATGTCAGTGAGTGAATGTTGTCAGTGAATGTTGTCAGTGAGTGAATGTTGTCAGTGAATGTTGTCAGTGAATGCTGTCAGTGAGTGAATGTTGTCAGTGAGTGAATGTTGTCAGTGAATATTGTCAGTGAGTGAATGTTGTCAGTGAATGTTGTCAGTGAGTGAATGTTGTCAGTGAATGTTGTCAGGGAATGTTGTCAGTGAGTGAATGTTGTCAGTGAATGCTGTCAGTGAGTGAATGTTGTCAGTGAATGTTGTCAGAGAGTGAATGTTGTCAGTGAATGTTGTCAGTGAGTGTTGTCAGTGAATGTTGTCAGTGAGTGAATGTTGTCAGTGAGTGAATGTTGTCAGTGAGTGAATGTTGTCAGTGAATGTTGTCTGTGAGTGAATGTTGTCAGTTAGTGAATGTTGTCAGTGAATGTTGTCAGTGAGTGAATGTTGTCAGTGAGTGAATGTTGTCAGTGAATGTTGTCAGAGAGTCAATGTTGTCAGTGAGTGTTGTCAGTGAGTGAATGTTGTCAGAGAGTGAATGTTGTCAGTGAGTGAATGTTGTCAGTGAATGTTGTCAGTGAGTGAATGTTGTCAGAGAGTGAATGTTGTCAGTGAGTGAATGTTGTCAGTGAATGTTGTCAGTGAGTGAATGTTGTCAGTGAGTGAATGTTGTCAGTGAATGTTGTCAGTGAGTGAATGTTGTCAGTGAATGTTGTCAGTGAGTGAATGTTGTCAGTGAATGTTGTCAGTGAGTGAATGTTGTCAGTGAATGTTGTCAGTGAGTGAATGTTGTCAGTGAATGTTGTCAGTGAGTGAATGTTGTCAGTGAATGTTGTCAGTGAGTGAATGCTGTCAGTGAGTGAATGTTGTCAGTGAGTGAATGTTGTCAGTGAATGTTGTCAGAGAGTGAATGTTGTCAGTGAATGTTGTCAGTGAATGTTGTCAGTGAGTGTTGTCAGTGAATGTTGTCAGTGAGTGAATGTTGTCAGTGAGTGAATGTTGTCAGTGAGTGAATGTTGTCAGTGAATGTTGTCTGTGAGTGAATGTTGTCAGTTAGTGAATGTTGTCAGTGAATGTTGTCAGTGAGTGAATGTTGTCAGTGAGTGAATGTTGTCAGTGAATGTTGTCAGAGAGTCAATGTTGTCAGTGAATGTTGTCAGTGAGTGAATGTTGTCAGTGAGTGAATGTTGTCAGTGAATGTTGTCAGAGAGTGAATGTTGTCAGTGAATGTTGTCAGTGAATGTTGTCAGTGAGTGAATGTTGTCAGTGAGTGTTGTCAGTGAGTGAATGTTGTCAGAGAGTGAATGTTGTCAGTGAGTGAATGTTGTCAGTGAATGTTGTCAGTGAGTGAATGTTGTCAGTGAATGTTGTCAGTGAATGTTGTCAGTGAGTGAATGTTGTCAGTGAGTGTTGTCAGTGAGTGAATGTTGTCAGAGAGTGAATGTTGTCAGTGAGTGAATGTTGTCAGTGAGTGTTGTCAGTAAGTGAATGTTGTCAGAGAGTGAATGTTGTCAGTGAGTGAATGTTGTCAGTGAATGTTGTCAGTGAGTGAATGTTATCAGTGAATGTTGTCAGTGAGTGAATGTTGTCAGTGAATGTTGTCATTGAGTGAATGTTGTCAGTGAATGTTGTCAGAGAGTCAATGTTGTCAGTGAATGTTGTCAGTGAGTGAATGTTGTCAGTGAGTGAATGTTGTCAGTGAATGTTGTCAGTGAGTGAATGTTGTCAGTGAATGTCAGTGAGTGAATGTTGTCAGTGAATGTTGTCAGTGAGTGAATGTTGTCAGTGAATGTTGTCAGTGAGTGAATGTTGTCAGTGAATGCTGTCAGTGAGTGAATGTTGTCAGTGAGTGAATGTTGTCAGAGAGTGAATGTTGTCAGTGAATGTTGTCAGTGAATGTTGTCAGTGAGTGTTGTCAGTGAATGTTGTCAGTGAGTGAATGTTGTCAGTGAATGTCAGTGAGTGAATGTTGTCAGTGAATGTTGTCAGTGAATGTTGTCAGTGAGTGAATGTTGTCAGTGAATGTTGTCAGTGAGTGAATGTTGTCAGTGAATGCTGTCAGTGAGTGAATGTTGTTAGTGAGTGAATGTTGTCAGAGAGTGAATGTTGTCAGTGAATGTTGTCAGTGAATGTTGTCAGTGAGTGTTGTCAGTGAATGTTGTCAGTGAGTGAATGTTGTCAGTGAGTGAATGTTGTCAGTGAGTGAATGTTGTCAGTGAATGTTGTCAGTGAGTGAATGTTGTCAGTGAATGTTGTCAGTGAATGTTGTCAGAGAGTGAATGTTGTCAGTGAGTGAATGTTGTCAGTGAATGTTGTCAGTGAATGTTGTCAGTGAGTGAATGTTGTCAGTGAGTGAATGTTGTCAGTGAATGTTGTCAGTGAGTGAATGTTGTCAGTGAATGCTGTCAGTGAGTGAATGTTGTCAGTGAGTGAATGTTGTCAGAGAGTGAATGTTGTCAGTGAATGTTGTCAGTGAGTGTTGTCAGTGAATGTTGTCAGTGAGTGAATGTTGTCAGTGAGTGAATGTTGTCAGTGAAAGTTGTCAGTGAGTGAATGTTGTCAGTGAATGTTGTCAGTGAATGTTGTCAGAGAGTGAATGTTGTCAGTGAGTGAATGTTGTCAGTGAATGTTGTCAGTGAATGTTGTCAGTGAGTGAATGTTGTCAGTGAGTGAATGTTGTCAGTGAGTGAATGTTGTCAGTGAATGTTGTCTGTGAGTGAATGTTGTCAGTTAGTGAATGTTGTCAGTGAGTGAATGTTGTCAGTGAATGTTGTCAGTGAGTGAATGTTGTCAGTGAATGTCAGTGAGTGAATGTTGTCAGTGAATGTTGTCAGTGAGTGAATGTTGTCAGTGAGTGAATGTTGTCAGTGAATGTTGTCAGAGAGTGAATGTTGTCAGTGAATGTTGTCAGTGAGTGTTGTCAGTGAATGTTGTCAGAGTGTGAATGTTGTCAGTGAGTGAATGTTGTCAGTGAGTGAATGTTGTCAGTGAATATTGTCAGTGAGTGAATGTTGTCAGAGAGTGAATGTTGTCAGTGAATGTTGTCAGTGAGTGAATGTTGTCAGTGAATGTTGTCAGTGAATGTTGTCAGAGAGTGAATGTTGTCAGTGAATGTTGTCAGTGAGTGAATGTTGTCAGTGAATGCTGTCAGTGAGTGAATGTTGTCAGTGAGTGAATGTTGTCAGAGAGTGAATGTTGTCAGTGAATGTTGTCAGTGAGTGTTGTCAGTGAATGTTGTCAGTGAGTGAATGTTGTCAGTGAATGTTGTCAGTGAGTGAATGTTGTCAGTGAATGTTGTCAGTGAATGTTGTCAGTGAGTGAATGTTGTCAGTGAGTGAATGTTGACAGTGAATGTTGTCAGTGAATGTTGTCAGTGAATGTTGTCAGTGAGTGAATGTTATCAGTGAATGTTGTCAGTGAGTGAATGTTGTCAGTGAATGTTGTCAGTGAGTGAATGTTGTCAGTGAGTGAATGTTGTCAGTGAATGTTGTCAGTTAGTGAATGTTGTCAGTGAATGTTGTCAGTGAGTGAATGTTGTCAGTGAATGTTGTCAGTGAGTGAATGTTGTCAGTGAGTGAATGTTGTCAGTGAATGTTGTCTGTGAGTGAATGTTGTCAGTTAGTGAATGTTGTCAGTGAAAGTTGTCAGAGAGTCAATGTTGTCAGTGAATGTTGTCAGTGAGTGAATGTTGTCAGTGAGTGAATGTTGTCAGTGAATGTTGTCAGTGAGTGAATGTTGTCAGTGAATGTCAGTGAGTGAATGTTGTCAGTGAATGTTGTCAGTGAATGTTGTCAGTGAGTGAATGTTGTCAGTGAGTGAATGTTGTCAGTGAATGTTGTCAGAGAGTGAATGTTGTCAGTGAGTGAATGTTGTCAGTGAATGTTGTCAGTGAGTGAATGTTGTCAGTGAGTGAATGTTGTCAGTGAATGTTGTCAGTTAATGTTGTCAGTGAATGTTGTCAGTGAGTGAATGTTGTCAGTGAATGTTGTCAGTGAGTGAATGTTGTCAGTGAATGTTGTCAGTGAGTGAATGTTGCCAGTGAGTGAATGTTGTCAGTGAATGTTGTCAGTGAATGTTATCAGTGAGTGAATGTTGTCAGTGAGTGAATGTTGTCAGTGAGTGAATGTTGTCAGTGAATGTTGTCAGTGAGTGAATGTTGTCAGAGAGTGAATGTTGTCAGTGAGTGAATGTTGTCAGTGAATGTTGTCAGTGAATGTTGTCTGTGAGTGAATGTTGTCAGTGAATGTTGTCAGTGAGTGAATGTTGTCAGTGAATGTTGTCAGTGAGTGAATGTTGTCAGTGAATGTTGTCAGTGAGTGAATGTTGTCAGTGAATGTTGTCAGTGAGTGAATGTTGTCAGTGAATGCTGTCAGTGAGTGAATGTTGTCAGTGAATATTGTCAGTGAGTGAATGTTGTCAGAGAGTGAATGTTGTCAGTGAATGTTGTCAGTGAGTGAATGTTGTCAGTGAATGTTGTCAGTGAATGTTGTCAGTGAGTGAATGTTGTCAGTGAATGTTGTCAGTGAGTGAATGTTGTCAGTGAATGCTGTCAGTGAGTGAATGTTGTCAGTGAGTGAATGTTGTCAGAGAGTGAATGTTGTCAGTGAATGTTGTCAGTGAGTGTTGTCAGTGAATGTTGTCAGTGAGTGAATGTTGTCAGTGAATGTTGTCAGTGAGTGAATGTTGTCAGTGAATGTTGTCAGTGAATGTTGTCAGTGAGTGAATGTTGTCAGTGAGTGAATGTTGACAGTGAATGTTGTCAGAGAATGTTGTCAGTGAATGTTGTCAGTGAGTGAATGTTATCAGTGAATGTTGTCAGTGAGTGAATGTTGTCAGTGAATGTTGTCAGTGAGTGAATGTTGTCAGTGAGTGAATGTTGTCAGTGAATGTTGTCAGTTAGTGAATGTTGTCAGTGAATGTTGTCAGTGAGTGAATGTTGTCAGTGAATGTTGTCAGTGAGTGAATGTTGTCAGTGAGTGAATGTTGTCAGTGAATGTTGTCAGTGAGTGAATGTTGTCAGTGAGTGAATGTTGTCAGTGAATGTTGTCAGTGAGTGAATGTTGTCAGTGAATGTTGTCAGTGAGTGAATGTTGTCAGTGAATGTTGTCAGTGAGTGAATGTTGTCAGAGAGTGAATGTTGTCAGTGAGTGAATGTTGTCAGTGAATGTTGTCAGTGAGTGAATGTTGTCAGAGAGTGAATGTTGTCAGTGAGTGAATGTTGTCAGTGAATGTTGTCAGTGAGTGAATGTTGTCAGTGAGTGAATGTTGTCAGTGAATGTTGTCAGTTAATGTTGTCAGTGAATGTTGTCAGTGAGTGAATGTTGTCAGTGAATGTTGTCAGTGAATGTTGTCAGTGAGTGAATGTTGTCAGTGAATGTTGTCAGTGAATGTTGTCAGTGAGTGAATGTTGTCAGTGAGTGAATGTTGTCAGTGAATGTTGTCAGTGAATGTTGTCAGTGAATGTTGTCAGTGAGTGAATGTTGTCAGTGAGTGAATGTTGTCAGTGAATGTTGTCAGTGAATGTTGTCAGTGAGTGAATGTTGTCAGTGAATGTTGTCAGTGAGTGAATGTTGTCAGTGAATGCTGTCAGTGAGTGAATGTTGTCAGTGAGTGAATGTTGTCAGAGAGTGAATGTTGTCAGTGAATGTTGTCAGTGAGTGTTGTCAGTGAATGTTGTCAGTGAGTGAATGTTGTCAGTGAATGTTGTCAGTGAGTGAATGTTGTCAGTGAATGTTGTCAGTGAGTGAATGTTGTCAGTGAATGTTGTCAGTGAATGTTGTCAGTGAGTGAATGTTGTCAGTGAGTGAATGTTGTCAGTGAATGTTGTCTGTGAGTGAATGTTGTCAGTTAGTGAATGTTGTCAGTGAATGTTGTCAGAGAGTCAATGTTGTCAGTGAATGTTGTCAGTGAGTGAATGTTGTCAGTGAGTGAATGTTGTCAGTGAATGTTGTCAGTGAGTGAATGTTGTCAGTGAATGTCAGTGAGTGAATGTTGTCAGTGAATGTTGTCAGTGAGTGAATGTTGTCAGTGAATGTTGTCAGTGAATGCTGTCAGTGAGTGAATGTTGTCAGTGAGTGAATGTTGTCAGTGAATATTGTCAGTGAGTGAATGTTGTCAGTGAATGTTGTCAGTGAGTGAATGTTGTCAGTGAATGTTGTCAGGGAATGTTGTCAGTGAGTGAATGTTGTCAGTGAATGCTGTCAGTGAGTGAATGTTGTCAGTGAATGTTGTCAGAGAGTGAATGTTGTCAGTGAATGTTGTCAGTGAGTGTTGTCAGTGAATGTTGTCAGTGAGTGAATGTTGTCAGTGAGTGAATGTTGTCAGTGAGTGAATGTTGTCAGTGAATGTTGTCTGTGAGTGAATGTTGTCAGTTAGTGAATGTTGTCAGTGAATGTTGTCAGTGAGTGAATGTTGTCAGTGAGTGAATGTTGTCAGTGAATGTTGTCAGAGAGTCAATGTTGTCAGTGAGTGTTGTCAGTGAGTGAATGTTGTCAGAGAGTGAATGTTGTCAGTGAGTGAATGTTGTCAGTGAATGTTGTCAGTGAGTGAATGTTGTCAGAGAGTGAATGTTGTCAGTGAGTGAATGTTGTCAGTGAATTTTGTCAGTGAGTGAATGTTGTCAGTGAGTGAATGTTGTCAGTGAATGTTGTCAGTGAGTGAATGTTGTCAGTGAATGTTGTCAGTGAGTGAATGTTGTCAGTGAATGTTGTCAGTGAGTGAATGTTGTCAGTGAATGTTGTCAGTGAGTGAATGTTGTCAGTGAATGTTGTCAGTGAGTGAATGCTGTCAGTGAGTGAATGTTGTCAGTGAGTGAATGTTGTCAGTGAATGTTGTCAGAGAGTGAATGTTGTCAGTGAATGTTGTCAGTGAATGTTGTCAGTGAGTGTTGTCAGTGAATGTTGTCAGTGAGTGAATGTTGTCAGTGAGTGAATGTTGTCAGTGAGTGAATGTTGTCAGTGAATGTTGTCTGTGAGTGAATGTTGTCAGTTAGTGAATGTTGTCAGTGAATGTTGTCAGTGAGTGAATGTTGTCAGTGAATGTTGTCAGAGAGTCAATGTTGTCAGTGAATGTTGTCAGTGAGTGAATGTTGTCAGTGAGTGAATGTTGTCAGTGAATGTTGTCAGTGAGTGAATGTTGTCAGTGAATGTTGTCAGTGAATGTTGTCAGTGAGTGAATGTTGTCAGTGAGTGTTGTCAGTGAGTGAATGTTGTCAGAGAGTGAATGTTGTCAGTGAGTGAATGTTGTCAGTGAATGTTGTCAGTGAGTGAATGTTGTCAGTGAGTGAATGTTGTCAGTGAATGTTGTCAGTGAGTGAATGTTATCAGTGAATGTTGTCAGTGAGTGAATGTTGTCAGTGAGTGAATGTTGTCAGTGAATGTTGTCAGTGAATGTTATCAGTTAGTGAATGTTGTCAGTGAATGTTGTCAGTGAGTGAATGTTGTCAGTGAATGTTGTCAGTGAGTGAATGTTGTCAGTGAGTGAATGTTGTCAGTGAATGTTGTCTGTGAGTGAATGTTGTCAGTTAGTGAATGTTGTCAGTGAATGTTGTCAGAGAGTCAATGTTGTCAGTGAATGTTGTCAGTGAGTGAATGTTGTCAGTGAGTGAATGTTGTCAGTGAATGTTGTCAGTGAATGTTGTCAGAGAGTGAATGTTGTCAGTGAATGTTGTCAGTGAGTGAATGTTGTCAGTGAATGCTGTCAGTGAGTGAATGTTGTCAGTGAGTGAATGTTGTCAGTGAATATTGTCAGTGAGTGAATGTTGTCAGTGAATGTTGTCAGTGAGTGAATGTTGTCAGTGAATGTTGTCAGTGAATGTTGTCAGTGAGTGAATGTTGTCAGTGAATGCTGTCAGTGAGTGAATGTTGTCAGTGAGTGAATGTTGTCAGTGAATGTTGTCAGAGAGTGAATGTTGTCAGTGAATGTTGTCAGTGAATGTTGTCAGTGAATGTTGTCAGTGAGTGAATGTTGTCAGTGAGTGAATGTTGTCAGTGAGTGAATGTTGTCAGTGAATGTTGTCTGTGAGTGAATGTTGTCAGTTAGTGAATGTTGTCAGTGAATGTTGTCAGTGAGTGAATGTTGTCAGTGAGTGAATGTTGTCAGTGAATGTTGTCAGAGAGTCAATGTTCTCAGTGAATGTTGTCAGTGAGTGAATGTTGTCAGTGAGTGAATGTTGTCAGTGAATGTTGTCAGTGAATGTTGTCAGTGAGTGAATGTTTTCAGTGAGTGTTGTCAGTGAGTGTTGTCAGAGAGTGAATGTTGTCAGTGAATGTTGTCAGTGAGTGAATGTTGTCAGTGAATGTTGTCAGTGAGTAAATGTTGTCAGTGAATGTTGTCAGTGAGTGAATGTTGTCAGTGAATGCTGTCAGTGAGTGAATGTTGTCAGAGAGTGAATGTTGTCAGTGAATGTTGTCAGTGAATGTTGTCAGTGAGTGTTGTCAGTGAATGTTGTCAGTGAGTGAATGTTGTCAGTGAGTGAATGTTGTCAGTGAGTGAATGTTGTCAGTGAATGTTGTCAGTGAGTGAATGTTGTCAGTGAATGTTGTCAGTGAATGTTGTCAGTGAGTGAATGTTGTCAGAGAGTGAATGTTGTCAGTGAGTGAATGTTGTCAGTGAATGTTGTCAGTGAGTGAATGTTGTCAGTGAGTGAATGTTGTCAGTGAATGTTGTCTGTGAGTGAATGTTGTCAGTTAGTGAATGTTGTCAGTGAATGTTGCCAGTGAGTGAATGTTGTCAGAGAGTCAATGTTGTCAGTGAATGTTGTCAGTGAGTGAATGTTGTCAGTGAATGTTGTCAGTGAGTGAATGTTGTCAGTGAGTGAATGTTGTCAGTGAATGTTGTCAGTTAATGTTGTCAGTGAATGTTGTCAGTGAGTGAATGTTGTCAGTGAATGTTGTCAGTGAGTGAATGTTGTCAGTGAATGTTGTCAGTGAGTGAATGTTGTCAGTGAGTGAATGTTGTCAGTGAATGTTGTCAGTGAATGTTATCAGTTAGTGAATGTTGTCAGTGAATGTTGTCAGTGAGTGAATGTTGTCAGTGAATGTTGTCAGTGAGTGAATGTTGTCAGTGAATGCTGTCAGTGAGTGAATGTTGTCAGTGAATATTGTCAGTGAATGTTGTCAGTGCGTGAATGTTGTCAGTGAATGTTGTCAGTGAATGTTGTCAGTGCGTGAATGTTATCAGTGAATGTTGTCAGTGAGTGAATGTTGTCAGTGAATGCTGTCAGTGAGTGAATGTTGTCAGTGAGTGAATGTTGTCAGTGAATGTTGTCAGTGAATGTTGTCAGTGAGTGTTGTCAGTGAATGTTGTCAGTGAGTGAATGTTGTCAGTGAGTGAATGTTGTCAGTGAATGTTGTCTGTGAGTGAATGTTGTCAGTTAGTGAATGTTGTCAGTGAATGTTGTCAGTGAGTGAATGTTGTCAGTGAGTGAATGTTGTCAGTGAATGTTGTCAGAGAGTCAATGTTGTCAGTGAATGTTGTCAGTGAGTGAATGTTGTCAGTGAGTGAATGTTGTCAGTGAATGTTGTCAGAGAGTGAATGTTGTCAGTGAATGTTGTCAGTGAGTGAATGTTGTCAGTGAGTGTTGTCAGTGAGTGAATGTTGTCAGAGAGTGAATGTTGTCAGTGAGTGAATGTTGTCAGTGAATGTTGTCAGTGAGTGAATGTTGTCAGTGAATGTTGTCAGTGAATGTTGTCAGTGAGTGAATGTTGTCAGTGAGTGTTGTCAGTGAGTGAATGTTGTCAGAGAGTGAATGTTGTCAGTGAGTGAATGTTGTCAGTGAGTGTTGTCAGTAAGTGAATGTTGTCAGAGAGTGAATGTTGTCAGTGAGTGAATGTTGTCAGTGAATGTTGTCAGTGAGTGAATGTTATCAGTGAATGTTGTCAGTGAGTGAATGTTGTCAGTGAATGTTGTCAGTGAGTGAATGTTGTCAGTGAATGTTGTCAGAGAGTCAATGTTGTCAGTGAATGTTGTCAGTGAGTGAATGTTGTCAGTGAGTGAATGTTGTCAGTGAATGTTGTCAGTGAGTGAATGTTGTCAGTGAATGTCAGTGAGTGAATGTTGTCAGTGAATGTTGTCAGTGAGTGAATGTTGTCAGTGAATGTTGTCAGTGAGTGAATGTTGTCAGTGAATGCTGTCAGTGAGTGAATGTTGTCAGTGAGTGAATGTTGTCAGAGAGTGAATGTTGTCAGTGAATGTTGTCAGTGAATGTTGTCAGTGAGTGTTGTCAGTGAATGTTGTCAGTGAGTGAATGTTGTCAGTGAATGTCAGTGAGTGAATGTTGTCAGTGAATGTTGTCAGTGAATGTTGTCAGTGAGTGAATGTTGTCAGTGAATGTTGTCAGTGAGTGAATGTTGTCAGTGAATGCTGTCAGTGAGTGAATGTTGTTAGTGAGTGAATGTTGTCAGAGAGTGAATGTTGTCAGTGAATGTTGTCAGTGAATGTTGTCAGTGAGTGTTGTCAGTGAATGTTGTCAGTGAGTGAATGTTGTCAGTGAGTGAATGTTGTCAGTGAGTGAATGTTGTCAGTGAATGTTGTCAGTGAGTGAATGTTGTCAGTGAATGTTGTCAGTGAATGTTGTCAGAGAGTGAATGTTGTCAGTGAGTGAATGTTGTCAGTGAATGTTGTCAGTGAATGTTGTCAGTGAGTGAATGTTGTCAGTGAGTGAATGTTGTCAGTGAATGTTGTCAGTGAGTGAATGTTGTCAGTGAATGCTGTCAGTGAGTGAATGTTGTCAGTGAGTGAATGTTGTCAGAGAGTGAATGTTGTCAGTGAATGTTGTCAGTGAGTGTTGTCAGTGAATGTTGTCAGTGAGTGAATGTTGTCAGTGAGTGAATGTTGTCAGTGAATGTTGTCAGTGAGTGAATGTTGTCAGTGAATGTTGTCAGTGAATGTTGTCAGAGAGTGAATGTTGTCAGTGAGTGAATGTTGTCAGTGAATGTTGTCAGTGAATGTTGTCAGTGAGTGAATGTTGTCAGTGAGTGAATGTTGTCAGTGAATGTTGTCTGTGAGTGAATGTTGTCAGTTAGTGAATGTTGTCAGTGAGTGAATGTTGTCAGTGAATGTTGTCAGTGAGTGTATGTTGTCAGTGAGTGAATGTTGTCAGTGAGTGTTGTAAGTGAGTCAATGTTGTCAGTGAGTGTTGTCAGTGAATGTTGTCAGTGAGTGAATGTTATCAGTGTATGTTGTCAGTGAGTGAATGTTGTCAGTGAATGTTGTCAGTGAGTGAATGTTGTCAGTGAATGTTGTCAGTGAGTGAATGTTGTCAGTGAATGTTGTCAGTGAGTGAATGTTGTAAGTGAATGTTGTCAGTGAGTGAATGTTGTCAGTGAGTGAATGTTGTCAGTGAGTGAATGTTGTCAGTGAACGTTGTCAGTGAATGTTGTCAGAGAGTGAATGTTGTCAGTGAATGTTGTCAGAGAGTGAATGTTATCAGTAAATGTTGTCAGTGAATGTTGTCAGTGAGTGAATGTTGTCAGTGAATGTTGTCAGTTAGTGAATGTTGTCAGTGAATGTTGTCAGTGAGTGAATGTTGTCAGTGAATGTTGTCAGTGAGTGAATGTTGTCAGTGAATGCTGTCAGTGAGTGAATGTTGTCAGTGAGTGAATGTTGTCAGTGAATATTGTCAGTGAGTGAATGTTGTCAGTGAATGTTGTCAGTGAGTGAATGTTGTCAGTGAATGTTGTCAGTGAATGTTGTCAGTGAGTGAATGTTGTCAGTGAATGCTGTCAGTGAGTGAATGTTGTCAGTGAGTGAATGTTGTCAGTGAATGTTGTCAGAGAGTGAATGTTGTCAGTGAATGTTGTCAGTGAATGTTGTCAGTGAGTGTTGTCAGTGAATGTTGTCAGTGAGTGAATGTTGTCAGTGAGTGAATGTTGTCAGTGAATGTTGTCTGTGAGTGAATGTTGTCAGTTAGTGAATGTTGTCAGTGAGTGAATGTTGTCAGTGAATGTTGTCAGTGAGTGAATGTTGTCAGTGAGTGAATGTTGTCAGTGAATGTTGTCAGAGAGTCAATGTTGTCAGTGAATGTTGTCAGTGAGTGAATGTTGTCAGTGAGTGAATGTTGTCAGTGAATGTTGTCAGTGAGTGAATGTTGTCAGTGAATGTTGTCAGTGAATGTTGTCAGTGAGTGAATGTTGTCAGTGAGTGAATGTTGTCAGAGAGTGAATGTTGTCAGTGAGTGAATGTTCTCAGTGAATGTTGTCAGTGAGTGAATGTTGTCAGTGAGTGAATGTTGTCAGTGAGTGAATGTTGTCAGTGAATGTTGTCAGTGAGTGAATGTTGTCAGAGAGTGAATGTTGTCAGTGAGTGAATGTTGTCAGTGAATGTTGTCAGTGAGTGAATGTTGTCAGTGAGTGAATGTTGTCAGTGAATGTTGTCAGTGAGTGAATGTTGTCAGTGAATGTTGTCAGTGAGTGAATGCTGTCAGTGAGTGAATGTTGTCAGTGAGTGAATGTTGTCAGTGAATGTTGTCAGTGAGTGAATGTTATCAGTGAATGTTGTCAGTGAGTGAATGTTGTCAGTGAATGTTGTCAGTGAGTGAATGTTGTCAGTGAGTGAATGTTGTCAGTGAATGTTGTCAGTGAGTGAATGTTGTCAGTGAATGTTGTCAGTGAGTGAATGTTGTCAGTGAATGTTGTCAGTGAGTGAATGTTGTCAGTGAATGTTGTCAGTGAGTGAATGTTGTCAGTGAGTGAATGTTGTCAGAGAGTGAATGTTGTCAGTGAATGTTGTCAGTGAGTGTTGTCAGTGAATGTTGTCAGTGAGTGAATGTTGTCAGTGAATGTTGTCAGTGAGTGAATGTTGTCAGTGAATGTTGTCAGTGAATGTTGTCAGTGAGTGAATGTTGTCAGTGAGTGAATGTTGTCAGTGAATGTTGTCAGTGAATGTTGTCAGTGAGTGAATGTTGTCAGTGAGTGAATGTTGTCAGTGAGTGAATGTTGTCAGTGAATGTTGTCTGTGAGTGAATGTTGTCAGTTAGTGAATGTTGTCAGTGAATGTTGTCAGAGAGTCAATGTTGTCAGTGAATGTTGTCAGTGAGTGAATGTTGTCAGTGAGTGAATGTTGTCAGTGAATGTTGTCAGAGAGTGAATGTTGTCAGTGAATGTTGTCAGTGAATGTTGTCAGTGAGTGAATGTTGTCAGTGAGTGTTGTCAGTGAGTGAATGTTGTCAGAGAGTGAATGTTGTCAGTGAGTGAATGTTGTCAGTGAATGTTGTCAGTGAGTGAATGTTGTCAGTGAATGTTGTCAGTGAATGTTGTCAGTGAGTGAATGTTGTCAGTGAGTGTTGTCAGTGAGTGAATGTTGTCAGAGAGTGAATGTTGTCAGTGAGTGAATGTTGTCAGTGAGTGTTGTCAGTGAGTGAATGTTGTCAGAGAGTGAATGTTGTCAGTGAGTGAATGTTGTCAGTGAATGTTGTCAGTGAGTGAATGTTATCAGTGAATGTTGTCAGTGAGTGAATGTTGTCAGTGAATGTTGTCAGTGAGTGAATGTTGTCAGTGAATGTTGTCAGTGAGTGAATGTTGTCAGTGAGTCAATGTTGTCAGTGAATGTTGTCAGTGAGTGAATGTTGTCAGTGAGTGAATGTTGTCAGTGAATGTCAGTGAGTGAATGTTGTCAGTGAATGTTGTCAGTGAGTGAATGTTGTCAGTGAGTGAATGTTGTCAGTGAATGTTGTCAGTGAGTGAATGTTGTCAGTGAATGTTGTCAGTGAGTGAATGTTGTCAGTGAGTGTTGTCAGTGAGTGAATGTTGTCAGAGAGTGAATGTTGTCAGTGAGTGAATGTTGTCAGTGAATGTTGTCAGTGAATGTTGTCAGTGAGTGAATGTTGTCAGTGAGTGAATGTTGTCAGTGAATGTTGTCTGTGAGTGAATGTTGTCAGTTAGTGAATGTTGTCAGTGAATGTTGCCAGTGAGTGAATGTTGTCAGAGAGTCAATGTTGTCAGTGAATGTTGTCAGTGAGTGAATGTTGTCAGTGAGTGAATGTTGTCAGTGAATGTTGTCAGTGAGTGAATGTTGTCAGTGAGTGTTGTCAGTGAGTGAATGTAGTCAGAGAGTGAATGTTGTCAGTGAGTGAATGTTGTCAGTGAATGTTGTCAGTGAGTGAATGTTGTCAGTGAGTGAATGTTGTCAGTGAATGTTGTCAGTTAATGTTGTCAGTGAATGTTGTCAGTGAGTGAATGTTGTCAGTGAATGTTGTCAGTGAGTGAATGTTGTCAGTGAATGTTGTCAGTGAGTGAATGTTGTCAGTGAATGTTGTCAGTGAATGTTGTCAGTGAATGTTGTCAGTGAGTGAATGTTGTCAGTGAGTGAATGTTGTCAGTGAATGTTGTCAGTGAGTGAATGTTGTCAGTGAATGCTGTCAGTGAGTGAATGTTGTCAGTGAGTGAATGTTGTCAGAGAGTGAATGTTGTCAGTGAATGTTGTCAGTGAGTGTTGTCAGTGAATGTTGTCAGTGAGTGAATGTTGTCAGTGAGTGAATGTTGTCAGTGAATGTTGTCAGTGAGTGAATGTTGTCAGTGAATGTTGTCAGTGAATGTTGTCAGAGAGTGAATGTTGTCAGTGAGTGAATGTTGTCAGTGAATGTTGTCAGTGAATGTTGTCAGTGAGTGAATGTTGTCAGTGAGTGAATGTTGTCAGTGAATGTTGTCTGTGAGTGAATGTTGTCAGTTAGTGAATGTTGTCAGTGAGTGAATGTTGTCAGTGAATGTTGTCAGTGAGTGTATGTTGTCAGTGAGTGAATGTTGTCAGTGAGTGTTGTAAGTGAGTCAATGTTGTCAGTGAGTGTTGTCAGTGAATGTTGTCAGTGAGTGAATGTTATCAGTGTATGTTGTCAGTGAGTGAATGTTGTCAGTGAATGTTGTCAGTGAGTGAATGTTGTCAGTGAATGTTGTCAGTGAGTGAATGTTGTCAGTGAATGTTGTCAGTGAGTGAATGTTGTAAGTGAATGTTGTCAGTGAGTGAATGTTGTCAGTGAGTGAATGTTGTCAGTGAGTGAATGTTGTCAGTGAACGTTGTCAGTGAATGTTGTCAGAGAGTGAATGTTGTCAGTGAATGTTGTCAGAGAGTGAATGTTATCAGTAAATGTTGTCAGTGAATGTTGTCAGTGAGTGAATGTTGTCAGTGAATGTTGTCAGTTAGTGAATGTTGTCAGTGAATGTTGTCAGTGAGTGAATGTTGTCAGTGAATGTTGTCAGTGAGTGAATGTTGTCAGTGAATGCTGTCAGTGAGTGAATGTTGTCAGTGAGTGAATGTTGTCAGTGAATATTGTCAGTGAGTGAATGTTGTCAGTGAATGTTGTCAGTGAGTGAATGTTGTCAGTGAATGTTGTCAGTGAATGTTGTCAGTGAGTGAATGTTGTCAGTGAATGCTGTCAGTGAGTGAATGTTGTCAGTGAGTGAATGTTGTCAGTGAATGTTGTCAGAGAGTGAATGTTGTCAGTGAATGTTGTCAGTGAATGTTGTCAGTGAGTGTTGTCAGTGAATGTTGTCAGTGAGTGAATGTTGTCAGTGAGTGAATGTTGTCAGTGAATGTTGTCTGTGAGTGAATGTTGTCAGTTAGTGAATGTTGTCAGTGAGTGAATGTTGTCAGTGAATGTTGTCAGTGAGTGAATGTTGTCAGTGAGTGAATGTTGTCAGTGAATGTTGTCAGAGAGTCAATGTTGTCAGTGAATGTTGTCAGTGAGTGAATGTTGTCAGTGAGTGAATGTTGTCAGTGAATGTTGTCAGTGAGTGAATGTTGTCAGTGAATGTTGTCAGTGAATGTTGTCAGTGAGTGAATGTTGTCAGTGAGTGAATGTTGTCAGAGAGTGAATGTTGTCAGTGAGTGAATGTTCTCAGTGAATGTTGTCAGTGAGTGAATGTTGTCAGTGAGTGAATGTTGTCAGTGAGTGAATGTTGTCAGTGAATGTTGTCAGTGAGTGAATGTTGTCAGAGAGTGAATGTTGTCAGTGAGTGAATGTTGTCAGTGAATGTTGTCAGTGAGTGAATGTTGTCAGTGAGTGAATGTTGTCAGTGAATGTTGTCAGTGAGTGAATGTTGTCAGTGAATGTTGTCAGTGAGTGAATGCTGTCAGTGAGTGAATGTTGTCAGTGAGTGAATGTTGTCAGTGAATGTTGTCAGTGAGTGAATGTTATCAGTGAATGTTGTCAGTGAGTGAATGTTGTCAGTGAATGTTGTCAGTGAGTGAATGTTGTCAGTGAGTGAATGTTGTCAGTGAATGTTGTCAGTGAGTGAATGTTGTCAGTGAATGTTGTCAGTGAGTGAATGTTGTCAGTGAATGTTGTCAGTGAGTGAATGTTGTCAGTGAATGTTGTCAGTGAGTGAATGTTGTCAGTGAGTGAATGTTGTCAGAGAGTGAATGTTGTCAGTGAATGTTGTCAGTGAGTGTTGTCAGTGAATGTTGTCAGTGAGTGAATGTTGTCAGTGAATGTTGTCAGTGAGTGAATGTTGTCAGTGAATGTTGTCAGTGAATGTTGTCAGTGAGTGAATGTTGTCAGTGAGTGAATGTTGTCAGTGAATGTTGTCAGTGAATGTTGTCAGTGAGTGAATGTTGTCAGTGAGTGAATGTTGTCAGTGAGTGAATGTTGTCAGTGAATGTTGTCTGTGAGTGAATGTTGTCAGTTAGTGAATGTTGTCAGTGAATGTTGTCAGAGAGTCAATGTTGTCAGTGAATGTTGTCAGTGAGTGAATGTTGTCAGTGAGTGAATGTTGTCAGTGAATGTTGTCAGAGAGTGAATGTTGTCAGTGAATGTTGTCAGTGAATGTTGTCAGTGAGTGAATGTTGTCAGTGAGTGTTGTCAGTGAGTGAATGTTGTCAGAGAGTGAATGTTGTCAGTGAGTGAATGTTGTCAGTGAATGTTGTCAGTGAGTGAATGTTGTCAGTGAATGTTGTCAGTGAATGTTGTCAGTGAGTGAATGTTGTCAGTGAGTGTTGTCAGTGAGTGAATGTTGTCAGAGAGTGAATGTTGTCAGTGAGTGAATGTTGTCAGTGAGTGTTGTCAGTGAGTGAATGTTGTCAGAGAGTGAATGTTGTCAGTGAGTGAATGTTGTCAGTGAATGTTGTCAGTGAGTGAATGTTATCAGTGAATGTTGTCAGTGAGTGAATGTTGTCAGTGAATGTTGTCAGTGAGTGAATGTTGTCAGTGAATGTTGTCAGTGAGTGAATGTTGTCAGTGAGTCAATGTTGTCAGTGAATGTTGTCAGTGAGTGAATGTTGTCAGTGAGTGAATGTTGTCAGTGAATGTCAGTGAGTGAATGTTGTCAGTGAATGTTGTCAGTGAGTGAATGTTGTCAGTGAGTGAATGTTGTCAGTGAATGTTGTCAGTGAGTGAATGTTGTCAGTGAATGTTGTCAGTGAGTGAATGTTGTCAGTGAGTGTTGTCAGTGAGTGAATGTTGTCAGAGAGTGAATGTTGTCAGTGAGTGAATGTTGTCAGTGAATGTTGTCAGTGAATGTTGTCAGTGAGTGAATGTTGTCAGTGAGTGAATGTTGTCAGTGAATGTTGTCTGTGAGTGAATGTTGTCAGTTAGTGAATGTTGTCAGTGAATGTTGCCAGTGAGTGAATGTTGTCAGAGAGTCAATGTTGTCAGTGAATGTTGTCAGTGAGTGAATGTTGTCAGTGAGTGAATGTTGTCAGTGAATGTTGTCAGTGAGTGAATGTTGTCAGTGAGTGTTGTCAGTGAGTGAATGTAGTCAGAGAGTGAATGTTGTCAGTGAGTGAATGTTGTCAGTGAATGTTGTCAGTGAGTGAATGTTGTCAGTGAGTGAATGTTGTCAGTGAATGTTGTCAGTTAATGTTGTCAGTGAATGTTGTCAGTGAGTGAATGTTGTCAGTGAATGTTGTCAGTGAGTGAATGTTGTCAGTGAATGTTGTCAGTGAGTGAATGTTGTCAGTGAGTGAATGTTGTCAGTGAATGTTATCAGTTAGTGAATGTTGTCAGTGAATGTTGTCAGTGAGTGAATGTTGTCAGTGAATGTTGTCAGAGAGTGAATGTTGTCAGTGAATGTTGTCAGTGAATGTTGTCAGTGAGTGAATGTTGTCAGTGAGTGAATGTTGTCAGTGAATGTTGTCAGTGAATGTTGTCAGTGAGTGAATGTTGTCAGTGAATGTTGTCAGTGAGTGAATGTTGTCAGTGAATGTTGTCAGTGAGTGAATGTTGTCAGTGAATGTTGTCAGAGAGTCAATGTTGTCAGTGAATGTTGTCAGTGAGTGAATGTTGTCAGTGAGTGAATGTTGTCAGTGAATGTTGTCAGTGAGTGAATGTTGTCAGTGAATGTTGTCAGTGAATGTTGTCAGTGAGTGAATGTTGTCAGTGAGTGTTGTCAGTGAGTGAATGTTGTCAGAGAGTGAATGTTGTCAGTGAGTGAATGTTGTCAGTGAATGTTGTCAGTGAGTGAATGTTGTCAGTGAATGTTGTCAGTGAGTGAATGTTATCAGTGAATGTTGTCAGTGAGTGAATGTTGTCAGTGAATGTTGTCAGTGAGTGAATGTTGTCAGTGAGTGAATGTTGTCAGTGAATGTTGTCAGTGAATGTTATCAGTTAGTGAATGTTGTCAGTGAATGTTGTCAGTGAGTGAATGTTGTCAGTGAATGTTGTCAGTGAGTGAATGTTGTCAGTGAGTGAATGTTGTCAGTGAATGTTGTCTGTGAGTGAATGTTGTCAGTTAGTGAATGTTGTCAGTGAATGTTGTCAGAGAGTCAATGTTGTCAGTGAATGTTGTCAGTGAGTGAATGTTGTCAGTGAGTGAATGTTGTTAGTGAATGTTGTCAGTGAATGTTGTCAGAGAGTGAATGTTGTCAGTGAATGTTGTCAGAGAGTGAATGTTATCAGTAAATGTTGTCAGTGAATGTTGTCAGAGAGTGAATGTTGTCAGTGAATGTTGTCAGTTAGTGAATGTTGTCAGTGAGTGAATGTTGTCAGTGAATGTTGTCAGTGAGTGAATGTTGTCAGTGAATGCTGTCAGTGAGTGAATGTTGTCAGTGAGTGAATGTTGTCAGTGAATATTGTCAGTGAGTGAATGTTGTCAGTGAATGTTGTCAGTGAGTGAATGTTGTCAGTGAATGTTGTCAGTTAATGTTGTCAGTGAATGTTGTCAGTGAGTGAATGTTGTCAGTGAATGTTGTCAGTGAGTGAATGTTGTCAGTGAATGTTGTCAGTGAGTGAATGTTGTCAGTGAGTGAATGTTGTCAGTGAATGTTGTCAGTGAATGTTATAAGTGAGTGAATGTTGTCAGTGAGTGAATGTTGTCAGTGAGTGAATGTTGTCAGTGAATGTTGTCAGTGAATGTTGTCAGTGAGTGAATGTTGTCAGAGAGTGAATGTTGTCAGTGAGTGAATGTTGTCAGTGAATGTTGTCAGTGAATGTTGTCTGTGAGTGAATGTTGTCAGTGAATGTTGTCAGTGAGTGAATGTTGTCAGTGAATGTTGTCAGTGAGTGAATGTTGTCAGTGAATGTTGTCAGTGAGTGAATGTTGTCAGTGAATGCTGTCAGTGAGTGAATGTTGTCAGTGAATATTGTCAGTGAGTGAATGTTGTCAGAGAGTGAATGTTGTCAGTGAATGTTGTCAGTGAGTGAATGTTGTCAGTGAATGTTGTCAGTGAATGTTGTCAGTGAGTGAATGTTGTCAGTGAATGTTGTCAGTGAGTGAATGTTGTCAGTGAATGCTGTCAGTGAGTGAATGTTGTCAGTGAGTGAATGTTGTCAGAGAGTGAATGTTGTCAGTGAATGTTGTCAGTGAGTGTTGTCAGTGAATGTTGTCAGTGAGTGAATGTTGTCAGTGAGTGAATGTTGACAGTGAATGTTGTCAGTGAATGTTGTCAGTGAATGTTGTCAGTGAGTGAATGTTATCAGTGAATGTTGTCAGTGAGTGAATGTTGTCAGTGAATGTTGTCAGTGAGTGAATGTTGTCAGTGAGTGAATGTTGTCAGTGAATGTTGTCAGTTAGTGAATGTTGTCAGTGAATGTTGTCAGTGAGTGAATGTTGTCAGTGAATGTTGTCAGTGAGTGAATGTTGTCAGTGAGTGAATGTTGTCAGTGAATGTTGTCTGTGAGTGAATGTTGTCAGTTAGTGAATGTTGTCAGTGAATGTTGTCAGAGAGTCAATGTTGTCAGTGAATGTTGTCAGTGAGTGAATGTTGTCAGTGAGTGAATGTTGTCAGTGAATGTTGTCAGTGAGTGAATGTTGTCAGTGAATGTCAGTGAGTGAATGTTGTCAGTGAATGTTGTCAGTGAATGTTGTCAGTGAGTGAATGTTGTCAGTGAGTGAATGTTGTCAGTGAATGTTGTCAGTGAGTGAATGTTGTCAGTGAATGCTGTCAGTGAGTGAATGTTGTCAGTGAGTGAATGTTGTCAGAGAGTGAATGTTGTCAGTGAATGTTGTCAGTGAATGTTGTCAGTGAGTGTTGTCAGTGAATGTTGTCAGAGAGTGAATGTTGTCAGTGAGTGAATGTTGTCAGTGAATGTTGTCAGTGAGTGAATGTTGTCAGTGAATGTTGTCTGTGAGTGAATGTTGTCAGTTAGTGAATGTTGTCAGTGAATGTTGTCAGTGAGTGAATGTTGTCAGTGAGTGAATGATGTCAGTGAATGTTGTCAGAGAGTCAATGTTGTCAGTGAATGTTGTCAGTGAGTGAATGTTGTCAGTGAGTGAATGTTGTCAGTGAATGTTGTCAGTGAGTGAATGTTGTCAGTGAATGTTGTCAGTGAGTGAATGTTGTCAGTGAATGTTGTCAGTGAGTGAATGTTGTCAGAGAGTGAATGTTGTCAGTGAGTGAATGTTGTCAGTGAATGTTGTCAGTGAGTGAATGTTGTCAGAGAGTGAATGTTGTCAGTGAGTGAATGTTGTCAGTGAATGTTGTCAGTGAGTGAATGTTGTCAGTGAGTGAATGTTGTCAGTGAATGTTGTCAGTTAATGTTGTCAGTGAATGTTGTCAGTGAGTGAATGTTGTCAGTGAATGTTGTCAGTGAATGTTGTCAGTGAGTGAATGTTGTCAGTGAATGTTGTCAGTGAATGTTGTCAGTGAGTGAATGTTGTCAGTGAATGTTGTCAGTGAGTGAATGTTGTCAGTGAATGCTGTCAGTGAGTGAATGTTGTCAGTGAATATTGTCAGTGAGTGGATGTTGTCAGAGAGTGAATGTTGTAAGTGAATGTTGTCAGTGAGTGAATGTTGTCAGTGAATGTTGTCAGTGAGTGAATGTTGTCAGTGAATGTTGTCAGTGAGTGAATGTTGTCAGTGAATGCTGTCAGTGAGTGAATGTTGTCAGTGAGTGAATGTTGTCAGAGAGTGAATGTTGTCAGTGAATGTTGTCAGTGAGTGTTGTCAGTGAATGTTGTCAGTGAGTGAATGTTGTCAGTGAATGTTGTCAGTGAGTGAATGTTGTCAGTGAATGTTGTCAGTGAATGTTGTCAGTGAGTGAATGTTGTCAGTGAGTGAATGTTGTCAGTGAATGTTGTCAGTGAATGTTGTCAGTGAGTGAATGTTGTCAGTGAGTGAATGTTGTCAGTGAATGTTGTCTGTGAGTGAATGTTGTCAGTTAGTGAATGTTGTCAGTGAATGTTGTCAGAGAGTCAATGTTGTCAGTGAATGTTGTCAGTGAGTGAATGTTGTCAGTGAGTGAATGTTGTCAGTGAATGTTGTCAGTGAGTGAATGTTGTCAGTGAATGTCAGTGAGTGAATGTTGTCAGTGAATGTTGTCAGTGAATGTTGTCAGTGAGTGAATGTTGTCAGTGAGTGAATGTTGTCAGTGAATGTTGTCAGAGAGTGAATGTTGTCAGTGAGTGAATGTTGTCAGTGAATGTTGTCAGTGAGTGAATGTTGTCAGTGAGTGAATGTTGTCAGTGAATGTTGTCAGTTAATGTTGTCAGTGAATGTTGTCAGTGAGTGAATGTTGTCAGTGAATGTTGTCAGTGAGTGAATGTTGTCAGTGAATGTTGTCAGTGAGTGAATGTTGTCAGTGAGTGAATGTTGTCAGTGAATGTTGTCAGTGAATGTTATAAGTGAGTGAATGTTGTCAGTGAGTGAATGTTGTCAGTGAGTGAATGTTGTCAGTGAATGTTGTCAGTGAATGTTGTCAGTGAGTGAATGTTGTTAGAGAGTGAATGTTGTCAGTGAGTGAATGTTGTCAGTGAATGTTGTCAGTGAATGTTGTCTGTGAGTGAATGTTGTCAGTGAATGTTGTCAGTGAGTGAATGTTGTCAGTGAATGTTGTCAGTGAGTGAATGTTGTCAGTGAATGTTGTCAGTGAGTGAATGTTGTCAGTGAATGCTGTCAGTGAGTGAATGTTGTCAGTGAATATTGTCAGTGAGTGAATGTTGTCAGAGAGTGAATGTTGTCAGTGAATGTTGTCAGTGAGTGAATGTTGTCAGTGAATGTTGTCAGTGAATGTTGTCAGTGAGTGAATGTTGTCAGTGAATGTTGTCAGTGAGTGAATGTTGTCAGTGAATGCTGTCAGTGAGTGAATGTTGTCAGTGAGTGAATGTTGTCAGAGAGTGAATGTTGTCAGTGAATGTTGTCAGTGAGTGTTGTCAGTGAATGTTGTCAGTGAGTGAATGTTGTCAGTGAGTGAATGTTGACAGTGAATGTTGTCAGTGAATGTTGTCAGTGAATGTTGTCAGTGAGTGAATGTTATCAGTGAATGTTGTCAGTGAGTGAATGTTGTCAGTGAATGTTGTCAGTGAGTGAATGTTGTCAGTGAGTGAATGTTGTCAGTGAATGTTGTCAGTTAGTGAATGTTGTCAGTGAATGTTGTCAGTGAGTGAATGTTGTCAGTGAATGTTGTCAGTGAGTGAATGTTGTCAGTGAGTGAATGTTGTCAGTGAATGTTGTCTGTGAGTGAATGTTGTCAGTTAGTGAATGTTGTCAGTGAATGTTGTCAGAGAGTCAATGTTGTCAGTGAATGTTGTCAGTGAGTGAATGTTGTCAGTGAGTGAATGTTGTCAGTGAATGTTGTCAGTGAGTGAATGTTGTCAGTGAATGTCAGTGAGTGAATGTTGTCAGTGAATGTTGTCAGTGAATGTTGTCAGTGAGTGAATGTTGTCAGTGAGTGAATGTTGTCAGTGAATGTTGTCAGTGAGTGAATGTTGTCAGTGAATGCTGTCAGTGAGTGAATGTTGTCAGTGAGTGAATGTTGTCAGAGAGTGAATGTTGTCAGTGAATGTTGTCAGTGAATGTTGTCAGTGAGTGTTGTCAGTGAATGTTGTCAGAGAGTGAATGTTGTCAGTGAGTGAATGTTGTCAGTGAATGTTGTCAGTGAGTGAATGTTGTCAGTGAATGTTGTCTGTGAGTGAATGTTGTCAGTTAGTGAATGTTGTCAGTGAATGTTGTCAGTGAGTGAATGTTGTCAGTGAGTGAATGATGTCAGTGAATGTTGTCAGAGAGTCAATGTTGTCAGTGAATGTTGTCAGTGAGTGAATGTTGTCAGTGAGTGAATGTTGTCAGTGAATGTTGTCAGTGAGTGAATGTTGTCAGTGAATGTTGTCAGTGAGTGAATGTTGTCAGTGAATGTTGTCAGTGAGTGAATGTTGTCAGAGAGTGAATGTTGTCAGTGAGTGAATGTTGTCAGTGAATGTTGTCAGTGAGTGAATGTTGTCAGAGAGTGAATGTTGTCAGTGAGTGAATGTTGTCAGTGAATGTTGTCAGTGAGTGAATGTTGTCAGTGAGTGAATGTTGTCAGTGAATGTTGTCAGTTAATGTTGTCAGTGAATGTTGTCAGTGAGTGAATGTTGTCAGTGAATGTTGTCAGTGAATGTTGTCAGTGAGTGAATGTTGTCAGTGAATGTTGTCAGTGAATGTTGTCAGTGAGTGAATGTTGTCAGTGAATGTTGTCAGTGAGTGAATGTTGTCAGTGAATGCTGTCAGTGAGTGAATGTTGTCAGTGAATATTGTCAGTGAGTGGATGTTGTCAGAGAGTGAATGTTGTAAGTGAATGTTGTCAGTGAGTGAATGTTGTCAGTGAATGTTGTCAGTGAGTGAATGTTGTCAGTGAATGTTGTCAGTGAGTGAATGTTGTCAGTGAATGCTGTCAGTGAGTGAATGTTGTCAGTGAGTGAATGTTGTCAGAGAGTGAATGTTGTCAGTGAATGTTGTCAGTGAGTGTTGTCAGTGAATGTTGTCAGTGAGTGAATGTTGTCAGTGAATGTTGTCAGTGAGTGAATGTTGTCAGTGAATGTTGTCAGTGAATGTTGTCAGTGAGTGAATGTTGTCAGTGAGTGAATGTTGTCAGTGAATGTTGTCAGTGAATGTTGTCAGTGAGTGAATGTTGTCAGTGAGTGAATGTTGTCAGTGAATGTTGTCTGTGAGTGAATGTTGTCAGTTAGTGAATGTTGTCAGTGAATGTTGTCAGAGAGTCAATGTTGTCAGTGAATGTTGTCAGTGAGTGAATGTTGTCAGTGAGTGAATGTTGTCAGTGAATGTTGTCAGTGAGTGAATGTTGTCAGTGAATGTCAGTGAGTGAATGTTGTCAGTGAATGTTGTCAGTGAGTGAATGTTGTCAGTGAGTGAATGTTGTCAGTGAATGTTGTCAGAGAGTGAATGTTGTCAGTGAATGTTGTCAGTGAATGTTGTCAGTGAGTGTTGTCAGTGAATGTTGTCAGTGAGTGAATGTTGTCAGTGAGTGAATGTTGTCAGTGAATGTTGTCAGTGAGTGAATGTTGTCAGTGAGTGAATGTTATCAGTGAATGTTGTCAGTGAGTGAATGTTGTCAGTGAGTGAATGTTGTCAGTGAATGTTGTCAGTGAATGTTATCAGTTAGTGAATGTTGTCAGTGAATGTTGTCAGTGAATGTTGTCAGTGAGTGAATGTTGTCAGTGAATGTTGTCAGTGAATGTTGTCAGTGAGTGAATGTTGTCAGTGAGTGAATGTTGTCAGTGAATGTTGTCAGTGAATGTTGTCAGTGAGTGAATGTTGTCAGTGAATGTTGTCAGTGAGTGAATGTTGTCAGTGAATGTTGTCAGTGAGTGAATGTTGTCAGTGAATGTTGTCAGAGAGTCAATGTTGTCAGTGAATGTTGTCAGTGAGTGAATGTTGTCAGTGAGTGAATGTTGTCAGTGAATGTTGTCAGTGAATGTTGTCAGTGAGTGAATGTTGTCAGTGAGTGTTGTCAGTGAGTGAATGTTGTCAGAGAGTGAATGTTGTCAGTGAGTGAATGTTGTCAGTGAATGTTGTCAGTGAGTGAATGTTGTCAGTGAATGTTGTCAGTGAGTGAATGTTATCAGTGAATGTTGTCAGTGAGTGAATGTTGTCAGTGAATGTTGTCAGTGAGTGAATGTTGTCAGTGAGTGAATGTTGTCAGTGAATGTTGTCAGTGAATGTTATCAGTTAGTGAATGTTGTCAGTGAATGTTGTCAGTGAGTGAATGTTGTCAGTAAATGTTGTCAGTGAGTGAATGTTGTCAGTGAGTGAATGTTGTCAGTGAATGTTGTCTGTGAGTGAATGTTGTCAGTTAGTGAATGTTGTCAGTGAATGTTGTCAGAGAGTCAATGTTGTCAGTGAATGTTGTCAGTGAGTGAATGTTGTCAGTGAGTGAATGTTGTTAGTGAATGTTGTCAGTGAATGTTGTCAGAGAGTGAATGTTGTCAGTGAATGTTGTCAGAGAGTGAATGTTATCAGTAAATGTTGTCAGTGAATGTTGTCAGAGAGTGAATGTTGTCAGTGAATGTTGTCAGTTAGTGAATGTTGTCAGTGAATGTTGTCAGTGAGTGAATGTTGTCAGTGAATGTTGTCAGTGAGTGAATGTTGTCAGTGAATGCTGTCAGTGAGTGAATGTTGTCAGTGAGTGAATGTTGTCAGTGAATATTGTCAGTGAGTGAATGTTGTCAGTGAATGTTGTCAGTGAGTGAATGTTGTCAGTGAATGTTGTCAGTGAATGTTGTCAGTGAGTGAATGTTGTCAGTGAATGCTGTCAGTGAGTGAATGTTGTCAGTGAGTGAATGTTGTCAGTGAATGTTGTCAGAGAGTGAATGTTGTCAGTGAATGTTGTCAGTGAATGTTGTCAGTGAGTGTTGTCAGTGAATGTTGTCAGTGAGTGAATGTTGTCAGTGAGTGAATGTTGTCAGTGAGTGAATGTTGTCAGTGAGTGAATTTTGTCTGTGAGTGAATGTTGTCAGTTAGTGAATGTTGTCAGTGAATGTTGTCAGTGAGTGAATGTTGTCAGTGAGTGAATGTTGTCAGTGAATGTTGTCAGAGAGTCAATGTTGTCAGTGAATGTTGTCAGTGAGTGAATGTTGTCAGTGAGTGAATGTTGTCAGTGAATGTTGTCAGTGAGTGAATGTTGTCAGTGAATGTTGTCAGTTAATGTTGTCAGTGAATGTTGTCAGTGAGTGAATGTTGTCAGTGAATGTTGTCAGTGAGTGAATGTTGTCAGTGAATGTTGTCAGTGAGTGAATGTTGTCAGTGAGTGAATGTTGTCAGTGAATGTTGTCAGTGAATGTTATAAGTGAGTGAATGTTGTCAGTGAGTGAATGTTGTCAGTGAGTGAATGTTGTCAGTGAATGTTGTCAGTGAATGTTGTCAGTGAGTGAATGTTGTCAGAGAGTGAATGTTGTCAGTGAGTGAATGTTGTCAGTGAATGTTGTCAGTGAATGTTGTCTGTGAGTGAATGTTGTCAGTGAATGTTGTCAGTGAGTGAATGTTGTCAGTGAATGTTGTCAGTGAGTGAATGTTGTCAGTGAATGTTGTCAGTGAGTGAATGTTGTCAGTGAATGCTGTCAGTGAGTGAATGTTGTCAGTGAATATTGTCAGTGAGTGAATGTTGTCAGAGAGTGAATGTTGTCAGTGAATGTTGTCAGTGAGTGAATGTTGTCAGTGAATGTTGTCAGTGAATGTTGTCAGTGAGTGAATGTTGTCAGTGAATGTTGTCAGTGAGTGAATGTTGTCAGTGAATGCTGTCAGTGAGTGAATGTTGTCAGTGAGTGAATGTTGTCAGAGAGTGAATGTTGTCAGTGAATGTTGTCAGTGAGTGTTGTCAGTGAATGTTGTCAGTGAGTGAATGTTGTCAGTGAGTGAATGTTGACAGTGAATGTTGTCAGTGAATGTTGTCAGTGAATGTTGTCAGTGAGTGAATGTTATCAGTGAATGTTGTCAGTGAGTGAATGTTGTCAGTGAATGTTGTCAGTGAGTGAATGTTGTCAGTGAGTGAATGTTGTCAGTGAATGTTGTCAGTTAGTGAATGTTGTCAGTGAATGTTGTCAGTGAGTGAATGTTGTCAGTGAATGTTGTCAGTGAGTGAATGTTGTCAGTGAGTGAATGTTGTCAGTGAATGTTGTCTGTGAGTGAATGTTGTCAGTTAGTGAATGTTGTCAGTGAATGTTGTCAGAGAGTCAATGTTGTCAGTGAATGTTGTCAGTGAGTGAATGTTGTCAGTGAGTGAATGTTGTCAGTGAATGTTGTCAGTGAGTGAATGTTGTCAGTGAATGTCAGTGAGTGAATGTTGTCAGTGAATGTTGTCAGTGAATGTTGTCAGTGAGTGAATGTTGTCAGTGAGTGAATGTTGTCAGTGAATGTTGTCAGTGAGTGAATGTTGTCAGTGAATGCTGTCAGTGAGTGAATGTTGTCAGTGAGTGAATGTTGTCAGAGAGTGAATGTTGTCAGTGAATGTTGTCAGTGAATGTTGTCAGTGAGTGTTGTCAGTGAATGTTGTCAGAGAGTGAATGTTGTCAGTGAGTGAATGTTGTCAGTGAATGTTGTCAGTGAGTGAATGTTGTCAGTGAATGTTGTCTGTGAGTGAATGTTGTCAGTTAGTGAATGTTGTCAGTGAATGTTGTCAGTGAGTGAATGTTGTCAGTGAGTGAATGATGTCAGTGAATGTTGTCAGAGAGTCAATGTTGTCAGTGAATGTTGTCAGTGAGTGAATGTTGTCAGTGAGTGAATGTTGTCAGTGAATGTTGTCAGTGAGTGAATGTTGTCAGTGAATGTTGTCAGTGAGTGAATGTTGTCAGTGAATGTTGTCAGTGAGTGAATGTTGTCAGAGAGTGAATGTTGTCAGTGAGTGAATGTTGTCAGTGAATGTTGTCAGTGAGTGAATGTTGTCAGAGAGTGAATGTTGTCAGTGAGTGAATGTTGTCAGTGAATGTTGTCAGTGAGTGAATGTTGTCAGTGAGTGAATGTTGTCAGTGAATGTTGTCAGTTAATGTTGTCAGTGAATGTTGTCAGTGAGTGAATGTTGTCAGTGAATGTTGTCAGTGAATGTTGTCAGTGAGTGAATGTTGTCAGTGAATGTTGTCAGTGAATGTTGTCAGTGAGTGAATGTTGTCAGTGAATGTTGTCAGTGAGTGAATGTTGTCAGTGAATGCTGTCAGTGAGTGAATGTTGTCAGTGAATATTGTCAGTGAGTGGATGTTGTCAGAGAGTGAATGTTGTAAGTGAATGTTGTCAGTGAGTGAATGTTGTCAGTGAATGTTGTCAGTGAGTGAATGTTGTCAGTGAATGTTGTCAGTGAGTGAATGTTGTCAGTGAATGCTGTCAGTGAGTGAATGTTGTCAGTGAGTGAATGTTGTCAGAGAGTGAATGTTGTCAGTGAATGTTGTCAGTGAGTGTTGTCAGTGAATGTTGTCAGTGAGTGAATGTTGTCAGTGAATGTTGTCAGTGAGTGAATGTTGTCAGTGAATGTTGTCAGTGAATGTTGTCAGTGAGTGAATGTTGTCAGTGAGTGAATGTTGTCAGTGAATGTTGTCAGTGAATGTTGTCAGTGAGTGAATGTTGTCAGTGAGTGAATGTTGTCAGTGAATGTTGTCTGTGAGTGAATGTTGTCAGTTAGTGAATGTTGTCAGTGAATGTTGTCAGAGAGTCAATGTTGTCAGTGAATGTTGTCAGTGAGTGAATGTTGTCAGTGAGTGAATGTTGTCAGTGAATGTTGTCAGTGAGTGAATGTTGTCAGTGAATGTCAGTGAGTGAATGTTGTCAGTGAATGTTGTCAGTGAATGTTGTCAGTGAGTGAATGTTGTCAGTGAGTGAATGTTGTCAGTGAATGTTGTCAGAGAGTGAATGTTGTCAGTGAGTGAATGTTGTCAGTGAATGTTGTCAGTGAGTGAATGTTGTCAGTGAGTGAATGTTGTCAGTGAATGTTGTCAGTTAATGTTGTCAGTGAATGTTGTCAGTGAGTGAATGTTGTCAGTGAATGTTGTCAGTGAGTGAATGTTGTCAGTGAATGTTGTCAGTGAGTGAATGTTGTCAGTGAGTGAATGTTGTCAGTGAATGTTGTCAGTGAATGTTATAAGTGAGTGAATGTTGTCAGTGAGTGAATGTTGTCAGTGAGTGAATGTTGTCAGTGAATGTTGTCAGTGAATGTTGTCAGTGAGTGAATGTTGTTAGAGAGTGAATGTTGTCAGTGAGTGAATGTTGTCAGTGAATGTTGTCAGTGAATGTTGTCTGTGAGTGAATGTTGTCAGTGAATGTTGTCAGTGAGTGAATGTTGTCAGTGAATGTTGTCAGTGAGTGAATGTTGTCAGTGAATGTTGTCAGTGAGTGAATGTTGTCAGTGAATGCTGTCAGTGAGTGAATGTTGTCAGTGAATATTGTCAGTGAGTGAATGTTGTCAGAGAGTGAATGTTGTCAGTGAATGTTGTCAGTGAGTGAATGTTGTCAGTGAATGTTGTCAGTGAATGTTGTCAGTGAGTGAATGTTGTCAGTGAATGTTGTCAGTGAGTGAATGTTGTCAGTGAATGCTGTCAGTGAGTGAATGTTGTCAGTGAGTGAATGTTGTCAGAGAGTGAATGTTGTCAGTGAATGTTGTCAGTGAGTGTTGTCAGTGAATGTTGTCAGTGAGTGAATGTTGTCAGTGAGTGAATGTTGACAGTGAATGTTGTCAGTGAATGTTGTCAGTGAATGTTGTCAGTGAGTGAATGTTATCAGTGAATGTTGTCAGTGAGTGAATGTTGTCAGTGAATGTTGTCAGTGAGTGAATGTTGTCAGTGAGTGAATGTTGTCAGTGAATGTTGTCAGTTAGTGAATGTTGTCAGTGAATGTTGTCAGTGAGTGAATGTTGTCAGTGAATGTTGTCAGTGAGTGAATGTTGTCAGTGAGTGAATGTTGTCAGTGAATGTTGTCTGTGAGTGAATGTTGTCAGTTAGTGAATGTTGTCAGTGAATGTTGTCAGAGAGTCAATGTTGTCAGTGAATGTTGTCAGTGAGTGAATGTTGTCAGTGAGTGAATGTTGTCAGTGAATGTTGTCAGTGAGTGAATGTTGTCAGTGAATGTCAGTGAGTGAATGTTGTCAGTGAATGTTGTCAGTGAATGTTGTCAGTGAGTGAATGTTGTCAGTGAGTGAATGTTGTCAGTGAATGTTGTCAGTGAGTGAATGTTGTCAGTGAATGCTGTCAGTGAGTGAATGTTGTCAGTGAGTGAATGTTGTCAGAGAGTGAATGTTGTCAGTGAATGTTGTCAGTGAATGTTGTCAGTGAGTGTTGTCAGTGAATGTTGTCAGAGAGTGAATGTTGTCAGTGAGTGAATGTTGTCAGTGAATGTTGTCAGTGAGTGAATGTTGTCAGTGAATGTTGTCTGTGAGTGAATGTTGTCAGTTAGTGAATGTTGTCAGTGAATGTTGTCAGTGAGTGAATGTTGTCAGTGAGTGAATGATGTCAGTGAATGTTGTCAGAGAGTCAATGTTGTCAGTGAATGTTGTCAGTGAGTGAATGTTGTCAGTGAGTGAATGTTGTCAGTGAATGTTGTCAGTGAGTGAATGTTGTCAGTGAATGTTGTCAGTGAGTGAATGTTGTCAGTGAATGTTGTCAGTGAGTGAATGTTGTCAGAGAGTGAATGTTGTCAGTGAGTGAATGTTGTCAGTGAATGTTGTCAGTGAGTGAATGTTGTCAGAGAGTGAATGTTGTCAGTGAGTGAATGTTGTCAGTGAATGTTGTCAGTGAGTGAATGTTGTCAGTGAGTGAATGTTGTCAGTGAATGTTGTCAGTTAATGTTGTCAGTGAATGTTGTCAGTGAGTGAATGTTGTCAGTGAATGTTGTCAGTGAATGTTGTCAGTGAGTGAATGTTGTCAGTGAATGTTGTCAGTGAATGTTGTCAGTGAGTGAATGTTGTCAGTGAATGTTGTCAGTGAGTGAATGTTGTCAGTGAATGCTGTCAGTGAGTGAATGTTGTCAGTGAATATTGTCAGTGAGTGGATGTTGTCAGAGAGTGAATGTTGTAAGTGAATGTTGTCAGTGAGTGAATGTTGTCAGTGAATGTTGTCAGTGAGTGAATGTTGTCAGTGAATGTTGTCAGTGAGTGAATGTTGTCAGTGAATGCTGTCAGTGAGTGAATGTTGTCAGTGAGTGAATGTTGTCAGAGAGTGAATGTTGTCAGTGAATGTTGTCAGTGAGTGTTGTCAGTGAATGTTGTCAGTGAGTGAATGTTGTCAGTGAATGTTGTCAGTGAGTGAATGTTGTCAGTGAATGTTGTCAGTGAATGTTGTCAGTGAGTGAATGTTGTCAGTGAGTGAATGTTGTCAGTGAATGTTGTCAGTGAATGTTGTCAGTGAGTGAATGTTGTCAGTGAGTGAATGTTGTCAGTGAATGTTGTCTGTGAGTGAATGTTGTCAGTTAGTGAATGTTGTCAGTGAATGTTGTCAGAGAGTCAATGTTGTCAGTGAATGTTGTCAGTGAGTGAATGTTGTCAGTGAGTGAATGTTGTCAGTGAATGTTGTCAGTGAGTGAATGTTGTCAGTGAATGTCAGTGAGTGAATGTTGTCAGTGAATGTTGTCAGTGAGTGAATGTTGTCAGTGAATGTTGTCAGTGAGTGAATGTTGTCAGTGAATGCTGTCAGTGAGTGAATGTTGTCAGTGAGTGAATGTTGTCAGAGAGTGAATGTTGTCAGTGAATGTTGTCAGTGAATGTTGTCAGTGAGTGTTGTCAGTGAATGTTGTCAGTGAGTGAATGTTGTCAGTGAATGTCAGTGAGTGAATGTTGTCAGTGAATGTTGTCAGTGAATGTTGTCAGTGAGTGAATGTTGTCAGTGAATGTTGTCAGTGAGTGAATGTTGTCAGTGAATGCTGTCAGTGAGTGAATGTTGTTAGTGAGTGAATGTTGTCAGAGAGTGAATGTTGTCAGTGAATGTTGTCAGTGAATGTTGTCAGTGAGTGTTGTCAGTGAATGTTGTCAGTGAGTGAATGTTGTCAGTGAGTGAATGTTGTCAGTGAGTGAATGTTGTCAGTGAATGTTGTCAGTGAGTGAATGTTGTCAGTGAATGTTGTCAGTGAATGTTGTCAGAGAGTGAATGTTGTCAGTGAGTGAATGTTGTCAGTGAATGTTGTCAGTGAATGTTGTCAGTGAGTGAATGTTGTCAGTGAGTGAATGTTGTCAGTGAATGTTGTCAGTGAGTGAATGTTGTCAGTGAATGCTGTCAGTGAGTGAATGTTGTCAGTGAGTGAATGTTGTCAGAGAGTGAATGTTGTCAGTGAATGTTGTCAGTGAGTGTTGTCAGTGAATGTTGTCAGTGAGTGAATGTTGTCAGTGAGTGAATGTTGTCAGTGAATGTTGTCAGTGAGTGAATGTTGTCAGTGAATGTTGTCAGTGAATGTTGTCAGAGAGTGAATGTTGTCAGTGAGTGAATGTTGTCAGTGAATGTTGTCAGTGAATGTTGTCAGTGAGTGAATGTTGTCAGTGAGTGAATGTTGTCAGTGAATGTTGTCTGTGAGTGAATGTTGTCAGTTAGTGAATGTTGTCAGTGAGTGAATGTTGTCAGTGAATGTTGTCAGTGAGTGTATGTTGTCAGTGAGTGAATGTTGTCAGTGAGTGTTGTAAGTGAGTCAATGTTGTCAGTGAGTGTTGTCAGTGAATGTTGTCAGTGAGTGAATGTTATCAGTGTATGTTGTCAGTGAGTGAATGTTGTCAGTGAATGTTGTCAGTGAGTGAATGTTGTCAGTGAATGTTGTCAGTGAGTGAATGTTGTCAGTGAATGTTGTCAGTGAGTGAATGTTGTAAGTGAATGTTGTCAGTGAGTGAATGTTGTCAGTGAGTGAATGTTGTCAGTGAGTGAATGTTGTCAGTGAACGTTGTCAGTGAATGTTGTCAGAGAGTGAATGTTGTCAGTGAATGTTGTCAGAGAGTGAATGTTATCAGTAAATGTTGTCAGTGAATGTTGTCAGTGAGTGAATGTTGTCAGTGAATGTTGTCAGTTAGTGAATGTTGTCAGTGAATGTTGTCAGTGAGTGAATGTTGTCAGTGAATGTTGTCAGTGAGTGAATGTTGTCAGTGAATGCTGTCAGTGAGTGAATGTTGTCAGTGAGTGAATGTTGTCAGTGAATATTGTCAGTGAGTGAATGTTGTCAGTGAATGTTGTCAGTGAGTGAATGTTGTCAGTGAATGTTGTCAGTGAATGTTGTCAGTGAGTGAATGTTGTCAGTGAATGCTGTCAGTGAGTGAATGTTGTCAGTGAGTGAATGTTGTCAGTGAATGTTGTCAGAGAGTGAATGTTGTCAGTGAATGTTGTCAGTGAATGTTGTCAGTGAGTGTTGTCAGTGAATGTTGTCAGTGAGTGAATGTTGTCAGTGAGTGAATGTTGTCAGTGAATGTTGTCTGTGAGTGAATGTTGTCAGTTAGTGAATGTTGTCAGTGAGTGAATGTTGTCAGTGAATGTTGTCAGTGAGTGAATGTTGTCAGTGAGTGAATGTTGTCAGTGAATGTTGTCAGAGAGTCAATGTTGTCAGTGAATGTTGTCAGTGAGTGAATGTTGTCAGTGAGTGAATGTTGTCAGTGAATGTTGTCAGTGAGTGAATGTTGTCAGTGAATGTTGTCAGTGAATGTTGTCAGTGAGTGAATGTTGTCAGTGAGTGAATGTTGTCAGAGAGTGAATGTTGTCAGTGAGTGAATGTTCTCAGTGAATGTTGTCAGTGAGTGAATGTTGTCAGTGAGTGAATGTTGTCAGTGAGTGAATGTTGTCAGTGAATGTTGTCAGTGAGTGAATGTTGTCAGAGAGTGAATGTTGTCAGTGAGTGAATGTTGTCAGTGAATGTTGTCAGTGAGTGAATGTTGTCAGTGAGTGAATGTTGTCAGTGAATGTTGTCAGTGAGTGAATGTTGTCAGTGAATGTTGTCAGTGAGTGAATGCTGTCAGTGAGTGAATGTTGTCAGTGAGTGAATGTTGTCAGTGAATGTTGTCAGTGAGTGAATGTTATCAGTGAATGTTGTCAGTGAGTGAATGTTGTCAGTGAATGTTGTCAGTGAGTGAATGTTGTCAGTGAGTGAATGTTGTCAGTGAATGTTGTCAGTGAGTGAATGTTGTCAGTGAATGTTGTCAGTGAGTGAATGTTGTCAGTGAATGTTGTCAGTGAGTGAATGTTGTCAGTGAATGTTGTCAGTGAGTGAATGTTGTCAGTGAGTGAATGTTGTCAGAGAGTGAATGTTGTCAGTGAATGTTGTCAGTGAGTGTTGTCAGTGAATGTTGTCAGTGAGTGAATGTTGTCAGTGAATGTTGTCAGTGAGTGAATGTTGTCAGTGAATGTTGTCAGTGAATGTTGTCAGTGAGTGAATGTTGTCAGTGAGTGAATGTTGTCAGTGAATGTTGTCAGTGAATGTTGTCAGTGAGTGAATGTTGTCAGTGAGTGAATGTTGTCAGTGAGTGAATGTTGTCAGTGAATGTTGTCTGTGAGTGAATGTTGTCAGTTAGTGAATGTTGTCAGTGAATGTTGTCAGAGAGTCAATGTTGTCAGTGAATGTTGTCAGTGAGTGAATGTTGTCAGTGAGTGAATGTTGTCAGTGAATGTTGTCAGAGAGTGAATGTTGTCAGTGAATGTTGTCAGTGAATGTTGTCAGTGAGTGAATGTTGTCAGTGAGTGTTGTCAGTGAGTGAATGTTGTCAGAGAGTGAATGTTGTCAGTGAGTGAATGTTGTCAGTGAATGTTGTCAGTGAGTGAATGTTGTCAGTGAATGTTGTCAGTGAATGTTGTCAGTGAGTGAATGTTGTCAGTGAGTGTTGTCAGTGAGTGAATGTTGTCAGAGAGTGAATGTTGTCAGTGAGTGAATGTTGTCAGTGAGTGTTGTCAGTGAGTGAATGTTGTCAGAGAGTGAATGTTGTCAGTGAGTGAATGTTGTCAGTGAATGTTGTCAGTGAGTGAATGTTATCAGTGAATGTTGTCAGTGAGTGAATGTTGTCAGTGAATGTTGTCAGTGAGTGAATGTTGTCAGTGAATGTTGTCAGTGAGTGAATGTTGTCAGTGAGTCAATGTTGTCAGTGAATGTTGTCAGTGAGTGAATGTTGTCAGTGAGTGAATGTTGTCAGTGAATGTCAGTGAGTGAATGTTGTCAGTGAATGTTGTCAGTGAGTGAATGTTGTCAGTGAGTGAATGTTGTCAGTGAATGTTGTCAGTGAGTGAATGTTGTCAGTGAATGTTGTCAGTGAGTGAATGTTGTCAGTGAGTGTTGTCAGTGAGTGAATGTTGTCAGAGAGTGAATGTTGTCAGTGAGTGAATGTTGTCAGTGAATGTTGTCAGTGAATGTTGTCAGTGAGTGAATGTTGTCAGTGAGTGAATGTTGTCAGTGAATGTTGTCTGTGAGTGAATGTTGTCAGTTAGTGAATGTTGTCAGTGAATGTTGCCAGTGAGTGAATGTTGTCAGAGAGTCAATGTTGTCAGTGAATGTTGTCAGTGAGTGAATGTTGTCAGTGAGTGAATGTTGTCAGTGAATGTTGTCAGTGAGTGAATGTTGTCAGTGAGTGTTGTCAGTGAGTGAATGTAGTCAGAGAGTGAATGTTGTCAGTGAGTGAATGTTGTCAGTGAATGTTGTCAGTGAGTGAATGTTGTCAGTGAGTGAATGTTGTCAGTGAATGTTGTCAGTTAATGTTGTCAGTGAATGTTGTCAGTGAGTGAATGTTGTCAGTGAATGTTGTCAGTGAGTGAATGTTGTCAGTGAATGTTGTCAGTGAGTGAATGTTGTCAGTGAGTGAATGTTGTCAGTGAATGTTATCAGTTAGTGAATGTTGTCAGTGAATGTTGTCAGTGAGTGAATGTTGTCAGTGAATGTTGTCAGAGAGTGAATGTTGTCAGTGAATGTTGTCAGTGAATGTTGTCAGTGAGTGAATGTTGTCAGTGAGTGAATGTTGTCAGTGAATGTTGTCAGTGAATGTTGTCAGTGAGTGAATGTTGTCAGTGAATGTTGTCAGTGAGTGAATGTTGTCAGTGAATGTTGTCAGTGAGTGAATGTTGTCAGTGAATGTTGTCAGAGAGTCAATGTTGTCAGTGAATGTTGTCAGTGAGTGAATGTTGTCAGTGAGTGAATGTTGTCAGTGAATGTTGTCAGTGAGTGAATGTTGTCAGTGAATGTTGTCAGTGAATGTTGTCAGTGAGTGAATGTTGTCAGTGAGTGTTGTCAGTGAGTGAATGTTGTCAGAGAGTGAATGTTGTCAGTGAGTGAATGTTGTCAGTGAATGTTGTCAGTGAGTGAATGTTGTCAGTGAATGTTGTCAGTGAGTGAATGTTATCAGTGAATGTTGTCAGTGAGTGAATGTTGTCAGTGAATGTTGTCAGTGAGTGAATGTTGTCAGTGAGTGAATGTTGTCAGTGAATGTTGTCAGTGAATGTTATCAGTTAGTGAATGTTGTCAGTGAATGTTGTCAGTGAGTGAATGTTGTCAGTGAATGTTGTCAGTGAGTGAATGTTGTCAGTGAGTGAATGTTGTCAGTGAATGTTGTCTGTGAGTGAATGTTGTCAGTTAGTGAATGTTGTCAGTGAATGTTGTCAGAGAGTCAATGTTGTCAGTGAATGTTGTCAGTGAGTGAATGTTGTCAGTGAGTGAATGTTGTTAGTGAATGTTGTCAGTGAATGTTGTCAGAGAGTGAATGTTGTCAGTGAATGTTGTCAGAGAGTGAATGTTATCAGTAAATGTTGTCAGTGAATGTTGTCAGAGAGTGAATGTTGTCAGTGAATGTTGTCAGTTAGTGAATGTTGTCAGTGAGTGAATGTTGTCAGTGAATGTTGTCAGTGAGTGAATGTTGTCAGTGAATGCTGTCAGTGAGTGAATGTTGTCAGTGAGTGAATGTTGTCAGTGAATATTGTCAGTGAGTGAATGTTGTCAGTGAATGTTGTCAGTGAGTGAATGTTGTCAGTGAATGTTGTCAGTTAATGTTGTCAGTGAATGTTGTCAGTGAGTGAATGTTGTCAGTGAATGTTGTCAGTGAGTGAATGTTGTCAGTGAATGTTGTCAGTGAGTGAATGTTGTCAGTGAGTGAATGTTGTCAGTGAATGTTGTCAGTGAATGTTATAAGTGAGTGAATGTTGTCAGTGAGTGAATGTTGTCAGTGAGTGAATGTTGTCAGTGAATGTTGTCAGTGAATGTTGTCAGTGAGTGAATGTTGTCAGAGAGTGAATGTTGTCAGTGAGTGAATGTTGTCAGTGAATGTTGTCAGTGAATGTTGTCTGTGAGTGAATGTTGTCAGTGAATGTTGTCAGTGAGTGAATGTTGTCAGTGAATGTTGTCAGTGAGTGAATGTTGTCAGTGAATGTTGTCAGTGAGTGAATGTTGTCAGTGAATGCTGTCAGTGAGTGAATGTTGTCAGTGAATATTGTCAGTGAGTGAATGTTGTCAGAGAGTGAATGTTGTCAGTGAATGTTGTCAGTGAGTGAATGTTGTCAGTGAATGTTGTCAGTGAATGTTGTCAGTGAGTGAATGTTGTCAGTGAATGTTGTCAGTGAGTGAATGTTGTCAGTGAATGCTGTCAGTGAGTGAATGTTGTCAGTGAGTGAATGTTGTCAGAGAGTGAATGTTGTCAGTGAATGTTGTCAGTGAGTGTTGTCAGTGAATGTTGTCAGTGAGTGAATGTTGTCAGTGAGTGAATGTTGACAGTGAATGTTGTCAGTGAATGTTGTCAGTGAATGTTGTCAGTGAGTGAATGTTATCAGTGAATGTTGTCAGTGAGTGAATGTTGTCAGTGAATGTTGTCAGTGAGTGAATGTTGTCAGTGAGTGAATGTTGTCAGTGAATGTTGTCAGTTAGTGAATGTTGTCAGTGAATGTTGTCAGTGAGTGAATGTTGTCAGTGAATGTTGTCAGTGAGTGAATGTTGTCAGTGAGTGAATGTTGTCAGTGAATGTTGTCTGTGAGTGAATGTTGTCAGTTAGTGAATGTTGTCAGTGAATGTTGTCAGAGAGTCAATGTTGTCAGTGAATGTTGTCAGTGAGTGAATGTTGTCAGTGAGTGAATGTTGTCAGTGAATGTTGTCAGTGAGTGAATGTTGTCAGTGAATGTCAGTGAGTGAATGTTGTCAGTGAATGTTGTCAGTGAATGTTGTCAGTGAGTGAATGTTGTCAGTGAGTGAATGTTGTCAGTGAATGTTGTCAGTGAGTGAATGTTGTCAGTGAATGCTGTCAGTGAGTGAATGTTGTCAGTGAGTGAATGTTGTCAGAGAGTGAATGTTGTCAGTGAATGTTGTCAGTGAATGTTGTCAGTGAGTGTTGTCAGTGAATGTTGTCAGAGAGTGAATGTTGTCAGTGAGTGAATGTTGTCAGTGAATGTTGTCAGTGAGTGAATGTTGTCAGTGAATGTTGTCTGTGAGTGAATGTTGTCAGTTAGTGAATGTTGTCAGTGAATGTTGTCAGTGAGTGAATGTTGTCAGTGAGTGAATGATGTCAGTGAATGTTGTCAGAGAGTCAATGTTGTCAGTGAATGTTGTCAGTGAGTGAATGTTGTCAGTGAGTGAATGTTGTCAGTGAATGTTGTCAGTGAGTGAATGTTGTCAGTGAATGTTGTCAGTGAGTGAATGTTGTCAGTGAATGTTGTCAGTGAGTGAATGTTGTCAGAGAGTGAATGTTGTCAGTGAGTGAATGTTGTCAGTGAATGTTGTCAGTGAGTGAATGTTGTCAGAGAGTGAATGTTGTCAGTGAGTGAATGTTGTCAGTGAATGTTGTCAGTGAGTGAATGTTGTCAGTGAGTGAATGTTGTCAGTGAATGTTGTCAGTTAATGTTGTCAGTGAATGTTGTCAGTGAGTGAATGTTGTCAGTGAATGTTGTCAGTGAATGTTGTCAGTGAGTGAATGTTGTCAGTGAATGTTGTCAGTGAATGTTGTCAGTGAGTGAATGTTGTCAGTGAATGTTGTCAGTGAGTGAATGTTGTCAGTGAATGCTGTCAGTGAGTGAATGTTGTCAGTGAATATTGTCAGTGAGTGGATGTTGTCAGAGAGTGAATGTTGTAAGTGAATGTTGTCAGTGAGTGAATGTTGTCAGTGAATGTTGTCAGTGAGTGAATGTTGTCAGTGAATGTTGTCAGTGAGTGAATGTTGTCAGTGAATGCTGTCAGTGAGTGAATGTTGTCAGTGAGTGAATGTTGTCAGAGAGTGAATGTTGTCAGTGAATGTTGTCAGTGAGTGTTGTCAGTGAATGTTGTCAGTGAGTGAATGTTGTCAGTGAATGTTGTCAGTGAGTGAATGTTGTCAGTGAATGTTGTCAGTGAATGTTGTCAGTGAGTGAATGTTGTCAGTGAGTGAATGTTGTCAGTGAATGTTGTCAGTGAATGTTGTCAGTGAGTGAATGTTGTCAGTGAGTGAATGTTGTCAGTGAATGTTGTCTGTGAGTGAATGTTGTCAGTTAGTGAATGTTGTCAGTGAATGTTGTCAGAGAGTCAATGTTGTCAGTGAATGTTGTCAGTGAGTGAATGTTGTCAGTGAGTGAATGTTGTCAGTGAATGTTGTCAGTGAGTGAATGTTGTCAGTGAATGTCAGTGAGTGAATGTTGTCAGTGAATGTTGTCAGTGAATGTTGTCAGTGAGTGAATGTTGTCAGTGAGTGAATGTTGTCAGTGAATGTTGTCAGAGAGTGAATGTTGTCAGTGAGTGAATGTTGTCAGTGAATGTTGTCAGTGAGTGAATGTTGTCAGTGAGTGAATGTTGTCAGTGAATGTTGTCAGTTAATGTTGTCAGTGAATGTTGTCAGTGAGTGAATGTTGTCAGTGAATGTTGTCAGTGAGTGAATGTTGTCAGTGAATGTTGTCAGTGAGTGAATGTTGTCAGTGAGTGAATGTTGTCAGTGAATGTTGTCAGTGAATGTTATAAGTGAGTGAATGTTGTCAGTGAGTGAATGTTGTCAGTGAGTGAATGTTGTCAGTGAATGTTGTCAGTGAATGTTGTCAGTGAGTGAATGTTGTTAGAGAGTGAATGTTGTCAGTGAGTGAATGTTGTCAGTGAATGTTGTCAGTGAATGTTGTCTGTGAGTGAATGTTGTCAGTGAATGTTGTCAGTGAGTGAATGTTGTCAGTGAATGTTGTCAGTGAGTGAATGTTGTCAGTGAATGTTGTCAGTGAGTGAATGTTGTCAGTGAATGCTGTCAGTGAGTGAATGTTGTCAGTGAATATTGTCAGTGAGTGAATGTTGTCAGAGAGTGAATGTTGTCAGTGAATGTTGTCAGTGAGTGAATGTTGTCAGTGAATGTTGTCAGTGAATGTTGTCAGTGAGTGAATGTTGTCAGTGAATGTTGTCAGTGAGTGAATGTTGTCAGTGAATGCTGTCAGTGAGTGAATGTTGTCAGTGAGTGAATGTTGTCAGAGAGTGAATGTTGTCAGTGAATGTTGTCAGTGAGTGTTGTCAGTGAATGTTGTCAGTGAGTGAATGTTGTCAGTGAGTGAATGTTGACAGTGAATGTTGTCAGTGAATGTTGTCAGTGAATGTTGTCAGTGAGTGAATGTTATCAGTGAATGTTGTCAGTGAGTGAATGTTGTCAGTGAATGTTGTCAGTGAGTGAATGTTGTCAGTGAGTGAATGTTGTCAGTGAATGTTGTCAGTTAGTGAATGTTGTCAGTGAATGTTGTCAGTGAGTGAATGTTGTCAGTGAATGTTGTCAGTGAGTGAATGTTGTCAGTGAGTGAATGTTGTCAGTGAATGTTGTCTGTGAGTGAATGTTGTCAGTTAGTGAATGTTGTCAGTGAATGTTGTCAGAGAGTCAATGTTGTCAGTGAATGTTGTCAGTGAGTGAATGTTGTCAGTGAGTGAATGTTGTCAGTGAATGTTGTCAGTGAGTGAATGTTGTCAGTGAATGTCAGTGAGTGAATGTTGTCAGTGAATGTTGTCAGTGAATGTTGTCAGTGAGTGAATGTTGTCAGTGAGTGAATGTTGTCAGTGAATGTTGTCAGTGAGTGAATGTTGTCAGTGAATGCTGTCAGTGAGTGAATGTTGTCAGTGAGTGAATGTTGTCAGAGAGTGAATGTTGTCAGTGAATGTTGTCAGTGAATGTTGTCAGTGAGTGTTGTCAGTGAATGTTGTCAGAGAGTGAATGTTGTCAGTGAGTGAATGTTGTCAGTGAATGTTGTCAGTGAGTGAATGTTGTCAGTGAATGTTGTCTGTGAGTGAATGTTGTCAGTTAGTGAATGTTGTCAGTGAATGTTGTCAGTGAGTGAATGTTGTCAGTGAGTGAATGATGTCAGTGAATGTTGTCAGAGAGTCAATGTTGTCAGTGAATGTTGTCAGTGAGTGAATGTTGTCAGTGAGTGAATGTTGTCAGTGAATGTTGTCAGTGAGTGAATGTTGTCAGTGAATGTTGTCAGTGAGTGAATGTTGTCAGTGAATGTTGTCAGTGAGTGAATGTTGTCAGAGAGTGAATGTTGTCAGTGAGTGAATGTTGTCAGTGAATGTTGTCAGAGAGTGAATGTTGTCAGTGAGTGAATGTTGTCAGTGAATGTTGTCAGTGAGTGAATGTTGTCAGTGAGTGAATGTTGTCAGTGAATGTTGTCAGTTAATGTTGTCAGTGAATGTTGTCAGTGAGTGAATGTTGTCAGTGAATGTTGTCAGTGAATGTTGTCAGTGAGTGAATGTTGTCAGTGAATGTTGTCAGTGAATGTTGTCAGTGAGTGAATGTTGTCAGTGAATGTTGTCAGTGAGTGAATGTTGTCAGTGAATGCTGTCAGTGAGTGAATGTTGTCAGTGAATATTGTCAGTGAGTGGATGTTGTCAGAGAGTGAATGTTGTAAGTGAATGTTGTCAGTGAGTGAATGTTGTCAGTGAATGTTGTCAGTGAGTGAATGTTGTCAGTGAATGTTGTCAGTGAGTGAATGTTGTCAGTGAATGCTGTCAGTGAGTGAATGTTGTCAGTGAGTGAATGTTGTCAGAGAGTGAATGTTGTCAGTGAATGTTGTCAGTGAGTGTTGTCAGTGAATGTTGTCAGTGAGTGAATGTTGTCAGTGAATGTTGTCAGTGAGTGAATGTTGTCAGTGAATGTTGTCAGTGAATGTTGTCAGTGAGTGAATGTTGTCAGTGAGTGAATGTTGTCAGTGAATGTTGTCAGTGAATGTTGTCAGTGAGTGAATGTTGTCAGTGAGTGAATGTTGTCAGTGAATGTTGTCTGTGAGTGAATGTTGTCAGTTAGTGAATGTTGTCAGTGAATGTTGTCAGAGAGTCAATGTTGTCAGTGAATGTTGTCAGTGAGTGAATGTTGTCAGTGAGTGAATGTTGTCAGTGAATGTTGTCAGTGAGTGAATGTTGTCAGTGAATGTCAGTGAGTGAATGTTGTCAGTGAATGTTGTCAGTGAGTGAATGTTGTCAGTGAGTGAATGTTGTCAGTGAATGTTGTCAGAGAGTGAATGTTGTCAGTGAATGTTGTCAGTGAATGTTGTCAGTGAGTGTTGTCAGTGAATGTTGTCAGTGAGTGAATGTTGTCAGTGAGTGAATGTTGTCAGTGAATGTTGTCAGTGAGTGAATGTTGTCAGTGAGTGAATGTTATCAGTGAATGTTGTCAGTGAGTGAATGTTGTCAGTGAGTGAATGTTGTCAGTGAATGTTGTCAGTGAATGTTATCAGTTAGTGAATGTTGTCAGTGAATGTTGTCAGTGAATGTTGTCAGTGAGTGAATGTTGTCAGTGAATGTTGTCAGTGAATGTTGTCAGTGAGTGAATGTTGTCAGTGAGTGAATGTTGTCAGTGAATGTTGTCAGTGAATGTTGTCAGTGAGTGAATGTTGTCAGTGAATGTTGTCAGTGAGTGAATGTTGTCAGTGAATGTTGTCAGTGAGTGAATGTTGTCAGTGAATGTTGTCAGAGAGTCAATGTTGTCCGTGAATGTTGTCAGTGAGTGAATGTTGTCAGTGAGTGAATGTTGTCAGTGAATGTTGTCAGTGAATGTTGTCAGTGAGTGAATGTTGTCAGTGAGTGTTGTCAGTGAGTGAATGTTGTCAGAGAGTGAATGTTGTCAGTGAGTGAATGTTGTCAGTGAATGTTGTCAGTGAGTGAATGTTGTCAGTGAATGTTGTCAGTGAGTGAATGTTATCAGTGAATGTTGTCAGTGAGTGAATGTTGTCAGTGAATGTTGTCAGTGAGTGAATGTTGTCAGTGAGTGAATGTTGTCAGTGAATGTTGTCAGTGAATGTTATCAGTTAGTGAATGTTGTCAGTGAATGTTGTCAGTGAGTGAATGTTGTCAGTAAATGTTGTCAGTGAGTGAATGTTGTCAGTGAGTGAATGTTGTCAGTGAATGTTGTCTGTGAGTGAATGTTGTCAGTTAGTGAATGTTGTCAGTGAATGTTGTCAGAGAGTCAATGTTGTCAGTGAATGTTGTCAGTGAGTGAATGTTGTCAGTGAGTGAATGTTGTTAGTGAATGTTGTCAGTGAATGTTGTCAGAGAGTGAATGTTGTCAGTGAATGTTGTCAGAGAGTGAATGTTATCAGTAAATGTTGTCAGTGAATGTTGTCAGAGAGTGAATGTTGTCAGTGAATGTTGTCAGTTAGTGAATGTTGTCAGTGAATGTTGTCAGTGAGTGAATGTTGTCAGTGAATGTTGTCAGTGAGTGAATGTTGTCAGTGAATGCTGTCAGTGAGTGAATGTTGTCAGTGAGTGAATGTTGTCAGTGAATATTGTCAGTGAGTGAATGTTGTCAGTGAATGTTGTCAGTGAGTGAATGTTGTCAGTGAATGTTGTCAGTGAATGTTGTCAGTGAGTGAATGTTGTCAGTGAATGCTGTCAGTGAGTGAATGTTGTCAGTGAGTGAATGTTGTCAGTGAATGTTGTCAGAGAGTGAATGTTGTCAGTGAATGTTGTCAGTGAATGTTGTCAGTGAGTGTTGTCAGTGAATGTTGTCAGTGAGTGAATGTTGTCAGTGAGTGAATGTTGTCAGTGAGTGAATGTTGTCAGTGAGTGAATTTTGTCTGTGAGTGAATGTTGTCAGTTAGTGAATGTTGTCAGTGAATGTTGTCAGTGAGTGAATGTTGTCAGTGAGTGAATGTTGTCAGTGAATGTTGTCAGAGAGTCAATGTTGTCAGTGAATGTTGTCAGTGAGTGAATGTTGTCAGTGAGTGAATGTTGTCAGTGAATGTTGTCAGTGAGTGAATGTTGTCAGTGAATGTTGTCAGTTAATGTTGTCAGTGAATGTTGTCAGTGAGTGAATGTTGTCAGTGAATGTTGTCAGTGAGTGAATGTTGTCAGTGAATGTTGTCAGTGAGTGAATGTTGTCAGTGAGTGAATGTTGTCAGTGAATGTTGTCAGTGAATGTTATAAGTGAGTGAATGTTGTCAGTGAGTGAATGTTGTCAGTGAGTGAATGTTGTCAGTGAATGTTGTCAGTGAATGTTGTCAGTGAGTGAATGTTGTCAGAGAGTGAATGTTGTCAGTGAGTGAATGTTGTCAGTGAATGTTGTCAGTGAATGTTGTCTGTGAGTGAATGTTGTCAGTGAATGTTGTCAGTGAGTGAATGTTGTCAGTGAATGTTGTCAGTGAGTGAATGTTGTCAGTGAATGTTGTCAGTGAGTGAATGTTGTCAGTGAATGCTGTCAGTGAGTGAATGTTGTCAGTGAATATTGTCAGTGAGTGAATGTTGTCAGAGAGTGAATGTTGTCAGTGAATGTTGTCAGTGAGTGAATGTTGTCAGTGAATGTTGTCAGTGAATGTTGTCAGTGAGTGAATGTTGTCAGTGAATGTTGTCAGTGAGTGAATGTTGTCAGTGAATGCTGTCAGTGAGTGAATGTTGTCAGTGAGTGAATGTTGTCAGAGAGTGAATGTTGTCAGTGAATGTTGTCAGTGAGTGTTGTCAGTGAATGTTGTCAGTGAGTGAATGTTGTCAGTGAGTGAATGTTGACAGTGAATGTTGTCAGTGAATGTTGTCAGTGAATGTTGTCAGTGAGTGAATGTTATCAGTGAATGTTGTCAGTGAGTGAATGTTGTCAGTGAATGTTGTCAGTGAGTGAATGTTGTCAGTGAGTGAATGTTGTCAGTGAATGTTGTCAGTTAGTGAATGTTGTCAGTGAATGTTGTCAGTGAGTGAATGTTGTCAGTGAATGTTGTCAGTGAGTGAATGTTGTCAGTGAGTGAATGTTGTCAGTGAATGTTGTCTGTGAGTGAATGTTGTCAGTTAGTGAATGTTGTCAGTGAATGTTGTCAGAGAGTCAATGTTGTCAGTGAATGTTGTCAGTGAGTGAATGTTGTCAGTGAGTGAATGTTGTCAGTGAATGTTGTCAGTGAGTGAATGTTGTCAGTGAATGTCAGTGAGTGAATGTTGTCAGTGAATGTTGTCAGTGAATGTTGTCAGTGAGTGAATGTTGTCAGTGAGTGAATGTTGTCAGTGAATGTTGTCAGTGAGTGAATGTTGTCAGTGAATGCTGTCAGTGAGTGAATGTTGTCAGTGAGTGAATGTTGTCAGAGAGTGAATGTTGTCAGTGAATGTTGTCAGTGAATGTTGTCAGTGAGTGTTGTCAGTGAATGTTGTCAGAGAGTGAATGTTGTCAGTGAGTGAATGTTGTCAGTGAATGTTGTCAGTGAGTGAATGTTGTCAGTGAATGTTGTCTGTGAGTGAATGTTGTCAGTTAGTGAATGTTGTCAGTGAATGTTGTCAGTGAGTGAATGTTGTCAGTGAGTGAATGATGTCAGTGAATGTTGTCAGAGAGTCAATGTTGTCAGTGAATGTTGTCAGTGAGTGAATGTTGTCAGTGAGTGAATGTTGTCAGTGAATGTTGTCAGTGAGTGAATGTTGTCAGTGAATGTTGTCAGTGAGTGAATGTTGTCAGTGAATGTTGTCAGTGAGTGAATGTTGTCAGAGAGTGAATGTTGTCAGTGAGTGAATGTTGTCAGTGAATGTTGTCAGTGAGTGAATGTTGTCAGAGAGTGAATGTTGTCAGTGAGTGAATGTTGTCAGTGAATGTTGTCAGTGAGTGAATGTTGTCAGTGAGTGAATGTTGTCAGTGAATGTTGTCAGTTAATGTTGTCAGTGAATGTTGTCAGTGAGTGAATGTTGTCAGTGAATGTTGTCAGTGAATGTTGTCAGTGAGTGAATGTTGTCAGTGAATGTTGTCAGTGAATGTTGTCAGTGAGTGAATGTTGTCAGTGAATGTTGTCAGTGAGTGAATGTTGTCAGTGAATGCTGTCAGTGAGTGAATGTTGTCAGTGAATATTGTCAGTGAGTGGATGTTGTCAGAGAGTGAATGTTGTAAGTGAATGTTGTCAGTGAGTGAATGTTGTCAGTGAATGTTGTCAGTGAGTGAATGTTGTCAGTGAATGTTGTCAGTGAGTGAATGTTGTCAGTGAATGCTGTCAGTGAGTGAATGTTGTCAGTGAGTGAATGTTGTCAGAGAGTGAATGTTGTCAGTGAATGTTGTCAGTGAGTGCTGTCAGTGAATGTTGTCAGTGAGTGAATGTTGTCAGTGAATGTTGTCAGTGAGTGAATGTTGTCAGTGAATGTTGTCAGTGAATGTTGTCAGTGAGTGAATGTTGTCAGTGAGTGAATGTTGTCAGTGAATGTTGTCAGTGAATGTTGTCAGTGAGTGAATGTTGTCAGTGAGTGAATGTTGTCAGTGAATGTTGTCTGTGAGTGAATGTTGTCAGTTAGTGAATGTTGTCAGTGAATGTTGTCAGAGAGTCAATGTTGTCAGTGAATGTTGTCAGTGAGTGAATGTTGTCAGTGAGTGAATGTTGTCAGTGAATGTTGTCAGTGAGTGAATGTTGTCAGTGAATGTCAGTGAGTGAATGTTGTCAGTGAATGTTGTCAGTGAATGTTGTCAGTGAGTGAATGTTGTCAGTGAGTGAATGTTGTCAGTGAATGTTGTCAGAGAGTGAATGTTGTCAGTGAGTGAATGTTGTCAGTGAATGTTGTCAGTGAGTGAATGTTGTCAGTGAGTGAATGTTGTCAGTGAATGTTGTCAGTTAATGTTGTCAGTGAATGTTGTCAGTGAGTGAATGTTGTCAGTGAATGTTGTCAGTGAGTGAATGTTGTCAGTGAATGTTGTCAGTGAGTGAATGTTGTCAGTGAGTGAATGTTGTCAGTGAATGTTGTCAGTGAATGTTATAAGTGAGTGAATGTTGTCAGTGAGTGAATGTTGTCAGTGAGTGAATGTTGTCAGTGAATGTTGTCAGTGAATGTTGTCAGTGAGTGAATGTTGTTAGAGAGTGAATGTTGTCAGTGAGTGAATGTTGTCAGTGAATGTTGTCAGTGAATGTTGTCTGTGAGTGAATGTTGTCAGTGAATGTTGTCAGTGAGTGAATGTTGTCAGTGAATGTTGTCAGTGAGTGAATGTTGTCAGTGAATGTTGTCAGTGAGTGAATGTTGTCAGTGAATGCTGTCAGTGAGTGAATGTTGTCAGTGAATATTGTCAGTGAGTGAATGTTGTCAGAGAGTGAATGTTGTCAGTGAATGTTGTCAGTGAGTGAATGTTGTCAGTGAATGTTGTCAGTGAATGTTGTCAGTGAGTGAATGTTGTCAGTGAATGTTGTCAGTGAGTGAATGTTGTCAGTGAATGCTGTCAGTGAGTGAATGTTGTCAGTGAGTGAATGTTGTCAGAGAGTGAATGTTGTCAGTGAATGTTGTCAGTGAGTGTTGTCAGTGAATGTTGTCAGTGAGTGAATGTTGTCAGTGAGTGAATGTTGACAGTGAATGTTGTCAGTGAATGTTGTCAGTGAATGTTGTCAGTGAGTGAATGTTATCAGTGAATGTTGTCAGTGAGTGAATGTTGTCAGTGAATGTTGTCAGTGAGTGAATGTTGTCAGTGAGTGAATGTTGTCAGTGAATGTTGTCAGTTAGTGAATGTTGTCAGTGAATGTTGTCAGTGAGTGAATGTTGTCAGTGAATGTTGTCAGTGAGTGAATGTTGTCAGTGAGTGAATGTTGTCAGTGAATGTTGTCTGTGAGTGAATGTTGTCAGTTAGTGAATGTTGTCAGTGAATGTTGTCAGAGAGTCAATGTTGTCAGTGAATGTTGTCAGTGAGTGAATGTTGTCAGTGAGTGAATGTTGTCAGTGAATGTTGTCAGTGAGTGAATGTTGTCAGTGAATGTCAGTGAGTGAATGTTGTCAGTGAATGTTGTCAGTGAATGTTGTCAGTGAGTGAATGTTGTCAGTGAGTGAATGTTGTCAGTGAATGTTGTCAGTGAGTGAATGTTGTCAGTGAATGCTGTCAGTGAGTGAATGTTGTCAGTGAGTGAATGTTGTCAGAGAGTGAATGTTGTCAGTGAATGTTGTCAGTGAATGTTGTCAGTGAGTGTTGTCAGTGAATGTTGTCAGAGAGTGAATGTTGTCAGTGAGTGAATGTTGTCAGTGAATGTTGTCAGTGAGTGAATGTTGTCAGTGAATGTTGTCTGTGAGTGAATGTTGTCAGTTAGTGAATGTTGTCAGTGAATGTTGTCAGTGAGTGAATGTTGTCAGTGAGTGAATGATGTCAGTGAATGTTGTCAGAGAGTCAATGTTGTCAGTGAATGTTGTCAGTGAGTGAATGTTGTCAGTGAGTGAATGTTGTCAGTGAATGTTGTCAGTGAGTGAATGTTGTCAGTGAATGTTGTCAGTGAGTGAATGTTGTCAGTGAATGTTGTCAGTGAGTGAATGTTGTCAGAGAGTGAATGTTGTCAGTGAGTGAATGTTGTCAGTGAATGTTGTCAGTGAGTGAATGTTGTCAGAGAGTGAATGTTGTCAGTGAGTGAATGTTGTCAGTGAATGTTGTCAGTGAGTGAATGTTGTCAGTGAGTGAATGTTGTCAGTGAATGTTGTCAGTTAATGTTGTCAGTGAATGTTGTCAGTGAGTGAATGTTGTCAGTGAATGTTGTCAGTGAATGTTGTCAGTGAGTGAATGTTGTCAGTGAATGTTGTCAGTGAATGTTGTCAGTGAGTGAATGTTGTCAGTGAATGTTGTCAGTGAGTGAATGTTGTCAGTGAATGCTGTCAGTGAGTGAATGTTGTCAGTGAATATTGTCAGTGAGTGGATGTTGTCAGAGAGTGAATGTTGTAAGTGAATGTTGTCAGTGAGTGAATGTTGTCAGTGAATGTTGTCAGTGAGTGAATGTTGTCAGTGAATGTTGTCAGTGAGTGAATGTTGTCAGTGAATGCTGTCAGTGAGTGAATGTTGTCAGTGAGTGAATGTTGTCAGAGAGTGAATGTTGTCAGTGAATGTTGTCAGTGAGTGTTGTCAGTGAATGTTGTCAGTGAGTGAATGTTGTCAGTGAATGTTGTCAGTGAGTGAATGTTGTCAGTGAATGTTGTCAGTGAATGTTGTCAGTGAGTGAATGTTGTCAGTGAGTGAATGTTGTCAGTGAATGTTGTCAGTGAATGTTGTCAGTGAGTGAATGTTGTCAGTGAGTGAATGTTGTCAGTGAATGTTGTCTGTGAGTGAATGTTGTCAGTTAGTGAATGTTGTCAGTGAATGTTGTCAGAGAGTCAATGTTGTCAGTGAATGTTGTCAGTGAGTGAATGTTGTCAGTGAGTGAATGTTGTCAGTGAATGTTGTCAGTGAGTGAATGTTGTCAGTGAATGTCAGTGAGTGAATGTTGTCAGTGAATGTTGTCAGTGAGTGAATGTTGTCAGTGAGTGAATGTTGTCAGTGAATGTTGTCAGAGAGTGAATGTTGTCAGTGAATGTTGTCAGTGAATGTTGTCAGTGAGTGTTGTCAGTGAATGTTGTCAGTGAGTGAATGTTGTCAGTGAGTGAATGTTGTCAGTGAATGTTGTCAGTGAGTGAATGTTGTCAGTGAGTGAATGTTATCAGTGAATGTTGTCAGTGAGTGAATGTTGTCAGTGAATGTTGTCAGTGAGTGAATGTTGTCAGTGAGTGAATGTTGTCAGTGAATGTTGTCAGTGAATGTTATCAGTTAGTGAATGTTGTCAGTGAATGTTGTCAGTGAATGTTGTCAGTGAGTGAATGTTGTCAGTGAATGTTGTCAGTGAATGTTGTCAGTGAGTGAATGTTGTCAGTGAGTGAATGTTGTCAGTGAATGTTGTCAGTGAATGTTGTCAGTGAGTGAATGTTGTCAGTGAATGTTGTCAGTGAGTGAATGTTGTCAGTGAATGTTGTCAGTGAGTGAATGTTGTCAGTGAATGTTGTCAGAGAGTCAATGTTGTCAGTGAATGTTGTCAGTGAGTGAATGTTGTCAGTGAGTGAATGTTGTCAGTGAATGTTGTCAGTGAATGTTGTCAGTGAGTGAATGTTGTCAGTGAGTGTTGTCAGTGAGTGAATGTTGTCAGAGAGTGAATGTTGTCAGTGAGTGAATGTTGTCAGTGAATGTTGTCAGTGAGTGAATGTTGTCAGTGAATGTTGTCAGTGAGTGAATGTTATCAGTGAATGTTGTCAGTGAGTGAATGTTGTCAGTGAATGTTGTCAGTGAGTGAATGTTGTCAGTGAGTGAATGTTGTCAGTGAATGTTGTCAGTGAATGTTATCAGTTAGTGAATGTTGTCAGTGAATGTTGTCAGTGAGTGAATGTTGTCAGTAAATGTTGTCAGTGAGTGAATGTTGTCAGTGAGTGAATGTTGTCAGTGAATGTTGTCTGTGAGTGAATGTTGTCAGTTAGTGAATGTTGTCAGTGAATGTTGTCAGAGAGTCAATGTTGTCAGTGAATGTTGTCAGTGAGTGAATGTTGTCAGTGAGTGAATGTTGTTAGTGAATGTTGTCAGTGAATGTTGTCAGAGAGTGAATGTTGTCAGTGAATGTTGTCAGAGAGTGAATGTTATCAGTAAATGTTGTCAGTGAATGTTGTCAGAGAGTGAATGTTGTCAGTGAATGTTGTCAGTTAGTGAATGTTGTCAGTGAATGTTGTCAGTGAGTGAATGTTGTCAGTGAATGTTGTCAGTGAGTGAATGTTGTCAGTGAATGCTGTCAGTGAGTGAATGTTGTCAGTGAGTGAATGTTGTCAGTGAATATTGTCAGTGAGTGAATGTTGTCAGTGAATGTTGTCAGTGAGTGAATGTTGTCAGTGAATGCTGTCAGTGAATGTTGTCAGTGAGTGAATGTTGTCAGTGAATGCTGTCAGTGAGTGAATGTTGTCAGTGAGTGAATGTTGTCAGTGAATGTTGTCAGAGAGTGAATGTTGTCAGAGAGTGAATGTTGTCAGTGAATGTTGTCAGTGAATGTTGTCAGTGAGTGTTGTCAGTGAATGTTGTCAGTGAGTGAATGTTGTCAGTGAGTGAATGTTGTCAGTGAGTGAATGTTGTCAGTGAGTGAATTTTGTCTGTGAGTGAATGTTGTCAGTTAGTGAATGTTGTCAGTGAATGTTGTCAGTGAGTGAATGTTGTCAGTGAGTGAATGTTGTCAGTGAATGTTGTCAGAGAGTCAATGTTGTCAGTGAATGTTGTCAGTGAGTGAATGTTGTCAGTGAGTGAATGTTGTCAGTGAATGTTGTCAGTGAGTGAATGTTGTCAGTGAATGTTGTCAGTGAATGTTGTCAGTGAGTGAATGTTGTCAGTGAGTGTTGTCAGTGAGTGAATGTTGTCAGAGAGTGAATGTTGTCAGTGAGTGAATGTTGTCAGTGAATGTTGTCAGTGAGTGAATGTTGTCAGTGAGTGAATGTTGTCAGTGAATGTTGTCAGTGAATGTTGTCAGTGAGTGAATGTTATCAGTGAATGTTGTCAGTGAGTGAATGTTGTCAGTGAATGTTGTCAGTGAGTGAATGTTGTCAGTGAGTGAATGTTGTCAGTGAATGTTGTCAGTTAGTGAATGTTGTCAGTGAATGTTGTCAGTGAGTGAATGTTGTCAGTGAATGTTGTCAGTGAGTGAATGTTGTCAGTGAGTGAATGTTGTCAGTGAATGTTGTCTGTGAGTGAATGTTGTCAGTTAGTGAATGTTGTCAGTGAATGTTGTCAGAGAGTCAATGTTGTCAGTGAATGTTGTCAGTGAGTGAATGTTGTCAGTGAGTGAATGTTGTCAGTGAATGTTGTCAGTGAGTGAATGTTGTCAGTGAATGTCAGTGAGTGAATGTTGTCAGTGAATGTTGTCAGTGAGTGAATGTTGTCAGTGAGTGAATGTTGTCAGTGAATGTTGTCAGTGAGTGAATGTTGTCAGTGAATGCTGTCAGTGAGTGAATGTTGTCAGTGAGTGAATGTTGTCAGAGAGTGAATGTTGTCAGTGAATGTTGTCAGTGAATGTTGTCAGTGAGTGTTGTCAGTGAATGTTGTCAGAGAGTGAATGTTGTCAGTGAGTGAATGTTGTCAGTGAATGTTGTCAGTGAGTGAATGTTGTCAGTGAATGTTGTCTGTGAGTGAATGTTGTCAGTTAGTGAATGTTGTCAGTGAATGTTGTCAGTGAGTGAATGTTGTCAGTGAGTGAATGATGTCAGTGAATGTTGTCAGAGAGTCAATGTTGTCAGTGAATGTTGTCAGTGAGTGAATGTTGTCAGTGAATGTTGTCAGTGAGTGAATGTTGTCAGTGAATGTTGTCAGTGAGTGAATGTTGTCAGAGAGTGAATGTTGTCAGTGAGTGAATGTTGTCAGTGAATGTTGTCAGTGAGTGAATGTTGTCAGAGAGTGAATGTTGTCAGTGAGTGAATGTTGTCAGTGAATGTTGTCAGTGAGTGAATGTTGTCAGTGAGTGAATGTTGTCAGTGAATGTTGTCAGTTAATGTTGTCAGTGAATGTTGTCAGTGAGTGAATGTTGTCAGTGAATGTTGTCAGTGAGTGAATGTTGTCAGTGAATGTTGTCAGTGAGTGAATGTTGTCAGTGAATGCTGTCAGTGAGTGAATGTTGTCAGTGAATATTGTCAGTGAGTGGATGTTGTCAGAGAGTGAATGTTGTAAGTGAATGTTGTCAGTGAGTGAATGTTGTCAGTGAATGTTGTCAGTGAGTGAATGTTGTCAGTGAATGTTGTCAGTGAGTGAATGTTGTCAGTGAATGCTGTCAGTGAGTGAATGTTGTCAGTGAGTGAATGTTGTCAGAGAGTGAATGTTGTCAGTGAATGTTGTCAGTGAGTGTTGTCAGTGAATGTTGTCAGTGAGTGAATGTTGTCAGTGAATGTTGTCAGTGAGTGAATGTTGTCAGTGAATGTTGTCAGTGAATGTTGTCAGTGAGTGAATGTTGTCAGTGAGTGAATGTTGTCAGTGAATGTTGTCAGTGAATGTTGTCAGTGAATGTTGTCAGTGAGTGAATGTTGTCAGTGAGTGAATGTTGTCAGTGAATGTTGTCTGTGAGTGAATGTTGTCAGTTAGTGAATGTTGTCAGTGAATGTTGTCAGAGAGTCAATGTTGTCAGTGAATGTTGTCAGTGAGTGAATGTTGTCAGTGAATGTTGTCAGTGAGTGAATGTTGTCAGTGAATGTCAGTGAGTGAATGTTGTCAGTGAATGTTGTCAGTGAGTGAATGTTGTCAGTGAGTGAATGTTGTCAGTGAATGTTGTCAGTGAGTGAATGTTGTCAGTGAGTGAATGTTGTCAGTGAATGTTGTCAGTGAGTGAATGTTGTCAGTGAGTGAATGTTGTCAGTGAGTGAATGTTGTCAGTGAATGTTGTCAGTGAGTGAATGTTGTCAGTGAGTGAATGTTGTCAGTGAATGTTGTCAGTGAATGTTGTCAGTGAGTGAATGTTATCAGTGAATGTTGTCAGTGAGTGAATGTTGTCAGTGAATGTTGTCAGTGAGTGAATGTTGTCAGTGAGTGAATGTTGTCAGTGAATGTTGTCAGTGAATGTTATCAGTTAGTGAATGTTGTCAGTGAATGTTGTCAGTGAGTGAATGTTGTCAGTGAATGTTGTCAGTGAATGTTGTCAGTGAGTGAATGTTGTCAGTGAGTGAATGTTGTCAGTGAATGTTGTCAGTGAATGTTGTCAGTGAGTGAATGCTGTCAGTGAATGTTGTCAGTGAGTGAATGTTGTCAGTGAATGTTGTCAGTGAGTGAATGTTGTCAGTGAATGTTGTCAGAGAGTCAATGTTGTCAGTGAATGTTGTCAGTGAGTGAATGTTGTCAGTGAGTGAATGTTGTCAGTGAATGTTGTCAGTGAGTGAATGTTGTCAGTGAATGTTGTCAGTGAATGTTGTCAGTGAGTGAATGTTGTCAGTGAGTGTTGTCAGTGAGTGAATGTTGTCAGAGAGTGAATGTTGTCAGTGAGTGAATGTTGTCAGTGAATGTTGTCAGTGAGTGAATGTTGTCAGTGAGTGAATGTTGTCAGTGAATGTTGTCAGTGAATGTTGTCAGTGAGTGAATGTTATCAGTGAATGTTGTCAGTGAGTGAATGTTGTCAGTGAATGTTGTCAGTGAGTGAATGTTGTCAGTGAGTGAATGTTGTCAGTGAATGTTGTCAGTGAATGTTATCAGTTAGTGAATGTTGTCAGTGAATGTTGTCAGTGAGTGAATGTTGTCAGTGAATGTTGTCAGTGAGTGAATGTTGTCAGTGAGTGAATGTTGTCAGTGAATGTTGTCTGTGAGTGAATGTTGTCAGTTAGTGAATGTTGTCAGTGAATGTTGTCAGAGAGTCAATGTTGTCAGTGAATGTTGTCAGTGAGTGAATGTTGTCAGTGAGTGAATGTTGTTAGTGAATGTTGTCAGTGAATGTTGTCAGAGAGTGAATGTTGTCAGTGAATGTTGTCAGAGAGTGAATGTTATCAGTAAATGTTGTCAGTGAATGTTGTCAGAGAGTGAATGTTGTCAGTGAATGTTGTCAGTTAGTGAATGTTGTCAGTGAATGTTGTCAGTGAGTGAATGTTGTCAGTGAATGTTGTCAGTGAGTGAATGTTGTCAGTGAATGCTGTCAGTGAGTGAATGTTGTCAGTGAGTGAATGTTGTCAGTGAATATTGTCAGTGAGTGAATGTTGTCAGTGAATGTTGTCAGTGAGTGAATGTTGTCAGTGAATGTTGTCAGTGAGTGAATGTTGTCAGTGAATGTTGTCAGTGAGTGAATGTTGTCAGTGAGTGAATGTTGTCAGTGAATGTTGTCAGAGAGTGAATGTTGTCAGTGAATGTTGTCAGTGAATGTTGTCAGTGAGTGTTGTCAGTGAATGTTGTCAGTGAGTGAATGTTGTCAGTGAGTGAATGTTGTCAGTGAATGTTGTCTGTGAGTGAATGTTGTCAGTTAGTGAATGTTGTCAGTGAATGTTGTCAGTGAGTGAATGTTGTCAGTGAGTGAATGTTGTCAGTGAATGTTGTCAGAGAGTCAATGTTGTCAGTGAATGTTGTCAGTGAGTGAATGTTGTCAGTGAGTGAATGTTGTCAGTGAATGTTGTCAGTGAGTGAATGTTGTCAGTGAATGTTGTCAGTGAATGTTGTCAGTGAGTGAGTGTTGTCAGTGAGTGAATGTTGTCAGAGAGTGAATGTTGTCAGTGAGTGAATGTTGTCAGTGAATGTTGTCAGTGAGTGAATGTTGTCAGTGAGTGAATGTTGTCAGTGAATGTTGTCAGTGAATGTTGTCAGTGAGTGAATGTTGTCAGTGAATGTTGTCAGTGAGTGAATGTTGTCAGTGAGTGAATGTTGTCAGTGAATGTTGTCTGTGAGTGAATGTTGTCAGTTAGTGAATGTTGTCAGTGAATGTTGTCAGAGAGTCAATGTTGTCAGTGAATGTTGTCAGTGAGTGAATGTTGTCAGTGAGTGAATGTTGTCAGTGAATGTTGTCAGAGAGTGAATGTTGTCAGTGAATGTTGTCAGAGAGTGAATGTTATCAGTAAATGTTGTCAGAGAGTGAATGTTGTCAGTGAATGTTGTCAGTTAGTGAATGTTGTCAGTGAATGTTGTCAGTGAGTGAATGTTGTCAGTGAATGTTGTCAGTGAGTGAATGTTGTCAGTGAATGTTGTCAGTGAATGCTGTCAGTGAGTGAATGTTGTCAGTGAGTGAATGTTGTCAGTGAATATTGTCAGTGAGTGAATGTTGTCAGTGAATGTTGTCAGTGAGTGAATGTTGTCAGTGAATGTTGTCAGGGAATGTTGTCAGTGAGTGAATGTTGTCAGTGAATGCTGTCAGTGAGTGAATGTTGTCAGTGAATGTTGTCAGAGAGTGAATGTTGTCAGTGAATGTTGTCAGTGAGTGTTGTCAGTGAATGTTGTCAGTGAGTGAATGTTGTCAGTGAGTGAATGTTGTCAGTGAGTGAATGTTGTCAGTGAATGTTGTCTGTGAGTGAATGTTGTCAGTTAGTGAATGTTGTCAGTGAATGTTGTCAGTGAGTGAATGTTGTCAGTGAATGTTGTCAGAGAGTCAATGTTGTCAGTGAGTGTTGTCAGTGAGTGAATGTTGTCAGAGAGTGAATGTTGTCAGTGAGTGAATGTTGTCAGTGAATGTTGTCAGTGAGTGAATGTTGTCAGAGAGTGAATGTTGTCAGTGAGTGAATGTTGTCAGTGAATGTTGTCAGTGAGTGAATGTTGTCAGTGAGTGAATGTTGTCAGTGAATGTTGTCAGTGAGTGAATGTTGTCAGTGAATGTTGTCAGTGAGTGAATGTTGTCAGTGAATGTTGTCAGTGAGTGAATGTTGTCAGTGAATGTTGTCAGTGAGTGAATGTTGTCAGTGAATGTTGTCAGTGAGTGAATGTTGTCAGTGAATGTTGTCAGTGAGTGAATGCTGTCAGTGAGTGAATGTTGTCAGTGAGTGAATGTTGTCAGTGAATGTTGTCAGAGAGTGAATGTTGTCAGTGAATGTTGTCAGTGAATGTTGTCAGTGAGTGTTGTCAGTGAATGTTGTCAGTGAGTGAATGTTGTCAGTGAGTGAATGTTGTCAGTGAGTGAATGTTGTCAGTGAATGTTGTCTGTGAGTGAATGTTGTCAGTTAGTGAATGTTGTCAGTGAATGTTGTCAGTGAGTGAATGTTGTCAGTGAGTGAATGTTGTCAGTGAATGTTGTCAGAGAGTCAATGTTGTCAGTGAATGTTGTCAGTGAGTGAATGTTGTCAGTGAGTGAATGTTGTCAGTGAATGTTGTCAGTGAATGTTGTCAGTGAGTGAATGTTGTCAGTGAGTGTTGTCAGTGAGTGAATGTTGTCAGAGAGTGAATGTTGTCAGTGAGTGAATGTTGTCAGTGAATGTTGTCAGTGAGTGAATGTTGTCAGTGAGTGAATGTTGTCAGTGAATGTTGTCAGTGAGTGAATGTTATCAGTGAATGTTGTCAGTGAGTGAATGTTGTCAGTGAGTGAATGTTGTCAGTGAATGTTGTCAGTGAATGTTGTCAGAGAGTGAATGTTGTCAGTGAATGTTGTCAGAGAGTGAATGTTATCAGTAAATGTTGTCAGTGAATGTTGTCAGAGAGTGAATGTTGTCAGTGAATGTTGTCAGTTAGTGAATGTTGTCAGTGAATGTTGTCAGTGAGTGAATGTTGTCAGTGAATGTTGTCAGTGAGTGAATGTTGTCAGTGAATGCTGTCAGTGAGTGAATGTTGTCAGTGAGTGAATGTTGTCAGTGAATATTGTCAGTGAGTGAATGTTGTCAGTGAATGTTGTCAGTGAGTGAATGTTGTCAGTGAATGTTGTCAGTGAATGTTGTCAGTGAGTGAATGTTGTCAGTGAATGCTGTCAGTGAGTGAATGTTGTCAGTGAGTGAATGTTGTCAGTGAATGTTGTCAGAGAGTGAATGTTGTCAGTGAATGTTGTCAGTGAATGTTGTCAGTGAATGTTGTCAGTGAGTGAATGTTGTCAGTGAGTGAATATTGTCAGTGAGTGAATGTTGTCAGTGAATGTTGTCTGTGAGTGAATGTTGTCAGTTAGTGAATGTTGTCAGTGAATGTTGTCAGTGAGTGAATGTTGTCAGTGAGTGAATGTTGTCAGTGAATGTTGTCAGAGAGTCAATGTTCTCAGTGAATGTTGTCAGTGAGTGAATGTTGTCAGTGAGTGAATGTTGTCAGTGAATGTTGTCAGTGAATGTTGTCAGTGAGTGAATGTTTTCAGTGAGTGTTGTCAGTGAGTGTTGTCAGAGAGTGAATGTTGTCAGTGAATGTTGTCAGTGAGTGAATGTTGTCAGTGAATGTTGTCAGTGAGTAAATGTTGTCAGTGAATGTTGTCAGTGAGTGAATGTTGTCAGTGAATGCTGTCAGTGAGTGAATGTTGTCAGAGAGTGAATGTTGTCAGTGAATGTTGTCAGTGAGTGTTGTCAGTGAATGTTGTCAGTGAGTGAATGTTGTCAGTGAGTGAATGTTGTCAGTGAGTGAATGTTGTCAGTGAATGTTGTCAGTGAGTGAATGTTGTCAGTGAATGTTGTCAGTGAATGTTGTCAGTGAGTGAATGTTGTCAGAGAGTGAATGTTGTCAGTGAGTGAATGTTGTCAGTGAATGTTGTCAGTGAGTGAATGTTGTCAGTGAGTGAATGTTGTCAGTGAATGTTGTCTGTGAGTGAATGTTGTCAGTTAGTGAATGTTGTCAGTGAATGTTGCCAGTGAGTGAATGTTGTCAGAGAGTCAATGTTGTCAGTGAATGTTGTCAGTGAGTGAATGTTGTCAGTGAATGTTGTCAGTGAGTGAATGTTGTCAGTGAGTGAATGTTGTCAGTGAATGTTGTCAGTTAATGTTGTCAGTGAATGTTGTCAGTGAGTGAATGTTGTCAGTGAATGTTGTCAGTGAGTGAATGTTGTCAGTGAATGTTGTCAGTGAGTGAATGTTGTCAGTGAGTGAATGTTGTCAGTGAATGTTGTCAGTGAATGTTATCAGTTAGTGAATGTTGTCAGTGAATGTTGTCAGTGAATGAATGTTGTCAGTGAATGTTGTCAGTGAGTGAATGTTGTCAGTGAATGCTGTCAGTGAGTGAATGTTGTCAGTGAATATTGTCAGTGAATGTTGTCAGTGCGTGAATGTTGTCAGTGAATGTTGTCAGTGAATGTTGTCAGTGCGTGAATGTTATCAGTGAATGTTGTCAGTGAGTGAATGTTGTCAGTGAATGCTGTCAGTGAGTGAATGTTGTCAGTGAGTGAATGTTGTCAGTGAATGTTGTCAGTGAATGTTGTCAGTGAGTGTTGTCAGTGAATGTTGTCAGTGAGTGAATGTTGTCAGTGAGTGAATGTTGTCAGTGAATGTTGTCTGTGAGTGAATGTTGTCAGTTAGTGAATGTTGTCAGTGAATGTTGTCAGTGAGTGAATGTTGTCAGTGAGTGAATGTTGTCAGTGAATGTTGTCAGAGAGTCAATGTTGTCAGTGAATGTTGTCAGTGAGTGAATGTTGTCAGTGAGTGAATGTTGTCAGTGAATGTTGTCAGAGAGTGAATGTTGTCAGTGAATGTTGTCAGTGAATGTTGTCAGTGAGTGAATGTTGTCAGTGAGTGTTGTCAGTGAGTGAATGTTGTCAGAGAGTGAATGTTGTCAGTGAGTGAATGTTGTCAGTGAATGTTGTCAGTGAGTGAATGTTGTCAGTGAATGTTGTCAGTGAATGTTGTCAGTGAGTGAATGTTGTCAGTGAGTGTTGTCAGTGAGTGAATGTTGTCAGAGAGTGAATGTTGTCAGTGAGTGAATGTTGTCAGTGAGTGTTGTCAGTAAGTGAATGTTGTCAGAGAGTGAATGTTGTCAGTGAGTGAATGTTGTCAGTGAATGTTGTCAGTGAGTGAATGTTATCAGTGAATGTTGTCAGTGAGTGAATGTTGTCAGTGAATGATGTCAGTGAGTGAATGTTGTCAGTGAATGTTGTCAGAGAGTCAATGTTGTCAGTGAATGTTGTCAGTGAGTGAATGTTGTCAGTGAGTGAATGTTGTCAGTGAATGTTGTCAGTGAGTGAATGTTGTCAGTGAATGCTGTCAGTGAGTGAATGTTGTCAGTGAGTGAATGTTGTCAGAGAGTGAATGTTGTCAGTGAATGTTGTCAGTGAATGTTGTCAGTGAGTGTTGTCAGTGAATGTTGTCAGTGAGTGAATGTTGTCAGTGAATGTCAGTGAGTGAATGTTGTCAGTGAATGTTGTCAGTGAATGTTGTCAGTGAGTGAATGTTGTCAGTGAATGTTGTCAGTGAGTGAATGTTGTCAGTGAATGCTGTCAGTGAGTGAATGTTGTTAGTGAGTGAATGTTGTCAGAGAGTGAATGTTGTCAGTGAATGTTGTCAGTGAATGTTGTCAGTGAGTGTTGTCAGTGAATGTTGTCAGTGAGTGAATGTTGTCAGTGAGTGAATGTTGTCAGTGAGTGAATGTTGTCAGTGAATGTTGTCAGTGAGTGAATGTTGTCAGTGAATGTTGTCAGTGAATGTTGTCAGAGAGTGAATGTTGTCAGTGAGTGAATGTTGTCAGTGAATGTTGTCAGTGAATGTTGTCAGTGAGTGAATGTTGTCAGTGAGTGAATGTTGTCAGTGAATGTTGTCAGTGAGTGAATGTTGTCAGTGAATGCTGTCAGTGAGTGAATGTTGTCAGTGAGTGAATGTTGTCAGAGAGTGAATGTTGTCAGTGAATGTTGTCAGTGAATGTTGTCAGTGAGTGTTGTCAGTGAATGTTGTCAGTGAGTGAATGTTGTCAGTGAGTGAATGTTGTCAGTGAATGTTGTCAGTGAGTGAATGTTGTCAGTGAATGTTGTCAGTGAATGTTGTCAGAGAGTGAATGTTGTCAGTGAATGTTGTCAGTGAATGTTGTCAGTGAGTGAATGTTGTCAGTGAGTGAATGTTGTCAGTGAGTGAATGTTGTCAGTGAATGTTGTCTGTGAGTGAATGTTGTCAGTTAGTGAATGTTGTCAGTGAGTGAATGTTGTCAGTGAATGTTGTCAGTGAGTGAATGTTGTCAGTGAGTGAATGTTGTCAGTGAGTGTTGTAAGTGAGTCAATGTTGTCAGTGAGTGTTGTCAGTGAATGTTGTCAGTGAGTGAATGTTATCAGTGAATGTTGTCAGTGAGTGAATGTTGTCAGTGAATGTTGTCAGTGAGTGAATGTTGTCAGTGAATGTTGTCAGTGAGTGAATGTTGTCAGTGAATGTTGTCAGTGAGTGAATGTTGTAAGTGAATGTTGTCAGTGAGTGAATGTTGTCAGTGAGTGAATGTTGTCAGTGAGTGAATGTTGTCAGTGAACGTTGTCAGTGAATGTTGTCAGAGAGTGAATGTTGTCAGTGAATGTTGTCAGAGAGTGAATGTTATCAGTAAATGTTGTCAGTGAATGTTGTCAGTGAGTGAATGTTGTCAGTGAATGTTGTCAGTTAGTGAATGTTGTCAGTGAATGTTGTCAGTGAGTGAATGTTGTCAGTGAATGTTGTCAGTGAGTGAATGTTGTCAGTGAATGCTGTCAGTGAGTGAATGTTGTCAGTGAGTGAATGTTGTCAGTGAATATTGTCAGTGAGTGAATGTTGTCAGTGAATGTTGTCAGTGAGTGAATGTTGTCAGTGAATGTTGTCAGTGAATGTTGTCAGTGAGTGAATGTTGTCAGTGAATGCTGTCAGTGAGTGAATGTTGTCAGTGAGTGAATGTTGTCAGTGAATGTTGTCAGAGAGTGAATGTTGTCAGTGAATGTTGTCAGTGAATGTTGTCAGTGAGTGTTGTCAGTGAATGTTGTCAGTGAGTGAATGTTGTCAGTGAGTGAATGTTGTCAGTGAATGTTGTCTGTGAGTGAATGTTGTCAGTTAGTGAATGTTGTCAGTGAGTGAATGTTGTCAGTGAATGTTGTCAGTGAGTGAATGTTGTCAGTGAGTGAATGTTGTCAGTGAATGTTGTCAGAGAGTCAATGTTGTCAGTGAATGTTGTCAGTGAGTGAATGTTGTCAGTGAGTGAATGTTGTCAGTGAATGTTGTCAGTGAGTGAATGTTGTCAGTGAATGTTGTCAGTGAGTGAATGTTGTCAGTGAGTGAATGTTGTCAGAGAGTGAATGTTGTCAGTGAGTGAATGTTCTCAGTGAATGTTGTCAGTGAGTGAATGTTGTCAGTGAGTGAATGTTGTCAGAGAGTGAATGTTGTCAGTGAGTGAATGTTGTCAGTGAATGTTGTCAGTGAGTGAATGTTGTCAGAGAGTGAATGTTGTCAGTGAGTGAATGTTGTCAGTGAATGTTGTCAGTGAGTGAATGTTGTCAGTGAGTGAATGTTGTCAGTGAATGTTGTCAGTGAGTGAATGTTGTCAGTGAATGTTGTCAGTGAGTGAATGCTGTCAGTGAGTGAATGTTGTCAGTGAGTGAATGTTGTCAGTGAATGTTGTCAGTGAGTGAATGTTATCAGTGAATGTTGTCAGTGAGTGAATGTTGTCAGTGAATGTTGTCAGTGAGTGAATGTTGTCAGTGAGTGAATGTTGTCAGTGAATGTTGTCAGTGAGTGAATGTTGTCAGTGAATGTTGTCAGTGAATGTTGTCAGTGAGTGAATGTTGTCAGTGAGTGAATGTTGTCAGAGAGTGAATGTTGTCAGTGAGTGAATGTTCTCAGTGAATGTTGTCAGTGAGTGAATGTTGTCAGTGAGTGAATGTTGTCAGAGAGTGAATGTTGTCAGTGAGTGAATGTTGTCAGTGAATGTTGTCAGTGAGTGAATGTTGTCAGAGAGTGAATGTTGTCAGTGAGTGAATGTTGTCAGTGAATGTTGTCAGTGAGTGAATGTTGTCAGTGAGTGAATGTTGTCAGTGAATGTTGTCAGTGAGTGAATGTTGTCAGTGAATGTTGTCAGTGAGTGAATGCTGTCAGTGAGTGAATGTTGTCAGTGAGTGAATGTTGTCAGTGAATGTTGTCAGTGAGTGAATGTTATCAGTGAATGTTGTCAGTGAGTGAATGTTGTCAGTGAATGTTGTCAGTGAGTGAATGTTGTCAGTGAGTGAATGTTGTCAGTGAATGTTGTCAGTGAGTGAATGTTGTCAGTGAATGTTGTCAGTGAGTGAATGTTGTCAGTGAATGTTGTCAGTGAGTGAATGTTGTCAGTGAATGTTGTCAGTGAGTGAATGCTGTCAGTGAGTGAATGTTGTCAGTGAGTGAATGTTGTCAGTGAATGTTGTCAGAGAGTGAATGTTGTCAGTGAATGTTGTCAGTGAATGTTGTCAGTGAGTGTTGTCAGTGAATGTTGTCAGTGAGTGAATGTTGTCAGTGAGTGAATGTTGTCAGTGAGTGAATGTTGTCAGTGAATGTTGTCTGTGAGTGAATGTTGTCAGTTAGTGAATGTTGTCAGTGAATGTTGTCAGTGAGTGAATGTTGTCAGTGAGTGAATGTTGTCAGTGAATGTTGTCAGAGAGTCAATGTTGTCAGTGAATGTTGTCAGTGAGTGAATGTTGTCAGTGAGTGAATGTTGTCAGTGAATGTTGTCAGTGAGTGAATGTTGTCAGTGAATGTTGTCAGTGAATGTTGTCAGTGAGTGAATGTTGTCAGTGAGTGTTGTCAGTGAGTGAATGTTGTCAGAGAGTGAATGTTGTCAGTGAGTGAATGTTGTCAGTGAATGTTGTCAGTGAGTGAATGTTGTCAGTGAATGTTGTCAGTGAGTGAATGTTGTCAGTGAGTGAATGTTGTCAGTGAATGTTGTCAGTGAGTGAATGTTGTCAGTGAGTGAATGTTGTCAGTGAGTGAATGTTGTCAGTGAATGTTGTCAGTGAGTGAATGTTGTCAGTGAGTGAATGTTGTCAGTGAATGTTGTCAGTGAATGTTGTCAGTGAGTGAATGTTATCAGTGAATGTTGTCAGTGAGTGAATGTTGTCAGTGAATGTTGTCAGTGAGTGAATGTTGTCAGTGAGTGAATGTTGTCAGTGAATGTTGTCAGTGAATGTTATCAGTTAGTGAATGTTGTCAGTGAATGTTGTCAGTGAATGTTGTCAGTGAGTGAATGTTGTCAGTGAATGTTGTCAGTGAATGTTGTCAGTGAGTGAATGTTGTCAGTGAGTGAATGTTGTCAGTGAATGTTGTCAGTGAATGTTGTCAGTGAGTGAATGCTGTCAGTGAATGTTGTCAGTGAGTGAATGTTGTCAGTGAATGTTGTCAGTGAGTGAATGTTGTCAGTGAATGTTGTCAGAGAGTCAATGTTGTCAGTGAATGTTGTCAGTGAGTGAATGTTGTCAGTGAGTGAATGTTGTCAGTGAATGTTGTCAGTGAGTGAATGTTGTCAGTGAATGTTGTCAGTGAATGTTGTCAGTGAGTGAATGTTGTCAGTGAGTGTTGTCAGTGAGTGAATGTTGTCAGAGAGTGAATGTTGTCAGTGAGTGAATGTTGTCAGTGAATGTTGTCAGTGAGTGAATGTTGTCAGTGAGTGAATGTTGTCAGTGAATGTTGTCAGTGAATGTTGTCAGTGAGTGAATGTTATCAGTGAATGTTGTCAGTGAGTGAATGTTGTCAGTGAATGTTGTCAGTGAGTGAATGTTGTCAGTGAGTGAATGTTGTCAGTGAATGTTGTCAGTGAATGTTATCAGTTAGTGAATGTTGTCAGTGAATGTTGTCAGTGAGTGAATGTTGTCAGTGAATGTTGTCAGTGAGTGAATGTTGTCAGTGAGTGAATGTTGTCAGTGAATGTTGTCTGTGAGTGAATGTTGTCAGTTAGTGAATGTTGTCAGTGAATGTTGTCAGAGAGTCAATGTTGTCAGTGAATGTTGTCAGTGAGTGAATGTTGTCAGTGAGTGAATGTTGTTAGTGAATGTTGTCAGTGAATGTTGTCAGAGAGTGAATGTTGTCAGTGAATGTTGTCAGAGAGTGAATGTTATCAGTAAATGTTGTCAGTGAATGTTGTCAGAGAGTGAATGTTGTCAGTGAATGTTGTCAGTTAGTGAATGTTGTCAGTGAATGTTGTCAGTGAGTGAATGTTGTCAGTGAATGCTGTCAGTGAGTGAATGTTGTCAGTGAGTGAATGTTGTCAGTGAATATTGTCAGTGAGTGAATGTTGTCAGTGAATGTTGTCAGTGAGTGAATGTTGTCAGTGAATGTTGTCAGTGAGTGAATGTTGTCAGTGAATGTTGTCAGTGAGTGAATGTTGTCAGTGAGTGAATGTTGTCAGTGAATGTTGTCAGAGAGTGAATGTTGTCAGTGAATGTTGTCAGTGAATGTTGTCAGTGAGTGTTGTCAGTGAATGTTGTCAGTGAGTGAATGTTGTCAGTGAGTGAATGTTGTCAGTGAATGTTGTCTGTGAGTGAATGTTGTCAGTTAGTGAATGTTGTCAGTGAATGTTGTCAGTGAGTGAATGTTGTCAGTGAGTGAATGTTGTCAGTGAATGTTGTCAGAGAGTCAATGTTGTCAGTGAATGTTGTCAGTGAGTGAATGTTGTCAGTGAGTGAATGTTGTCAGTGAATGTTGTCAGTGAGTGAATGTTGTCAGTGAATGTTGTCAGTGAATGTTGTCAGTGAGTGAGTGTTGTCAGTGAGTGAATGTTGTCAGAGAGTGAATGTTGTCAGTGAGTGAATGTTGTCAGTGAATGTTGTCAGTGAGTGAATGTTGTCAGTGAGTGAATGTTGTCAGTGAATGTTGTCAGTGAATGTTGTCAGTGAGTGAATGTTGTCAGTGAATGTTGTCAGTGAGTGAATGTTGTCAGTGAGTGAATGTTGTCAGTGAATGTTGTCTGTGAGTGAATGTTGTCAGTTAGTGAATGTTGTCAGTGAATGTTGTCAGAGAGTCAATGTTGTCAGTGAATGTTGTCAGTGAGTGAATGTTGTCAGTGAGTGAATGTTGTCAGTGAATGTTGTCAGAGAGTGAATGTTGTCAGTGAATGTTGTCAGAGAGTGAATGTTATCAGTAAATGTTGTCAGAGAGTGAATGTTGTCAGTGAATGTTGTCAGTTAGTGAATGTTGTCAGTGAATGTTGTCAGTGAGTGAATGTTGTCAGTGAATGTTGTCAGTGAGTGAATGTTGTCAGTGAATGTTGTCAGTGAATGCTGTCAGTGAGTGAATGTTGTCAGTGAGTGAATGTTGTCAGTGAATATTGTCAGTGAGTGAATGTTGTCAGTGAATGTTGTCAGTGAGTGAATGTTGTCAGTGAATGTTGTCAGGGAATGTTGTCAGTGAGTGAATGTTGTCAGTGAATGCTGTCAGTGAGTGAATGTTGTCAGTGAATGTTGTCAGAGAGTGAATGTTGTCAGTGAATGTTGTCAGTGAGTGTTGTCAGTGAATGTTGTCAGTGAGTGAATGTTGTCAGTGAGTGAATGTTGTCAGTGAGTGAATGTTGTCAGTGAATGTTGTCTGTGAGTGAATGTTGTCAGTTAGTGAATGTTGTCAGTGAATGTTGTCAGTGAGTGAATGTTGTCAGTGAATGTTGTCAGAGAGTCAATGTTGTCAGTGAGTGTTGTCAGTGAGTGAATGTTGTCAGAGAGTGAATGTTGTCAGTGAGTGAATGTTGTCAGTGAATGTTGTCAGTGAGTGAATGTTGTCAGAGAGTGAATGTTGTCAGTGAGTGAATGTTGTCAGTGAATGTTGTCAGTGAGTGAATGTTGTCAGTGAGTGAATGTTGTCAGTGAATGTTGTCAGTGAGTGAATGTTGTCAGTGAATGTTGTCAGTGAGTGAATGTTGTCAGTGAATGTTGTCAGTGAGTGAATGTTGTCAGTGAATGTTGTCAGTGAGTGAATGTTGTCAGTGAATGTTGTCAGTGAGTGAATGTTGTCAGTGAATGTTGTCAGTGAGTGAATGCTGTCAGTGAGTGAATGTTGTCAGTGAGTGAATGTTGTCAGTGAATGTTGTCAGAGAGTGAATGTTGTCAGTGAATGTTGTCAGTGAATGTTGTCAGTGAGTGTTGTCAGTGAATGTTGTCAGTGAGTGAATGTTGTCAGTGAGTGAATGTTGTCAGTGAGTGAATGTTGTCAGTGAATGTTGTCTGTGAGTGAATGTTGTCAGTTAGTGAATGTTGTCAGTGAATGTTGTCAGTGAGTGAATGTTGTCAGTGAGTGAATGTTGTCAGTGAATGTTGTCAGAGAGTCAATGTTGTCAGTGAATGTTGTCAGTGAGTGAATGTTGTCAGTGAGTGAATGTTGTCAGTGAATGTTGTCAGTGAGTGAATGTTGTCAGTGAATGTTGTCAGTGAATGTTGTCAGTGAGTGAATGTTGTCAGTGAGTGTTGTCAGTGAGTGAATGTTGTCAGAGAGTGAATGTTGTCAGTGAGTGAATGTTGTCAGTGAATGTTGTCAGTGAGTGAATGTTGTCAGTGAGTGAATGTTGTCAGTGAATGTTGTCAGTGAGTGAATGTTATCAGTGAATGTTGTCAGTGAGTGAATGTTGTCAGTGAGTGAATGTTGTCAGTGAATGTTGTCAGTGAATGTTGTCAGAGAGTGAATGTTGTCAGTGAATGTTGTCAGAGAGTGAATGTTATCAGTAAATGTTGTCAGTGAATGTTGTCAGAGAGTGAATGTTGTCAGTGAATGTTGTCAGTTAGTGAATGTTGTCAGTGAATGTTGTCAGTGAGTGAATGTTGTCAGTGAATGTTGTCAGTGAGTGAATGTTGTCAGTGAATGCTGTCAGTGAGTGAATGTTGTCAGTGAGTGAATGTTGTCAGTGAATATTGTCAGTGAGTGAATGTTGTCAGTGAATGTTGTCAGTGAGTGAATGTTGTCAGTGAATGTTGTCAGTGAATGTTGTCAGTGAGTGAATGTTGTCAGTGAATGCTGTCAGTGAGTGAATGTTGTCAGTGAGTGAATGTTGTCAGTGAATGTTGTCAGAGAGTGAATGTTGTCAGTGAATGTTGTCAGTGAATGTTGTCAGTGAATGTTGTCAGTGAGTGAATGTTGTCAGTGAGTGAATATTGTCAGTGAGTGAATGTTGTCAGTGAATGTTGTCTGTGAGTGAATGTTGTCAGTTAGTGAATGTTGTCAGTGAATGTTGTCAGTGAGTGAATGTTGTCAGTGAGTGAATGTTGTCAGTGAATGTTGTCAGAGAGTCAATGTTCTCAGTGAATGTTGTCAGTGAGTGAATGTTGTCAGTGAGTGAATGTTGTCAGTGAATGTTGTCAGTGAATGTTGTCAGTGAGTGAATGTTTTCAGTGAGTGTTGTCAGTGAGTGTTGTCAGAGAGTGAATGTTGTCAGTGAATGTTGTCAGTGAGTGAATGTTGTCAGTGAATGTTGTCAGTGAGTAAATGTTGTCAGTGAATGTTGTCAGTGAGTGAATGTTGTCAGTGAATGCTGTCAGTGAGTGAATGTTGTCAGAGAGTGAATGTTGTCAGTGAATGTTGTCAGTGAGTGTTGTCAGTGAATGTTGTCAGTGAGTGAATGTTGTCAGTGAGTGAATGTTGTCAGTGAGTGAATGTTGTCAGTGAATGTTGTCAGTGAGTGAATGTTGTCAGTGAATGTTGTCAGTGAATGTTGTCAGTGAGTGAATGTTGTCAGAGAGTGAATGTTGTCAGTGAGTGAATGTTGTCAGTGAATGTTGTCAGTGAGTGAATGTTGTCAGTGAGTGAATGTTGTCAGTGAATGTTGTCTGTGAGTGAATGTTGTCAGTTAGTGAATGTTGTCAGTGAATGTTGCCAGTGAGTGAATGTTGTCAGAGAGTCAATGTTGTCAGTGAATGTTGTCAGTGAGTGAATGTTGTCAGTGAATGTTGTCAGTGAGTGAATGTTGTCAGTGAGTGAATGTTGTCAGTGAATGTTGTCAGTTAATGTTGTCAGTGAATGTTGTCAGTGAGTGAATGTTGTCAGTGAATGTTGTCAGTGAGTGAATGTTGTCAGTGAATGTTGTCAGTGAGTGAATGTTGTCAGTGAGTGAATGTTGTCAGTGAATGTTGTCAGTGAATGTTATCAGTTAGTGAATGTTGTCAGTGAATGTTGTCAGTGAGTGAATGTTGTCAGTGAATGTTGTCAGTGAGTGAATGTTGTCAGTGAATGCTGTCAGTGAGTGAATGTTGTCAGTGAATATTGTCAGTGAATGTTGTCAGTGCGTGAATGTTGTCAGTGAATGTTGTCAGTGAATGTTGTCAGTGCGTGAATGTTATCAGTGAATGTTGTCAGTGAGTGAATGTTGTCAGTGAATGCTGTCAGTGAGTGAATGTTGTCAGTGAGTGAATGTTGTCAGTGAATGTTGTCAGTGAATGTTGTCAGTGAGTGTTGTCAGTGAATGTTGTCAGTGAGTGAATGTTGTCAGTGAGTGAATGTTGTCAGTGAATGTTGTCTGTGAGTGAATGTTGTCAGTTAGTGAATGTTGTCAGTGAATGTTGTCAGTGAGTGAATGTTGTCAGTGAGTGAATGTTGTCAGTGAATGTTGTCAGAGAGTCAATGTTGTCAGTGAATGTTGTCAGTGAGTGAATGTTGTCAGTGAGTGAATGTTGTCAGTGAATGTTGTCAGAGAGTGAATGTTGTCAGTGAATGTTGTCAGTGAATGTTGTCAGTGAGTGAATGTTGTCAGTGAGTGTTGTCAGTGAGTGAATGTTGTCAGAGAGTGAATGTTGTCAGTGAGTGAATGTTGTCAGTGAATGTTGTCAGTGAGTGAATGTTGTCAGTGAATGTTGTCAGTGAATGTTGTCAGTGAGTGAATGTTGTCAGTGAGTGTTGTCAGTGAGTGAATGTTGTCAGAGAGTGAATGTTGTCAGTGAGTGAATGTTGTCAGTGAGTGTTGTCAGTAAGTGAATGTTGTCAGAGAGTGAATGTTGTCAGTGAGTGAATGTTGTCAGTGAATGTTGTCAGTGAGTGAATGTTATCAGTGAATGTTGTCAGTGAGTGAATGTTGTCAGTGAATGATGTCAGTGAGTGAATGTTGTCAGTGAATGTTGTCAGAGAGTCAATGTTGTCAGTGAATGTTGTCAGTGAGTGAATGTTGTCAGTGAGTGAATGTTGTCAGTGAATGTTGTCAGTGAGTGAATGTTGTCAGTGAATGCTGTCAGTGAGTGAATGTTGTCAGTGAGTGAATGTTGTCAGAGAGTGAATGTTGTCAGTGAATGTTGTCAGTGAATGTTGTCAGTGAGTGTTGTCAGTGAATGTTGTCAGTGAGTGAATGTTGTCAGTGAATGTCAGTGAGTGAATGTTGTCAGTGAATGTTGTCAGTGAATGTTGTCAGTGAGTGAATGTTGTCAGTGAATGTTGTCAGTGAGTGAATGTTGTCAGTGAATGCTGTCAGTGAGTGAATGTTGTTAGTGAGTGAATGTTGTCAGAGAGTGAATGTTGTCAGTGAATGTTGTCAGTGAATGTTGTCAGTGAGTGTTGTCAGTGAATGTTGTCAGTGAGTGAATGTTGTCAGTGAGTGAATGTTGTCAGTGAGTGAATGTTGTCAGTGAATGTTGTCAGTGAGTGAATGTTGTCAGTGAATGTTGTCAGTGAATGTTGTCAGAGAGTGAATGTTGTCAGTGAGTGAATGTTGTCAGTGAATGTTGTCAGTGAATGTTGTCAGTGAGTGAATGTTGTCAGTGAGTGAATGTTGTCAGTGAATGTTGTCAGTGAGTGAATGTTGTCAGTGAATGCTGTCAGTGAGTGAATGTTGTCAGTGAGTGAATGTTGTCAGAGAGTGAATGTTGTCAGTGAATGTTGTCAGTGAATGTTGTCAGTGAGTGTTGTCAGTGAATGTTGTCAGTGAGTGAATGTTGTCAGTGAGTGAATGTTGTCAGTGAATGTTGTCAGTGAGTGAATGTTGTCAGTGAATGTTGTCAGTGAATGTTGTCAGAGAGTGAATGTTGTCAGTGAGTGAATGTTGTCAGTGAATGTTGTCAGTGAATGTTGTCAGTGAGTGAATGTTGTCAGTGAGTGAATGTTGTCAGTGAGTGAATGTTGTCAGTGAATGTTGTCTGTGAGTGAATGTTGTCAGTTAGTGAATGTTGTCAGTGAGTGAATGTTGTCAGTGAATGTTGTCAGTGAGTGAATGTTGTCAGTGAGTGAATGTTGTCAGTGAGTGTTGTAAGTGAGTCAATGTTGTCAGTGAGTGTTGTCAGTGAATGTTGTCAGTGAGTGAATGTTATCAGTGAATGTTGTCAGTGAGTGAATGTTGTCAGTGAATGTTGTCAGTGAGTGAATGTTGTCAGTGAATGTTGTCAGTGAGTGAATGTTGTCAGTGAATGTTGTCAGTGAGTGAATGTTGTCAGTGAGTGAATGTTGTCAGTGAGTGAATGTTGTCAGTGAACGTTGTCAGTGAATGTTGTCAGAGAGTGAATGTTGTCAGTGAATGTTGTCAGAGAGTGAATGTTATCAGTAAATGTTGTCAGTGAATGTTGTCAGTGAGTGAATGTTGTCAGTGAATGTTGTCAGTTAGTGAATGTTGTCAGTGAATGTTGTCAGTGAGTGAATGTTGTCAGTGAATGTTGTCAGTGAGTGAATGTTGTCAGTGAATGCTGTCAGTGAGTGAATGTTGTCAGTGAGTGAATGTTGTCAGTGAATATTGTCAGTGAGTGAATGTTGTCAGTGAATGTTGTCAGTGAGTGAATGTTGTCAGTGAATGTTGTCAGTGAATGTTGTCAGTGAGTGAATGTTGTCAGTGAATGCTGTCAGTGAGTGAATGTTGTCAGTGAGTGAATGTTGTCAGTGAATGTTGTCAGAGAGTGAATGTTGTCAGTGAATGTTGTCAGTGAATGTTGTCAGTGAGTGTTGTCAGTGAATGTTGTCAGTGAGTGAATGTTGTCAGTGAGTGAATGTTGTCAGTGAATGTTGTCTGTGAGTGAATGTTGTCAGTTAGTGAATGTTGTCAGTGAGTGAATGTTGTCAGTGAATGTTGTCAGTGAGTGAATGTTGTCAGTGAGTGAATGTTGTCAGTGAATGTTGTCAGTGAGTGAATGTTGTCAGTGAATGTTGTCAGTGAGTGAATGTTGTCAGTGAGTGAATGTTGTCAGAGAGTGAATGTTGTCAGTGAGTGAATGTTCTCAGTGAATGTTGTCAGTGAGTGAATGTTGTCAGTGAGTGAATGTTGTCAGAGAGTGAATGTTGTCAGTGAGTGAATGTTGTCAGTGAATGTTGTCAGTGAGTGAATGTTGTCAGAGAGTGAATGTTGTCAGTGAGTGAATGTTGTCAGTGAATGTTGTCAGTGAGTGAATGTTGTCAGTGAGTGAATGTTGTCAGTGAATGTTGTCAGTGAGTGAATGCTGTCAGTGAGTGAATGTTGTCAGTGAGTGAATGTTGTCAGTGAATGTTGTCAGTGAGTGAATGTTATCAGTGAATGTTGTCAGTGAGTGAATGTTGTCAGTGAATGTTGTCAGTGAGTGAATGTTGTCAGTGAGTGAATGTTGTCAGTGAATGTTGTCAGTGAGTGAATGTTGTCAGTGAATGTTGTCTGTGAGTGAATGTTGTCAGTTAGTGAATGTTGTCAGTGAGTGAATGTTGTCAGTGAATGTTGTCAGTGAGTGAATGTTGTCAGTGAGTGAATGTTGTCAGTGAATGTTGTCAGTGAGTGAATGTTGTCAGTGAATGTTGTCAGTGAGTGAATGTTGTCAGTGAGTGAATGTTGTCAGAGAGTGAATGTTGTCAGTGAGTGAATGTTCTCAGTGAATGTTGTCAGTGAGTGAATGTTGTCAGTGAGTGAATGTTGTCAGAGAGTGAATGTTGTCAGTGAGTGAATGTTGTCAGTGAATGTTGTCAGTGAGTGAATGTTGTCAGAGAGTGAATGTTGTCAGTGAGTGAATGTTGTCAGTGAATGTTGTCAGTGAGTGAATGTTGTCAGTGAGTGAATGTTGTCAGTGAATGTTGTCAGTGAGTGAATGCTGTCAGTGAGTGAATGTTGTCAGTGAGTGAATGTTGTCAGTGAATGTTGTCAGTGAGTGAATGTTATCAGTGAATGTTGTCAGTGAGTGAATGTTGTCAGTGAATGTTGTCAGTGAGTGAATGTTGTCAGTGAGTGAATGTTGTCAGTGAATGTTGTCAGTGAGTGAATGTTGTCAGTGAATGTTGTCAGTGAGTGAATGTTGTCAGTGAATGTTGTCAGTGAATGTTGTCAGTGAGTGAATGTTGTCAGTGAGTGAATGTTGTCAGAGAGTGAATGTTGTCAGTGAGTGAATGTTCTCAGTGAATGTTGTCAGTGAGTGAATGTTGTCAGTGAGTGAATGTTGTCAGAGAGTGAATGTTGTCAGTGAGTGAATGTTGTCAGTGAATGTTGTCAGTGAGTGAATGTTGTCAGAGAGTGAATGTTGTCAGTGAGTGAATGTTGTCAGTGAATGTTGTCAGTGAGTGAATGTTGTCAGTGAGTGAATGTTGTCAGTGAATGTTGTCAGTGAGTGAATGTTGTCAGTGAATGTTGTCAGTGAGTGAATGCTGTCAGTGAGTGAATGTTGTCAGTGAGTGAATGTTGTCAGTGAATGTTGTCAGTGAGTGAATGTTATCAGTGAATGTTGTCAGTGAGTGAATGTTGTCAGTGAATGTTGTCAGTGAGTGAATGTTGTCAGTGAGTGAATGTTGTCAGTGAATGTTGTCAGTGAGTGAATGTTGTCAGTGAATGTTGTCAGTGAGTGAATGTTGTCAGTGAATGTTGTCAGTGAGTGAATGTTGTCAGTGAATGTTGTCAGTGAGTGAATGCTGTCAGTGAGTGAATGTTGTCAGTGAGTGAATGTTGTCAGTGAATGTTGTCAGAGAGTGAATGTTGTCAGTGAATGTTGTCAGTGAATGTTGTCAGTGAGTGTTGTCAGTGAATGTTGTCAGTGAGTGAATGTTGTCAGTGAGTGAATGTTGTCAGTGAATGTTGTCTGTGAGTGAATGTTGTCAGTTAGTGAATGTTGTCAGTGAATGTTGTCAGTGAGTGAATGTTGTCAGTGAGTGAATGTTGTCAGAGAGTCAATGTTGTCAGTGAATGTTGTCAGTGAGTGAATGTTGTCAGTGAGTGAATGTTGTCAGTGAATGTTGTCAGTGAGTGAATGTTGTCAGTGAATGTTGTCAGTGAATGTTGTCAGTGAGTGAATGTTGTCAGTGAGTGTTGTCAGTGAGTGAATGTTGTCAGAGAGTGAATGTTGTCAGTGAGTGAATGTTGTCAGTGAATGTTGTCAGTGAGTGAATGTTGTCAGTGAATGTTGTCAGTGAGTGAATGTTGTCAGTGAGTGAATGTTGTCAGTGAATGTTGTCAGTGAGTGAATGTTGTCAGTGAGTGAATGTTGTCAGTGAGTGAATGTTGTCAGTGAATGTTGTCAGTGAGTGAATGTTGTCAGTGAGTGAATGTTGTCAGTGAATGTTGTCAGTGAATGTTGTCAGTGAGTGAATGTTATCAGTGAATGTTGTCAGTGAGTGAATGTTGTCAGTGAATGTTGTCAGTGAGTGAATGTTGTCAGTGAGTGAATGTTGTCAGTGAATGTTGTCAGTGAATGTTATCAGTTAGTGAATGTTGTCAGTGAATGTTGTCAGTGAATGTTGTCAGTGAGTGAATGTTGTCAGTGAATGTTGTCAGTGAATGTTGTCAGTGAGTGAATGTTGTCAGTGAGTGAATGTTGTCAGTGAATGTTGTCAGTGAATGTTGTCAGTGAGTGAATGCTGTCAGTGAATGTTGTCAGTGAGTGAATGTTGTCAGTGAATGTTGTCAGTGAGTGAATGTTGTCAGTGAATGTTGTCAGAGAGTCAATGTTGTCAGTGAATGTTGTCAGTGAGTGAATGTTGTCAGTGAGTGAATGTTGTCAGTGAATGTTGTCAGTGAGTGAATGTTGTCAGTGAATGTTGTCAGTGAATGTTGTCAGTGAGTGAATGTTGTCAGTGAGTGTTGTCAGTGAGTGAATGTTGTCAGAGAGTGAATGTTGTCAGTGAGTGAATGTTGTCAGTGAATGTTGTCAGTGAGTGAATGTTGTCAGTGAGTGAATGTTGTCAGTGAATGTTGTCAGTGAATGTTGTCAGTGAGTGAATGTTATCAGTGAATGTTGTCAGTGAGTGAATGTTGTCAGTGAATGTTGTCAGTGAGTGAATGTTGTCAGTGAGTGAATGTTGTCAGTGAATGTTGTCAGTGAATGTTATCAGTTAGTGAATGTTGTCAGTGAATGTTGTCAGTGAGTGAATGTTGTCAGTGAATGTTGTCAGTGAGTGAATGTTGTCAGTGAGTGAATGTTGTCAGTGAATGTTGTCTGTGAGTGAATGTTGTCAGTTAGTGAATGTTGTCAGTGAATGTTGTCAGAGAGTCAATGTTGTCAGTGAATGTTGTCAGTGAGTGAATGTTGTCAGTGAGTGAATGTTGTTAGTGAATGTTGTCAGTGAATGTTGTCAGAGAGTGAATGTTGTCAGTGAATGTTGTCAGAGAGTGAATGTTATCAGTAAATGTTGTCAGTGAATGTTGTCAGAGAGTGAATGTTGTCAGTGAATGTTGTCAGTTAGTGAATGTTGTCAGTGAATGTTGTCAGTGAGTGAATGTTGTCAGTGAATGTTGTCAGTGAGTGAATGTTGTCAGTGAATGCTGTCAGTGAGTGAATGTTGTCAGTGAGTGAATGTTGTCAGTGAATATTGTCAGTGAGTGAATGTTGTCAGTGAATGTTGTCAGTGAGTGAATGTTGTCAGTGAATGTTGTCAGTGAGTGAATGTTGTCAGTGAATGTTGTCAGTGAGTGAATGTTGTCAGTGAGTGAATGTTGTCAGTGAATGTTGTCAGAGAGTGAATGTTGTCAGTGAATGTTGTCAGTGAATGTTGTCAGTGAGTGTTGTCAGTGAATGTTGTCAGTGAGTGAATGTTGTCAGTGAGTGAATGTTGTCAGAGAGTGAATGTTGTCAGTGAGTGAATGTTGTCAGTGAATGTTGTCAGTGAGTGAATGTTGTCAGTGAGTGAATGTTGTCAGTGAATGTTGTCAGTTAATGTTGTCAGTGAATGTTGTCAGTGAGTGAATGTTGTCAGTGAATGTTGTCAGTGAATGTTGTCAGTGAGTGAATGTTGTCAGTGAATGTTGTCAGTGAATGTTGTCAGTGAGTGAATGTTGTCAGTGAATGTTGTCAGTGAGTGAATGTTGTCAGTGAATGCTGTCAGTGAGTGAATGTTGTCAGTGAATATTGTCAGTGAGTGGATGTTGTCAGAGAGTGAATGTTGTAAGTGAATGTTGTCAGTGAGTGAATGTTGTCAGTGAATGTTGTCAGTGAGTGAATGTTGTCAGTGAATGTTGTCAGTGAGTGAATGTTGTCAGTGAATGCTGTCAGTGAGTGAATGTTGTCAGTGAGTGAATGTTGTCAGAGAGTGAATGTTGTCAGTGAATGTTGTCAGTGAGTGTTGTCAGTGAATGTTGTCAGTGAGTGAATGTTGTCAGTGAATGTTGTCAGTGAGTGAATGTTGTCAGTGAATGTTGTCAGTGAATGTTGTCAGTGAGTGAATGTTGTCAGTGAGTGAATGTTGTCAGTGAATGTTGTCAGTGAATGTTGTCAGTGAGTGAATGTTGTCAGTGAGTGAATGTTGTCAGTGAATGTTGTCTGTGAGTGAATGTTGTCAGTTAGTGAATGTTGTCAGTGAATGTTGTCAGAGAGTCAATGTTGTCAGTGAATGTTGTCAGTGAGTGAATGTTGTCAGTGAGTGAATGTTGTCAGTGAATGTTGTCAGTGAGTGAATGTTGTCAGTGAATGTCAGTGAGTGAATGTTGTCAGTGAATGTTGTCAGTGAGTGAATGTTGTCAGTGAGTGAATGTTGTCAGTGAATGTTGTCAGAGAGTGAATGTTGTCAGTGAATGTTGTCAGTGAATGTTGTCAGTGAGTGTTGTCAGTGAATGTTGTCAGTGAGTGAATGTTGTCAGTGAGTGAATGTTGTCAGTGAATGTTGTCAGTGAGTGAATGTTGTCAGTGAGTGAATGTTATCAGTGAATGTTGTCAGTGAGTGAATGTTGTCAGTGAATGTTGTCAGTGAGTGAATGTTGTCAGTGAGTGAATGTTGTCAGTGAATGTTGTCAGTGAATGTTATCAGTTAGTGAATGTTGTCAGTGAATGTTGTCAGTGAATGTTGTCAGTGAGTGAATGTTGTCAGTGAATGTTGTCAGTGAATGTTGTCAGTGAGTGAATGTTGTCAGTGAGTGAATGTTGTCAGTGAATGTTGTCAGTGAATGTTGTCAGTGAGTGAATGTTGTCAGTGAATGTTGTCAGTGAGTGAATGTTGTCAGTGAATGTTGTCAGTGAGTGAATGTTGTCAGTGAATGTTGTCAGAGAGTCAATGTTGTCAGTGAATGTTGTCAGTGAGTGAATGTTGTCAGTGAGTGAATGTTGTCAGTGAATGTTGTCAGTGAATGTTGTCAGTGAGTGAATGTTGTCAGTGAGTGTTGTCAGTGAGTGAATGTTGTCAGAGAGTGAATGTTGTCAGTGAGTGAATGTTGTCAGTGAATGTTGTCAGTGAGTGAATGTTGTCAGTGAATGTTGTCAGTGAGTGAATGTTATCAGTGAATGTTGTCAGTGAGTGAATGTTGTCAGTGAATGTTGTCAGTGAGTGAATGTTGTCAGTGAGTGAATGTTGTCAGTGAATGTTGTCAGTGAATGTTATCAGTTAGTGAATGTTGTCAGTGAATGTTGTCAGTGAGTGAATGTTGTCAGTAAATGTTGTCAGTGAGTGAATGTTGTCAGTGAGTGAATGTTGTCAGTGAATGTTGTCTGTGAGTGAATGTTGTCAGTTAGTGAATGTTGTCAGTGAATGTTGTCAGAGAGTCAATGTTGTCAGTGAATGTTGTCAGTGAGTGAATGTTGTCAGTGAGTGAATGTTGTTAGTGAATGTTGTCAGTGAATGTTGTCAGAGAGTGAATGTTGTCAGTGAATGTTGTCAGAGAGTGAATGTTATCAGTAAATGTTGTCAGTGAATGTTGTCAGAGAGTGAATGTTGTCAGTGAATGTTGTCAGTTAGTGAATGTTGTCAGTGAATGTTGTCAGTGAGTGAATGTTGTCAGTGAATGTTGTCAGTGAGTGAATGTTGTCAGTGAATGCTGTCAGTGAGTGAATGTTGTCAGTGAGTGAATGTTGTCAGTGAATATTGTCAGTGAGTGAATGTTGTCAGTGAATGTTGTCAGTGAGTGAATGTTGTCAGTGAATGTTGTCAGTGAATGTTGTCAGTGAGTGAATGTTGTCAGTGAATGCTGTCAGTGAGTGAATGTTGTCAGTGAGTGAATGTTGTCAGTGAATGTTGTCAGAGAGTGAATGTTGTCAGTGAATGTTGTCAGTGAATGTTGTCAGTGAGTGTTGTCAGTGAATGTTGTCAGTGAGTGAATGTTGTCAGTGAGTGAATGTTGTCAGTGAGTGAATGTTGTCAGTGAGTGAATTTTGTCTGTGAGTGAATGTTGTCAGTTAGTGAATGTTGTCAGTGAATGTTGTCAGTGAGTGAATGTTGTCAGTGAGTGAATGTTGTCAGTGAATGTTGTCAGAGAGTCAATGTTGTCAGTGAATGTTGTCAGTGAGTGAATGTTGTCAGTGAGTGAATGTTGTCAGTGAATGTTGTCAGTGAGTGAATGTTGTCAGTGAATGTTGTCAGTGAATGTTGTCAGTGAGTGAGTGTTGTCAGTGAGTGAATGTTGTCAGAGAGTGAATGTTGTCAGTGAGTGAATGTTGTCAGTGAATGTTGTCAGTGAGTGAATGTTGTCAGTGAGTGAATGTTGTCAGTGAATGTTGTCAGTGAATGTTGTCAGTGAGTGAATGTTGTCAGTGAATGTTGTCAGTGAGTGAATGTTGTCAGTGAGTGAATGTTGTCAGTGAATGTTGTCTGTGAGTGAATGTTGTCAGTTAGTGAATGTTGTCAGTGAATGTTGTCAGAGAGTCAATGTTGTCAGTGAATGTTGTCAGTGAGTGAATGTTGTCAGTGAGTGAATGTTGTCAGTGAATGTTGTCAGAGAGTGAATGTTGTCAGTGAATGTTGTCAGAGAGTGAATGTTATCAGTAAATGTTGTCAGAGAGTCAATGTTGTCAGTGAATGTTGTCAGTTAGTGAATGTTGTCAGTGAATGTTGTCAGTGAGTGAATGTTGTCAGTGAATGTTGTCAGTGAGTGAATGTTGTCAGTGAATGTTGTCAGTGAATGCTGTCAGTGAGTGAATGTTGTCAGTGAGTGAATGTTGTCAGTGAATATTGTCAGTGAGTGAATGTTGTCAGTGAATGTTGTCAGTGAGTGAATGTTGTCAGTGAATGTTGTCAGGGAATGTTGTCAGTGAGTGAATGTTGTCAGTGAATGCTGTCAGTGAGTGAATGTTGTCAGTGAATGTTGTCAGAGAGTGAATGTTGTCAGTGAATGTTGTCAGTGAGTGTTGTCAGTGAATGTTGTCAGTGAGTGAATGTTGTCAGTGAGTGAATGTTGTCAGTGAGTGAATGTTGTCAGTGAATGTTGTCTGTGAGTGAATGTTGTCAGTTAGTGAATGTTGTCAGTGAATGTTGTCAGTGAGTGAATGTTGTCAGTGAATGTTGTCAGAGAGTCAATGTTGTCAGTGAGTGTTGTCAGTGAGTGAATGTTGTCAGAGAGTGAATGTTGTCAGTGAGTGAATGTTGTCAGTGAATGTTGTCAGTGAGTGAATGTTGTCAGAGAGTGAATGTTGTCAGTGAGTGAATGTTGTCAGTGAATGTTGTCAGTGAGTGAATGTTGTCAGTGAGTGAATGTTGTCAGTGAATGTTGTCAGTGAGTGAATGTTGTCAGTGAATGTTGTCAGTGAGTGAATGTTGTCAGTGAATGTTGTCAGTGAGTGAATGTTGTCAGTGAATGTTGTCAGTGAGTGAATGTTGTCAGTGAATGTTGTCAGTGAGTGAATGCTGTCAGTGAGTGAATGTTGTCAGTGAGTGAATGTTGTCAGTGAATGTTGTCAGAGAGTGAATGTTGTCAGTGAATGTTGTCAGTGAATGTTGTCAGTGAGTGTTGTCAGTGAATGTTGTCAGTGAGTGAATGTTGTCAGTGAGTGAATGTTGTCAGTGAGTGAATGTTGTCAGTGAATGTTGTCTGTGAGTGAATGTTGTCAGTTAGTGAATGTTGTCAGTGAATGTTGTCAGTGAGTGAATGTTGTCAGTGAGTGAATGTTGTCAGTGAATGTTGTCAGAGAGTCAATGTTGTCAGTGAATGTTGTCAGTGAGTGAATGTTGTCAGTGAGTGAATGTTGTCAGTGAATGTTGTCAGTGAGTGAATGTTGTCAGTGAATGTTGTCAGTGAATGTTGTCAGTGAGTGAATGTTGTCAGTGAGTGTTGTCAGTGAGTGAATGTTGTCAGAGAGTGAATGTTGTCAGTGAGTGAATGTTGTCAGTGAATGTTGTCAGTGAGTGAATGTTGTCAGTGAGTGAATGTTGTCAGTGAATGTTGTCAGTGAGTGAATGTTATCAGTGAATGTTGTCAGTGAGTGAATGTTGTCAGTGAGTGAATGTTGTCAGTGAATGTTGTCAGTGAATGTTGTCAGAGAGTGAATGTTGTCAGTGAATGTTGTCAGAGAGTGAATGTTATCAGTAAATGTTGTCAGTGAATGTTGTCAGAGAGTGAATGTTGTCAGTGAATGTTGTCAGTTAGTGAATGTTGTCAGTGAATGTTGTCAGTGAATGTTCTCAGTGAATGTTGTCAGTGAGTGAATGTTGTCAGTGAGTGAATGTTGTCAGTGAATGTTGTCAGTGAATGTTGTCAGTGAGTGAATGTTGTCAGTGAATGCTGTCAGTGAGTGAATGTTGTCAGTGAGTGAATGTTGTCAGTGAATGTTGTCAGAGAGTGAATGTTGTCAGTGAATGTTGTCAGTGAATGTTGTCAGTGAATGTTGTCAGTGAGTGAATGTTGTCAGTGAGTGAATATTGTCAGTGAGTGAATGTTGTCAGTGAATGTTGTCTGTGAGTGAATGTTGTCAGTTAGTGAATGTTGTCAGTGAGTGAATGTTGTCAGTGAATGTTGTCAGAGAGTCAATGTTCTCAGTGAATGTTGTCAGTGAGTGAATGTTGTCAGTGAGTGAATGTTGTCAGTGAATGTTGTCAGTGAATGTTGTCAGTGAGTGAATGTTGTCAGTGAATGCTGTCAGTGAGTGAATGTTGTCAGTGAGTGAATGTTGTCAGTGAATGTTGTCAGAGAGTGAATGTTGTCAGTGAATGTTGTCAGTGAATGTTGTCAGTGAATGTTGTCAGTGAGTGAATGTTGTCAGTGAGTGAATATTGTCAGTGAGTGAATGTTGTCAGTGAATGTTGTCTGTGAGTGAATGTTGTCAGTTAGTGAATGTTGTCAGTGAATGTTGTCAGTGAGTGAATGTTGTCAGTGAGTGAATGTTGTCAGTGAATGTTGTCAGAGAGTCAATGTTCTCAGTGAATGTTGTCAGTGAGTGAATGTTGTCAGTGAGTGAATGTTGTCAGTGAATGTTGTCAGTGAATGTTGTCAGTGAGTGAATGTTTTCAGTGAGTGTTGTCAGTGAGTGTTGTCAGAGAGTGAATGTTGTCAGTGAATGTTGTCAGTGAGTGAATGTTGTCAGTGAATGTTGTCAGTGAGTAAATGTTGTCAGTGAATGTTGTCAGTGAGTGAATGTTGTCAGTGAATGCTGTCAGTGAGTGAATGTTGTCAGAGAGTGAATGTTGTCAGTGAATGTTGTCAGTGAGTGTTGTCAGTGAATGTTGTCAGTGAGTGAATGTTGTCAGTGAGTGAATGTTGTCAGTGAGTGAATGTTGTCAGTGAATGTTGTCAGTGAGTGAATGTTGTCAGTGAATGTTGTCAGTGAATGTTGTCAGTGAGTGAATGTTGTCAGAGAGTGAATGTTGTCAGTGAGTGAATGTTGTCAGTGAATGTTGTCAGTGAGTGAATGTTGTCAGTGAGTGAATGTTGTCAGTGAATGTTGTCTGTGAGTGAATGTTGTCAGTTAGTGAATGTTGTCAGTGAATGTTGCCAGTGAGTGAATGTTGTCAGAGAGTCAATGTTGTCAGTGAATGTTGTCAGTGAGTGAATGTTGTCAGTGAATGTTGTCAGTGAGTGAATGTTGTCAGTGAGTGAATGTTGTCAGTGAATGTTGTCAGTTAATGTTGTCAGTGAATGTTGTCAGTGAGTGAATGTTGTCAGTGAATGTTGTCAGTGAGTGAATGTTGTCAGTGAATGTTGTCAGTGAGTGAATGTTGTCAGTGAGTGAATGTTGTCAGTGAATGTTGTCAGTGAATGTTATCAGTTAGTGAATGTTGTCAGTGAATGTTGTCAGTGAGTGAATGTTGTCAGTGAATGTTGTCAGTGAGTGAATGTTGTCAGTGAATGCTGTCAGTGAGTGAATGTTGTCAGTGAATATTGTCAGTGAATGTTGTCAGTGCGTGAATGTTGTCAGTGAATGTTGTCAGTGAATGTTGTCAGTGCGTGAATGTTATCAGTGAATGTTGTCAGTGAGTGAATGTTGTCAGTGAATGCTGTCAGTGAGTGAATGTTGTCAGTGAGTGAATGTTGTCAGTGAAT